>NC_136063.1:1787388644-1788588644 GCF_964261635.1 Lissotriton helveticus | reverse complement strand
GACCGGAGGCGGGGCCCGGGGAGCAGGGTCCTAAGGGCGCGCCTCATGAATGACGCGCTTGGCAAAGTCATGGATATTTTTTCAAGGTCATCCTTTGAGGAATAGTTCTTCTAAAGCGTGCATATGTGGTGCCACCCAACCGTCTGTCCAGGAAGGATGTGGTGCAGCGGAACAGAGCACCAGGAACAAAAGGGTCACTTCTGGGGGTAAAGTACATGAAAGGTATGGCAAATACATACACTAATCAGGAGGATCCCAACTGAGAAATTGGGTAGCTGCGATCGACCAGCCTCGCCCTCACCACCGTCCCACGCATCCGCAGAGCCACCGCCGGAGGAAGATCCTTCTCCTACCTGGCGGCCAAGAAATGGAACTCCCTCCCCATCCACCTACGGCTGACCCAGGACCATCTCTCCTTTCAGGAAGCAACTCAAGACCTGGCTTTTCGAGCAGTAACGGACTCCTCCCCTCCCAGTGCCTTGAAACCCTAGTGGGTGAGTAGTGCGCTTTATAAATCTGGTTGATTGATTGATTGATTGGTAGTGATACATCCAAACCTGGCCGCCTCCTACTCTTCAACAAGTGCACCCCAGAAAGAACCAAGTGCATGGGCCAAACACAGGCACAGAGAACAAGGCAGATTCAAGCTAACCTTCCTCTTGCACTCTCTTAAGGATCCCAGATTAGCTAGCTGGTCCCACCCAATAGCACAGCTAAATGGTTTTTGACAACTGACTCATCTTGGACCACGTACCAGCAAGAACATAGTTGTGGGAACTGGCACAACATACCATAAGTGTTGCAACTCAGGCACGCGCTGACATTGGCACAAAAAAACGCTTGCTCACCACATAACACAACCTCTAAACAAAGAGCAAACTACCTCTCTGTAACATTTTCAGCGGCAGATCACCATTTACCCACAGATCCCCCATACCAACCCTGGCACTACCTATGGAAGCAAGTATCTACCCAGGTTTCATAGCATTGTTATATCTTTCAGTGATAACAATCGTCATCACGTGGATTTTTCATTTTTTTAATGCTGGATTTTCGCAGGTACACTTTTCAAATTGCACCAGCCACACCCAGCAGGGCACTCTGAACGCAGCATTCCCAGGAGATATACCAGGCAAAGCACTCTTTCTTTCATTATGCTGAACTGGTACGAAGGCACCTGACAATTTCTTGCTCACTGGAAGTGGGGCCACAGTGCTTATGGGCATTACTGGGACCTACTGTTTGGAGTCCTAAAGGCAAAGCCTTGAGATCTGCATGTGCCCTATGTTTTTTGTATATAATGTACCAGAGAGGCACCTTATTAGCCGCAGGTCGGCACCTCTTTTAAGGCTACTGGAGCACAGCCTACCAGCAAACCAGGGGAATTTTACGAAGCATCCTTAAATAACTTTGCAGAAGTTCATTTTCACAGTATTGTTATTTTTTTTATACATTAAAACTGTGCGCTCAGCGCCAGATCCTAAGAAATGGCACTTAAATTCCAGCGCGAACAGCGGATGGACACTAATTACGATTAATCAATCTGTGCTTGGTCAATGTGCTACAGAAAGAAAAAAAAGTGATGCTTGGCAAGAGTTGCCGAATTAGGAGGCAGCAAAGAAGAGTGATAAT
Source organism: Lissotriton helveticus (assembly GCF_964261635.1). Taxonomy (NCBI): domain Eukaryota; kingdom Metazoa; phylum Chordata; class Amphibia; order Caudata; family Salamandridae; genus Lissotriton; species Lissotriton helveticus. Next base: position 1,788,587,012 of record NC_136063.1, on the reverse strand, counting down.
AATGCCAACGAATAGTAAAAAAAAGGCGGGCTTAAAGCCCCTTTAGGAGTTTATTTTTTTATTTTTAACAAATAGATAGCTGCTTTATTGCCGGAAACGAACAGCTTACCGAGTACCTTTTGCCCACCAAAACAAACACTGCGTTTTGCGACCACTTCGTTGCCAAAAAATAAAAAAATAAAACACGAGACAGAAAATCGCGTCAGTAAACCGGCATACATGACTTTTTTCCCACTGAAGAAATGCCTGCGCATAAGTCATTATTTCTGCAGCCTGGTGCCACAGCCTCAGACGCACATTAAGCGAAAGCCAACCCCTCCCTGTCAGAAAGATCAGAGTCTGCGACATTAAAATACATATTACGTCTCTGCCTTGAAATACTGCTAACAAGCGCTGGTAAACGCGCCCCTTGCACAGACGCTCGCTTGCGTTACTACGCGCGTCACCCTGCTCCTGCCGGGCAGCTACCAGCTCAGACTCCGGAGCACGTCAAGGTGCGGAGAGAGGCTCTCCGAGAGGGACAGCGCAGCCTAGCGGCGGGCGCGCAGCACTGGCTGCTGTGAACTGACAAGGCCGTTCTCGCTCTGTGATGCCTTCGTTTTCCATCGGCCGCGCTACGCTTAGCAATATCTCGAAATGAGCAGACAATGTATAATCAAAAAACACACATACGCAGACAGCGCTGTATATTAACACTAAGGTGAGCACGAGGGTCTTCTTTCCCGTTTGTAAGCTCGTGAAGATCAATAATTACGCCGCTGCAGTTCAATTAGAGGCAGGAGCTTAGTTAATTGTTCAAAAAGTGGGCGATAGCTTGATGTTAATATGCTACGTGGCATGTGCTTTAGTCTAATTGCCTCACCCACTCCTTTCTTGCAAATTAGTATATGCATTTCACACTATTCTATTTTAGTTTTTTTTTAAATTTATTTACAAAAGCATATGATATTTACTTTTAATGCATGCCTTGTTTTTGGTTAATGAGGCGCGTTTGGCACAGGTTTCTCTACGGAGCAGATTTGGCTTTAGCTGATGTTCTCGTTTCCTCTCTTCAGAGCCTGGGTAAAAGCATGCCGCAGTTTGTATACGCCAAGTGTTCTCTTTTACTTGTTCATTTACTTCCTTATCTTGGACAAGCAACCATACTAATTAGAAAAAAAATCTTAGTCGTTTGTGTCAAGCGTGAGCTCTGAAAGTGTGAAGATACTTGACTATATTGCCTTTCTTCACAAAGTGAATCGCGTCTAGGCGCTTGTATAAGGTAATACAATTGAGTAAAAGAGATTTAACTGTTAGGAAGGGGAGAGGGTTGTGACTGAAACCCAGGTCTCCTAGGACTGAAATAATACCGAACTTTGCTCCTAAACAGCATCTGTCCCAATTCACTTCGTGTTAATCTCTCAAGGAAGCCCGTGTCAGAGCAGGGTCAATTCAATTCAATTCAAAGATAGCTTTATTCGGTATTTAACAAACACCATATAAGCAAACATTACAAAAATGCGAATAAAAACAACGTTAATTAAACATTTACAAGCTAAAAAGGAGATTGTTACAAAAAATACATATTCATTACCCTAGTCATTCAGTTAATCTAATATTAAGAACCCTGTAAAAAAATGTTCTAGAAAGCGATTGATATATGTATCGTTGCAATTGCATGATAGAAGGGTTGAGGTAAATATGACATATTTATGTATTATATGGTGTTATTAGGCACAGAATAATACTTCTACAAACCCTCAACCTACTAATCGTTACTCATAGATCCTCTACATTTTATAACGAACGACAGGAATTTTATCATCACTCCAATAGTACATTCGTCTTGAAGCAGATACAATCTGTGGAGGGCTACTTTACAACTTCTCAGGCCCCACAGTTTTAACAGAGGCAATAGATGTTTTTTCCTACCCCATTGATAGTACTTGCAAAAGAGTATGCAATGTATGTTAGACTGAGTAGCTACTCCGTCACACGGGCAATTAAACATTTTCACTGACCAATCATTCGGGGCAGGGAACGTTATTAACCTGAAAAAACAGTCTGTCCTCAGACGAGCTAACAGCATTCTATGGTAAGGGGAGATATTTGGCGCCAGATAGGGATGTAAACCATGTTCATGCAAAATCTGGCGGTGGGCTATAATGGTGGACTTATTCCCATCTAGATAATATCTCCTCTCCTCCAATAGGCCAAGACATGTCTCTTTTAATACTTTTTTGGGGATTTGGGCGCATGATAGTGGGTCCGAAAAGAATTCTGGGTTGCCGATGGAATTCAGGAATTTTTTAACGTAGGCTAGCCAAGGTTGTTTAGCGCCATTTCCTTGCTGCAGGCAATCCTGAATTACCTCCCTATTAAAAGTCGTGTCCTCGCATGTCCAGATCTTATGCCACAACATAACTGGTGCTATCTTTATGATGTCACTAATGTGAGATCTATCCAGTTCGTTGTGGCAGATGGTAGTGGATGTGGAACGTGGGACTCCTAAGAGGTACCTCAGGAAAGCATTCTCCACCCTTTGGATTTCGGAGCTATCTACAAGTCCCCAAATCCCCGCCCCATAAACAGCTGTGGACACACATTTAGCTGCGTAGATCTTAAGTAGTGTGTCTACCGGTTTCCCGCCCAATTTTTTAGCAAATTGCTTAACCGCCCCTATTGCGCGGGCAAAGGCCAAGTTTCGGGAGGTAATCGCTGCAGACCATGTCCCCCTGTTATTAAAAATGATACCCAGGTAAGAAAAAGTTTTCGACATCGCTATCTTTGAATTATTAACAAAGGTTTTGCAGTCTGGTACTTTTTTTCTCGTTGTGCATGACATCGTGAAAGTTTTCCCCACATTTATTATGAGGCCTCTAGAGCTCATGAAGGTTGCAAAGCCCGTTAGTGCCTTTTGGAGTCCCCGCTGAGTGCGGGCCATAATCACCGCATCGTCAGCATATAACAATAACGGGACTGCGAGTCCGTTTATCTTGGGGTAATCCACCTCCAGGACATTCATCGAGTCTGCTACCTCGTTTATATACAGGTTAAATAAAAACGGTGCGAGGATGCAGCCCTGGCGAACGCCCTTTGCAATTGGGAATTTTCTGGTTTGCTCGCCGTTTTTTCCATATCTCACCGTAGCTCCTGCATCTCTGTAAAGTTCCTGGATAAAAGTTAAGATGTTTTTATCTATCCCCATTTTAGTCAGGGTTTTCCACAGGGTTCCATGATCCAGACAATCGAAAGCCGAAGTTAGGTCGACAAATGTCAGGAACAAGTTCCCTTTTTTTGATCCAATATATTTGTTTATTATAAGGGACAGGTTTAAGCCCTGCTCTATGGTTCCCACCCCCGACTTAAAACCATATTGAAATTTTGAGAGTATCCCGTTAGTCTTGGACCAGGTTTGTAGTTTAGTTAGTAGCACCCTGCCAGCAACCTTCATTAAATTATCTAACAGAGAAGTGGGGCGATAACATTTTGGGTCTTGTCTGTCTCCTTTTTTAAATATTGGAATGACTATCGCTTCCTTCCATGTGTTGGGGAAACCTATTTTGGTGTAAGCATTTAGGACATTTGCCAGTAAGGGTGCCCAGAGGTCTACGTTCCCTTTGAATAGATCAATGGGTATACCGTCAGGCCCTGGAGCCTTTAGGCTTGCACTCTGAGAAATCGCTTGTTCCAGGTCTGCGGGGGTGAACATTACTTTTAATGGGAAATTTCCCTGTAGTTGTAGAAGGATCTCACTCCCCTCGGCCAACTCCTCTTGTGAAGTCAACACAAATGAGTCTTTCTTGTAAAGGGCAGTAAAATGCTTGACCCAGACATCTTCAGCTATGCCAATTTCCATGGTGTCTACCTTCCTATCTAGAAAAAAGGGGGCATTTACCTCTTTCCAGAAGGACGTATTATCCCTTAGTGCGCTTGCCTTTATCAAGGCTTCCCAAGCTGCATTTTTAAGTTCTTTCTTCCTTGTCAGGAGAGTCAGCTTGTAAGCTTGTCTAGCCTCCTTGACTTGGCTGCTATCCCTGGGTATAGTCTTTAATGCCTGTAAAAGTGCTTTATGAGCACTTGTGCAGGCTCGGTTAAACCAGCCATATATTCTCGTTTCCTCTCTTGCCTTTAATTTTTTGGTCAGCTTCGAGTTTATTTCGGCTTTAATCTCATCGAATGCCTGTATTATTTGTTCTGGGTTAGTGCTTAGTTCCAGGCAGGTATTAAATTGTCTAGTTTTTTTCTGTAATAGATCTTTCAAAAAGTTCGTGGGTTCAATTTTTGCCCATTTAATGGCATAGCCATTTTTCTTGGCCAGTGCCACTGAACGGCCATGCAATATATCCGTGGTGCTTATTTTTTGAGTGCCAGGTTTCCCTAGTTTAAGGGAAATACTAATGGGAAAGTGGTCACTTATTGCTAGGGCCTCCGTTTCAAACCCGCCCACCCAACCTTGGTTCCTATTTGAAACTAGGATAAAGTCTATTACAGTACCTGCCCCATGACCAAAAAAGGTTGTTTGAAACACTACGGGTGGCTGGCAAAGTTCATTTGCAAAAGCCAAATCCCATTCATGCATAAAATGATTTAGCAGATTTCCCCCTAAGGAGTGTTCAAAATGTGTGGTGGGATCCCCTTGTGAGTCAAAAATGCCACAATTTTTTGTTTGGCTATGAGGACATAGGTGGCAATTAAAATCCCCTGCTATAAGTAAGCAGTCTGCCGCCTGGCCGCCTCTCTTTAGCAGTGAATCCAGTTCCGCTATTAGAATTTTTACCTCTACTTTTGGCATATTATTGTAAAGGTTTATCAGAAAGAAGGAGCGCCCATTTAATTTAAAAAACAATCCTTGTAGTGAACTCCCTACACCTGCTTTTGGCCCATTTGCCTCATACATGTTCTGTTCTATGTTACAGAGGTTAGAGGTAAAGATACAAAGTCCCCCCGAGCCCCTGCCTCGATTACCCTGGATCGAGGGAACATAGAAAGTGCTAAAACCCTCTACTGATGTCTCATATGGGTCCCAACACTCCTGTAGGCAGACTATATCCTGCTTTTCCATGAAGGTTAGGAATAGCTGGTCACGCGCTTTTTTCGCAAGCCCGGCAATATTCCAGGAAGATATCTTTAGCAGACAAAACCCCTCAGTGATGGGGCAGGGTTCTTCCTGCCTAAGTTGTGAGACCATGCCCTCTTGCAAGGCTTCAATCTCGTTATCGAGTTGGGTCTTAGTCCTATCTACTGTACTCAGATATGATTTTGTGTTGGTAATTTCAGTTGTGGACCCAGTACCGTTCTCGGTCCATGACCTGCTGGATCTTTCTGTTAACTGCTGGCTTAGCCGGTTTCCTCCACGCGTGTCTTGCACTAGTATAATCTCTGACATCGCGGGATTATTATTTTCTACTAGGGAAGGGACATCATGGATCTTATGTAGGGGAGCAGTGACTTCTAAGACCCCTGTGGTAACCTTTATTGGTCAATCGACCATGTCTAAACAGTCGAATCTGTTCCTCATGGGAACCCCCTCCCAGTAATCGAAATTTGGGTTGCCTCTGCTATGGTACCAGGGGCGGGAATTCCAGCCTCTGTTCCATCCATTATTATTGTTATTCCTATTTCTTTTCCTATTAGTATACCCCACCTGTGTCCAGGGCCAATCCTGAACATCTTCCCATCCAGTTCTGTTTTCATAATTCGGGGTATTTAACGGAGGATAAAAGAAGGAAAGGCGCTGTACATCCACCCCTCCCCTTTTTTCAAGTGCTGGCCAGGAAGAGATATAGTCAGCCATGGCGGGATCGTCACAGTTGACTATGACGCAGTCACCCTGTAAGCTTTTTTTAGTATCCCCAATCCAAAACACTCTTCTAACTGAATTGATTCTGCTATGATGCGATGGCTGTATAGGTCTGTTTTGGCTAAGCCATTGCAGAACTTTGTTTCTCAGTGACCACTGGGGTTCATCCGAGCCCTCTGGTAATTCTGAGACCCCTGTTAGGACAACAGTGAACGGGGTGGCCTCAGGTGGAAGATGGAACGGCCGTCTAAGTCTAGATCCCGTCCTCTGTTTCCCCTGAGCTTGAGAGGGCTGAGAGGGCTGAGATTTTTGGAGTTTTTGTGTATTCTCCTTTAGGTTTGCTAGCTGAGTATTTAGGGCTACTAGGGCTGGGGTGGGTTGTGCGTTATGACTAATGGTGACGAGTTGGCCCTTTCCCTCTACAGTTTGGGGTTTAGGAGTGTTTTGTGGATTCTGTTTGACATTTTTAGTAGTCTGGATGTTCCCTTCTTTATCTGGTCCACTGGGCTTTGGGCAGACAGCTGGTGTTGTGGATGGTTGAGTTGGTTTAGCCAATATGGCCAGTTTACTTGGTTGTGTCGTCTTCCCCGCTCCCATGTCTAGGGTGCTAAGTGACTTTTGCATGAATGCAGGAGTATTTAGTTTGGCGAGTTGTTTTTCAATTACCCTTATGCTTTTCTCCAGGGGTTTCAGATGGTATTTTAGCAGTTCCCCCATGCTGTTTGTGAGAAAATCGTGTAGTGTCACACATGAGGTACAGGGTTTTTGTAAGCCCCCTACTGCGCCTAGTGAATCTAGGTTCCCCAGTGGCGTGATGTTCCGTGGAGGCGTGTTTAGAATCACACTATTGGTTGGTGATGGTGTTTGCAACACTACAGTGTTGTTAGTGTTTATGTTCAGGTTGCTGGGAATCCCACCATTTGGTGGAGCTAATGAATGCACGTGTGGGTTCGACCCCTTGTTTAACCTCTTTGGTATGGCACCCTCCCTGGCCCCCGTGATGTTAGATTCTGTGGTTATTTCATGATTTTGTAGGAGTTGTAAATCTGGTGTTTTTTCCAGATCCTCCCTAGAATCAGAATCGGAACCTAGTGACAACTGTGTTGCTGACAAATCCACAGTGTTTGAAACTGTGTGAACTAATGCACTTGTTGGATTCAGCAGGGGTATGATAGCCCCCTTTTGTATAGGGGTTTGTGCTGAGGCCTGCGGGCCCATAGACGATCTTTTTCTGGCCATCTCCAGTTCGTGAGACACCCGTCGATCTAACAATTGGATAGTATTGTCAATGGCTGCATTGGCCTTGTGTAGGAATAGGTCAAGTGGACCCGTTATGTCAGTGGTTTTGTCTGTTTTTTTGCTTCTAGTGACTCTAGACATAATTGGGCGCTCTGCGTCACTGGGGTAATAACTTGTAGATCGCGAGCAAAACTAGTATCGCTGTTACAACTAGAATATAAGGCCCCACTAATATTGACCACACAAAGCAGCAGGTGGGCGGAGAGAAATATAAACACAATGACAAAAATAGAAATACCGTGGCCCAGTCCAGTCCTGCACAGTCTGTAACGGGCTGAAACGGGCCCGGGCTTCGCCTCGCGCTTCTCCACGCGCGCGTCCCGCGTTGCGTGGAGTATGGTTTAATTTAAAGGGAGGGTGAAAGGGCGTTACCGCCGGGGGAAGAGGCACCAGGTGGTGGAAGCAAAGGCTTCTGGTCCTCGCAGTCCCCCGGTGCAGGCAGCCAACCAGAGTGGGGTCTAGCGCACGCTGGGAGCTGTTGGACACTCCGTCGGTCAAGGAGGAGCTCCCACCAGCAGCGCGACCTCAAAGGGTTTCTCCAGGCAATTTGGCGCTAGTCCGCTTCCAAACGTCCTTCAGAGCAGCAGTAGCACGGATTCTGTGAGTGGCACCCGCGAAGCGGGTGTCACGAAAGGTAAATAGGGAACGGCAGGTGATGGGCGTTACCGCCGGGGGAAGAGGCACCAGGTGGTGGAAGCAAAGGCTTCTGGTCCTCGCAGTCCCCCGGTGCAGGCAGCCAACCAGAGTGGGGTCTAGCGCACGCTGGGAGCTGTTGGACACTCCGTCGGTCAAGGAGGAGCTCCCACCAGCAGCGCGACCTCAAAGGGTTTCTCCAGGCAATTTGGCGCTAGTCCGCTTCCAAACGTCCTTCAGAGCAGCAGTAGCACGGATTCTGTGAGTGGCACCCGCGAAGCGGGTGTCACGAAAGGTAAATAGGGAACGGCAGGTGATGGGCGTTACCGCCGGGGGAAGAGGCACCAGGTGGTGGAAGCAAAGGCTTCTGGTCCTCGCAGTCCCCCGGTGCAGGCAGCCAACCAGAGTGGGGTCTAGCGCACGCTGGGAGCTGTTGGACACTCCGTCGGTCAAGGAGGAGCTCCCACCAGCAGCGCGACCTCAAAGGGTTTCTCCAGGCAATTTGGCGCTAGTCCGCTTCCAAACGTCCTTCAGAGCAGCAGTAGCACGGATTCTGTGAGTGGCACCCGCGAAGCGGGTGTCACGAAAGGTAAATAGGGAACGGCAGGTGATGGGCGTTACCGCCGGGGGAAGAGGCACCAGGTGGTGGAAGCAAAGGCTTCTGGTCCTCGCAGTCCCCCGGTGCAGGCAGCCAACCAGAGTGGGGTCTAGCGCACGCTGGGAGCTGTTGGACACTCCGTCGGTCAAGGAGGAGCTCCCACCAGCAGCGCGACCTCAAAGGGTTTCTCCAGGCAATTTGGCGCTAGTCCGCTTCCAAACGTCCTTCAGAGCAGCAGTAGCACGGATTAATCTAAGCGACGGTTCAGCCATGAAAAACACACCCAGGCAAATATTGCCTACTTATCATCAATGTAGATAATACATATTTGAGATAGTGGGCGGTACACTGTCTCAATTTATCGGAGACCACACAAAGGGCACCTGCTCTGTACCTCCACACAATCACAAAATAGATGAACCTGTCCCCTCCTTGGTATCCTTCACATTTACTCATTGGTCACCGCACCTCTTAGATAAATGACAATGGCAAGTGTTGCAAGGAAATGAAAATGTCAATATGAATGTACCATGACATGTTATACATCCAGTAATTAGATAAGGTTTTAAGCTACAAAAGAAATTGTTAAAATTGTATTTCATGATTTTTTAATCTAGTATTGTTGGTAATTTTCCTTTTTGTGTATTAATTTTATTTTGTAGAATCATTCGTGGCTGCTCCAGAAGAAGGCGCTGGTCGCCGAAACGCGCGTAGAGTACCAATTTGCCACTCATTCCCCTCTAACTTGTTGTTTAACAAAAATAATGTTTTAATATGTATAATGTCTTCATTATTATGTCAATTCTCTAATTGTAGAATTTTTAACTTGAATTTTTTAGGTCTTGAAATATGATTTTCTGTTTAATTTTCAATAAAATACTGGAATTTTATTATATTGTTGTAGCTTAATTTCCTTGATACTACTATTTTTTGACATTGATTTGTGTTTCTTATGATTGCCTAGATTGTTACATATCAAGCATTATTAATCCCTGGTCTAGGAATCTGATTCTTGTTGAATACAGGGGGACCTTGTTGCATATACACTTATTATCCATAACTCTCCACCCCATCCTTCACCGATTCCAGCAGTGTCCGAGGGCTAACTCCACTTCAGAATAACCTGTGCCAGAAGTGCTCCATGGAAGGCCAGCTCCATGGGCCCTGTAAACAAGGTGTGTATAAACTCATGCGGAGCCAGCCATTGCGAAATAAGTTAGAGAATCTTCTTGTCAGGTCACGAAGCACAGTAAGGCAAGCATGGAAGAGATGGCACACACCACCTTGCCAATCACCAGCTCCCCGCCGACAAAGAATCAGGATTCAGACTCAACTACAGCACCAAGACAGCCCTCATCGCAGCAACGTACAGCATCCAATTGATCCTGGACAGATGAGAAACTGAAGCCCTCCACCTACTCCACCTCTCAGCAGCTTTTGAGGCAGTCTCCCATCCCATCCTGATAAGAAGGCTACACAAGGCTAGCAACCGAGGATCTGCCCTCCAATGCATCTGCACATTCCTAACAAGAGCCCAGACATGCTGACCTATTCTTCGAAAGCCTGGAATCTAATTTGTGGAGTCACACAGAGATCATCGCTCAGCCCGACACTCATCAATATCTACATTCCCCCACTGGCCGACGTCATCATGAGAGTTCATGACATCCACTGAAAGGCAGGGTGACTCAGAGGGCTGCAGCAGGCCAGACACATAGGCAGAGGATAAGGTGCGAATACTAGGGTGCCTAATTGATGAGGCATCTTGAAAGAAAGACTGCCAGGCTAGAGACATGCGAGCCAGGGGAAAATCTAGGGAAGTCCATCTAGAAGCTGAGATTAACCCCTGAATTGGTTCCACTTCAGCCCTTTGAATGCTGCACTTAGCCCCTCTAGTGGCTCCACTAAGCTCCACCGATGGTTTCATTTAGCTCCTCTAGTGGTTGTGCTTCGCTCCACCATTGGATGCAATTACCTCGAGGGTGTATGCACTTAACTCCATCAGTGGGTGCACTCAATTGGTGAAATGTCCGCTGCCATCGAACAGAGTAGGGGAAGTAAAGCCCCAGGCATAGATGGGGTTCCCATCGACTTATTCAAACATTCAGTCGATCTATGGGCTCCCTTACTAAAGAGAGTTTTGGACGCTTGCTGTGTGCTGGGGTTCCCGAGGACCTGGTCCGTTTCCATAATTATTCCCATCTCCAAGAAGGGAGATAGGGAGAGTCCTTCCTGTTACCGCCCTATCTCCCTTCTTGACTCCTTTATGAAGATCACGGGAAGGGCCGTCCTGAACCGATTATCTTCCTGGGTGGAGGAAGCAGCAGTGCTGTCCCCGGTTCAGTACGGGTTCCGTGAGGGCAGGGGTACTGTGGAACAGGTTCTGAATTTCATACTACTCAGGGGGAAATACGTTCAGGCCAAGGCAGGCAAGCTTTATGCGGTATTCGTCGACCTGAGTGCCGCATTTGACTGCGTGAAGCATGATCAATTATGGAAGGTGCTGGAGGATCTTAAAGTGGATGAGGCAATTATCTCTTTTTTAAGACAACTCTATGCGGGGGCAAGGGCCAGGGTGAGATATGGAACTAACGGAGAATGCACCAAGACGTTCCATGTGATGCGTGGCGTTAGGCAAGGGTGCGTACTCGCGCCTCTCCTTTTTAATCTATATACAAATGATCTAGAGGAGGTATTGGAGTCTAAAGTTACTGACTCGCCTAGAATTAACGCTAAACAGGTGGTGTCTCTTTTATACGCCGATGACGCCGTCATCATGGCGAGAACTGAGAGAGGCTTGCAGTCCGCCCTGGACACCTACATGAATTTTATGGAATCCAGGGGTCTGTCACTAAACGTGAATAAAACCTTCGCAATGACGTGCGCCAGGGGCAAATCTAAAACTCTTAAATTGTTTGCACGCAAAGATAAAGTGCAAAATACCAAATCCTTCTCCTATTTAGGTGTAGTACTTGAGGGCGGGGGACACTGGGGCACAGCGATAAGGAGCAGGACTCTGTTGTTTAAAAAAGCAACTGCAGCACTTATGGCCTTCTCACGTAAAATGGGCAAAAGACCCCCCGAAATTTTACTTAAAATTTACTTGGCCAAATGTGTAAGCACAGCCATTTATGGGGCTGGCGTTTGGGGTATCCAAGATTCTAGGGAGTTACAAGTTGTTGAAAATGTTTTTTTAAGGTTTATCTTAGCCATTCCATCTAGCCTATCCATGTTTAACTGTCATGCCGAGCTGGGGGTCCGACACATTAGCGACCTGATTGCGATGCAACCTCTGTTACTTTGGCACAGGGTCTGGAGTGTAGCAGATCTGGAACTTAACAGAGAGATTATCCGCGATGTTATGACTCTTGATAAATCTAATAACATTGCGTGGCTGTTATATATCCAAAAGTTCTGCCAAGATCTGGAGAAACCAGACTTTTTTACTTCACCCGAAGAGCTATCCCGGATCTCGAGGAAAGAATTAAAAAATTGTTGCTGGCATCACTTAGAATCCTTGCGTTTAAGTTCAGAGTTGAGCAAGGTAACGGTAGTCCAACATCATTTGCTGCTTACCTCGGTAAACATGGAACCTTATCTGATCTGGTGCACTAGGAGCTTTGATAGGTTCCTACTTACCAGGTTCAGATTCAACATCTTTTTTCGCCTAGTTTCATTCCCTCAAGTAAATGACTGGTCCAAAGTACTTTCTAAATGTCCATGTGACGGGAGGGCAGAACAATCAACCCTCCATGTGACCCTCTTCTGTAAATTCTATCAGAATGAGAGAGTTCGATGGATTAAACCACTCTTGAAGAGCCACGGATCTTGGTACCAGTGCCGCCCAGCTTTATTGTATCTTCAATTACTTAAAAATGAACTGTGTGTGGCTACTGTGGTTTGCTTTTTAAAAAGTGTTTTAATAAAAAGGAAAAGCTTAATATGTTCTTAATAATTGTATTTATGTATTTTTCCGTACATGCTATGTTATTTCTGTGTATTTTATGCATGATTTTATCCTTGCTGTAGCTTTTATGATTTTTTAATTCACAAAAATCGAAATAAAGCTTTTTCTTTCTTTCTTTCTACCAGTGGGTGCACTCCGCCCTTCTAGACGCTGTGCTTAGCACCCAAATGACTGCACTTAGTAACTTTGATGGCTGCACTAAGCGCTACTGATGGATGGTTTTAGTCTGGTGGTTATGCTTAGCCCCTCACGTAGCTCCTCTTAGCCCTTCTGGTGGCTGCACTTAACCCCTCTGGTGGTTGCACTTAATTCCACCAAAGGATGCATTTAGCTCCTCTGGTGGTTACGCTTAGCCCTTCTCGTGGTTGCTCTTAGCCCCTTCAGTGGTTGCACTTAGCCCTTCCAGTGGCTGTTCTTAGCCACTCTGTTAGCTGCACTTAGAGCTCATGGGGCTGTGCTTTACTCCCTCTGGTGGTTGCACATACCTTCAGAATGTGCAGCAAGTGGTCACAGCAGTGCTTGCCCTCAGCCTCTCCAGTGCTGCAATTGCACTCAGCCCTTCCAGAGAATGCTCTTAAACCCTTCAGTGGTTGCACTGAGTCCTTCTGGTAGCTGCACTTACAGCCCCTGGGGTTGTACTTTAACTACCCTGCTGGCTGCGCTTAGCCCCAGAATGTGCCTCATTTGGACGCTCCAAGAGTTGCACTAACTCTCTCTGGCGGCTGTACTTAGCTCCACGAATTAATGTATATCGCTGCTCTAGTAGTTACCTTAGCCGCTCCGGTGTTTGTGCCTGGGTGTGCATAGTTCTTCTATTTCGGCCTAGTGTTTGACAGGGCTCATAAAAACACATTAGTAGCGGCGAGAGGGCTATGAGCGTCATTAAGATGTATCCCATCCAGGCTAGATCACCTCTTTCCCTCAGCACCACACTGCAGACATACTTTGAAGCTTTTCGACATGTGTCATGTTCCTATTGGGAGGTTCCTCCATTCATGGCAATGCCTGCCTGATAGCACGCATGCGCCCTGTGAAAATATTCAGCTTCAGTGAGTTTCACTTCTCATCTTCATTATCAAAACCTGCTCCATCACTTCGTTCCACTGCAACTGTGTTTTTGTTAAAACATACATTTTTTGCAGTTTTTTTCATACCCCGAAATCTGCCAGACGGCATTGAAGCGTACTGCGTAACATACGTTCAGATTAGTGCTTTTAGGTGCTTGGAGATTAAGTGATTTGTTTTGCCCATAATGACCTGCTGTTGACCCGACGCCGGGACTCCAAGCTGCTTCCGCAGCTCTGGTCAGTAGGCCACATTTCTTCCCCGGGATCTACTTTTAAGGGCAGATGTCGCTTCTGTAAGTGGCAGCCGTTCACGTTTATAGAAAAGCAGATTTTAAAATTAAAATAAAAAGAAGTTCACACACGCCTTCTTGTTGCCGAAAGCGGGAATAAAGGCCACTTCCCGCTGCCTAATGACTCATACAAAACCTTAAACCTCAGCGAGCTTTTATCAAAAGAAAAAAAAACGCTCGAAAACCTTGGCTCCGATATCACACAGTGAAGACAAGAGGGAACGGCCTCGCAGTTCCACCCTCTTGCAAGCTGGCTCTGATTTTCGCACTTTACACAGAAACTACGAGCCAGGGCGCATCACGATATATGGGAGACTCTAATAACATAGCATAATAATACAGTTGACAAACTGCTATGTAACACCAACCTGAGGCCCGATAAAGCTCTTATCGAGTCTGTCCAGATCCCCGCAGGATTAGGCTAATTCAATGCAAATGCAGAAAATATATATATATATATATATATATATATATATATATATATATATATATATGTGTGTCTCGCAGGCAGAAAATGATTATAGGCTTTGTACGATACATGGTTATGGAAATGGCCCCCGCCCCCTCTCTTCCCAGACCCATCTGAGAGGTGAGAGCGCGTGCCTGGGCAGCGGGGGGACGCTCTGGCAGGCTGCTATCCAGCGCTGTTTGTGACCACATCCAGGCTGATCGAACTGACATCTCTGACATTTGTGTGCCACCCTAAGCATGCTGCTGCTAATTGAATTTGCTGGGCTGCTAAAGACACGACTGCACAATGTTTACAGAGGGAAGGTCAGGGGTTCAAATTCCTGCAAGGTGCTAAAAGCCGCCCGCTGGAGTCTGGGTTACAGCAGTGCTTGTCATTTGCGATACGCGTTTGAACCTCAGTCACACAAAAAGGCTATGAATTATAATTCGTAGTGTTATGTGTTCATTTGCATCGATGCTGGTTGCGGAACTCTAAAATGGAAAATAATCGTTGGCGGAGCAGGAGGCCGCTCGGAGTGGGCCTGGGCGGAAAGAAATGCCCTTGCTGCTTTTGGCGAATTATACAACGAGGCAGCATGGGTTAGGCAGTTTGGGGGGGGGAGGGGAGGGGGGCAGGGGGGGCGGTTGGGATTTCCACAGGCCAGGCCCTGGCTGGCCACATCAAAGCAGCCACTTGACTTTGAACGCAAACATCTTGCACCTCCCCCAACTCACCTGAATCGCCCATAGCTTATCACCCTCAGGACGGTGTCAATCTGTTTGTTGGGATTTTCACAGGCCAGGCCCTGGCTGGCTACATCAAAGCAGCCACTTGCCTTTGAACGCAAAGAATCCGAAGTGCGGGCCTGGCACCACGGATAACGGGAGGCGCCATCTTGGAACTGCAGCGAGGAGCCGTGGGGGAACGCCGCTGGCCACCCGGAGTACTGAGGCAGATAAGTGCCGTTGCAGTGTGGGTGTGCGTCTGCAGCCAGCGCCGGGGAACAGAGGGGGTGCGAATACTGGACCCGCGGACAGCATGAAGATTGGAGGGCAGGCATGTGTGGCGGGCACCGGACTCCAGTAAGGCCGGGGCCGCAGGGCAGCCTCCTCCCCCCCTCCTATGCAGTAAAAAAAGCGGGCCGAGGCGAAAGGACATTGGTAAAACTACCGACCGCTTTCCACCCTCTAGCCGCCACAAGAAAGACAGTGACCGCGGCAAAACTTCGGCTTCCGTGGCAAAACCAGGCCCCCGACCGCGCTGAAGGTGCCAACACCGGTATCCCTCCCACGCTCGTGGGCGCAATTGAGACTCAGACAGCGGCCGCGGTGTACTCAGACTCCAGCGGCAAAGTTGGACCCCCTACTGCACCGGCGGGGTACTCCTTCATGCCCGCGGCCGCCCCCCAGGTCACCACAGCGGTTACAGTGGCTACGGCGGACACCGGCGGCGCAATTAGACCCTGACTGTCTCCGGAGAGCTCCTGGTGGAGGCGGTTGCGGCGCCCATCTCCTGGTCCCCTGGGTGTTGAATTGGAGGAAGTGGCACTCAGGTGGCACTGTGTCGTGCAGCGGACTCGAACTACATGAAACACCCACATGAAGGTAATAAAGTAGGGCGGTGAGGGGACGCGACGGCACTGCAGACATAGCTGTGGAAGGGGTACGAATGGTAACGCAAAACGATCCAGTGAGCAGACCCCCCAGGCCGCTTCCAACCACGTGGGTGCCATTTACATAGATAGAGTAGAGATCGGGAAGAGGCGACAGGGGGATCGCTACGAGGAGCGACCTGAGGCATAGTGCTATACCTAGGTCTGAGATGACTGACTGGGGCTGCGAGGGCCAAGATTGCACTGTATAGCGCTGGCCTCTTACAAGCAGAACCGGGGCTGTCACGGCAGCTACGTTTGGTGACTCGGGACACACTGGGTCAAGAAACCTGATACAGGGCGGACAACGAGGACTGGACCACTTGTTTTTTTGTACTCAGGCCCCTGGCTGCTGCCACACAGCGAACTTGCTCTGAACACAGACACAGCCATAACAATAAAAACGTTGGTGCCTGGCGGCGTGTCTTTATGAACAGCGGGTTAGGATACTGTGGTGGCGATGTTACTGCGACCCGCCTGAGGCCTTCCAGCCAGGGATACCGCACTATAGGCTGCGCAATGAGTGTACTTGTCCGACTGAGAAAGGGATTGGAGTGCCTGCAGTGTCACAACTGAAAGGGATAGAGGAGGTTTGACTTGAAGGGTACTGGCACCTCATAGTACACCCTACCTACCCAGGACAATGGGGCGAAACAATAAGACCAGAGCTGCGCAGGCTCTGTACAAGACGTAACGGACCGTGTGGACAGCACGCTTGTTTCTGGTTGTGTCCCGCCCACTGCTGTAACTGCTCCGGCGGACAAGTTGGACCTCATACTGCAAGAAGTACGAGACTCCAGGAAAGCAATCGAGCTCCAGATTGGGACCTTGACCACTGGCCTTAATTTGCTTTGGGCGGACCACGCGAAGATGGCAGACAAGGTGAAGGAAAATGCAGCGTCGCTAGCTGAGGTGGTACCGAGACAGAAACAGACTGAGACCGATGTGACGCAACTGCAGACACAGGTTGCCCCTTTACTTGACCGTGTAGAGGATGCGGAGGGCAGGGCACGAAGGAACAACATCCGGGTGATTGGAATGCCAGAGAAAAGTGAAGGGAATGAAGCATCACAATATATGCAGCAGTGGTTTCGAGATCACGTCACGACGGAGGGCCTTTCCACGCAATACTGCATAGAGCGTGCGCACAAAATACCTACCGGCAGGCCGAAACCGGGAGCCCTGCCGCGGCCCCTCATAGTCAAGCTGCTGAACTTTCGAGATAGAGTCACTCTTCTGCAAAAAGCTAGAGAATCAGCTCCGATAAACTTTGAGAATGCGTGAATCTCATTGTATCCTGATTACACGATGCTGGTGCAGAGGCAGCGGTCCTCCTTTATGGTGGTAAAACAGAGACTCAGGGATCTGAATCTGAAATTTGCTTTTCCCGGCACGGTTAAAAATAATACACAAGCAGAAATCTTACTTCTTTGAAAGCCTTGGGGACGTTGAAGACTGGCTGGAAGTGATGGAACTAACCAACGCTGCAGTGACCGCCTCACAACTCACGGACAGGGGCCGGTCCTCCGCTAGCATCTCCGCGGGTCGTAGAGGCGGATGATCGTGCCGAACTCCTGCACGTCAACATGTTACCTCGCAACAGATGCAGCAGAACAAGTCACAGGCGATTACTGCTGCGGCCACTTTCACGAACACCCCACGGCTTGACACCAAGTACTCATCAGAAGAAGAAGTGACACATGATTCAAACTCTGAAGGGAGGGTTGACTGGACTCGTGCAAGTATAATTTTTCCTTTGTAACTGCACTATATATCCCATGTTGACTCACTCACGGTAACGGCAGATTGATTGTAGATCGCATAATATTATTAGGGCCCAGAGTACCATAGAAGCTTTTGTGTACTACCGTAAAGACGTATAATCCGCATGAAGAGCGCTAGCGTTGTCCCCCACATGGCGAAGGCTCTTTTCATGACCATTATGTTCTTATTGGTTTGGTTATGTGTTATGGTCCGGTGTAGTTTGGAGACCAGACCGAGTATTGGGATGGTTGGGGGGTGGGACGGTCTCAACATGCATGTAGTTGTAGATACGCTAATTTACTTGGGAACCATGTTGAAATACTATTTGACACAGAACACAATACGATGCATGCACTGGGCAAATACACCATAATAACATGGAACATACGGGGTATGGGCACAGTTCAGAAGCGTGACAGGATCCATGCGCACCTACACGCCTTAAGGCACAGATAGTATACCCACAGGAGTCTCATATGGTGGAAAGCGAGGTGGTGAAACTCCGAAAGAAATGGCGGGGACAAATCTTTTCAACTTCTTATTCTAACTATGTGAGGGGGACCACAATTTGAATACGGCATGGAGTGCCGTTCATAGCGCAAGATCAGAGGACTGACAAATTAGGTACATATGTATTTGTGAAGGGTACATTAGATGGACAACTGGTGGTGCTGGGTACAGTATAAGCCCCTAACTTTGACCAAGATAAGTATTGGGACATAGTGAGTGGGGCACTGGCGGGATGGGACACACACCCGTGGATAGTGGGAGGGGACTGCAACGCAGTAATGGATGTGTCCATGGACAGATCACACCCGCCCTTGCATGGAGCTGGTGTATTTAAACAGGCTGAGGCATTGGGCTGGTGGGCAGGGGCAGAGGGATGGGGGCTATGCGATGTATGGAGGATGCGACACCTTACACATAGGGAAGACTCCTTCTATTCCTCAGTACACGATCTCCACACTAGAATAGACAGGATATATTGTTCTGATAGAATAGCCATGCAAATGCTTCAATCCACATATCTGCCCAAAACTTTCTCGGATCATAACCCACTGGAGTTAGTTGTTACGTGGGGAGGAGTGCCCACCCTGCTCACCACATGGCGTTTATGGCCACAGTTGTTGGAAGACCCAGTGTTCCACAATGACCTCTCAAGAACTATAGAATGTTACTTTGCAGAAAACAGCAATACGGCAACGAGCAGAGTTGTAGAGTGGGATGCCTTTAAGGCACTAATAAGGGGGAAAGCGATTAGTGTGACAGTGGGCGCAAGGCAGGAACTGCATAGGTCCCTAATAGAGGTGGAGGAGAGAATGGGCAGATTAGAACAAGAAGCAATAACTAACATAGAGCAAAAGGGCCCATTGAAGGAGGCACGAATCCGACACGCTGAGCTCTTAGAATCACTGAGGGTCATAGACTATCAGGCATATACACGCGTGCCCATGCTGAAGCAGATAAGGCAGGGGCTTTGCTTGCTAGACTGGTTTGTGATGTCCCTCCTACAGTGGTGGGGGTGGAATCACGGTAACTAGTCAGAAAGATATCAATGCTGCCTTCTGGCAATACTATGCTGCACTGTACAGGGCGTCAGATTACACTACTGGGGAACAAACATTCACTTTCCTATCCACTTTAACATGTCCAGAACTCCGGGCATCGGCCCAGAAAGACCTCACGGGACCCATTACACAACATGAGATCAAAGTCGCTATGAAAGGGCTTCCGCGCAATAAAACCCCTGGTATGGATGGACTCCCCGTTGAATTCTATGTCACATCTGCAGAGGCCCTAGTACCCCAATTAGTGGAATTATTCAAAACAGTATGGGAAAAGGGTTCCCTGCCTCGCACCACAGCGCAAGCACTAGTTATATCGTTACCAAAGCCAGGGAGAGACCACACGGACATGGCTAACTATCGCCCGTTATCGTTATTATCCACCGAATATAAAATTTTGATTAAAGTGCTGGCCAACAGGTTACTGCCGTAACTACCGAAACTGGTTCATATAGATCAAACTGGGTTTTTATCAGCGTGTAGCACATCGCTAAATATTAAAAAACTACATTATTTGATGACAGAGGCACCAAACCAATACCCTTATGCGGGCTGTATCTTGTTAGATCTCAGACAAGCATTTGACTCCATCAATTGGGAGTATATGTTTCAGGCACTATCGAAATTCGGCATACCGAAGGGATACATAACCTGGCTGCGCTTACTCTACAAGGCCCCAACGGCACGTGCCAGAACGGGAGGTCATATATCGGAAGAATACACCATACATAAAGGGACCAGGCAGGGATGTCCTTTGTCGCCTCTCATCTTTATACTGGCACTGGAACCATTAGCAATAAAACTGTGACGGGATTTCCTTGACTGGGGGATATCGATAGGGAACACGACGCATCTCTTCTCGGCATACACTGACAACATTGTCATGTACCTACACGACCTCTGCTTGCCCCTGACCCTAATGTATGAGACATATTGCCAATTTGAAGTCTTATCTGGCTTGGCCCTAAACACTACAAAATCACATGCGTTCTTTTTCATGGAACACGCAGATGTCATAGATGCAGAATTTGGGGATACCAGACTTCAGGTAACACCGACCACGTTCAATTATTTGGGCATCCAGATATACAGGACACATGAAGATATGATAGATGGCAATCTAAACAGAGCAATCCAAGCTTTACGATCCAGTGCCACCTTTTGGACTGCGCTGCCATTGTCCATTAGGGGAAAAGCAGCACTAGCCAAAATGGTTGTCTGATTATTGTACTATTTTACAAATTTACCATTGATAGTGCCACAGGCCATATTTAAGGTACTGAATACTTTGCTTATTGACCCTATATGGGGAAAGGATAGAAGACGTATAAGCCTGAAAAAATTGCAAGTGGGCACTCATGGGGGGGGGTCTGGGAGTGCCGGGCTTCCGCGCCTATTATTACGCTTGTCAATTACAATGGCTGTCATATTGGATGGTGGGGCGTAATCTACAGGAAATAGGTTACACGGACATGGACATTGATAATGGAGCGCTACATGTCTTGCTGTTACCCGGTAATAGACCCCTGAGGGATCTCCTCCCTTTGTTAAACACTGCGCTCAAGTGCTGTAAAGCAGTGCTGCAATACACAAATGCAACCCCTGCATTCGCGGGCAACATCCCGTTGTTAGGTATCCCATTGGCGGGTGGAAGGCTCACTAACTGCAAATTAGCCCCCTGGTTAGATGCGGGTATTAACACGGTGGCGGATTTATTCGGAGACGAGGCACTGCTGGTTCATGACACCTTTATTAACGAAACGGGAGCCCCAGCACAACTGTATTTAACACATGCCACACTGCTTCAGTACATAAAAACACATTGGGTTGTACATTATATGGGTATGGGTAGGCACCTAATCCGATGGCTGTACACTGGTATTAGCTGCCATACACGGGTCTCCCTGGATACACTGAAGACCGTGTGGACAGAGAACGTAGGTAGAGACCTGACAGACAGGGAATGGTCGGCAGTACTTGAGCACCCCAGGAAAGCCTCGAGAAATGCACAATTTTAATTTATCCAGACTATGGTATTACACCAAGCTTACCTGACCCTGCGTATATTGGATAGAATGTTTCCCCAGACGCAGCACTCATGCCCAAGATGTATGACAGAAGGGGCGGACCTACTTCACATGCTATGTGCGTGCCCTAAAGTAAAGGGGTACTGGGACACAGTTAGAAGAATAACTGGGGCAGCTGCGCATCACGTAATCTAAAATGCAGTAGAGGAATGCATTTTAGGCCTCCACAAACGATTATCCAAACACAAGGTACAATACCAATTCATAGACCTTGCGCTAATACTGGCTATCAGAACCATCACCATGAGATGGAAGTCACGTAAACCCCCAGCTGTGTCAAGCTGGCATACGGAAATGTTGCGATGGAGATGTGCGGAGGGCGCCGCGTTGCAAAGAGAGGAGACAAGAGGGCTATGAAAAACACCAATAGCTTCAGGATATAATTCCACCAATCGGAACCCTGATTCCGACAGTGTGGAGGATCGCTTGGCCTGCTTCAATACAATCATGAAAACCACCGTTGATCACCTAGTCCCCTTGAAACAGTGTCCACATTCATTAAGACACCCCGAGACAAAGTGGTATTTTCCTAATCTCCTGGCAGGAAAAAAACACTGTAAAAAATATGAGCGGCGCTGGCGCCTCTCACAAGACTAACAGGATAAACAAAGATACAAACAAGCGCTGACTCAATACCATAACCATAAACACATAAAAACCGCTGGCAAAACACATAGTGTGGCTAGGGGTTCACAGAAAGGACCCATGACAGACCATTCACCAACCATTTCTAATGCTTTGACATTGGAGAACTTCCCGGCCCTAACGCCCAAAGAGGTAGAATCACTAATAAAGAAAGTCAAATCAGGGTCCCCATCAGATATTATCCCCGCTAAGACTACTTCCCTGCTCTCCAAGCAACTCGCTGCCCCCATTTGCTCAATTCTTAACTGCTCTATGAAGGAAGGCAGACTCCTTCTCGAGTGGAAAGCAGCGCAGATTATTCCCATTCGGAAAAATCTTAAAGCTCCTATGGAAGACGTATCCAACTATCGCCCCATCTCCTTGTTCCCCCTTCAGAGCAAGCTCCTAGAAAAGAATATTAACAAACACCTGTCTGAATTTGTCGAATCGTTGAACTGTCTCAATTTCTCTCAGTGGGGCTTCCCACCCTGACAGGGAACAGAGTCTGCTTTGGTTGCGGTCACCGACAACATTAGAATGTCATTGGACAATGGTCAAGCAGTACGTTTGGTGCTGCTTGACTTATCGGCAGCCTTCAACACCATTTCCCACCAGACTCTACTAAGGAGACTCAGGAACATCAGCCTCCAAGGGAATGCTCTGAAATGGTTGTCAAACTTTCTGACTGACACAACTCAGACCATTAATTTGGGCCCTTTTCGATCTAAGACCACAAGAGTGACCAATGGAGTACCCCACGGAGCCTGATTGAGCCCTACTTTATTTAACATTTATGTTACTCCCTCGGTGGGTTTACTGAGGAATTTAGGATTTATTCCAATCTCCTGTGCTGACCATACTCAGCTCCTACATTCCTTTGATAAACCAATCCCAACATTCAGGCCACCTTCTCTGGGGGTATGAAAGTCACTGCTGATTGGATGAGGGATAACTTCCTCCAGCTCAACGCAGGAAAATCGGAAATTATGCTGTTTGGGAAAGCGGTGGTGAGGTGATCTCCAAGTTGGTGGCCAGAGGAACAAGGCTCCGCTCCAATTCCAAAACAGGTGGTAAAAACTTAGGAGTTCACATAGATCAGAAACTAACACTAGGGGAGCATGTCTCCACAACTGTGGGGGCATGCTTCCATACACTCAGGCTTCTTCAAAGAGTCTTCCCCTTCTTACCTTCCCCTACGTGGAAAACTTTAATCCAGGCACTAGTGTTAAGCCGCCTGGACTACTGCAATGCTCTGCTGATTTCAGCCAATGAAGTCAAATTGCAGGGAGTCAGAACACTGCGACCCGCCTGGTTGCCAATGCCCCTCCTAGAACGGCCGCCCTCCCCCTTCTACAATAATTGCATTGGTATCCAGTGCCGAAGTGGATTAAATTTAAGATCTGCTGCATGGTCTATACATCTCTACATGACCTAAGTCTCAGTTATCTATCAGACAAATTTGCCAGGTATCTGCCATCCAAGTTCCTTCGGACAGGGTCCAAATCACTCATTTTCCTTCCCTCAATTCAAAAAAGCACGATTGGGTGATAAAGCTTTCTTCCACCTAGCCCCACTACTGGAACCAACTCCCTATTCACTTACGTCTATGCCCCGATTACATGAAATTTAGAAAGCTTCTAAAAAAACCTCTTTGTTTTGATGTGCGTCTCTTTCTGGTTGGTTGTAACAATTACAGCGTGGAGATACCCCTGATGGGGTGATTTGTGAGCTGTATAAGTTAATAAATATCCAATATCAAATATAATTCTAACTTGACTTAACTTCTTTAGGAGGTTGGGTTCTTCCTGTTGCTATTCTTTATTTCTACCGCTTGGTTTTGAGAGTGGTGTACCTAAATTGTGCTGTGCAGGACCAGGAATCCCAGTAAGCATTGTTCCACTTGCCACAGAAATACAATCTGAAGAATTCTGGGACAAAAGGAATTTTTCAATGAAGCTGTAGATACAAAAGATAACTGAGCCTGTCTGCTAATAAGTGCTTAATGTTATCAAGGACCCGAATGTGGGAGGCTGACCGACAAACATGAAGGTTTCTGCAGAGGAAAACAACTAAAATGCAAACTTCACAGAAACTGAAGCTCAACCCGCTTGTCTTCCACTAAAGGCTACTGTCACTATATTGTGTCATTGGTTTTCTGACTGATAAGCAAGAGAGGATGGAGAGAGGATGTAGCCTTACAGTTAGAGTGGTCAACCTCAAAGCTGGGGAACCGGGTTCGAGTCTCGGCAACGACGCTCAACATCATGTGATTCTGGGCAAATCACTTAATCTCTCCTTGCCTAACTAAAATGAATGTGTTCATCTGTAATGAAACTGGTGCTCATGTAAAGTGATCTGATACCCGATGTCTCAGGTGTAGTTTGTGCTATATAAATCTAAAAAAAAAAGGAGGTAATTTACAATGGCTCACAAATTTGTAATAGTTCCTCACACATGCAAAAATGTCTGCATGCTTCATTAGACTAATGACCTGGACCATTTTTGTTCCCAATATTGCAGCTACTTAATCCCAAACAAATTCTTTTCTAACTGGAAACCAAAGCCTTACACCAGTTGAGTATACCAAAGTTCACCCACCACTCTAGATGATCCCAAATGTCCACCCAAACTAGTGCAGGTACTTATAACTCTTGTGAACTGGATGTACACAGAAACGGAGAAGCCCCCACAGCAGCCATTGATGAAGGCAAACCCAGGGTAGCATGAACAAATGATGCTTTGTCATACTACCCAAATGGTATTTTGGTGCTCTAATTCTTTGAAATTGCTCCGACAATTGCTTCCTTAGTTTGATGCTCTTCCTTCCAGGATCAAACTGCATGCTCTAAACAAGACAAGGTCTTGAAATTGCTCCTGGTTGGCCACAAAACTGTGGAGTGGCAGTCACTGGCACACCTCCTGTATCTGTTCTATTACTTATGACAGAGAGGAAGCTACTAGTTCACGAAGGGGTAAATTGATAACCTTTTGGAAAGAAAGAGTGCTACCAACCTGATCAACAGTTTCGTAAACACACTGAGCTCGATTTTAATTAAGCCCAAAGAAATAATCACAACCTGAAAACATTTTCCTGAGTTACAAACCAAAGCAACTGTTGGCGATACTGTATCATGGGCATCTGGTGATAGGCATCAATAATGTCTACGGTAGCTATGACGTTTTCGGGAGCTGCCTGGCATATGATCTGCTGAAAAGTTTACATTTTGCAACTAGCAGACTGCATCCAGAAATTCACTCGGTTGAATCAATGACAATTCTGTGGCGCACAGAGATCTTGGGTACCAGGAACACTAGCAAGTAAACTTCCATCCCTTGTTTTGTAGGTGAAACAGGAATGATTGCCTTCATCTTAAGCCAGCTACATATTCCCATTACTAAATATTTCCTTTTTTTGACAGCCATGCCAGCTGAAGAGAGAGAGAGAGAGAGAGAGAGAGATGGATTTGGGGAAATAATCATGACACTGGGAGTTAGAAGCAGTGGAACAATAGGAATCCTTTGTCTTCTCACCTGTTTCCTGTTGTGTATGTATATAAGTACTGCGGCCTGTTAGTGGGTTGCAGCAGGAAAGGGGTGGCTCATGAAGGTAAGGATATATTGGGCTTTTTTGTTTCCAATAGATCAGCGAGTGTTTTTTTCTCTAAATGTTTGTAAAAGATTTCTGCCAGTTCATCAGTAAATCAAACTAAAAGTCTTTAAGAGTATTATGTGGATTATCACATCATGAAAGAAATCCGATGCCAATCCCTAATATGAACCCTAGGAGAGAAAGTAGGTATGAATGCATCTCCTGCGAGGGCAGATCGTCAGACCTAGTCAGAGGCCAGATTAGAGATCATTTCAACTTGCCTTTCTATCTTTTACAATACTGCTAAACATACAACCCCTTCCTCCAAACCCTGAAAAATGACAAAGGTTTGATCATTGAGCAGGATACCAGCTGGATGCCAGGCTAGGCTTACATTGGGATAAAATAATCTCCATGTTTATGGTTAATGCAGAAGTATTTCTTTGGTAGACAGCAAATATCTACTCACTCTTCATATAATCAAAATCTTCATATGAACAGACTCTAGCACCCTCTTGTCCATGGCCAGCTACAGACATAGACAAGACGGAAGCAATGAAGGTATGTCTTAGCCGAGTACTACCACTCTCATAAGATAACATCCACTGCATATAAATGGAAAGGCAAAGTTACCTTAGATTTTCGTCAGGAAGTGAATTAGCACTGCACTGTGAGGAGCCTATTGGGAAATGAGGGGTGGCAACCATCACATTCGCCTGGCTAATGTACTGACTACAGCACCTCCCTAATATATACGTCATATAATACTTTACCTTGGGACACATATATATATATATATATATGCGACTGCTGCACTGCGAAACAGTCCCATGTCTCCGCTTTTGAATACCTCTGTAGACCTCCCATTGTGGATAGGAAGCACCTCCCCTGTCATATGACTGCTCACCTGCTGTAGTGCTGGTCGTCCTACAACGCCCAGAATACATCATTTTCTGAGTAGGTGCTGCGAGGGGAATGACTAATGACAGTCCGTGTGGCTTAGGTGCGCTACAGAACGGGGCGTACTGATGCGGGTGCACTGTCCGTCCTCGGGCTTCCCTGGGTCCCCGCATACATCACCTGCCACAGCACAGTATCCTCGAGTCTTAGGCCGGCACAATGTCCACACCTATCCGTGCAGTCATGGACTGCCGCCTGGCAGTAAACTCAAAGCGCCCTGGGCTGGAAAGATGGGCTTGAAGTAATCCGATAACTCTGCTGCAAAAGAAAAGCTGCTCACGCAGAGGCCAGTGATACCTCAGCCACTTGACATACGGGGCCTCTTGAAGCGTCTCTGGCTGACGCTAAAATTGTGTGCAGAAACCTCCAGAAGAACTGTAGGAAGAGGCCACGCGGGGAAATACTGGAAAAAGCCTTTATTTGGACAAGCAGGTAGGCATAATGCATTTCGACATATATATATATCCAGAACACCGCTGATACAATCCACATGGAAAAAACAGCCGCCACAGACACTGATGTGCTTCAAACACTCGTGATCAAGGGACTAGGTCCTGAAAAGCGTCGAGTTGCCGAAATCTCTGTTTAAAATAAATACTGCTTTTTGAAGCACATCAGTGTCCGTGCCGGCTGTTTTTTCCATGTGGATTCCTGTGGATAGTATCAGTGGTGTTCTGGATTGTTTAATGCTCGTCTCCTTTTCCACAGACCGCTGTCGGGAGCGGCAGGGACACGGCGTTCTCGGTTTCCGTACCGAGTGTGGCAGTTTGTGATATATATATGTGATCAAGACTGGGTTTCCCGGTCGAAACGCGTCATGCTCCTGCCCATTGAGGAATAAAGCACTTCATTGCACTGTCTACGTTGGTGGTCCGTACCTGATTTCTGTGCGTCTCTTCGTGCCTCTTGACTGTGGACTTTATATATATATATATATATATACACACACTGTATCCTCAAGGTTAAGCCTCATCAAGACCAGCTAGAGGGGTCCTGCTGTGCATATTTATCTAAGGCACTCTCATTATAGGAATACAAATTGGTATTCTACAGGACTTCTTTTATTAATGGGGTGCCCTGTCCTGGTATGTAGCACAGTGGATCTTTAACTACCTGTGCTCTAATACAATTAATGCTTTTCCCCCAACTTAACCAAAAACTCAGGCCTGCCCAGGGAGCAGTACAATGGTGAAAGACGGAACAGCATTATAAAGCAGAGGGTCCATCTGTCACTTTGCAGGTGTCAACACAATGTGCTTTTCAAGGGAGCACAGAGTTCCCCCTACAGGTGGGTATGGTGAATGAATGCTGCCACCAGCTGGGGAAGTATGGTGCTTCATGTGACACCCCTTGTTAATGGGTGCCCTCTAAGGCGCAGAACAACTCTCCAGTACAAATCAGGGAAAATCACCTTGAGGTTGCAACAGCCCATCTGTGTGCTGCCCTAATCTGTATTACAAAAAGGGCTGCACGAGCACCCGTCGCTCCTTCTGTATTACCCAAGTGCCCACAGGTACAGAAATCAAAAGCACATGATGTTCCATGGGCAATTCATGTGATATATTCCCTGATCTGTAATTTACATCAATCCCGCTTGAAACAATTCTCAGACAAACAGGAGTAGGCAAGAGGATGGTATGTGGGATGACAGCCCAGCAGTGATCCTTCCATCTCTCAATGAGATTAGTGTAAAACAGGTAGATACTGAGATGTACAGCATGCTATAACACTCATTGTGTGGGCGGGGCTGGAAATTAAACACTGATTAATCTAAAGTTCCTGTCTTTAAAGGAGTGCCCTCCGCAAAAACAGGAACTGGGGTGAAGATACCACAGGAAGAGATTCCTCAGACACATACTGATTTGCAAAAATCCAAACTGTTGATATGCCAATGTTTTACAATCATAATATTCATACAACTTTTCAGTCATGTAGAACGTAGAACTGTTTCCTTTGGGGTGCAGGTTTGCCTGTATGTGGCCATTCGTAAACACCAAAAAAACAGTGAAGGGAGGGTCAAGAGGGCCTATATTTACCGACCCCGATATCCCAAAGGCCTTATATTGGAACTATAAACTACAAAGGGGAATATCTGGGTCATAAAAAACAAACAGGTGTGTCCTGAAACAGAGTTCTTGGCAAACTAAGAGACTAATAGCTAACCATAGAGAATAGCCATAGGCTGAGAACTTCTCATCAGACCACCCAAGTGGCGGAGTGTCATCACATGAGATTAAATTGTGGATCCAGACAACACCCAGACCATCATGTGACGGTATAGTTGTGGATACCAATAGTTATCTCAAGCCAGAGGTTATCTCAGTAGGTTGCTGATAAGGTGCAGTGCGTAAAGTGAGTGAAATTTAAAATTGATTGTCAGAGCAAAAAATGTGTTTAATGGGTATTGTTCTGATATCAAGCATAAAAACTACGCCTGGTAGTCTGACAATATGACTACCCAGTGGCGCTGTGCAAAACGCTCGACATGAATCTGATCCTGACCTAGAAAAGTTTGACCCATATCGTTTCCTTTTGCTGTTAAATTCAGGAGCCACCCAATTGTCAGCAGTATATGGATAGACTTTGACTAAGGAAAACCGCTCCAGATCTTTCTTAAATGTATCAATTTTATTGATCAGGATATTTTCCCTATAATCCTTGTTGGTTTTGTTATTCTCTTCCATCTGTTTCTTGTAGACTGTATTGGTAAGGGTGGTTTTAATCTGACCTTCCAGGACCTGGATCTCTATCAACAGGGCATCGGCTATCCTCTTAGCAGTAGTTATAATGAGAATGATCCAATCCCGTGTGCATCGCCAGGCAATAAGAGACCAATCCCGAAGGAAATCTTTATCAGTTAGAAACAATCTGGGAGTTGTGGTCACAATTAATCCACTGGGGGCACACTTCCCTCTCAAATACTCTGCCATGATAAGGCCATGTATAGATGTCCGTGAGTGGGTTTTCTTAAGATTAAGTAATGCCACCCAATCATCTTTTTTAGTAGTATTTATCACTTCAGGTAAAGACTCTAAAATACTAGGGTTGTTGGCCAAAATGGACTTCAAAACCTCATCGTCAAATGCCAGTCCCGCAAAATCAGCCATGGTCGGTCAAAAGGGGGCTACACTACAAAAATCAACTAGGCGAGCAAAACGGACAGAACAAATAGAGTAGTGTCCTTAGAAAATGACCCGCAACCAAAGTTGCTCTAATTACCCAAAAAACAGTGAAGGGAGGGTCAAGAGGGCCTATATTTACCGACCCCGATATCCCAAAGGCCTTATATTGGAATTATAAACTACAAAGGGGAATATCTGGGTCATAAAAAACAAACAGGTGTGTCCTGAAACAGAGTTCTAGGCAAACTAAGAGACTAATAGCTAACCATAGAGAATAGCCAGAGGCTGAGAACTTCTCATCAGACCACCCAAGTGGCGGAGTGTCATCACATGAGATTAAATTGTGGATCCAGACAACACCCAGACCATCATGTGACGGTATAGTTGTGGATACCAATAGTTATCTCCAGCCAGAGGTTATCTCAGTAGGTTGCTGATAAGGTGCAGTGCGTAAAGTGAGTCAAATTTTAAATTGATTGTCAGAGCAAAAAATGTGCTTAATGGGTATTGTTCTGATATCAAGCATAAAAACTACGCCTGGTAGTCTGACAATATGACTACCCAGTGGCGCTGTGCAAAACAGTCGACATGTTTCAGCCAGGAGGAAGTATTATCCGGCATTCTTCAGGACCAGATCAAGATGTAATGCTGCTGCTCAAAAATTATTTTTAAACAACATGTGAGTGTGAGTATGAAAAAGTTCAAATCATCCTACCAGGACCTTGGAGCCCCAATGTGCCCTGGGGTGTTTGGATAATGTGATCCTTACCTAAAAAAACATAAGAAAAAAACACATACAAAAAATAATAATTATACATGTATAGATCTCTAAATTAGCCACCAAAACGTTGCACAGGACACACATAGAGAGCCATTATCTCCATTTTACCCCATAGAGAAAGAATAGACTACGGGTTTTGATACTAACCCATTGTATTACATATGGGAAAGACAACTCTATTGAGGTATGTTTAATACTCACCCAGCTTTGTGTGGGTGGTGGACCTCACCTCACCCGGCATCCGCTCGGGAAAACTGAGGCACCGCTCTGTTGTGCAAAGTTGAAAATAAAGATTGACGCAATGAGAAAACCATTGTGCCTACTTCTATTCACAACATACTGGTTCGCACAATCTGACTAAAACCTAGTTTTAAAAAAAAGGAGAAACCTCCTACTAACCAGGCCAAAGTGCTGAAAATGGATGAGAGCTGGCTCTAAACAATAGGTATTCTGTTCAACTCCTAATTTATAGTTATTGAAAGTCTATTTAAAGAGGCTCAGAGTAGTCTATACTACAAATAGCCAGCAAGGAAAGACAAACAGAAGAAAGAGAGAGGAAGGAAGATCAGAAAGACCCTCAATCCTTAGGACCTACCTCTCCGTCGGTACCCCTCTCTAGCATCCGAGAGGAAGTGAAGGTAATGGCTCCGGAAAATCGCGGGCTATTTATACTCGTTTTAATTGGATAATTGGTTTTTAACTTTTTCCAAAATCGCTAGTGAGTAAGGCTTGATTGATCGTATTGCGCATGTGCAGTAAATGATACTGATTATCAGAGGATGCGCAGTAGGTATTAGTGACAATGTGCCTCTTAGTTGATCGTATTGCGCATGTACAGTAAATGATACTGATTATCTGAGGATGCGCAGTGGGTATTGGTGACAATGTGCCTCTTAGTAGGCATGCGCCGACCCGCACGCTACTCTTCACCTGCATGCGTGACAGTGACTCGCTTCTAGAGCATGCGCAATGTGATGCAATGCACGCTTCAAAAACGCGTGAGCAGAGCGGCGTGCCCGCATCGGAGAACCATGAGCCTGCACCGATGCCCATGTCTAGATACATATATGCGCATGCGCGCGACCCGGACATCGCCATGCATGCTTCCCAAAGACCGCTCTTACAAGATAATTGTTTAATAGCATAGCCCAAACACATGGCCTATTATATTCGCGCATATGCTAATTAAGATCGCGATTTTACCAATAAAACTCGAGGTTTACATAGTTAAAGGCCCTGTTATACGAAGATCCAGGCCCTGGAAGGCCCTCGGACAAGGGGGCACCTAAAAGGGGAAACTCCGCCTCCTAATTATTTCACTTGCTTAAACTCATGATGTCAATTGTGGTTTGCTTAAACTCGCTAATACTCATGATGTCAAGTGTGGTTTCAAAACCCTATTCAGGCCCCTAGGGGTGACAGCACTGGTCTAGAATGACAAAATATGTACAGACCGCTGTGCCAACCCCAAGTGTATTACTGTGAGTTGTTCTCAGTATAAAGCGCCTTTGTATAAACAGGGAATAGTGGCATTATAGCGATGACCATGGAATATCGTCATTCAGTCCCTGTATGTCACTTTTCACCCTGAAAATCCATTTTTGCTCTTTGATGAAGAGAAATCTAGACACATCGCTGATATGCGATGGGATAAATGGATGCTCCAGTACCACCCATTTAAGTTCTTCTGCTTTGTGTTTTAGAGCCAAAAAATGTGTGGTCAACCGGGTGGATTGTTTCTGACAACAAATTGTGCTTTTGTGTTCACTTATTCTGAGTTTCACTTTGCGGGTAGTGTGACCCACATAGTGTAGTGAACAAGGACAAGTGATCATATAAATGACTCGTTCAGTATTGCAGTTGGTGTGCCTTTTCAACAACCATGGCTTGTCTGTACCTATTTCTACACTGTTGGTTTTGTATGTCTGTGGACAGACACTACAGGAGCCGCAGGGGAAATGGCCCTGTACTGGTGGTAAGTCCCACAGAGTACTGCTGGTTACTGGTGGCGTTGTCCTGGGTCTCGTGTGTACTAGACTTCCCTGATACTTGGTGCCTTCTTGAATGAAAAAAGGGGAGATGGAATGGAAGTTTGTGCGACATTCAGGATCCCCCCCCAATGTCTCCGAATTTGGTTGGAGAGCACACTGAATGTGCTCACAAAGGTCAACTTCTCCAATGGTGCTTTGTCAGGATTTTGCTCCAACAGTGCCTCCCGGTTGTTATTAGAGGCACGTTTCCAGGCTTTCTTCACCAAATGTCTAGGATATTGGCGTTTTTTCAATTGGGTTGCCAGTACCTTAGCGTGTCTATCAAACATCAGTTTAGATGAACAGTTTCTCCGGATACGGAGAAATTGGCCCACTGGGAGGTTGTTTCATAAAGATCGTGGGTGATGACTATTGTAGACGAGTAGGGAATTCCTTGACATGGGTTTCTTGTACAACTCACATTCGAGTTTCCCATCTCTAGGGTAGATGAGAATGTCAAGAAGTGGAAGATGTTCTCTACTGCTTTCCACAGTGAACTTGAGAAACTGATTTTGTTCATTGAGCCACCTGTGGAACAGCTCAACCTCGGACGGAGTACCCCGCCAAACCACTAGAATATCATCTATGTATTGTTTCCATACCAACACCTTTTCAAAAAAAGGGTTGCCATGGTTGAGTACACAGTTCTGTTCAAAAAGATAAACCTAGAGGTTGGCGAGGCTGGGGGCAAAAATACTCCCCATAGATGTTCCTGAGGTCTGTAAATATATCTGGTCCTCAAATTTGAAGAAATTTTGCATCATGGCCAGTCTGGCACATTCCATGATAAAACTCACAGGAGTGATGCTATTCAATTCCCTACCGGCTAAGAGTTGTCTCACAGCCTCAAGAGTCTCCTCCTGCGGATTGCAAGTATAGAGGGACTCTATATCAAAACTCACCAAAAGGTCAGTGGAGGCATCAAACTCTATTTCAGGCAATAGTCTCAGGACGTCTGCCGTGTCTTTCACGAATGTAGGCATTTCTTTCACTAATGGGCGCAGGAAAAAATCCACAAAGGTGGATAACGGTTCAAGTAATGAGCCTATGCCTGAGATGATAGGGCGTCCGGGAGGTGGCCTCGTTATTTTATGTATCTTTGGTAGGCAATAGAATCCCGGCATCACCGGGTTAGTTGTTACTAGAAATTTTGCCTCCGCCAAAGTGATCCAACCTTCTGCTAGACCCTCATCAACCATCGTCTTGATTTCCGTCAGAAGGCGGTCTGTAGGGTCACTGGCAAGAGGCTGATAGGCATCCCTATTGCTCAACTGCCTCAGGCACTCCTTACGATAGCTGGATGTGTCAAGGATAACCGTAGCTCCACCCTTGTCCGCTGGTTTGATGGTAATTGATTGATCTTTAGATAGTGTAACTAGTGCATTCTTCTCTTGATTACAAAGATTTTGAAAGCATCGTTGTTTCGTTTCATGTAGGGACATGATGTCATATGTTACTGCTTTTTCAAAAGTTGCCACCTACGTTGGAACCTGGTGGATAAAGGGGGTGAATGTAGATTTCGGACGCAGCCCAGTGTTGTTAAGGCGGTCCTTCTCAAGGTCACCATCCTCTTCCCTATCTTTAAAGAAAAAATGTAACCTGACTTTCCTGAAGAATTTTTCAAGTTCACATCTAGTTTCGAAAGGATTTCTCTCATTGGTGGGGACAAAACCCAGTCCCTTTTCAAGGACATTTTCTTCGTCTACTGTTAGGCTACGTGAGCTCAGATTGACCGTTAGGTGCTGGTCGTCCCTGTACTTGTCGAGGGTAGGTAAGGATCACATTATCCAAACACCCCGGGGCACATTGCGGTTCCAAGGTCCTGGTAGGATGATTTGAACTTTTTCATACTCACACTCACATGTTGTTTAAAATAATTTTTATGCAGTAGCATTACATCTTGATCTGGTCCTGAAGAAAGCCGGATAATACTTCCTCCTGGCTGAAACATGTCGACCGTTTTGCACAGCGCCACTGGGTAGTCATATTGTCAGACTACCAGGCGTAGTTTTTATGCTTGATATCAGAACAATACCCATTAAACACATTTTTTGCTCTGACAATCAATTTTAAATTTCACTCACTTTACGCACTGCACCTTATCAGCAACCTACTGAGATAACCTCTGGCTGGAAATAACTATTGGTATCCACAACTATACCGTCACATGATGGTCTGGGTGTTGTCTGGATCCACAATTTAATCTCATGTGATGACACTCCGCCACTTGGGTGGTCTGATGAGAAGTTCTCAGCCTCTGGCTATTCTCTATGGTTAGCTATTAGTCTCTTAGTTTGCCTAGAACTCTGTTTCAGGACACACCTGTTTGTTTTTTATGACCCAGATATTCCCCTTTGTAGTTTATCATTCGTAAACACCACCAGTGACCAAAGTTACACCAGAGTTCAATTCATGACAAAGGTATGTAGGGAAGAAGGCATGTGTACACTTTGGAACATTTCTCTTTCCCTTGATATATTGAATTTACCTGCTAAGGTTTCTATCTCTGGGGATCCTTTTCTTCCTTTCAATGACTACATTTTACAAACACCCTGTGTTATCCTGCCCACTGATCATTAATCTCTAAGAATGCTATTGGTTATGTTTTAAATGTAGTACTGTGAGTCTTTGGTAGTAAAACACTGTTCAACTTGTAAAGTGGTAATCTAGATGTGTATTACATTTCTGATAGTACCTTTACCCTCAAATTGCTAGCCACTTTATATTTGTAGGTACCGGATTTATTTTACTCTTCTAGTCATCTCTTTTGCAAATGAACTCACACTTATGACAAACACCAGTAGTCTTTGAACATCTACTTATACTGTGTTTTATATGCACATTTTACACTATACCGGAGTTCCTACCTCACATCCAATCTCAACTATGTCTGACTACCTAATCTTGATCACTTCTGAGAGTCAAGTGCCAAAACAGAAGCCTTGCAACCTTCCAGCAGTATTAACAAGACTGACATTGACAAATAACACTAGTAATGACAGTACTGATACTAGTATGTCAGTAGTATATTGAGTTTTATTAAGGTGGCAATGAGACTAAGGAATACGAGAGAGATAAGTGATTGTAATGCCCTGCATACAGAGACTGGATAACAGGAAACCTCCGATATGTATGAATGTAATGGTTTTTATCTTTTTAATGTGGTTTTTAAATGTTTTTATGTACTTTTATGGTATCTTTTGAAGTGCCGAATAAGGATATTTGATACTGATACTGATACTGATACTAGTATGTACCTGAGCACTAAGGAAACACCGGATCCCGGAGAAAAGATCCAATAGAAAGATATCTTGCTCCTCCCGCATTAAAGTCTTATTGTGTTAAGAGGTTTCTTCCGTGCTTTATAAGTCCATGTTCTAATTGGAGTGGGCCAGACATTCCACCCTCTATGGAGCTTGGTAAAATGGAATATTGCAGTATGCCACAACAGAGTGGAATATATCTATACAGTGGTTGAATGCTTCAGCCAATCCATAGAGAACCAACGCTTTAGACCATAAATCCTACACAGAAGTGTTAAGTTTCTGAACATCACAAGAGAGAAGCCCTCCGATGATGGTATGGTAACAGCCAACGAGAAGTCAGTCCATCAAGGCTACCATAGCAAACTCATTATCACTGAGTACCTAATAGGGGAAAACAAGCAACTTACTGGAGTGGCCACTTTAAATAAAGGGACACACTGGCCCAGCAGTGCATCACAGCTCGAAAAAATATTGTTAGTGACCTGAAAGGTAGACCATATTAGGCGCATTGTCCTGAGACATGTTTAACTTGCAAACTTAGTTTATATCTACCACTGCCTACAGAACCACTCTACTGTTAAAAGGTATTGAACAAGCATACACTTTACATTTAGTAGCTAAGTTGTGTTAGAAAAGACAATAATGGCGATTCCTTTCATGAGGCAATATAGGGAGATATTAATGCTGTCCTGGGAAAATATGCACAATTAATGTTCGCATTCTTAAGAGTTATTCTCATTCGTAAAATATTGCCTACACCAACGTGATTTTCTGTAACATTTTTTTATTTGGTTTTATTTTATGTGACCTTTTATAGTTCCATGTTGTAGCATTTCTTAAAGTTTTATATCTCTTTAGACATACAGATAAAATGTAGTAACTTTAAAATAATTTTAACAGTGCAATAAAGGCCCAGATAAAGATAAGAAAACGAAACAAATTGATGCACTTTCTTTTGATTTATTGTAATACCTTGTGATGAATATAGAGCGTCATCGCATTCATTAGCCCATATTAGATTGCTGTAAAATGCTGGAAGACCTATACAAGTATCACTATTTATGAAAGCTGTACTTAAGTCCAAATCCTTCAATGAGTCCACACTGGAGAAAAGAAACACTATCCTTTGTTGTTGCAAACGTGTTGCTTCCTTTGAGCTCAAGCATTTCAGTGTCTCTAAGCTTAAAGACTGGGAAAAGTAGCACTTCATTAGAATTCTTTGGCACCTGAATGTGCTGTCTATTTAGGTAGACATGGCTTATGTTGTGGATCAGTGTTAATATGATGAGCTTGGATCACAGATTGGGGTTCTACACCCAGGTTCTGCACTTAACAAAAAGGTGTGATTCTGGGCAAATCATGTTATTTCCCTTTGTCTAGAGTTGGTTTCAAATAAAGTGAATAGCTGTTTATTAACGTGCAATCTATGCAGAGAAGGTGTCATTTAATGGTCAGCAAAACAGGATGTCTGGTGAAAATCCATAGATTTCCTGTTATTCTAAACCCAAGATTCCCCCTTCTATTTTAGAGGTAAAAAAACCTTTATGGCACAGATTTACATTTGTAGTGCCAACCCTGCACAAAGTGTTGTGGTGATATTTACATTCCAATGCAAATCAGAATTTGTGTTGGAAGGTTGGCCAAAGTAATGTAAAACAGCACTATGACCTACTTTGCATAATGCGGACTTACCTTGGGTGATATACAATAGCAATATAATTCACCTGCTGATGTAATTATAAATGTTGATCAACAGTGAGACCCTATCGTCTAGCTGATTT
The DNA here is from genome assembly GCF_964261635.1 of Lissotriton helveticus. Taxonomy (NCBI): domain Eukaryota; kingdom Metazoa; phylum Chordata; class Amphibia; order Caudata; family Salamandridae; genus Lissotriton; species Lissotriton helveticus. The sequence continues at coordinate 1,788,549,705 of NC_136063.1, read as the reverse complement.
TCCCATAGAAGGTTTATGACCAATCAAAGTCATCCATATAGACTCTTCCAAAAATAAAAGTTCTGGGTGAGTTAGTAATACCTCTTTCTCAGATTAATTTAGTTTAGATAATTGGCTGGCATTACCACCTTCAAGGCACTACCCCTGTCTGCCTAAAGTCCGGTCAGGTTTCCCCATCCTAAAAAAAACTAAAGCAGACCAAACTAACCTAAACAATTTCCGTCCTATATCCAATATTCCTACCTTAACAAAGCTTCTGGAAAAATGTGTTCACATCCAACTCTGTAAATACATAGACCAATTGCGACTATTGGATCAATTTCAATCTGGTTTCCGTTCAGAGCACAGCAGCAAATCAGCTATGACACACATAGTTAACGATGCCCTCAAAATGCTGATCAGAACCAATCAGACCTATCGTCTGCATTTGATACGGTTAACCATGACAACCTTCTTGACCTTTTGGAACACCGTATGGGGCTTTCAAGATCAGTCCTTAACTGGTTCACATCCTATCTCCATAACAGGTCTCAAAGAGTCAAGGTTAATCACTCCTATCACAGACAAGGCCGGTCACATTAGGGGTCCTACAGGGCTTCTCACTTTCTCCCACGCTCTTCAACCTGTTCTTGGAACCTCTTACGGAAATTCTGCATTCATCCAACATCCTCTATCGCATGTACACTAACAATACCAAACTATACCTAAAAGTCTACAACCCAGAAGATATCAGATCTCGCAACACAACTCTTCAGAAAACTCAAAACTGGCTAGCATCCAAGGACCTTAAACTAAACACTCAAAAAATGGAATTCCTACTAATCGCCCCTCCTAACTAGTCACCTGCCATTGAAGACTGGCTGAAACTTCTCACTGCTCTTAACTGCATCCCAAAAGTCATTGACTTTCCAAGATCTTTGGAACTAACTCTTGACAAGAACCACAACATGCAGAAACATATCAGTGGCACCACCAAAGGAGCGAATCACCAAATGAACATTCTTAGGAAACTAAAACCCTTCCTCCTCCCCAACAACTTCAAGCATGAAGTGCAAGCTCTAGTGAATCCCAAGCGACAACAGAAGTGTAACCCTCTCTGGATTACCCAGATCATCACTGGCTCCCCTGAAAGCCTCACTCCACTCTGCTGCTAGGCTCATCACTGGTTCAAAAAGAAATAACCATATCACCCCTGATCTGAAATCTCTCAACTGGCTCCTTTACGAAGCAAGAATCCAGCAATAAATTACATACAAAGCCCTCCACTTCATTATCCCTAGATATCATGCCCAGAAACTAGAACTCTCTGGTGGCTCAAGATCATCCAAAAGCTTCAAATCCCTACTTCTGAAACCTCAGATATTCAAAGAAAGAGAAAACCTACTAACAACGGTTCTTTCTAAGGGATTGCTGCAAGAATTTGGAACTTCTTGCCCCCTGAAATCAGATTGAATCCCTCAACAGTATACTTCGAGAAAGAAGTGAAAGCACTCCTTCTGAACAGATTTCCTCCTTGAGCCTATGATACCCATCCTGATTCCTCTATTTTCCGCATGACTATAGCACTGTCGTACTCGTTTTTTTCTGACTTCTCATTCCCGACACTACCCCCACTTTTCTCGACATCACATGGTGCTGCAGTTTTCTTGACTATGTTAATTTTGCCTCTTATTCGTTTTTCTCCTCAGCTCTCTGAAAATGTAAGCTTACCCTTCCGCTCTGGTCACTACTTTATCCTGTATTTTTCCTGAATATGATGTTACTGTTATTATTGCTATGTTATCTGTATACCAGTCCAGCACTCTGATACCCGCATGGGTCATGTTCTCATTTAACTCAAATATCCTATATTGCCTAAACCCACCATCAAAGGTATTTTAGAGATTATTATATTCAGCTAAATACTGAACAACAGTTAATACAGCTTTCTACAAAAGACTCACCAAGTAAGGAAGCAGAGATTTGTACAAAAGTAATAATCTTTTTATGGGATCAATTTGTTTTAGTGGGGATATAATGACAACTGTTTCAAATGATCAAAACCATAACTTAAGTCCAGGAAACATTTGAAAACATTTACCAAGTATTTCAACATGGTACACACCGTTTGAGGATCCTCAGAAGAACTCAGAAGGGTGGTTGGCCTTTACAGAACTAATAACTGACCCTCTATAAGAGGCATGGAAATGTCACATAAATTAGCAAGAGCATCTTCATTTGCATGGGTCAGCAATGGAAGCTCTATTGATTGTTTAATTTTCTTTCTTACTTCCATTACTGTTTCAAGAAAGAAGATGGACAATAAGGGTTCTTGCAACAATATGAGGAGCGGCTTCACACTCTGAGGATGGGTGTATTCCATTATGTGTTGGAAACGTTCCTTGACCGTATCGGAAGGACTGCGGAAATGTCAGTGGAATACTCCTCTGTTGCTTTGACATCGTTTGATATTCTTTTAAGTTAGGAGGCCTTGTTGTCTGGATTGTAATTTTTCCTTCAAGTCTGCTTGAATCTACAGAGCTCGAGCTTAAGCATAGCTGGAGCTGACGAAAACTTTCTCTTGATCCTGTGAAATGGCAATGTGGGTATTATGATATTCTTGGCTGCAGAAGTTTGCCTCAATCACACTATTGTTGAGTATATTTAAACATGTGATAGGACAAATACAAATGACATTCCACATTAACGAAACCACAGTCCACCCTGATCCTACCCCCCAAGTTAAACCCCCCCACTGAGTTGCTTCTATATAAATAACACATGCACTCTACCCACAACGGCGGCGGAGTTTCTCTGATGAGATCCTAGCAACCAAGAGCACCACAACAGATTCAATTCACACAAATACACTTATGCCACGTTTGGCAGGCAGCAAACACCCAAACACTCAATACACCCAATTGATCACCATACTGGCAGTTTAATGTAATTGATGGACGGAAAACTGCAAATGTTGTTGCAGATTCATGTATACTCTGTCTGCATCAGAAAAACTCAATAAAAAGGTTTACAAAAAAAAATAAACTAAAAAAACGAAACCACAGTCCAACTTCATGTTGGTTAGGAGCTGGTTTTTCAAGATTTTTATTTGTACAAATTTACAGCCCCTATACTTAGCTGCTGCATTAGGGGAGCTGGATAAAGAATGTCCCATATGGATTACATTAAGTGGTATATGTAGATGATCTGACCAAGGAAATATCATAGGATCATCAGCATTCACCGTTTCACACGATATCAATTGGGTTCCAAGATGTCTGTTTCAAAGTCAGCCATGTTTTCTACAAAAGGAATACTATTTATATGTGGTTTATGAACAAGGTCTTCAACCCCACCAATTAGCGATACCTTCCCTAATGCTACTCTTTACTGTTTATTTTTTTTGCTCTGTTTGAAGGGCCTTAATACAAAGGTCCACCAAGACTGCATCTTTAGTACATGAAAGGACAAGAATGAGGCAAAGACGACCTTAAACTGGACGTCCTTTCCAAAAGTTTTAAAGAGATACTCAAGGGCGGCTCCTCTGTTATGGCAGAAGAGCATTGCCCCACTGCTGAGAGTCAGCAGAGGCAAACGTGAAAAATTAAATTATTCTAAAATCTTTTTACTATCAATTTATTTATTCTTGCCATTGCCGGTCGAGTCTTTGGGCTGGGGAAGGACCATCCTGGGAGCGTCACTGCGTCAGCAGGGAAGAAGAGGAGTGGTGGGGGCACTCTGAGTGCGCATGTCGGTTTGGCTGGCAGGCAGTCTTGGGACGGCCAAACCGACATGCGCACTTACATTTTTCCAACCCAGCTGGGTTGCACTGCTGGACAACGAAATGGGAGAGGCTCCCTGTGTCTGAGCGAGCATCAAGTCAGCCCACTCTGGCCAATCATGGCGCTTCTCTCACCAGCATGAGAGCAGTGCTGTGATTGGCCATAGGGAGCCTGTGCAGTGCAACAGAGTCAGGAGAGGAGAACTGAGGTGGCAGCCGCAGCAGCAGGTAAGTGAGTTAATTTATTATTTCCCCTTCTTATCCCCATGCGTATGCGTTGCCCACATTAGAGCAGCCACCACTGGAGTCACTCTCTTTAACTCCATAATCTAGATGTTGTCGAGCCTTTAAAAGTATTTTTCTATTACTGTTAGTGAATGTGAGCAACACAGTGGAGTCATGCCTTGTAGTCACGGTAGTCTCATTCCCTAGTAGGACAACATGGGCAATTCTTTCCTCTGAGATATTTTGATATATGGAGATCTTCACTACAGTGATGTTGATGTTAGTAAAAGCCACAAACAGCAAATCTTCAAAGCAGTGTTGATGTCCAGATTTGGAACTTTGTTTTTACTTTATTTTGTGTTTTTTGCTGATTGCTGAGATTTGTATTACATAGATATTTATTTTTGATTTATTAAAATGTAAGTTATTTTAATTAGCAACTCTAGTGTGCATGCAACCTATCATTTAAGAAGACTGAAAAGGTTGTGCTGTACTGCATCTTGTCACCCTCTTCACCTCACATCCTATGAGAGAGCAACGTGCCTACTTTGATTAACCTAACCCACAGAAATAAAGAGACTATGTAGGCCAGTTTTCCATTTCAGACCAAGTCCCCTGAATACTTGTGTGTATGTAGCACACGCAATCTCACCTTTGAAACTGTTAACTGCAAGGCTCTGATACAATGAAATCCAGTCAATTGGTGTCATCTCATTTCAGTTTTCAGTAGGGTCACTGCTTAAGTGTAGAAGGAAGTAGCGACTGGACTGGCTTGATGTTTTCAGGGTGGGACAGAAGCAGTGTTAGTGAACTGCAGCTACCTACGGTACAATTAACCTGTTCAGGGATCTGTAAATATAATCTACGTTTTACAGTTGGATGGAGGTCGTCGTGTTGTATTAACTTTTTCTTGTGTCAATGTGATTGCTGTTCTTTCGTGTTTACATGTTTCTCAAACGTGTACTCTATTCTGATCTGCTCTTCTCTGCTTTTGAAATACTACATCTGCACAATGATCCTGGTGAGTTTCAATTTCAACACTTACTTGTGCTCACATTCATTTCTCATATATATGTTTCAACTATGTACATATGGTCCATTTTGGGTAACAAAGATGCCTGGTACCTGGAGTTTAGTGCGCAGAAATGGTGTGGGTTAGTTAAGAATTGTTAATGGTGAATGTGGAAGTATCTCTGGAAGGTACGTTAGTTATTTAGATGAAGTTAGACGCAGCCAATAACAAGGTCATAAATAGTTGATAACCTGAGTGAAAGACATGCCCACACCATTGTGGAGACTTTGAGGGATTTTCATTGCACATGTGCTGTTGTTTTAGTTCATTTGGTCTTCCTTGGTCGTGCGTAGAGCGATAAGTAGAGACGGGCCTACTTATCGCTCTACGCACGACCGTAGCTCCATTGGTTTCACCAATACCGCCCACACCATGCACGGTCTAGCTATTATAACTTTTACGATCGCGAGACACGCTAACAGCACGATTTTGAACTCAACTTATACCTTAAAATAACTCTTTCCAGGCACCGCAAATGTACAAAAAGAGTAGGAGCTAGTGCTGTGTAACTAACACGAACGAAGTAAGAACATTAAACGTGCCATCCGTTAATCAGATACAGGCACTGACCACTCTCCCTTTGCGTAGATAATATCAAAAGGGGGGAGTGAAGAGGTGGTGCTCAGCGGCACCAAGGTGAGCGCATCCTCCTCTCCTGAAAGTACGGTTTATCAAAAAGGTCCACCTCAAATTGAGTTAATGTGTGTCCAGATGTTTGTGGAATCACACTGTGTGTTAAATTACCCCTCACACACCAAAAGGGCCCTTGGTGTCATGCTTCATCATTGGGGTCTTCCCGCCCCGCTGCGGGACGGGGAGTGCTGCAACAAGCGACTACGCTGGAGCACCTTACTGATGTGGGTGCTATGCGAGTGTATTGGAGTGAGTGTCAGTAGGGTCAGGGTTGATATACAAAGTGATCTTTAAAAAATACCTGGCCTTGTGGTAGAAAAAAATATTTAATAGACACTGGCTGGTATTGTTAAAAAAGTGATTCGGAGAGATAAAGCAAGTTAATGGGCTTACTCTCCTGTGCGGGTCAACATGTTTCGGGGCGCCGTGCCACTTCGCCAGGACCGGGGTCAGATCCCCCTGTCACTCACTAATGTCTTACCACAGAATTTTTTTTTTTAGGTGTATGTACAAAGGTGTGTGATTTTTTAAAGATCACTTTGTATATCACCCCTGACCCTACTGACACTCACTCCAATACACTCACATAGCACCCACATCAGTAAGGTGCTCCAGCGTAGTCTCTTGTTGCAGCACGCCCCGTCCCGCAGCGGGGCGGGAAGACCCCAATGATGAAGCATGACACCAAGGGCCCTTTTGGGGTGTGAGGGGTATTTTAACACACAGTGTGATTCCACAAACATCGGGACACATATTAACTCAATTTGAGGTGGACCTTTTTGATAAACCGCACTCTCCCTTTGCTGCACTAATCATCAAAGCATCATATGAAAGGCACCTATCTTCCGCATGTAACGCGTACAGCGCCGTACTCCTTAATTTGTGACTTTATTTTGCCTAATAGAACTGGGCATAACTTAACACCTACCATATCATAAGTAGAACGGGTACAAGATAATCACACACCTTAGTACTTTAAACATTGATCACAACAATCCTTTTTAACTACCAAAGAACATAGAGAGATCTTTTGCCTTGAGTTAATAGTTGATTGAGTCGTAAAGAATTGCCATTTTATTGTTACTTTTCCATCGCCAAAAGTAGACAAAATAAACTTGGAGAGTGTAATTCTAACACTTTCCCGCGTGTTTGTGCTTGACTCTTTTCCAGCCCCACCCCTTTTATATTTACAGGTATCGTTGGACCTCAACAGCAACAGATTAATACATCTAGTTTCTCATAATTTCTTAAAATCATAAGGTCTAGACACAGTGAGACACCCCCAGTCTCGCACCACACTTTTCACTCTAGATCCTGAAGAAAGCCCACCTGACTCTCAGGGGCAAAAGCAAGGGCTGAAACATGTCGAACTTTTTATGGACACATTAAGTGCGGGAGATCCTTAACTAATCTCATTTTTTAATAAATATCTCAAATCCAGACCTATTAAATCATTTATCTGGCTGTACGAGCTTTTTTTAATACACATTTTTTCAAATTCTCCATCTACACCTGTATCACTGATCACTACTGCACTAACCAGGGGTAAACCCCCGGGTGGAGGAAGCATGAGAACTAACCCTATGATGATGCTGTCACGTCTCTAAGAGCCAGGCGGAGAATCAAGATATACCGCCAATCCCATCCTCTGTACGTGAATGAGGATTTTTTATTGGTACACTGAACGAAAAATTGAAAACCCTGGTTACGCAGGACAAGTGATCCATTCCCCACTTGATTTTTTGAATTTTTGGCATCACCTGCAAGCCAAAATTAAAGCCTTCTTGTGGCTTACTCAACCTTCCCGCATAGCGTATGGGAAATGTACTCAATCTACATGAGACGGTGGGCTGGGGATGGCGGATGTGTGTCTCTGTTACTGGGCAGCACAGCTGCTGGTGATAAACGACTGGCTAAGTGGGGGATGGGATGAGGCTGCAGTTTGTCTAAAGATTGCTGAGGTAGGTCTGGATGAGATCAAGGTTTAACTGTATGGCACTCCTATTCCATCTTTCTTCCCTGAGACAAGAAGGGTGGTTCTCAAGACCTGGCGTAGGGCATTGCAGTGGACTGGATAGGATTGAAAGATTACAATTGTGACCCCACTGTGGGCAGGCCAGCAGTTACTCAAGACATTCTCCTTAAAAGGGTTTGGTGGGGGGGACCGGATTGGGATCTCCAGAGTGGTAAACGTCTGGAAGAGTGAACCTCCTAACTCCTATCAGGAGCAGCGGGACGAGTTTGGTCTTCATAGATCTCAGATCTTTTGATACCTGCAACTGCTCCATGCACTGGAACAGAACCACCGATGGTTGTTTAAAATCCCTGAATGTAGCCCCCTGGTATTCTAGAACTTTATGGGACCTACTGACGAAAAAGGGACTCCCAGATTTACAAATCACTTATAGTACACTCCCCACACCTGTTTGTGCCCCTTATGGCCCAGTGGTAACAGTGGGTGGGGGCCCTGGAGGATTTGGATTGGAGAAACGCCCCCATGGCTCCAAGAGTACAGGTCGGCGCAAGCTAATATTGCTTAATTATCTGCCTATAACCTACAAAACACCTTATCAACTCTACCTCGTTGAAGTAGCTGGCATGTTGGTGCTGCTCCGGGACCCCTGCCCACTTCTATCACATGGCATGGGACTGTCCATTGATTGCCAAATACTGGTGCAGAATCATTGAGGTCCTTTCTAAGGTACTGGGAGGTCCACTGACAACTCCCAGCTGCCCATTCTGTTGGGAGTCCTGGACGGGATGTGTGATGCCTGGGGAGACAGGGTTCTGGTGGGGATTTGAGTGGTACCGGCAAAGAGGGATATTACTCAATGTTGGCAGCTGCCTTCTCTCCCCTGCTAGCTCCTTGGAAGCAGGCGATAGACTGGTGCGCAATGCACGAGAAGGCTGTATATATCACAAGGGGATTCTCCAAAGAGCATACAAATATATGGGGAACTAAGTGGAGTATCGTAGACCACCATGATGGAGATATTCGGGTGGGATGTGAGGATGTACTTATCATGCCCCAATGTTACGGTGTGGTGGAGCCTGTGGATATGTCGTTGTTTGTTCAGTGCTTTAAAAATCAATAACATGTAGTTGATAAAAAAATAAAAATAAACAAAAATTCCACGTTTAAATTCCAAATATAATATAACACCTAAAAAAAATAATTTAAAAAGTTGTAAAAAATAAACTAACTATAAATAAAACTTATTTCTAATTTAAATAACTTCTCACCAAGGCCCCTACAAGCTTAACACAGAGGAGTGCAAGTCATTTGCAAATACACACAATTATTAATAACGGACTTCACAACTCAAGAAGGAGATCCACACTAGTTTATAAAAAAATAGCAAGTATATTTATATATGTTTAGGCATCAGAGAAAAATCATTCATCTAAGTACTTTTTTAATTATGAATTATTTTCAGTTCAAAAAGTGGACACTGCCATTTCTAAGTTCTGCAATGTTATCCTACGGAAGTAAGAAAAAAAAGTCTGCAAACAGCTACAGTACATTGACGTACAGGACCAATCTCCAGGAGCTAAGGTGAGTGTGGGCAACGTCCAATGCAGCAAGAACAGTACACGACTAGCAGCATGAGGGCAGCCAGGTGAAGGGTGTAAATCAGCATCAGGAGCCCAACGAGTTTCAAAGGGGATCAGTCTCTATAAAAAGAGGCAGCAGGCTCTGGCTATAAAGCCAGTAAGGCCGAACCAGCAAGTGGGCACAGGCCTTGCGATGCTCAGGGTGGGGGAACGCCTTTGGTCCTCTTCTCCAAGGCCTAGGGTGCAAAAGTGTCTTTAGCCATCAAGTTTTTCCATGCCGGATCAGTCGCGTTAGAAGTGGCGTGCGTGCAGAGGCTGCAGGCGATTTTGGGGCATTCAAGAGGGGTGAAACCACAATGAACTCGAGCTCTGGAGGGCTGGGGGTCCTCGTTGGCACCACTGGCCCACTTTAACTCAGGCCGGAGGTGACGGGTGCAGTGGTTGCTTCAGGTGTCTGGTTTTGGCAGTTCCTGAGGCCTCAGACTCTTCCCCTTTAGAGTTTCTTCATAACAGGTCCGCTGTTCATGGGAGGTCATGAGTTTTTTCGAAGGCAGGCAAGTTTCTAGAGTCAACCGCACAAGTCGACTTTGGCACAGTTTTCAATGAGGGCTGCAGACAGGCTGTCAGGGCTGGGGCCATGTCAGAAGCGCTCTTCAGGCTTTTCTGCTTTTGCAGTTTTTCAATGTCCTCTCTCCACTTAGGTGATCAGGATCTGCTTCTCTGGTGCCAGGAAATCACATAAATGCTTAATATTGGGGCATTAGGTGAGTGTAGGGTAGTAGCCAATGGGCTACTGACCATTGGCGTGAATACGTCCCCTAAATGACCACTTCCTGTGAGAAGTGGGCACAATCCTGTCCCAGAATTCTTAACTATGCCATCACAAAGATGGCTACTTCTGAAAAATCGAATCAACCTCACAGTAGCCCACCTTAGGGGTGGTACTAGCCTGGAAGTGGCACGCCTACCTGTCTAGCTGATTTTCCCACCTGTCCAGGTACCAAGGGTGCTCTGGACGGGGAAGGGGAGTGGCGGTGGCTTCCTCTCTTGGAAGGGAGCCAGATTTGCATTCCAAAGGTGGCAGCTTCTTTGAAGCTTGTCTGTCCTAGAAGGCTAATCAGCTGGTCATCCTGTGGGAGGGGATGTTACACCCTCTTCCCGGACAGGCTTTTATTCTGGGTCTCCTGAGTGCAAAAGGCTCTCACCCTAGATGGTCAGAACAGCGTCTCGTGTGGCAGGCTGGCTGAAACCAGTCAGCAAGGAAACCAGTGGCTGGTAGGTTTTTAGGGGGCACCTTTTAAGGTGCCCATGGGTGCATGTATTGGTAAATGCAACACCTGCATCAGTATTGGTCCCCATGCCTACAAAGCCCTCCCTGACCAAGGCTCCGCCTACATGAACCATCGCCTGAACTTCCACCTGCCTCCCAGGAACCTCTGCTCTGCTTATCTCACCCTCACCCCAGGGTTGGATTGGTAACGCGGGCACTCGGGCAATGCCCGAGGGGCCGGAGTCCAGTTCCAGCTGTGGGCTGTTTTTTTGAGCAGTCTGATGGGCCGATTTGGGAGGTTTCTGCGTTGTTCGGATTCTGCCAGAGGCCTAGTGGGGGCCAGAGTGGGCACCCATTACCTCCCTTTTACAAACGTGCAATGATGTGTGACTCCCTTTCTCTCGCTGTGCCGGTCCATTAGTGTACTCAGAATGAGCGGGGCAGGGGGCCTGAGCAGAAGTGGCCTCACTTGTTTTCAGTTGTGTTTCACCAGTGTACACTAATCCGTGCATTTTTTTTTACCCCCTACTCGTTTTTTTTAAAATAAAATTTCGCCAAAGCAGTGTTTAGCGGAAAGGCAATATGCAAATGTGGGCCACTTTTTTTTAGGGTGCCCGCGCCAATTTTTAATCCCAATCCAACCCTGCCTCACACATTAGCGCCAAGACACCTTCGGGTATATGCTGCGCTTTACAAATATCAATAAATAAATAAAACATATACCACACATCTGACTCTGCCACACCAGAGGAAGCTCCTTCTCCCACCTCGCCACCAAATCCTGGAACGCCCTTACCCTGCACCTCCGTACTTCATCCTCGCTGACCCACTTAAGGAATGGACACAAAACCTGGCTCTTCGACTGACACCCCAGCGTAGCGCCTGGATACCCTCTTAGGTGAGAAGCAGCGCTTTAGAAATACTGCTTGGTTGATTGACTGAACAATGAGTGGAGGTGCCCTCAGCCTTCAATCATCTGTTTAAACTAAGCACCGGCTGACGAAAACAGTGAGATAGATATATGTATAAGGGTTCCATGAACATGACATAATCAAACTTCACACAGTTATCGAGAGAGGTAACATATTTGATATTATCATTAATGCTGTTTTTAGTATTAGTGTAATACTCATTAAATCAACCGTAATAATGATGAAGCACATCAGAGTAATTTACACATTCGTTTTAAGCTGCAGTGAGTGACGTTTCAGCGACGACTCTCTTCACGTGACCCTCTCTGACCAATCGCGCTGATTAGCTTGCACAGCGCGTGTTCCATAGTAAATGAAGTGGTGTGTAACTAAGCGCTCCCCACCGAAGCGGACACCCCTCGGGGGCAGCGTGATGGAGGTGTTCTGCCGCGTAATTGCACCACAGGCTGCAAGTCATAAATAAAACCATTCTTGCTGGGTAGAAATTCTAAAGAGCAAAAAGCCAAAGGCTATGAACAGCTCAGTAGATTTAAGCTGTTTTCCAACACATTCAGAATCTGTATTACCTTTTTACTCCTTTCAAGCTAATACCCGTTGACCTTTAAAGGAGTTATATTTGACTAAAAAAGAGAAAAGAAAAGCCGTATAGATTAATATCACAACATGAGCTCCTGCAAAAACACTTGTGTTATTTCAGGTCTGCGTCTTGGAACAGCGCTAATGAAACTTTCATGCAATAAATGTTACTTCTGAACGGCCTTGTTTTGCATTTCCCACATCCTGAGGATTGGACTTGTTCAGTGAATTAATCGAAATAATGAGGGACTCGGTGAATTTTGATTAGAAAGCCTGTGAAAATGAATCCGCATTAAAACTGTCAGTGTAAAGCTAAAGACGATAATATTGTTCCACAACAGTTTAATTAGCACTTCAGCTTTTTTTCTGAATGTCAAAAGAGTGTTTTTCCCCTCAATGCAAATCATTAAAAAAACGCAAGGAAACGGAACACTTGAGTTCAAAAAGCTCCTGTACCAGCAACAATGACAGTCCCGCATTTATTTATTTTTTAATTAAGGTGTTAACAACGCGCAGCCGCTCAAGACGAGAAACAGGGCACATCCGCTTGACTAGCAATGAGCACTGCCGCGAAGAACAAAGAACAGACGAGATGCGATTATTCGTGTTGCCTGTAGTTAATTTCCTTCTAATTCTGCCTGCTCTTGTGTGCGGTTTTCAGGACCTGAAGCAGAACCAGCTGAATCCAATTTAGTTTAACACATGCTGGTTCACGATTGATTCTATCGGTGGACTGCCTGTGCCACGCGCGGCGCTTCGAGGAGGACGCCGCGCTATTTTATGGTCCTCGAATTTGTTCCTCGACTTGCAAATTTGCAGTCTAGTGGAATCAGGGCTCCCATCCAATCACTGAAGGAGGAGCGCTCGTGGCAACGCGCTGGCCGTGGAATGCAAATGTTCCAATAGTCCATATCCACCCGAGAATAAGAACATTAAATATCTTTTTCATATAAGTCAGATCAATGGATATCTAATGAAATTACCCGGTATCCGAAAGATGCTATATTGCCATGGTGGAGCTGTCACTCAGAAAGCCCGCAACACTATTGAAGGCACTGCTGATCGATAGTATTATTAATTTTTTCCAAACTATGTTTATATTTTGCTGCATAATATCAACAATAAAAGTCCATGTGTTATATAACAATACTTTGGTGTGTCTAAAAGTTCAAAGCTGATTTCTGTGCCCAGTCATACCAAGAAAAAATACCCTTTTACTGCTAAGTTATTGTTCGCGCTGCTAGTCCATTCCCTTCCAATCAGGCTATAGTTCATTTGAATTTTATAACCTTTTCCCACTCATTTATTGCTGGAATATTTTAATACTGAACTGTATCGCTCCACTGTACAAGGAAAGCTGAGCGCAACATTGCTTGGTTTCAAGCAAGAATAATATCATAGAAGCACAATGTAAAAACTACTAAACTGACAAATAAAAGTAAAATAGAAAGACTATTCAGAAAAATCTCTGGGAGGGAATTAAATATCATGTTATGAAAATGGCCTATGTCACCTCAAAACAAAAAGTTTGTATTATAAAATGGGGACTTGTCTAAAGCCCTCCATGGATTTGGCAAGTTGCATAGGATGCATGCAAATGGGTACAGGGGTTTCAGTGCCTTACTGCACTCCTTAATTTGGGGTGTTGTGCGCAGATTCAATGAGAAGCTTCAGTCCCTCAACAAATGTCAATTGCGGGGATATTTCAATTTCCAGGTGCCACACCCTTAATCGAAACAGTGAGCAGGATACAGACGCCTGGCCTCAACCACTACAAATGAATTCTTCCCACAACACAATCAGGTGCACTATGAGCACTCAAATATACAAATATAAACTATGTATGGTTTGCACGAACCACATTATTTCATAATTCTAAATTTAGGTGACCCTGTAGGAATGGAAGATGCGGACCATTTGTGCAGCTTTTCCATCCCTAAGTTTTTCTCTAGTCTTAAATTTCCCATGCATTTTCCAGCATATTTATACAGTTTGTGAGGCCCTTAAAGACCCCTCAAATTGTAATACTAGGGCTCCCCATGAACACCTCTGGCTTTCACTATGTCTGAGAAGGCTCTCATTTCCATCACCACCCAGTAGTCTCAAGATGACATCTCCCTCCCACAACCCACTTTTGTACAGGCCTTCCCTGGTGGAAGCACTTGAAGTGTTTCTGGGGTTCAGTAGATGCTCTCCTTGAAGGGTGATGGCTACCGCCCAGCTTTTACATTAAGTCCACTGGCCTGGGGAAAACATGTCACATTTGCATTGGTTATTATTTTAATGAATGTGAATGTTCATGAGCATAACGTTTCTAACAAAAGAGAGGGACCCAAATCGACCCAAAGGGGTAGGGTACCGGAAGACAACATGTCAGTAAAGTTTCCCCTTTGGGTGAACTTTTAAATAAACCACAGTTTACCACTAAGTATACATGAACTACATACATTCATATAAACTAGGAGCAGATAATGATCAACATGAAACAGTCATACAAAAATGTACATTTTATTTTGGTAAATTTTAAAAACGAAAGGTTAAAAACATTTGTAACACATCAAATTATCATATTACAAAACAAGGGACAACACACACGGAAAATGATACCATGAGCATAACGTTGCCTGGTTCTGTTATTAATTATGGAGATGATTGTAACATTTTCACACTGTAAATAGTCTTCGATAGTCTTATATTTTTTGTATTGCTTCTTAGAACAATGGAATAATTTTGTATGAAATAATGAATGCATGATAGAGGATGATTACTTTTCATAAAGAAACAATAAAAGGTTGAACATCCACTTCTGCTGCTACTTCCTTTGCCTCCAGAAATCGTCAAAGGGGAGTATATGTTTCCTACCAGTGCAAGCCTTTGGAGATTGTATACAGCCAGCTGTCAGAGAGCAATAGTCAACACATTTCACCGTGACAAAAAGGCAAAGTGTATCCTTCCCATAAACATATCTGACGCGTCTGGACCCAAACTGCTGGTTTATATTTTTGTATTGGAGGGATGTACTGACTCTCATTGGTAGCAAGCAACTGGGCAACTACCAAATACCCTATATATAACTAGGGGGTCCACTCTAGCTCAGAAATACTTACCTGTATTGAACAGGTCTGTGGATTCATAACACGGAGATAAGTGCTACTTTATTTTTCTCTTGGAACACGCTAAAACATCCTGCAGATGCTCTGCTAGCCTGTGCTGCACCTGGTGACCAAAGCCCCCAGCTTTTCCAAGAAATCAAGGAAATTTTTAAAGCACCTAGAGGCTACTTATTTTCCTCACCAGAGACCAGTTGTAAGGAACCTCAAGAAATCAATATCTAGAAGTACATGTGAGGTGATTGGAGACACAGCCTGGCAAGCACAGTCACTCCTCACCATTTATATTGATAGTTTGCCTGACCCACCCTTTGTTTGCTGAGACTAAGTAGCTTGTTGCACTGTTCTCAAGCCCAGTACAAAGGCCCTACATGTCTCAGTGTGATCCTTTTTACTTGTTGACTCACCACCTTGGGTTTCATGGGGCTGGATCAGTCTGCCCCTCTTTATTAATGAGATGTATCCCCCGATTGTGAAGCCACAAAGCAAGACTCAACAAGACTTCCAGGTCACAAGACATGCACATTGTGAGGGATCAATCGTCCCATTCCTAAACCAGGAGATCAGCACATCTCAGTAGTTACTTCCTAAAAACTCCATAATGCTTTGTTTATATAGTGAGTTACTTTAGAATTCTTATAAAGTTTGTCATTCAGATTATTCTGTTCGAGAAATACAATAGTGCATATTGTTTGAGATCATGCATTGCGGAGAGTTCTGTTTCTGTCAGGAGTGTACTGGTGTTTGTGACTCTCCACTGCATAAGCAGTGTATTAAGCACAACTGGGTGTCTGATTTAGAACTGTACTTTCCTAAAGTTACATTTTGTGTATTTGATTTTTGTGCTGTCTACTCCTTATCCTTTGCTTGCACGTGTTATCTTTTTATTTTTTTGTGATATTAATAAAGGGCTATCTTTACTTAAACTCACACACATCATTATTGCAACTGTGATACAATTGCTGACCTACACCCTCACTCAGTCTCACAATACCTCCTTTGTGCTGAGCCCTGCCTCCTGACCCACACCTAATCAGAGAATCACAAAGACTTGGGAGAGAACATTTCCATGGCAGGCAGGGTACCTGGTGTCCTCATCAGAGGGAAACTGCAATCGTACTTTTGTCTTGGCTATTTTATGCCTGTGACTGTGAGCGTTGGACAAAAAGCACTATAGACTATTTTTCTGTTCTGCACCTCACACTGCTGTGTTCTTTTATTACCCCAGTAGGCTTGCATGATGCTTTTGCTGCAGAATTGATTTCATTCATCATGTGCTTCAAACAAGCAGCTGTGTTTTAGCTTCCAAAACCCATGAACATTTTAGAAAGTGGTAGGCCTACACGCTGCACCAGCAGGAATTGCCTACGGTGGTAGAACAGGATGCACTGAGCCCAGCGTGAAGTGGTTTTTGCAGTGAGTTCTCCATTCAGCCATGGTGAGAGGCGGATTCAGCTCAATGAGGACAGGAGACAAGTAGCCTTATAGGGAGATTATGGACATCCTGAATTATACAAAGACAGCAGTGTCCTTGAAAAGGCTATATTTTGCAGATGTCCTGACCAGGCTAAGATACACGGAGAAAGAGCATTTCTACCGACAGAAGGCACAGGAGAAAACGTCTCTCAAGTTCGTAACTTTCAAGCGGGTACGTGATTTTTTCTAAACTATTAAAAGAGCGGCAGAAAGGAAGGATTCTTGAGGTTGTGACAGTGCATTTGTATGACAGCACCCCCCCCCCCTCTTCCTCCAAAACGGATCTAAGCTCCATTTTCTTCCTAGTGACGGGTATAGGTGACATCTTTAATCAAATGTCACATCCTCCATTACAATTATGACCTCTTTCGAGAACGCGATCTTTTTAGCCAATGGCACATTCTGACAACTTGACATTTCTGACCGAAGAAGTGAGATGAGACTCATTTAAAAAACCTTTCCTCGAAAAAAGTGACAAACTTTAAGCGCTCCATCCCAATCCAGGGTGTGTGCATTTTAGACTATTTACAAAATAGTTAGTGACACGCTGCATCGTTTACACTACAAAGCTTGTTTCTGCGGTTTATACTTCAGAACGGGAACACATGGCAATATACATCTGATTATTCAATCATTTGTGAAAGCTTCTTTAGCGGCTAATTATATTATTGCTTTTGTGTCGTTCAACATAGAGTATTTACCATATGCCTTTTGATACTGCTTGAAGTACACAAGGGAGTCCTTTAACGTATTTTGCTCTAAAGTGCTGAAAACACGAAATGTTAGAACTGTGGACGATTAATGTTACCAATCAAGATGAAAAGCAAGATGTGTTTGTCACTTTTCTTTTTAATTAAAAAAGATTCGCACTGCCAGCAGCAATGTTGAGAAATATAGAAATCTCACTATGTTTTCATCTTTCACTAAGTCTTTCCTTCCTTTACACCACATGTGAAAATGGGCAAGACTTGTGGATGCTGTTTGAATCATTTGGGAAATGTAAAGAATAGATTTTCCTTTATTTCTATGAAATATGATTTGTCAGTTAAATTCTTCCTTTCCCTCAATACTTCTGTACATTTTGAAATGCATGGAAGCATGGAAAGGCATAACAAATATTAATGAACACACACACAGTTATAACTCTTTGGGTGCTGAAAACATCTCTATGCCCACTCCCCCAATATTCACCTTGGAACACCAACTGTCATGTAGAACAGAAACAAATGTGCACACCTGGCAAATTTTGACTGATATAACAGATATAGCTGCTATTTGTGCATAGTTTTTTCCCTAGCCGATTTCCCTACACATGATCTTCCAATTTTTATGTATCAGTGCTATCTTTCCCGCTTACTGATGACACCAAACGGGAAGAAAACATTTTGGAAACCATGCCCTAATATTCAGGAAATCACTCCAATCCCAAAATAAATTGACACGAATTTCGCAGTGCTGAAACACATAGACTCCTACAACATAATGTGCATTCAGGAGACCTTGACGTTGGCGCCCTCTCTGCTGAAGGGCGACTGTGAATTTTTACAACCAGCAACAAAAAGTTCAGGGCATCCTGTAGGGGGCCTAGATATCAACGTGTGCAGTGATATTCTTTATAAACCTGGACACTTGGGTTCCGAGACAAATTTTATGCTATGTTTCCTCTAAACAATAATCAGAGGTGTAAAAGTATATTTATTTGTAATATTAATACAAGACCAATAGCCCATGCAATAAACAAAATGGCTCATAACCCACCTAGAGTCCTATGGGACTTGAGGGAAGTGAATAACGTTTTTATGTGGATTTTAATTGGTGATTTTATTTTAAATCTGTTTGGGAATGATGAAAATGTAGAAGAGAAAATGGAGTTTGATAGTTATTGGACTAACCCTCCAATTGTCACTCGTACAGAGAAAGGATAGTAGTGGTACTGCGCTGTAGATGGCTTCTTACAGTCTGGGCTTACGGTTGTTAAATGGGCGTATTCCACCTGATCAACCTCCAGTATATACACACTTTTTCACCCCTAAGACAGGCTGTTTTAGATCATATCTTGATCAGGGGTAGCTCCTCCAAAAGGGCGGAGGAGCGCGCCCCACTGCTTTCTCGCAGTGTGAGAAGCCGAAACATAAAAAGGAAATAACTTTCAGTTATTCCCATTTTATGTTTGGTTGCAGGAGAGTGGGTGGGGTGGCTCTGCCAGCAGGGGAGGAGTGTTGTGCCCACTCCTAAGTGCGCAAACACTGTTTGGTCAGCTCTCTAGGACTGCCCAAACCAGTCATGCACACTCTGCCCTTCTCCATGCAGGCTGCAATGCAACCTGCCTGGAGAACATGGTCTCCCTATAAGCCCCAGGCTTGGCAGCGGCCTAACCAAGCACAACGCTGCTTGCAGCCTTGTGATTGGCTTAGGGAAGGGGAGCCTGGCTGCCTGCTTCCTAATCCTGCAGGAGGCAGGAGAGCAGGAGAAGAGAAGACGCGGGACCCAGCCAGCGGAAATGTAAGTTACATTTAAAAAATATATATTATTAAATTAACCCCCGTGCGACTCCCCATCCCCCACCGGCGAGCCATGCCAGCCGCAACTGATCCTGGTTCCAGAGGAATTTCTTAAAATCACTAGTTTCTAAAATAGTATTAATGTTAGGTAGCGACCACTTTCCACACATCCAGTGCTTAATTATATCCATGTCGGAAATTAGCCATTGATACTTAGAGTCGCCTATGAGGGATGAATTTCTTAAAATGGTGAATTAGGAGACAAGGAAAATTATTACCCTCATTGATTCCTGAAAATCTATGGTAGAAAAAGGCAATAATAGTATGGATGTGTAAATGGTAGGCCGTGCATCAGCCAATGCTACTGCTCATTCTCTTTGCTCATTTAAAGGCTCTTGTCCCAGCGAAAGTCGCACATGAACCAAGATAAACAATTGTGCATTCCAAGGGCATTAGGACTCTAAAGAGGATGCTTAATGCAGCATTAAGGAACAAAAGGCTCTCCTTGAGGTCCCTGATATGGAGACCTATTATATGGTTGTACCGGGACTCTTCTTTGTACATTGGCACCATCCACACAGGAGACTACCATATGTTATCCCAGGGAAAGAACAAACCAAAAAGAAAACACATAGAATCCCCATTGCCAGTAGTCCATCCTCCCACTTGGGACAAGATTTTCAACACTGCAATCAGGTGCTGGGCCTGGAAAATGCGTGCACAAAAGGCAGGGCTACCATTTTTATATTCACCAGCTCTCAGGTTAGCCAAAAAACATCTCCCCAAAAGAGAGACCAAAACCATGCATATTCTATTAAATGTAGGATAAACATAAATATGCAATTTATATGCCACTTATATGTTCACAGAGTCTTCATATCCTTAGATCAGTTCAGAGAGTGCAGAGATCAGGCATCACTTTCTGTTTACCCATATGCGCCATACAGCCCAGGAGAAATCACCAGAGTTTCCAACAGAGTGACAGGAGCTGACCCAAATTATGCAGATAATGAAATCTCCAGTCACTACCAGATGGGTATCGAGGCTCTATGCAAGAACTCCAAAAAGAGAACACATTGTAGCACGAACAAGCCTGGGAAAGGGATTTGTGAGCTGAGATGACAGAAGCAATGTGGAAATATTGCAGCACACTAACTCAATTAGTATCAGTCAACCACAGACATAAGTTTATACATTGTAAGTTTTTGCTTATTATACACCGGCAGGGGAGTCTAAAATAGATCCCCTCAGATCACATTGATGTCTGTGATGTGGAGAAGACCAGGCAGATTTTTTTCATATGGCTTGGATTTGCCCACCTATACTTAAATATTCGCATGAAATATTTCATACATGATCAGACACGATATGTGGCAGGCTTAAAACAAGCCCAGAAATGGCACTCTTAGTCTATGTTAAATTGTTAGCAATTGGTTTATGCAGATATGTGTCAATTGCACTCTTGCTGATTCAATGGAAGGTGGCCGTATATTGGTGCAGAGTGAGAGTCCAGAGTAAGGAAGAACTGTTACCAGACCTAATTATTTGCAATGACCGATCTGAAGTATTCATTTCCCTTCGGCCTATCACCTATAGACCCAAAGACATATGGGGTTCAATGAGGGCATATTTCACACGGTTAGACATCTCTGAAGAGCATGATGTAGTGACCAATGAAAATGGAATCCGGGAAGTAGAGTAACCTGATAGGTGAACACATGTATGCTGCAAGAACTGTTGGAATTTCATGCATGACAAGCTATCGCACCCACGTTTGATGGCCACATCAATAGGGCTCTTATTACCTAAAACAAGGAAATACAAATTGCTAGATCTTACATATTTATTGTATTGGCTTGTAAGTTTTGCAAATGAATCTGCAATTGTATGGATAATTTCATATCTTATGATGTAATGTTATAATCTTAATACCATTTTGAGAAAAACAATTGGAAGAAATCCTATCTGACTTGCAGCATGAAAAAAAAGAAAAATAGGAAACAAAAGTATCAAAAAATTAATACCACAATAAAAACAAATATATACCCAACAAGGGCAGTGTTCAGGAAAAAGCGAGAAGAAAAGCACAGGAAAGAAGTGCAAAGTCAGATAAAACTACATTAGGTTTATAAATCTAGAGACACTGGGAAGTTTTGAATTCATGATAATCGAATAATAGCTGAAGGAAAAGAAAGGGGGGGTTATTTGTGTGCCACAATATGAGTGTTCCATATACATAAGAAGTTAATACGTAGAATTACATAATAATTTAGTAGCTCTTTCTTTATTGATTCAAAAACCAATTATCACAAAACTCCTTTATGCTGTATTTATAGATTTTGCAAGGTCTTGTATTGCAATGATAAAGTGAAATAATAGGGAAAACTTGCAAAGTGGGGTATTTCTTCGTAATTACTGAGAGCTATTATCAGTTTATACTTGTAGAAACTGGTAAAGGTCGGATTATCTCCGTTGCCATTGAGAAGATGTCTTTGAAAATTGAAGGTCTGAAACAAAGTTGTATGTTCGCGTATTCAACCTATATATGCCGAACTAGGAGAGGCTCTTGTAGTGGGGATTATTTATTTCCCCCCTAAACTAAGTGACCAACGGTTGAGTATCCTACAGTATACGAACAACACACTGTCCTTGGATAAGACTTTCTGTGGGCCGCAGAGAACTTTATGTGCACCAAACAGCCACTGATTGCAAACTCAGCTAAGGATAAATAAAGATAAAACTAAAATAGTTGTTTTTGGTCATAAGGTAATCAAAAAAGGCCAATGGTAGCAAGCAGGTACGAAGTTCTAGCATGCAAAAAGATATACATATCTTGGGGTATGGCTGCAAGAACGAGGAGGCGCAACAACACATTTTGCCTCACTAAATCCAGTGTAAGTCTCCTTTCCGCATTTTTTGTAATAGACCAAAAAGTCCCTCTCTATCACCTATGCTGCGGGTAGATGCTAGTAAAATGCTGGCACTTGTTACTTAGGAGTTGATAATTTTCCATGGGAAGTTAGTAAAGTGGATGTATTTTTAACTTTCCATGGGCAGTTAGTAAAGTGGATGTAGTTGATACAATCTCGGACATTCAGACTCCTATTTCGCTTACCTAATAGTACTCTGCAACTGCAAGTGTGCTTAGAGTTTAATTTGCTGAAACAATCTTTCCCATTATAAGTTTAATTTTATGTATAGCTTATTGTGGGAAATTGAGATCAGCGCCGTCAATAACAATAAAAAATGTAATATGGCAAGCAATCAAGATAAATGGGAACATTTGGAGTGAATTTCACTTCTCAGCTTTAAAAAAACGATTTGCAATAAAACACTACTAATGCCTCAAATAAGACAATTACTCCTGAAACAGGCAGAACTGATACATTTTGACGAAGACAAAGATGGTTTAGAGGTAAGGAAACACTCTTTGATGGATTGCAGCACATATGACTATCGTTTTAAGCAAAAGTATTTAGACCTATGTTTCACTTTAAAACAAACGAGAACAACTTAGTAGGTTCAGATATCCAACGTACAATTGTGTTTCAAGTTTAGCATCTAATCTCTTTCCAATTTCCGATTTTCATTGCACTATACCATACATCGTATGACAAATATTCTGATTGATTTAACTTTTTAAATTAATGACCAGTAATAATCTTCTTGAAAAGTTGTGTTAGAAATTATGTTTTTAGTGGTGAAGGTGTAATTGTATTGGATGCCTGGTACTCCAAGCTATACCCTCCATCTTCACTTCCAATAGGTGTTTACTAAGGCTTGGACCTAGGTCTTATATTTGTCTGTCATTGCAGGGGTTTATTTGCTTTGCACAGCATCTTTAATCAGAAGCCAGAGTAATACTTTATTTATTTTCATCTTATTCCACTGATCTTCATTTGGTCTTAAACCTGATGCAACTCATTCCTGGAAGCTAGTCCCTCATTTTGATCGCTTTTAAGATCGAGGTCATGTACTTCCATTCTTTATCTGCCCCAAGTCATTTTCATCCTAACATGTCGACATTTACCGTCTCTGCCAGAAACCTTGGTGTTCTTTTGAATACCTGTATGCATGTGGAATATGCATACATGTATTCTCTCATTACTACTACAGAAAATGCAGCACACCATTAAGTACAGAACCTTCAAAAATCCTCTTAATGTATCCCTTGCCTTAAAGCCAAATCAATGACAAATTCACGAGCAGCTAGTAACTTGGGTTATGCAAAATACTCTTTCCTTTCTAGACAAAATCTTAAAATTTGCCACCTGAATCCTATGCAGTCTCTCTATGCACACTTCTGCCAAATCCCATTGCCCTAAAGTAGGCTGTCTCTGCCAAATACAGGACCATTTTCTAATTACCAACCGTAGTATTTAAAGTGGTCCATGGTCTATCTCCTTAACACCTTCGCTCATTACAGTGCCAACTCAAAACTTCTAACCTCTCTTAAAAATTCCCTCAGCTTCAACATTCTAGTCCTTTTATCTCTTGAACCCTTCCCCTGGGACCCACTTTCACCAGTTATCCCGGTAAGCCCTTCTCTCAAGGAACTGAAAACTGTTCTAAAATGTAATAGTTTGCTAGAATAAGGGAGACAATTAGGACTACCTCACATACCCCTGACCTCTTATGAATGTGGAAGTTTTGTAAAAAGTCATCACCACCTCACAGAGCCCTCAAATGCCGTAAACATGGGAGAATATGTCTTTTTTTATACATGAATATGTACTAAATTGTTTTATCTTTACACAACAGCACCCGTCATCCATTACTCAACCGCTTACTCTGGTCTGTGCTAATCATTCCATTTGCTTCTTCTTCTGTACAACATTTCTGCTTGAAAATGAATAATTAAATACACTGATTTGGTAGCTTGAACACACAAAAGGTAATTTTTCTACCTGAAAAAAATTAAAACTGCATTCACAGCTGGGTTAAAATCCTAGTTCAGGCTGTTTTTTTTAGTTCTTCTGATCACGTCTTGCTCTGGAACTTGGGCACAGGCAGGGTCCTGGAGTATGAAATGACCAGTCTTCTCACTCATGCAGAACACAAGTAGGTGATGGAAGGTATCCAGGGCATGGAATGAATGTGGACTAGCGGGGTGGTGGTAATCCTGACAGGCTAGCAGAGCATTGCACCAGAAAATACACTGAACACACATGTGAGGGATGGCGGTACTCTCTGTTGTGTTTACTAGGTGCCTACCGCAGGGAATGAAGTGAATGGTTGCCAAGGAGTGTCAGTGCCCTTTTCGTCCCCTTATTTCTTTACTATTTATTATGAATAGCTATGCATTTAACATCTATAATGTAAAAACGTATGCAGAAGTAAGAGCAACCGTGCTTCACAAATTATAATAACTTAACTAAAATCTTAGTTCGTAGTTAGTCTTTACTCAAGTGCAATTATTTAGCAAGCAGGCTCTGAGCCATTCAAACATGAATCCTTTTGTTTAATAAGGCAAAGAGGCTGATGTATGCAATTGCTGAAGCGGGATTACTGTATCGACAAAGTATGATATGTATTGTACATTTTAGGAATTTCACACCGAAGATAGGCACTGCATGAAACGATTAATTGCACATAGAAGAGTCCTATGAGACTGAATTAAGTGTAAGATACAAGTGAAGTGCATACATACTTTATATTTTGGTTTTTATTCATTTTAATGGATTGTTACAAAGTGATGGAGTTTTGGACACAAAACTATCCATCCTATTTTATATATATTAACAGTATTGGTATAGTTCATGGATTACTTTATTGGAACATATGCCTTCTTTCTTCCTACTGGAACCTCCAAAAGTCATTCTGATTATAACGTGACCTGCCCTGTTCAAAGGAAAGGAGATGGCCGTATTCTGGTCAAAGCAAGGAGTTGACTACCAGGTCATCACCCCAAGTGGCTGCAATCATTGGACTTCAGGAAGTGTTATTGGAAACTAACCTATACTTCTTCTAAGCTGTTTGCACCGCGTTCCCCTCCTCCTAGCCAACATTTTCAGGGAATGCCAGAGCTTATTTACTTTCTTTGTTACCAGCCGGTTCATCTCCATCTCATATACAGAGAGAGCTGAATCAAACCATTCTGCTTTTAAGGGAGGAGTCAGAGAAATCCAATATTGACAAATCATCCTTGTGCCCAATTGTATTAGAGAAACAGCAAAAGGGTTCTTGTAGACAAAAATACAGAGCTATATAACTTGGCATTCAGAGTCTGAAATCTGAGTTGATGTGATTTGGGATCTCCTTCCACATAGATGGCACTTGCTCAGTGAAAGCTTGAGGAATCAATATGAACTTTCAATTTTGGGCACCCATGTTGGTGATACGATTGGAATACTGTATAGAAATAGCAAGTGGGATGGGAATAGCGTCTGTGTTTGTGTTTCATTTGCCCTTATTACAGATTCTTGACCATCTACATCGCAATGCGTGGTATCATGTGTAAGTGGTGCAATGGGAGTGGTTGGGGGAGGCTGAGTGTTCCAATTGCTCCTAGTCAAGCTTCAAGTAGAGTTCCATTGTGTGTTGTTAGAGCAGAGTGATAACTCAGAATCAGGAGTTGATAGATGGACAAAAAGATGTAATTCTAAACACACAGTTAACAACCTCAAAACAAGTGGGATGAGCCTCACGCAACGGCCCCTTGTAGAACAGAAGACAGAATGTACTGTTAACAGCTTCCAAACATGCCAAGTAAGAACATTATAGAACAACCTTTACACGATATGTAATAAGGAGAGGAAGAGATGGGAGTGGGCAAAGTATCCAATGAAGGTATACAGAGCCACCATTCAAATACACTCACACAAGCACAGGCTTACACATTTCCAAATCAACATGCCTAAATTATACAACTGCGACAATTGACTACTCTTGGTATGTTTTTTGGGTTAAACTCCTTTGCCATCACTTTTGCAAGGTAGCAGGCCTGCTGTTTGATTGACAGCATGCAGGATGCATGATCTTTTACTCTGAAGGGTGTTATGTCGTGGGTTTGCCTAGCCTGATTCGTAATGGGTGTTATTCTGGTAGCATTCTTACAATCAGCCGGTTTTCAGTGGCTGGCCAGCATGACAGTTAGATCCAAATTTCGCCGTACCTTAACTTACACAATGCTACATATAGCCCGTATGTTAAACTACCCTAGTACCAAGAATTTATAATTAATATCTGTATTTGTTTCTTCTCCACTATTATCACCTAATATAAATAACACAATCTATGCCTTTCAAGGGTTTACAAAGTACCCTGAATCAATGGCAGGGCAACCTGTTTTGTACCCTGCAAAACAAATAACATTAATAAACGAATAAAGGCATTTCCAAATTATGCAATTGTTTGAGTGCAACTACATAGCAAGTAACTGTAAATACACAATTGTATATACCAAAGAATATAAAATAATAATTTCAAATCAACAAAAAAATCAAGTTGATATCTGTAAGTTAAACGATAAAAACATAAGTATTTTTTTTTAAGAATACATTTTACCTATATGTAATGAAGTACTCAAATTCCTACTCTATCAATCAATCTCAGAGAAACAGAGCACACACAACATTTTTGGAAGAATTTAAACATAGGTTAAGTAAGGTAATAACATAGTGCTTACTAGATATTTAGAAAATTGTAAGCAAATAAATGGCCTTGATTATCCGTGCTGTCTGTCGCTTTTAAATCCAGATTCTTTGAAGCGCATTGATGTCTGGCGCTGTACAATTACGAGTTAATTTTATTTTTGCCCCAGCTCTTTCTGTTCCAGGGTCATTAGATACTACTCTGCAAACGCAAGAGCCATTTTGTTCGCCGACAACATCCCTGGGAACCTTCACCCTAGAGAGCGGTGAGTGTCGCCTTTTTGCACTTCCCATAATCCTCCATACAGCGGATAAAATAGAACCACAGCATTGAGAACAATGAGACCCGCACTGAAACACCTATTAAAAACACATCAAAACAATACAGCAGTCAGAGGTGCATGTGTAATTAATGAGTTGAATCTAAAAGTCCTTGATGGGAAATGTTGTTAAGAATTATGTACAGCAAACCTACTATTCATATGTGAGAGAACCACTAATGAGTTTTTAGATAGGAGAGCAATTGTCAAGAGCTATGCATCTCTACTGTGCCAGGCACAGTCTCATCTGGCTATCAGATATGCAAAGCTGCAGTTCAATCCAAGATAAACATGGCAAGTGCTGAAGGAATCAGGGGCTCCTTATGGCTGCGGGCAAAGATCAATACTTCCGCAGTGTTCCGTGAGTTGTTTATCGCCAGCTGCATCTCCTGATCCTAATCTGCCGGCTGCTGCAATTTATATGACTCGCTAGCCATGCTGACTTCATTATTGCTAGCTCTTGAGCATCGATGTGTCTGTCCCGAGTCACATGCGAAGTGATTTACTCAAAATCGTATCTATTGCTAGTTACTCTTAACTTACGAAAAGGTCCCCAAGAGGGTTGGACTAATGTATGTATGCGTGAATCTATTTATGTGTGCTTGAATCTGGCATTTGTAGAGTGTAAACATAGCCAAAAGCCAGTGGTGTGCTGTTCAGAGTCAAAGATATAGCCCACGAATGAATGAAGGAGTTGGTGGGTTCTGAGAATAGAGGTGGACTGCTACTTCATCGTGATGTTGTATTTTTTAAAGAGATGTGCCTTCAGCTCTTTCGTAAATTGGAATAGGGTTAGTTAGGTTGGTCCTGATGGCTAAGGGATGTAATTCCAGGTCCTGAATACATACGGAGTAGATTGCCGTAAAGACACAGACTGGAGTCCAATCTGGTTGCAGTACGGACACAGCTCTTGTGCTGGCCACTGAGTACCTAAAGAAAACACTAGACCGGGGCGGGACCACTGCACTCATTTTGTTGGACTTGCAGCTTTTGACACAGTCACTCAATTCTGTGGCAGAGAACTCCCCAGATCCCCTCATTCAACTCAGAAAGTGCTGGACACAAGACGCTGAAGGAATTAGATGATGAAAAATGGCAGGAAGCAATGTCTTCACCGAGAGAGGTGACTATTTCTGCACGGCTTAGACTGATACAACTTAAGATACTGCACCAAATGTACTATTCAGACCACACGCTTGCTAAGTTTAACCCGGGGGTAGATTCGACATGTAGGAGGCGATGTGGATAGGAAGGCACTTTCTACCACACAATTTGGGAGTGCCCACACATTAAGAGATATTGGGGCCAGGTAACACGCTCCATGGGAGAAACATTAGAGAACAGACTAGAACCAGAACCAAAGCAATGCCTTTTATATATATGAGGAACGACAGACCTAAATAACAAAGAAAGAACCTGGGCCACCTTGTGAATGATGATAGCTAAGCTAAACGTAACATGGGGGGGGCCCTAGAGGTGCCAACACTTAATGCTTGGGAACAGTATATGGTAATTGGAAAAACAAGTTATGAAAGAAGGGGCAGCCCTAAAAAGCGGATGCAGATTTGGGGCATGTGGAACTCCTCCGGGGGAAATATATGCACACCACCTCTAACCACATCCCAAACTTGTGTCGCCATTTGAATGGTCAAGAGCTGGCAAACAGAGGTTTGAAACAAGTAAAACGGTTCATAGTAATGTCTATTTCTCGATTTCCACCTTTGATGTCTTATCTTAATGAATGTATTGCAAAACTATTGATGTACCCAGCCTATTATACTAATAAAAATAATTAAAAAAAAGAAATTCTGTGTCAGAGACTGGAAAGTATCAGCATCACAGGGGCAGCACTAAAATGGTTTACATCATTCATTGCAAACAGGATCTTCCAGGTTAGTGAAGGGCCTTTTCTGTAAGAGACTCCCCAGCTAATGTGCTCTTCAATGAGCCCCACATGGTTTAATGTATATGTGCGGCCTCTTTCAGGCATCATCTGTAAACTAGGGTTAAGGATGGCCTCCTACATGGACGACACGCAGATTGTTGTCTCCTTGTTACCCAGAAAGCTTTCAACATACGACAGACTATGTGAGTCTTCCAACGGCCTCAAGTTACACGGGGAATAAGCAGAGGTAGTGGTGACCATAAACAATCCAGCAATCTGTGACCAATTCCTGTGGCCCCCGCACTTGGGAGAGCGCCCCCTCTTCCTGAAACCTGCAGGGAAGAGCCTTGGCATTACCTTGGATAATAACGTGACACTGGGCCCTCAAGCAAAAAAGGTTTGCAGGCACCTGCTTTGGCCTTCTGAGGACTCTTCGAAAAACACTCACATAGCTTCCTTTGGAATGTCGGTGAACAGTCGTCCAAGGGCTGATACTCTCTCGTCTTGACTACGGCAATTGAAACTATCTGGGCAGCCCTGCATATGTTACCAGAAACTGCAGGTTGCTCATAATGCTGCAGCTAGATTATCGATGGGCCTATCCAAAACACAATCTGCCAGATGAGCCTTGGTGCAACTCCATTGGCTACCTATAAATGAGAGAATAAAATTCAAGGCCCTTTGTATTGCCCACTAAATAAAGCATTCCCTTACGCCACACTTCCTTCAAAACCTTGTCTCTCCTTACACTGCCCCAAGAGATTTAAGGTCAAATTACCTCATTCTATTGACCATCCCCAGAATTAAGAGAGCAAGAAGTGGGGGCGGTTCATTCGAATACCTGGTTTCCAAACTTTGGAATCCCTTTCGATCCATCAAAGATCAGAAAAGAATTTACTCAGCTTCAAGAAAGAGTTGAAGACCTACCTTTTAACCTAATAAGTGTAACTCCCTACATGTCCTTACTGTGTTCTGTCCGTGCTGGGAAGCATGTTATCGGATAGCTGTGCGCTCTAGAAATATTTATTATTATTATTATTATTATTATTATTATTATTATTATTATTATTAATAATAATAATAATAATACGGAGATGGCCTCTTTTCTTGTTTTTTCTATTTTGCATTTCTTCCTCTCCAGGTTTATGGTACGCTCATTGCAGGCATGTCAGGAGCTACCAGAGATGGTGAGCATGAGAGCCATATAAACGGTGGTGCCCTTATGATGGTTTTGAGCTTTATGCAGCTTGCTTAGGTGACGTGGGCATCCAAGGAGAGACCATATACTTCATCAGGGCATGGGTGATGTGTGATATTTACTCAGGCACTGGATGAGGTGTGCTGCAGGATGCAGAATGCCCAGAGGAAAAGCATGTATGGTGTCAGTGAGACTACAGCAGGGTATTGGCACCATCGATCACAGGAGTACAGGAGATTGAATCATCATTCTCAATTCTTTTTCTGGGAGGAATGGATTCACTTTCTGCAGGCTGTATTGGGTTTTGAGTGATGTATTCCTTGAGGATAATATTTGGTGCCTGAAGTGAATCCAAGCGGCATGGCATTGAGTGAAAGTTGGGGTTCGAATCTGCCCAGGTGGATGCTGTGGTTATTTCCACTTGATCGGCCTGCATTATCCAGATATGGAGGTGTGGTTTCATGAACTTAGAAAATGTATGCATTTTTACACTGCTAAACCTTTTTCTCCTTGACATCAAATAACATCTTATCGCATCCATAATTCTTGCCCAGATCATTTACCAGAAGAAATGATCCATCTAACAAAAGTATCCTGAGCAGAGAACACTTGACTATTTATGATGAGTGTACGTGTGGTGCAAGGCACTCTTAAGTGTGTCAGGGCAGGGGGGAGAGCAGCAATGCCATAACTCAGTGTCCTGTTCTATCTCTTTCTTGCAAACAGCCGAGTTCTGCGAATCCTCAGTAAAAGTATCCCTTCGTTTTATTTGGTAATGAGCCCCCAACTTGTGAACACAAGAAATGAGAAGTGAAAATACTAGAACAATCACAACAATTTACACGATGGACGTCAAACCTTCATTACTTAAGGCAACTATGATTTCTATGGTTCATCAAATAAACAAGATGAAAAAAAGATTAAATGAAGGTGCACAATGCTGTTTCCACAAATTGATTCATATATTACTAGGAACCTCTAGTCAAAACTTTCCTAGGAATAACAGCTGATGTGATCTATAGATACAGAACCGTAACTTATAAAATCAATATTTCTTGAAAAGTATTGTGCGCTGAGATGTAAAGCTGCCTAAGAAATGTCTCTCAGTAATGTGCCCCCACTTTTTATCTTAGTATAACATTCAATACTAAATCCAAATATACTATATCATAGTTTTCCAGTACTTCGGGATAAATGAATAAGTGGAATTAACACTGCTCAACACTCTTAGATATTCTGGAGAGCAGAAAAAAAAAAACATTTTTTTTTCTCCAAACTAGACATTCTATACATTCCCCCAATTCTTTTTTTCTAAACAAGACATTCTAGACCATGGGTACTCACAAACTTTCTCTCGGGGGCCACATTTACAGTGTGGTTTGTGGCCGAGAGCTGCACCGGTGAGGGCGGGGTCAGAGGGGGAGGGGCTAAAGCAAAAAAAAATTGTGACCATGAGATGGAAACACAGGTACCTGCAGCAGATGCCTTCGTCCACTGAGCCACCAGATCCAGCATACACACATCTTTCTCTCTCTCTCTCTCTCTCTCTCTCTCTCCTCTCCCTCTGTCTCCCTCCCTCACTCTCTCTCCCTCGCTCTGTCTCCCTCCGTCTGTTTCCCTCCCTCCTTCTCCCACCCTCCCTCTGTCTCCCTCCGTCTGTCTCCCTCTGTCTCCCTCCCTCTGTCTCCCTCCCTCTGTCTCCCACCCTCTGTCTCCCACCCTCTGTCTCCCACCCTCTGTCTCCCACCCTCTGTCTCCCACCCTCTGTCTCCCACCCTCTGTCTCCCACCCTCCCTCTCTCTCTGTCTCCCTCCCTCTGTCTCCCTCCTCTCTGTCTACCTCCCTCTCTGTCTACCTCCCTCTCTGTCTACCTCCCTCTCTGTCTACCTCCCACTCTGTCTACCTCCCACTCTGTCTACCTCCCACTCTGTCTACCTCCCACTCTGTCTACCTCCCACTCTCTCTACCTCCCACTCTCTCTACCTCCCACTCTCTCTGTCTCCCACTCTCTCTGTCTCCCACTCTCTCTGTCTCCCACTCTCTCTGTCTCCCACTCTCTCTGTCTCTCACTCTCTCTGTCTCTCACTCTCTCTGTCTCCCTCCCTCCCTCCCTCCCTCCCTCTCTGTCTCCCACTCTCTCCCCCTCCCTCTGTCTCCCTCCCTCTCCCTCAGCCCGGGCTGAGACAGCTTCCTCAGCGCACACACACAGCCGCACCCGAGTACTTCACAGGTCTTTACCCCTTCCATGCTCCCTCCCCAGTGCTGCCGTCGGCCAACGGCCGACGAAGCCCCGCCCACCCTTTAGAACGCCCGCCCCGCGGTTAAGGCGTTAAAAGACCATTTACATGTTAATGAGGCTTTGTGTTTTTCACCTCTTAGCGCCCCTGCATCTCCACTCTGACACTCACTGGAATCCCCCGGCCCCCAGAGAGCAGAGTCTCCAAGTCCGAGCTGCTGCGGAGGTGTTTGCTAAAAGTATTTAATAATTTTTTTTAAAACACAGTTACGATATCTGCAAGGTCCGCGGGCTGCCAAGGAAGGCTTGCTGGGCCGCTGGCGGCCCGCGGGCCGTACTATAAATTCTAGACATTCAGTGAACAATAGATAATACTCTTAATAATCAAAAGTGGAAGCACGGAAAATGCCTTGGGGGCTATGGCAGGGGAATTGGAGACATGGCTAAAAAGAACAAATTATACTGCAGCAATTTTGTTGGCCTTTTACCTTCAGGGAAATACATATAAAACACAATTAATGCAATCACTGCAGAAGTCCGTGTGTTTAACTACATTGGACCCTGGTTGTCTCAGTGGGTAATACTGACATGTATTTATAGTGCTACGAGGTCCCAGACAGTGACTCAAAATACTGTGAATATGTAAGACATTATTTAAAAAATTGTATTACCCAGTCGCGGCTCCTCGTGGGAGTGCTGTGGGGTGGTGAGGCGGAGCGGGGGAGGGGGCAGAGTGGGGGGGGGGTAAACTCCGGCATAAGGCCGAACAGAGTTCAGTTAATAAATAAAACTAATTTCATTGGCGCGCTGCAAAGGCCGAAATTAGTTTTATTAATTTCGGCCTTATGCCAGAGATTACTACCCCCCACCCTGCCCCTCCCCCCGCAGCACTCCCACGAGGAGCCGTGACTGGTATTACCCTCAGTATAAGAGATTGCATAAACTGTGCAAGCAGATCTAATACTATGCAATCAGATTGTACCTAGTGCAAACTTTTTTTGTACATTTTCCATCAGAAAGACACACTAACTGCTTACATTAAGTCTCAAAAAGAATACATCTTTGTCAACACAAAGCCTCAACACTCAATCAATGAAAGTGATATACTGGCTCCCAGGCAGCCTTTAGAATGACTCATTAACCAATTGCACACATTTATATTTCTTTCAGGTAGCAGGCACCTGTCTGACAGGCTCATTTCTTCTTTAGCTGTCTGCATTAGCTTCCCATTACAGGAAACCCTCCTCCTGTCTCTTCCAGCCAGAGGCAACTCAAGGTTGGCATTATCTGTTATGAACGTTACATTCTTTTTTTTTTTTTTTTTAACAAAAAGCAGAGGATGTTTTTTTTAATTAAAAAAATATTAGGATGTTGTTCCCAATAGATCCTGTCATCTTCTATGACTCCTAATAATACTATAATTAATAATAATAATAATCATCAAGTAGTGCATTGTGCAAAGCTGTTGCCTTTTCTTTGAACTGTAAATACCTACTTTACAATGGTTCAGACTCGGAAGGATGAAACGCGGAGTGTGCCTTGCCTGAATTCGAACAGCTCACACCAGCTGTCAGCAGTATTGGTATAATTCATTGAGCAATCTTTTAAAACATACACTCAGATGACGGGCTGTACATTTCCTGCCAGAAACCACAGGCAATCAATGCTCTGCCAACAATGAGTATTTTAAAGTGCTCTATCCTGTTCTTAAGATGTGAGAGCAGTTCATGCTTCACTAGCTATTGTCGTACAGAGCAGGACACACATAAGTGATGCGAAACCCATTTCAGATGTATGCAAAACCTGAGGATTAATAGAGGCTTTACGCCCATTAATATGTTTTTTTTCTATCGGATGGAATGGCTGTAATTAAACTGTACCAGCCCTTTTGGTTTAATCCCTGGAGCCGACCTATAAAACACCAGAGGTTTTAAATCAAACTGTAAAAATCCTCAAAGCTGCAAGTTAAAGTGTTAGCCACAGGAGAAAACCAATAAAGGATTTATCAAACATGCCGACTAAAGCAGAGCGGCTTTGAAAGGAGAATTACAAAAAAATACAAAAAAATGATGAACTTTAAAGGTAATCCTTGCACAACAAATTGCCGGACTATCAGAAATATTATAAATGCGGTTTGAAGAGATGCTAACCTGTCACTAATAATGCTTTCCCTCCCACAACTTCCGCATCATAGACCGAGCGGAGCGATTGCAGCAGGATCACACCCACAAGGTACCTACGCATAGGCAGCTCCTAGGTACATTTTTCATTTTCTCCTTTAGGACATGCAGAGGTCTATATTTATTTGGCAAACCATGCATCAAGCTCAGAGCTAAAAATCGTGATTTTTTTTGTATATATAGCGTGAACAGCAGACATGATAATCATGGTACATAAAAAAGACAAACTTACATAATATACAATCTCACATTTAAACCGACAATAAATAGCGCAAATTCATATTCTTTTTTACATGATATAAAACCAGCATTCTATATAGCACAACAAATATCACCCAAAAATACAAAGAGAGAAAAGAGAAGGAACACAAAATATTACTGCAGACCTTAACAGTTAAGAAACAGACACATTATGAATTAAAACCCTTCACGTTTCATTATGCGAAAAATAGCCTGCTTTACACGTTATCGTTTGCCTGTGTAATCAAAACATAGTCCTCCCAAGTTGCCTAAAGGTATGAAGCACCACTACCCTTTTCGCATAAGCCTCTTCAAATTGTTAGGCCCGGTCCAACTTAAGAAGCCACTGTCCCAATGTAGGCACCTTCTGAGATCTCCAATTTTGCAACACCAATCATCTGGAAACAGAATATTGACCATATTTTGGTAGCTGGCTAACTGCATAAGAAAAGCAAAATAAGGCCAACAATGTTGAGGGCAGGATTACCTTGGACAAACATTCACTGATAAACCTAAACACCTCCTCCCAGAAGTGTTGCAGTCTAGGACATGTGAAAAATATATGTGTCCAGTCACCTGCCTTCGCCAGATTACATCTAAAACATGAATTCGGGATTGATGGAAACCATGTATGTAGTCTGAGGGGAGTATAATACACCAACCAACTTGAAAGAAAGGACATCCTTTTAAAGGTGGCCGCCCTCAGAGCCCTATACTCAAGCTCACATACCCGCTGCCATTCGTGGATATTAAACCATTAGTTTCCTGAGCATTTTTAGGGAGCATTGTTTCGACAAGACTCTTATTCATATAGCCGATACCAATTTCCAATAACAATTAGATTCAACTCAAAGGCTGCTTTTAAAATTGTTCTTGCCCTCGTCTTAATTATTTTATAAATATTTTAGAGAAAACATGTTATCTGCCTGAAACTTAACTAGAGATCACAGCTCTGGGGTTCGAATTGCGCTACAAAAGCTATTCACGTTATCAGAATAGTACCGTTGTAGATTAGCCCCCTCCGGTCTGCAGGACATAAACTACAAGTCCCAGCGCCCTTGCGCCATTGAAGGGACTACAAAGGGAGGAGTCGCGCTCTAATTGCGAGATTCCTCTGTACATCGGCGGCAGAAGCCTGGCAACTTCACCATTGCCTGTGACTACTTCGCATTAAGGTTCCCTTAGCACCTGAGGCGGAAGCCGGGTGATAGCCTGTCTGTGTATTTTTAAAAATCACTGTTTTTTGATATCTTTGTTTGCGGCGTAAATTGTGCTTTTAAATTGTCCTTTTTAGTTTAAATCACATACCGCATCCACAGCGCGCCTTCACTCCTGCTCACAGACGATTAAGGTTCTGTGGCCGGAGAAGCGTGATTAGCCCCCTCAGGTCTGCAGGACATAAACTACAAGTCCTGTTATGAAGTTAGCAGGCTAGTGGTTGTGGGTGGAGCCCAGGGGTGGACAGGAAGAAGAGGGGATGGACAAGGGAAGAGGCAGATAGAGTAGGGACAGGGGAGAAGCTGGTTGCAAGAGAATATAGCTCCAGTATCATAAAGAACTGCGTCTGTGGTTATTGGTAGCAGGATGCGACAACTGGCGACGAGGGTGGGATAAGAAAACCCACAACCCACAGCACGTCGTGAAACACCCTGTCCCGAGCAGCAGTCGAGATCGAGCTGTTGAATGTGACTGAGCTTCCGCCCAAACTGAAGAGGCCATCAGCAGGCGACTCGGCCCCTCTGCTGACCGTTAGGGAGCCGAGAAGAGTGACTGAGAGAGCGCTGAAACGCTCGGTGCCAAAGAGAAGTACTTCGCGCTCAAAAACGCGAATCACGCCGGAAGCGTATAACGTGAGTGGCCCTCATGAAGACAGGAGTCGGGAGCCCAATCCGACCCTGTTATGCCCCCAGAGACTTGGAATAGGTGTCCAGCGGTGGGAGAATCTGTCCCTGAAGGACCGTCTGAGGAGCGCGACTGAGCGCCGGAGAACCAGGGCTCGAATGCCCGTGATCGGAAAAACCTCACACCCGATGCGTGAGATTTGGCATGGTACCGGTGCCGTAGCGCGCGAAGAGTGCAGCGTAAGGCGGGAGCCCACCCCAACCTCACCTGGTGGCTGTGGCAAGCAGAGGAAAGCGAATTCTGGTGAGTGCTGTCCCTAGAAAGTGCCTGGTGATGAGCTGTGACTGAGGAGAGCAAGCCTCGTGGATGACTGGTGGCGGCCATCTTGAAGTCAGGCATCGGGGAAGGACATCCCTGTGTAGTGTGAAGGCGGCCATTTTGAAGTCAGGCACTGGGCAAAGAAACAAGCATTGGCACCAGAAAAGAAACAAGCATTGGCGAGTAAACAAGCATTGGCAAACAAACAAGCATTGGCCAAGAAACAAGCATTGGCACCAGAAAATAAACAAGCATTGGCAAATAAACAAGCGGTGGCAAATAAATAAGCATTGGCAAACAAACAAGCATTGGCCAAGAAACAAGCATTGACACCAGAAAATAAACAAGCATTGGCAAATAAACAAGCATTGGCAAATAAATAAGCATTGGCAAACGAACATCACATTGAGGCAAATAGGAAGCGGGATACGCATAAGACAACATGTTGTCTGATGACGAAACTAATCCGCCGCAACCAGATGATGTCAAGCCCAAGGTTGCAGGTGGGTCGCACCTGCGAGCACCCGAACCTCTTAAAGTGACCACTGGGGGAAGCATGGGTCCCAGATGGCAAGAATGGCTGGAAGAGTTTGAAGACTACATCGAAGGATCGGAAGTGACTGTGGACAAGAAGAAGTTGATTGCCCTGCGCAACCTGGCGGGGCGGGAGATAGTCAAAATTATCAAGGACCTTCCTGCTGCTGAGGCGCATACCTATGACAAAGTGCGTGACGCATTGAATAAAAGATTTCTTCACAAAAAAACGTAGACTACGAACGCCATACATTCCACTCGGCTCGTCAAGGGAAGGAAGAACCCATGAGTGCCTTCATGATGCACCTGCGGAGACTAGCCAAGCATTGTGAATTTGATAATTTCTCAACAGATGCTGCAATAAAGTCACAAATAATAGATGGATGTCACTCCGACCAACTGAGGAGACGACTATTGAGAAAAGAACATAGCCTAGACGATACAGAGGAGATGACACGAGTCTATGATCAGGCAGAGGAGTATGCAGCTGATATCGAAACGGGGCACAAAGGGAGTCGCGAACAAGTGCGACGTGTGCACGCCAAAAGTGACAGTCGAAGGAGTTCGAGAGACAGACAATGGAGGTCACGCCCGCCCTCTCATCAAGACCAGTCAAAATATCAGCGGCGAGAGCCGTGGAAGAAGGAGCGAAAACCAGAGAGAGTGAGGAAATGTTACAGATGTGGGTATGATTACCCCCATGTGGATAGCTGCCCTGCCATGGGTCAGAGATGTCGGAAGTGCGGTCGAACTAATCACTTCGAAGTGATGTGTGGGGAATACAACAAGGAGAGACGAAGTGGTGCCACAAGGACATCCCAGTCTGACGCACGAAACAGTACTCCGAGATTGTCCCGGTCCGACACTCGAAGACACCATGCGCGTGCTGTCCAAGAACAGACTGAGCAGTCCTCTGGGTCGTCACACTCCAGCAGAGAGTCACGGCGGTCCAGGTGGGAACGGAGGTCACCATCCAAGGAATCTAGACCGTCATCCAGAGACTCAAAATACACCATTGAATACCTGAACCTAGCTGCAGATCCGGACCAACTGAAGACATATCCTCGGTTGGACATCACAGTTGGCAATCATGACACAAAGTTCGTATTGGACTCCGGTGCATCACTGAACTATATTCCGGTCACCGAATATGAAAGAATGAGTCTGCGTCCTCCTCTGACATTTGCACCAGTTAGAGTCTTCACGTGGATGGCTAAGAAGCCACTTCCCTGCCTTGGGAAGTTTTCGACGACCCTCAAACATGACGACACAACCATATCAGCGGTCATCCATGTTATCAAGGGCCCAGAAGCAGACTGCCTACTGAGCCTTCCAACAGCTGAACGTCTTCACCTAGTGGAAATCCTTTTCAAGGTTAGCGGCAACCAAGATGTGACCCGTCAGTTTCCCAGACTATTTCAAGGATTAGGCAAATTGAAAGACTGCCAAGTGCGGTTACATATCAATGAGCAAGTCAGACCCATCGCTCAACACCCTCGACGGGTACCGTTCCATCTCCAGACCGCTGTTGAGGAAGAACTCCAGGATCTGCTAGCTGCTGACATCATCGAGCGCACAGATGGTCCAACACCGTGGGTGTCACCAGTAGTTACTCTGTGTGGACATGCGCCTGCCCAATACTGCAATCGAAAGAGAACGACATCCGGGACCACATTTGAGCGATATGATCTCCGCTCTCAATGGGGCAACAGTGTTTTCCAAGTTGGATTTAAATAAAGGCTCCCATCAGCTAGAACTAGATGTAAGGTCAAGATACATCACCACTTTCGCAACCCATCTGGGGTTGTTCAGATATAAGAGACTGAGTTTTGGAGTTTCCTCCGCGGCCGAAATATTTCAGGAAGCAATTTGGTAAGTCATCCAAAACATTCCCAACACGCTCAACTATAGCGATGACATCCTCGTATATGGTTCGGATCTACGAGAACACGATATCGCACTCAATCGTGTTTGCCATGCTTTATTGGAGGCAAACCTGACTCTAAACAAAGAGAAGTGCGAGTTTCACCAGGACACACTGAAATTCTTTGGCCATATTTTCTCAGGCGCTGGCATGAAACCTGATCCTGACAAGATTATGACTCTAAACAACACCAAGAGCCCCCAGGACGTCAGTGAACTTAGATCGTTCCTCGGCATGGCCAGTTACTGTGCTCGCTATATCAGGGACTACGCGACGATCAGTCATCCCCTCCGCATCTTGACCAAACAAGGTCAACCGTTTGAGTGGACTCCTCAATGTGAGCAATCCTTCAAGGAGATCAAGAAGGCGGTGGAATCTGCGGATCACCTGTCATATTTTAACCCACAAAGAAAGACTGAGATAACTGTGGACGCCAGTCCGGTTGGGCTTGGAGCCATCCTGGCACAGTATAACAATGACTCAGATCAACGTCGTATCATTGCATATGCGAGCCGTAGCCTGACTGACCCGGAACGGGCATACTCGCAGCCCGAGAAGGAAAGTCTTGCCGTAGTGTGGGCATGTGAACATTTTCATGTCTTCATATACGGTAAACATTTCACTTTAATCACAGACCATCAAGCTCTCGTCACCATTTATGGAAACCCACGATCCAAGATGCCCCGAGGATTGAAAGGTGGGGCCTAAGGCTACAGGAGTACACATTCACCATTATTCACAAGCCTGGGAAGTCGGAAAACCCGGCTGACTACATGTCCCGGCACCCACTTGCATCGTCAGCCTCCAAGTCGTCTATCGCGGAAGAGTACATACATTTTGTGACCGACCAAGCCCTACCTCCAGCTATCCCCATGGATACCATCCGAGAGATTACGGCCCAAGACGTCGTCCTGCAGAAAGTCCTTCGCAGGGTTCGAAACAACAAGTGGAGACATGATCCTCAGGATGAAGAGACTGATCCCATT
Source organism: Lissotriton helveticus (assembly GCF_964261635.1). Lineage (NCBI taxonomy): Eukaryota > Metazoa > Chordata > Amphibia > Caudata > Salamandridae > Lissotriton > Lissotriton helveticus. The sequence goes on along the minus strand of NC_136063.1, from coordinate 1,788,509,340 downwards.
ATCAAACAAGAAATGCAAGCCTTCCGGCATGTCTGTGGTGAACTGTCAGCCACCACTGATGGCATACTACTGCGAGACCAGCGGATCGTAATCCCCACTCAATTAAGGCAAGGAGTGGTTGCCCTTGCACATGAAGGGCATCGGGGGATTGTGTCGACTAAACGTGCGCTACGGGAACGAGTATGGTTTCCGTATCTCGATCAACTGGTGGAAGCCACCTTGAAGGACTGTCACCTCTGTCAGCTCACAAGCAAAAGTGATCCTCCAGCACCACTGCACATGACCACCCTGCCACCTGGAGTGTGGCAAGAGATCGCCATTGATTTCTATGGACCCCTGTCATCGGGCAAATATGTGCTGGCCATCATTGATGAGCATTCTCGATATCCCATGGCATACTTTGTACCGTCTACAAACGCCTCTAGTACTCTCAAAGTACTTGATGAAGTCTTTGCAACATGGGGAGTTCCCACGAAGGTGAAAACGGACAACGGACCCCCTTTCAATGGGCAAGACTTCGCAGCATTTGCGAAACACCTGGATTTTCATCATCGCAGGATCACACCCCTCTGGCCACAGGCCAATGGAACAATCGAGAGATTCATGGCCACACTCAAAAAGACTTTTCAACATGCTACCGCGGAGGGTAAAGATCTCCAAGTGGCCCTTAACGAGGTCCTCCGAGCTTACAGGACAACTCCTCACGCAACGACTGGTCAGTGCCCTGCGACACTCATGCTAGGACGTCCCATGAGGAATCGCATTCCAACGTGGGAAGGGGCTTTGCGAGCATCATCACCCGCACGAGACCATCAAGAGATGATGATAACAGACAAGTGCAGTAAAGACAGAATGAAGTCATATGCAGACCGCCGGAGAAGAGCGAGGTCACTGTCCTTACATGAAGGGGACCATGTTCTCGTCAAGCAAGAACAGCAGAGGAAGACTGACTGCCTGTTCAAGGATGAACCTTTGCTGATCACGAAAAAGAAAGGAACTATGCTGACCGCGGAATCGGAGCAGCGGCGAGTCACGAGAAACATCTCGCATTTTAAGAAATTATCACGAGATACCACTGGAACCATGATGAGTGAAGTGGACACTCCCAGTTCAGAAGAACCACATTCAGTTGGTCGCGAGAACACTGGTCCAGCCAATGAGACACTGAACAATACTAGTCCGAGAGCCAGGTCGCCACGGCCTCATCGCGACGCGGGGACGGACTAGGGAAGAGGCAGATAGAGTAGGGACAGGGGAGAAGCTGGTTGCAAGAGAATAAAGCTCCAGTATCATAAAGAACTGTGTCTGTGGTTATTGGTAGCAGGATGCTACAAGTCCCAGCGCCCTTGCGCCATTGAAGGGACTACAAAGGGAGGAGTCGCGCTCTAATTGCGAGATTCCTCTGTACATCGGCGGCAGAAGGGACTACAAAGGGAGGAGTCGCGCTCTAATTGCGAGATTCCTCTGTACATCGGCGGCAGAAGCCTGGCAATTACTTCACCATTGCCTGTGACTACTTCGCATTAAGGTTCCCTTAGCACCTGAGGCGGAAGCCGGGTGATATCCTGTCTGTGTATTTTTAAAAGTCACTGTTTTTTGATATCTTTGTTTGCGGCGTAAATTGTGCTTTTAAATTGTCCTTTTTAGTTTAAATCACATACCGCATCCACAGCGCGCCTTCACTCCTGTTCACAGACGATTAAGATTCTGTGGCCGGAGAAGCGTGATTAGCCCCCTCAGGTCTGCAGGACATAAACTACAAGTCCCAGCGCCCTTGCGCCATTGAAGGGACTACAAAGGGAGATGGCTCCCGCTTTGCGCAGCGAACGCGAGCAGCGGGCGCGCCATAGTCGCGCCGGAGTCGAGCCAGAGTCTAGCCCGTCTGCGCTCGTCCGCGCTGAGGACGCGCCAGGGGCCATCTATTCCACCCAGGTGCCCCCCTTATCTAGAAATGCCATTATAGCATTACAAACATGCCATTCCCAGTGTCATCACACCCTCAATGTAGACGAGTGGGTAGGCCCTATTTGCTGCTCTGTCTGCAGACACTTACTAAAACCCTACCACCCCACTGTTAATCATTTGAGCCCTAACCAACTGAAGGGTGGTTTGATAAATGCCCGCTCAATATGTAAAAATGCGCTCCATATATTTGATTTAATCACCGAAAATGATCTGGATTGTTTGTTTATCACGGAAACTTGGCTTCGGGATTGGTCCAATCCTGTCACAGTCCATGCCATCCCCCCTGGCTATTCTAGTTGCAGACAAGATCGCGCTGAACAGCGCGGTGGTGGCCTGGCTATCATCTACAGAGACACCTATAAATGTTCAATTAGAGAGCTTCCGGATATTGAAGAAGCTGAGAGCCTATATTTTTGCATTCAAATGCATGACACTTCTACCTTTTCTGGAGCACTGCTCTATCGCCCTCCCCGCAATCCCACGCAGTTTCTTGCTAGTGTGGGCGAAGTGTTGAGTGACCTGACCCGTAGATACTCGAACTTCACCATTGTCGGCGATATAAACCTCCATTTAGATAACCCTAATGACAGTCACGCTTCCAATTTTAAAGAAATATTACAAATCCTTGGATTAACTCTCCGGGCTCTTCAATCCACTCATAAAGCCGGACATTCCCTTGATTGTATTAGTTCAAATTTGGACAAAATGACGGTTAATGATCCTATACCTCAAACCTGGACTGATCACTTCTTCATTGAATTCAACATTATCAAATCATAGAAAGCCATTCAAACTTGAAAAAGGTTGCCATTAAGAGTAACACGCTACCCAATTGGGGGAAAATCATGAAACACGCCGATCTTATAAGCTGGGTCGAGAAAAGCAAACCCATTCTTTCAGGGAAAAACTACCACTGATTACCATAAATTTGAGAATTGGATGACTGAAATTGGTAACAATATTAGAAATTCTGAAAGAACTAAAGATCCCATAGGAAAAAGGAAAACTTCTGCTCCCTGGTTTTTAGACACCTTGAAAGAGCAATTGGTGGAAATTAAATCTTTAGAGCGCAAATGGCGACGAAATTATGACAATGGCGCTAAAATAACCTACAAGAAAGCTAGGAGAATTTATCACTCTTCCATCAAAACTGCAAAAACTGATTACTTCACCTCTCGTATTGAAGCAGCAAATAACAGACAAAAAGAAATTTTTAAAATTGTTAACAGCTTCACGAAGCCTAAAACTGCAACCCAAGAGATCCCCCCGTCCCAGATCCTATGTAATGACATAGCTTCCTACTTTACTCAAAAAATAGAAACACTCACTAAGGATTTCCCCCAATCAGGAACATCAGAACCCGTCAGTGGAATTGTTCTTAAGGCCGATATACCCAAATGGGAAAATTTCAGTCATATCAGCCTGGACGATTCCTCACAGGGAATTTCTACCCTGAAATCAGGATCCCCTTTAGATCCCTGTCCCCCTACCTTCCTTAAATCCATAATACAGGAGGTGAACCCTTATATTAACGCCATCATCAATTCATCCCTCCAATCTGGAGAGATTCCCTTTCAGTGGAAGGTAGCGATAGTAAAGCCACTACAGAAAAAGGCGTTACAAGACCGTACTATCCTTTCTAACTTACGTCCAATCTCTCTTCTTCCTGCCATCTGTAAGATTACAGAATCTTTTGTTAACAAACAACGTATGGCTTTTTTGGAAGAAAATGACATTCTACATCCTTGTCAAGCAGGCTTCAGGACCCACCATTCCACTGAATCCGCACTTCTGTCATCCACCGAAACCTTCCGGGCGGCATTGGATCAGGGCAAGCATGCTGTCCTGATCCTATTAGATCTCTCGGCAGCATTCGACACGGTATCCCATGCTATCCTATTACAGCGCCTAACTAACGTAGGCATAGCAGGAACCGTGTCTGAATGCTTTAAAAACTATCTGGCACACAGACGCCAGATTGTAAGGCTGGGCGACTTCTCTTCTGAAGAAAAAACTATCAAAACAGGGGTCCCGCAGGGCTCCAGTTTAAGCCCTACCCTATTCAACCTTTATATGGTTCCCCTATTAAACCTGATTTCTTCGTACAACATTAGTACGGTCGCCTATGCTGACGACACTCAGCTTGTTCTGATTCTTGATAAAAATCAATCCAACACAGAACAAATGCTGAAAGAATGTCTGTCAGCAACCTTTAAATGGATGTCAGACAACCATCTAAAGTGCAATTCGTCAAAAACGGAAATCATTCCTTTTGGACCCAACAATTCCTTCTCGCCACGGGACTGGTGGCCCAAAAAAGCAGAAGCCCCCCCCCAAATACCATCAATGCTGCCCGAAATTTAGGCATAAAGTTTGATAACACTCTGACTTTCAACCAACAAGCCAAGGAAGTAGCAGGGGTTTGCTTCGGCATCATTAGGAGCCTTAGAAATTTTTTCGATCTTCTTCCCCTGAGGGCCAGACGTACGGTAGCTGTTGCTCTTATAATATCCAGGCTGGACTATTGCAATAGTCTTTATGCAGGACTTAATAAATTAGCCCTGCATAGACTCCAAATGGTCCAGCATGCAGCTGCCAGACTGGTCCTCAGACTGCCCAGGAAGTCTTCGGCTTCTACAGCTCTTGATGCACTACACTGGCTCCCAATACATAAGCGCATACTTTTTAAAGTTCTTACCATTACCTACAGAGCCTTTTACCATCATGGCCCACTGTATTTGCGCAAACACTTCAAACAATACCACCCATCAAGACCACTTAGGTCTTCTACAGGTAACCTACTTCATGTCCCTAGGTTTAAATTGTCAACCAGAGGAGGAAAATCCATTGCAGTTATTGGCGCAAGAGCATGGAACAAACTCCCCCCTCTCCTGCGTCAATCCACAACTGAATCAAAATTCAGAAAACTTTTAAAAACATGGATTTACTCTTTGCCAAATTCCGAATGCATGGGACTGATATGATGTGTTTATCGACAAGTAGTCCTTTCTCCATCTACTACCTGCTGTCATCTAGGAATCTAAGCGCCAAGATGCTCCTTGGAGTGGTAGCGCGCTATATAAGCTCTATCTCACATCACTTCACCTAGCTTGCAAAAGCCTAGCTTGTTGTATGACTGCATTCCCTTTTCTGAGAACTGAAGACCCCATAGCTCACAGTCTTGAAGAAAGGTATATGCATCACATGTTGGGACATTGTAAAATTTATTGAACCACTGCATGCGGTTTAGAAATATATTCACAACCTTATATCTTGTCTTTTTGGGAAATTTTGAAGTGTGCAGGAATGCTGGTAGCTTAATTGCACTTTCTGTTAACATGAGACGAAATAAAAAATTATCGAAATTCGAGGAGGGAGTCGCTAGCTGAGTTATTAAACTAAGTAGCGCAGCTTGATAATTAGTAGATATATGAGGTAGTGCAAGCACCCCTGCTCTACGTTCAATTGTAAAATGGATAACTTAATCAGAGTTTTTTTTTTGCCCATACAATATCACGAATAACTTTATCCTCTTCATAAAAATATGAGATTGGTATTTTTAGAGGAAGATTTTAAAAAAAAGAAATATCCGCAAACGAAGAATCAACATCTTCACTAGGGAGACTCGGCCTATTATAGTTAAAGGTAAAAGCGACCATCTTTCTAAAACCTTATTCTATTAAGTGTTTTTGCAAAGTTTAGATGAAATAGTTGAGAGAAGTCGGATGTAACGTAAAGGCCCAAATATCTAATAGGTCTTAAAGGCAGAAATTTTAGCCCTTCATGAAGTTCGGCTCCCAATGAGTTGAATAAAAGAATCTCCGTTTTAGACTGATTGACCTTATAACCCCCCAGTTCTGTGAACGCCTGGATTTCTCCAAGGGCCGACTGGATATTCGCCTTGTCTGGGTTCAAGTATAAGATCAAATCATCGGCAAACAACTTCATTTGATGCCATTCCTATTAGGGGAGCACGAATTGATGCATTGGAATGAATCTTTATCGCCAGTGGCTCAATAAAAAGAGAAAATAGAAGGGGGAAAGGGGGAAACTCTGTTGATTCCCCACCTTATCACCACTTCTCCCGCCTGATCTGCATTTATAATTATTTTTGCAATTGCCCTAGATTCCTCCCGACATCTCAATCAGGTGGATTGGAAAGTCAAACTTCGCTAAGATAAAAAAAAAGGCCTGCCAATTCACCAGATCGAATGCCTTTTCTGAATCCATCATTAAAATGGCTGCACTATCCTTCCTAGCTGAAAAATAGTCGATAGCTTGGATCAGAAAAAAGGTATTTGCACACATCAATCTACCAGGCAGGAATCCTGTTTGGTCCGCATGTATCACTTGTTGTGCACACCCCGAGATCCTATTCACCCAAATTTTCATGAAAAGCTTGAAACCTACATTTAATAGACGTATTGGGTGGTAGGAGCTCGGGTCTTTAGGGTCCTTGTACTTCTTCAGGATCGAGATCACAACAGATTCCTTACATTTGCCAGAGACAGGCAGCCCATCCATAATTTGATTATACAGGGGTACCAAAAAAGTAGAGAGTTCATCTAAAAACATCTTGTAGGCTTCAATTGGTATCCTATTGTTAACACTTGCCTTGGCAATATCCATTTCTTTTATAGATTCCCTGAGTTCTGTTGATGTAATTGTTTCATTCATCGCCTTACAATCTTCCTTAGAAATCGTGGGTAACTGGACTGCCATAAAATAATCCTCGAGGGCCTAAGTGCTGACTAGCTGGATTTCCGCATAAATCTTCTTAAAATAAGACATAAAAAGTTTGGCAATTCTATCTTTATTATTAACTAGACTCGTAATACTGGGGTTTCTTATTTGTAGGATGAATTGCCTACTCTGTTGAGTAGTTGTTGACCAGGCTAAAAATGTAGCTATGTGTTGGCTCTCTTCGTAAACATTTTGTTGAGCTGCTTTGCTACCAGAAATCTCCTCAAGAAAAAAACATTTTGTAATTGCTCTTTTGCTCTTAATAATTCCTGCTGGAGAACATCTTCCTCAAAATCTCCCGGGGGCCAGGCCGATCCACAGCATTCTGAAGTCTCACAATGTTATGTTGCCTCAGTTTATAGAGATCTGCCCTGTATGCAATCACCCGTCCCCCAAAAGTTGCCTTAAAAGCTTCCCAGACCTTAAAACCTGTTGCTGTGTTAGTATTTCCCTTATGAAACCATCGTATAATTTCACGAGTTTCAGCTGTCCATATTGGGTCCAAGAGCAATGTTTGTCAAACTACCACCTGCTATTATTTTCTATAGGGGTGGGTAAATGTACTACCAAAGAGACTAAAGAGTGATCTGAGAATGAATTAGAAAAAATATCAGAGCTAAAAATCGAGAGGGCTGAGGACTAAGTTAGAAGTGAAAAGGTTTTGATGTTTAAAAAATAAATAAATGAACGACCACGATGAAGTCATCTAAATCAAAGAACTTCCTTTTCAAACAGAACTCTGCCAACATTAAGAGTTATGCCTTGAGGAGTTACTTAAGTGCATCACTTTTCAAACGTAAAAAATATGCAGAACCAGTCACTATTCTATGACATTTATTCTAGGTTTTTAAAAATTGCAACAGGGATTGAAGCTTGCCAACTATTTCTATTGGTTAGTAAGAGTTTGATGCAACAATTTTTTGCAGAAAAGCAATGACCCCTCCATTATACTACAGATATTTCAATGACTGATGTTAAATAGATATCATGTAAGTGAATCATTTCAGGCAAGTAATAGAATGCCAGTGACTCAGGTCATAGGTGCTTGGATACCTTATTAATGAATGCATATATTTGTGATACAGCTGGCTATCCTATTGGTATATCTTCTTGTAATTCCTAAAAAGTGCATCATTGCATCTTCCACTGCATTGCTAGTACATTTTGTCAAGTGTAACGTATCGAAAGTCTGGAAATTGTTTTTTTCCTGGTTCCCTGAAAAATAGAGCAGGGGTGGTGTGTTGTAAGTATACTCATAGCAATAACTATGCTACAAAAAGTTAACCAAACATTACACAACAACAAAACATACTTGGACAACACAGCTACCAACATTACATCAAGAAACCCTTATAATTATTATCAGCAGATTCAACAACAACTATCCAATCACATACAAACACCTACCAAACCTTCCAATACTCGTTTGGAACTCAACATTAGAAAGCCACAAATGCACATCAACACAGGGACGAAAGCCCTTAAGGGTGCCCTTATGTGCTGAGGGTGCCCAAGGGCCAGTGCTTCACCCTTCTTGATATTTGGTTCAGTTTGTACTTATCCCTTTATAACTCCCACCCCAACCCATATGTACGCAACATTTCATTTTTTCCACACGTTGGGAATTCTATAAACACCCAGAGTTTGTGGTTTCCACTAGAGAGACCGAAGAAACCAACCAATATGCTGCAATTTTGTTTTCTAAAATACCGTTAGCAAAAGGATTGCTATTTTAAGTTCGCCTTCTTCCCAGCTTTCAGTAACAGAGTTAAAAATATTTGTTTGTAATTTTTTAAGTGGATGTCAATATTTCCTATATTTGATGTTTCTACTTACTTAAAAATAGTGCAGGGAGGAGGCTTGACACCTGCGAGTCGCCCAGAAAATTATATACATTTTTGAAAACTAGGTAAATTTACAATTTGGAAAGGGGGAATACTTGTAGATCACTCAAAAGTTTGGCAAATAAACTATCCATTCCATTAAAAATAGTAAGCATAAGTAGTAAAAAACAGAAATAGGTGTCAAATCTACAGAATTATTTACCTTTACCTCTGCCCTGCCAGATAATACTACTCGCAGAAGTATATCGTTTTTGATGGTTCTCCAAAAACTCTGAGTATTCTCATTGTGTACTGAGTTCCAAATTATACGAAAAAAGCTAAAGAATAAAAAACAAGTATGCAGAAAATACATGGATTTCTTTTCAAATACAACCAGGACTCTGAATTGAGGGATGTGGGCTAGTCATTAACTTCTAAATTCTGGACTACCCATATTACTAGGCTATTCTGAGGGTGTTTTATTTTTAAAAAATTTGTGTTTTTGTACACACTGACAATTGGCAGATAAAAATATAGAGACATTCCATAAATACTAACAACTGCCTTACCATTCTGCAGACCTGATGGACAAAATACATTTTAAGTTGCTAAGCCTATCAAAATGACAGGATTGGCAACTCAAAAATACATTATTATGATTTATAAAAATATTTTTTTAAATCAGGTTAGACTTTCAGGGGTTTTGCGATGTGAGGTATGTAACAATGGTTTGTGACCACAATTGTGATTGCAAACTATTGAGGAGATACAAACACCATAAATGAGGTGATGTCTGGTTCTGGAGGAACATGGCCTGTTCTGACACCTTTCACGTTGGAAATCGTAATGGTGGCTTAGTGGGGGAGGGGGCTGGCAGAAAGGGTTATAATGGAATACTGTCGGCGCTCTCCCAGAAGTCCCCCCAAATGGAAAAGCACTTGTCCTTTTAATGGACACAGGCTTCATTTAAAAAAAAAAATAATGTTTTCCATTTAGGAACGTAAATGTACTGATGGATGTCTGCAGTTCATAGCAGGCCTCCACACCTGCATTTGCAGCAGTCACTGGGGTGGGGTGTCACAAACTATACCTGCCTAATTAATATCCATTAGGCAGGTCAGTTTATGACCCCCTGTGAATATACAATTTTCTGAGACCTATTGATATAAAATAGGTCACATCCAAAATTTCTTTCCGTTGATACCCCAGTCAGTGTGCAAATTACACTTCTCTGATTTACAAATAGGACTAGGAGATCAGCCCTTGCAATTCCAAACTTCTCACAATAAAAATGTGCACCACATGTGTGGATGGGATTATCACACAGAAAAGGTCCAAAATGCGACCATGTGAAGAAAGCAAATGATGGCTGTTCGCCATATTTAGGCACTTGATTTGCCTGAACCCAAAGAAATCTAGCAACCCAAGACTTCTCTGAAAACTATACCAGAAAGTGGGGTAACAAGCTCACTAGAACCATGTCATAAAGTGGACAAAGGGCATGCGGTAGATAGAGGCTGACAATCAGGCAGGACTCCAATTCCCAGAGTTTCATATAGTCCATAGTGTTTAGTGGGAGTTCCTCCCACCCTGTCTCCAATCTGTCCCTCAGGGAGTCAGAAAGTCTTCATGGGCCCCAATGAGCTGGATGGGCCAGATGCAAGGACAAGCCAGCAACAAACTCATACCTGGTAATTTAATTTGATCATCCAGTGATCTAGTGAACTTTATGCTCACCTAGAAGGAAGATTAGAGGTAAACCCCAATACGTCCATGCACTGTGGTAGGAAGAATGTCCAGGGTACATGGATGAGGGAGTAGCTGCAAAACTATTCCACCCTTTTCACCTGTCTTCACATAGCCACTGTGTCTCAAGGCAGCCACACAGTCCTTTGTAGTGGGCACATGTCAGAGGAGAGAAGTATTCGGAGAAGGCAGTATGTGGCAGTCACAATTCGGTGGTCATAAGGCACAGCCCACTATTGGGCTTGGAGAGAGGTCTTCATCTCCTGTGGTCCAAGCAGGACTTTTGGCTCGAACAAGCGGCATCCACCACCTCAGCCAGCTGAGAAGCTGTTTCAGATGCACTGTTGAGGTGACAATTGCCATAACTCTAGAGCTGTTGAATCTGTGTATCATTTGCTTTGAGCCAGAACCACTGAGGTGCCTTGTGATGAAGCCAATAGCTGTGGCAATTTTTTTGGTGCTTTGGGTCTTCTGTGAGCTGTGCAAGAGGGCAACTTGAATGTGTTTGGCAGTTTTCTGCGCATGATGGCATGCTCCACCCACAAGGCCCATCCTTGATGGGACTCCAGACTTCTAGATTTCTTTATGGATCTGCAGCCCTATATAAACATTGACACCTTTATTTTCTCCTCTCTGCAGTGCTCCAGTTTGGAAGGGAGGCATTTGGGCTTGCTCTTGATGAAGCACGATTTGTATCCACCCTAATGCATGCTTTGCATGAAACTACTAATATAACACGAGAGTGTATAACACGTGAAATGTGTACAAGGCACAATAGTTAGATTTTTCATAGATAAAATAATGCTAACTGAATGTTATTCTGTCTTCTTAACTGCAGAAAAATAAACAACAGAAGAATCTTTATTCTTCGTGAAAGTAGTATAGGATTTTTAGAAATTATTCTTTGTTTTGCTAAAATAATGCAGGCCTCGGAATTGTTAAAGGATGTACTTTCCGTGCTCCTGTCCTTCAAATGTAACAAATGCTTCCTTAGAGTGCAGATATTTAGCCGGTTTCTAAAAGTCTTTTTAAATAGTCTTTTCAAATTCTTTCCTGTCTAGATGTGGGTTGTAGATGACATGAATGGAACTACTTTAATGTTTACATTTGTAGCTAGGTTCTTTTTCTCTTCCTCTCTGGGAAGTTATAGAATAATCAGACAAAGAGTGTTTAGAAAATAGTAGTAGTCATTGTCAGTCGATTGTCATACCATCATAAATAATCAATGGAGAGGCTTGCTGTTGAGAGAGAATGCAACATTTTAACAGAAGAAATTAAGTAGTGTGCTATAAAGATTTCTGTGAGAAAGTGTTCCTCGGCTCGTTCACAATACTGGTGAGCTGTCCTGCATTTGTGGTATGCTGTATGACATGCTGATTCCTGATTATCTGGCTGGTAATATCTGCTGAACCTAAGAGACTTTCTAGAAACTTTGCACATTATCTGATGATGGTGCTGCCCTCGCTATTCCCTAACGGCTGTGGGGTTATCTTTTCAGACTAATTGCACGCTGTACATTAGTATTTCAATTTCATAAGTGAACTGTTGTTTCACTGATGTTTTCTCTCTCAATCTCTCCTCTATATCTGATGTTTTTTAAGTTATGAACTGTTATGATTATTGTGGGTCAATTCAGTATTTTTATGAAGCAAGTAATGACATTCTAATTTGTATTTTGTGCTTGATCATTCAGTTAATGAAATAACAAGAAAAACGAACGAGAAAAGAATAGTGTTTGTCTTTGTTACTGAGTTAATTGGATATGTTTATAATGACCAATGTTTAGCGTATTTCTTAATTGTAGGTCCTCATGGAGAAATAGCATCTCGTCTTTCATTATTTTGTCCCTTTAGCTCTACCAAAGATTCATCGGAGGACCTTTGATATTGCTAACTGTGTGATAATGACTTAGGGGCCCGTCATTAGAGTTACACTTCTGATTATTATATAATAGTTGGTGTGGATAAGTAAGATGACAAAAATCCCCCAACGCTTCCGCTGCAACACTCTCCTACTGAGTTCATGGGATTTCCTGACTTAGGTGCTTTTCACCTCCTCAATAGACTCACATATTGTTTGTGCATCTCTGTGTTACTGTATCTGTGGAAGGTAACCTGCTCTTAGTTGTCTTGGAGATATGCTTTGGTATTTGGGTTGACGTCTGGTCTCAACACGGCACCCTACGTCAGGGCACCGGGTAAGTTGATCTTCACTGTATCATTTTCTACTTCTACCTGGTTGTATTATACTGATATGAACCATTCTTATTCAGAGCACACATCAACACCAATCTGGCACAGGGTTATCATCAGAAATTCACTACTTCAAGCACTACTGTATTTCTCGTTACCTTCCCCATTTTCCCCACTTTTTCTATTGAGGCGGGTGAATTCACTGAACTTCTGGAGAGACTTGGATAAAGCGGTGAACAGCAGAGCTTCACATTCCAAATACCAGCTTTACAGAAGGGAAGATCCACTATAGTGAGATGTATGGAGGGGACTAACCTCTTGTTAGGACCCCATGGAAAGTTTTTAGTTAGACTGTAATGACCTTTCAAACATGAATCGGCTTCTGGTTAGAGAAAACTGAAATTCAGTATAGTAGCTATGATGGTTAATTTGTTACAAGAGAACTGTGCACTTTATAATAAAAATACAACTGCTTAATTTTGTCGTGTGATTGGAGTTGGTGGGCACTGGCACTCAGTTTTGGGGAATTGGTTTTCAACAGACTTTCAGACAATCAGTCTTTGACACAGAGCAAGAGGGAGCACAGTACAGAAATTGTAAAGAAGGACAAAGTGAAAATAGGACAGAGTCAGACATCAGGAATACATAGCTAGCCTGCAGGAATGACAGGAAGAAGACAGTGATTAAAAAGAAGCCTTGAGGTGGAATTAAAAGTTTATAGCCATACTATCTGGCAGCCAAGGCATTTGGCAACACCACTGGTAGGCACCCAGTCAGAATCTTGGGCACCTGCTTTGATTATTATGTCCTTTACATTAGGAGTGGAAAAGGTTTATTCCCCAAGTAGGATCCTACTAAATTCTGACAATGGTTGTAGATGTCCTGGGTGAATAGGAGCACATTATTGAGTAAATTGCAAATTAGAGAGTCCACCAGAGATCATGGATCTGCTAGTTAAAATATAGGAGTTTTGGTTCACTGTAAGAAAAGCCTGAATGGTAAACTAGAATTTTGTGCAAAGCATTTCCTTGGAATGAATAAAGGTTATAAATGACTCTTTGGGCATATAGACACGAATACCCTTTTGAGATATCTTTCCAGTATCCCTGTGCCATAACTGTTGTCTTAGATCTAACATAGGTATTCATAATCTAAAGTATAACATAGTAATAATGGAAATATAATACTTTAGCTGTTGAAGATAGGGAGGGTGGATGGCTGATTACCCTTTAACTTTGATATATTTCTGTTACATTTTGCTACATACATATAAAAAAATCAATATGTTACACTTTGAAATTGAGTTCTTGCATACAACGGGAAGAGGCAGACTGTTTATTTTATTTGCCTCCAATTCTCCAGGCTCTTTATGATAAAAGCGAGGAAATCATAAGTGAAAGTGCAAGCAGGCAGCCCAGCAAGCCTCCAGCTTCAAAGCCGCGTGCGTATATATTAACCATAAAATAAAACCTCTATTTATATTTTTGAAACTGATATCGAAATTTGCCCTTTTTGAAATCAGGCTGCTTCATAAATGGCCTTACAGTTGGAACTATTCCAGGAAAACCCCCAGGAGTTATATCTCAAGGATTTAGCTGGAAACAACGACCATTAATAACAGCCCTTTTGTGCTACATGTGTGGATGTGGTAACAGGTGCACCAAAGATTCTGTAATTGTATTTTTGCTTCACTGTCATCTCTAGACACATTTTGACATTGTTGTTTTGTTATCACGTAATCTTTAGGTGTCTGTCTTTTCTGTTTACAGTGAAAAATTTTATTGTATCTTCCAGAAATCAGAATGAGCATGATTTTACATCTGGACACTTTTGCAAATATATAAACTGGTAAAAAGCCATCAAGCAGCTTTGTAGTGCTGACTGAAGCACACACACAAAAACAATGAGAAATCAAGCTGAAGATTTACAGTCCACCAGTGTTCAGATGTTAATAGCCTGTCAGGAGAGGAGGAGTCTCTAAGATACAGGAGACTCCTTTTAAAGGGCAAATGCTGTAAGAAATTACGCCCTTTCTGGAAGACTATCAGTTGAATATTCTTATAGCTTTCTTGCCTAAGCTGTTCTAGCACACTACTGTTATTTACAGCTTTATTATCTGCGGACAATTCCTTTGTTCACTGTCACCATTTTGTCTGTTTAATATTGCAGACTTTTAACACCATATCACAGTGGGGGTGACAATCACTGGCCTCTTAGAGGGTTAGCGGTTTGATTCCATTAGTTGGATGTGTGCCATGTCGACTCTTCAGGTTTATCTTCACCAAGACACGCAGACTGCGGTGGCAGTTTGCATGAGCTTGGTGAGGGGCCCCTTTGGGTGGCACAATTTGTGCTGCAGCCTTTAAGGGCCATATTCCGGTCCAATGCCCTAAGTATTAGGGATACCACTTAATAGGAACTTACAAGATGCCTAGACGGGTGCCAATTGTGAAACAATCATACAGTTTAGGGGAAGAACGCGGGTGTTGGGGACCTGGTTAGCAGGAACCCAGCACACTTTTAATCAAAGTTACATCAGATACCAAGCAAAAGGTGGAGGGTAACCATGTCAAAAGAGGGACTTTCCTTCACTGGCTGCCAATTTCTTTTACCTTTTTTCAAAAACAAACTCTCACAAACACAGTCTGTGTTAGAAAAAAGTAAAACGAATCACTCCCACACAATGGGAGTTTTCTTCCATGGTGCGGGGGTCACTTTTTAATTTTTATTATACTTCTCTTTCAGGTTTTTCCTGGCGGTGACAGACAGCGAACAAACAAAACCCATCTGATCACCCGTTCTAAACTGGGTGGACAGTCGGATGGCTTACCTTCGATGGGCCATGCTTCATTGGGCCGTTGTCAGAGTGCATCAGCGATAAGCTGGAGTAGGCTTCATCTTCAACATACTGTCGGTCCGGCCACCTCTAGTAGTGGGTGAACCATGAGATTGGCAGAGAGGCTATTGCAAAGGAGTACCCTTTATGCCAGACTCTAAGTACGCCCCCAGTATTGCTCCATTTAGCCAACACCATTGCGGCTGGAGGACCTTTGGATTGCTTGAACCAAAATGATGGAAGTTTTGTAGAGCCCTGAAGACTACTTGTTTCTGTTAGCTGCTTACATCTGTTCCAGGAGACTCATTTGTCATTCCCCTTACAGTAGCCTAGCAAAATCATTTGTTAACGAATAATTAAATGAAATATATAAATCCTATGGAAATAAAATGTTATAAATGTAAAGACAAGTGGGGCAACCCAAAATCTCTACATGCAAGAAGGGTTCGTTTGTTTGCCTTCACTGTCTTCACTTAGTATGCAAACAATTTGGAAAGGAGCCATGTATTTGGCTGAAGCAAAGGCTACTGGTTCAAGATTCTGTCATTTACAACTCATCAAATGTCAGCGGAAGCGACGCTGTATGCTTTACTAAGAAAGTACAAAACACATCTTCTTTTGAAGATTAATTCTGTATGGGATAAGTACGACTGGCAAGTGACTGTAGTTACCGGAAGTTGGGGCTATGGGAGAGCGCAGACTGAGTTGGTTGTACTGCATGGAAACCAGGCTGTAATGAGGTTGTGAAAAAAGTGGGCTCAGAAAAAACCCAGAAAAGAGAATTAAAGATAAGAGGTAAAAGGAGTACTGTGGAAGGGAAGTTCCAGCAATGCTAACAGAAGTAAGGGTGTTGTGCCGCAGTGTGCAGGGCTAAGTAGTCAACAATGTGAATGCTACTGAGAGTCAAAGAAGGATGATTCTGACTGATAAGTAATTACAGTGAACGAAAGTGACAAAGAAGGAGACTTGGATGACAGCATCATCAGTTGAATACAGGGTCAGTAAGCCGCCCAGAAGAGTAGCTAGTGGACAGAGATGAGCCTAGAGCCAGTAGTAAGAGACTGATCGAATAGCTGGGCAGAAGCACGAAGACAGATATGGAGAGTGCCAGAGGGTTGATATTTTAAAGACAAAAGGGGTTAGGATGAGGTACAGGAAGGACTGGCATACATTACTAAAGACATCGACTAGATTTGGTATGTTATAAAGAAGGTGGTGTGTGGAGATAAGAAAGACATTGAAAAAGAGGATACTAAACGAGAGAGGTGCTACGGAAGCAAGACGGAGAGAGTAGAAAAAATTGGTCGAAAGGGTAATAGACAAGTACATGGCAAGGACCAAAAAGCAGCGATTTCTTGGCTTGGTACAAATGTGTAGGTGAGAGCTGAGTGACGTGATAAGGCTTTAGTAAAAATTGGCTGAGTTCATTATTGGGAATAGGAAGGTTGTGAACCAATTGTTTATATCTTCTTGGGTCTGACACTTTCTCTGTTTGGAGACCAGCTCTTAGTTGTGGGTTACATGTGAGGCTAGGGATATGGTCTTTTGTTAGAGGTGACAAACACAACCAAATATCTCACAGTTACAAGATTTTTATAATGTAGGTTGGCACATAACACATGAATATTGTTACAGAAGACAAGTATGTGACTTTACACATCAGAGCATCTCCTAAACAGATAGCAAGATTATGGCAAGTGTGCAGAAACCCATTAATACAACCTAAAAGTTTTAGACTGAGCAACCTGCAAACACAATCTGAAACAGCAAGTCAATCAGTGCAGGTGAAAGGAGAGGAAAAGATTCATGCAGACAAGAAGAGCACTGTTATATCAGAAGAATAAGTCAACAAGTACAGTTACGACGGTGATGTCAGACTTGGTCTGTCCTGTTTTTAGCAGATTTCAAAAGTATAACAACGTAGAAGTAGCTCTGGCTTTCATTGCATGTAATTAACCCACAGGTAGCCAGCCATAAATAATAAAAAAGAAACAATTTTTAAGTCATGGCCCTGATGGGATTAACACAGGATGTAGGGGCCTCAAAATATTTAGATTTGGGTCACCAATAATCAACAGTTCTGCCAGGGATAGTCTAAATTTAATCCATATGATGCTCTCCACATAGTCAAGTATGGGCCCAGCAACCTCTCCACAATGCTTTTCAAGAACGAACAGGAGAAGCTTCAGTTCTATCAGTTTCTACCTCCTGTGGTCTCTTTAAAGACAGCATTTAGCGGCCGTTAAAATAGTCCTAAAAAGTAATGGAAAAATAAGTATTTCTTCGGTGTTAGGGTGCTGCTTTCTTGGACTGTGTTGATTTATATAAAAACTCACGAAGATCGTTATATATGCAGAATCATTAAATTGTTAACGTTGGCAAAAGAAAGCTTCTAATACCTGCTAACGCTTGTTTTTTTCGTAGCAAACCTGAAATTTATATTGTGAAAACACTAGTAAACATTAAGGATATTGTCTAGCGCTGCATAAACTGTGTTTGTGAAGTGGAAAGACATTCACAGATATGCATCAAAGAACTACATATGAGATTATATCGGTGCGGCCGTCCACATAAAATCCTTAACAGGACTGTGAAAATGTTTCCAGTGTTGTACATATACAGTTCTCTCTTTACTCCAACCCTGCACCCCTTTTCTTTCATAATGATTCAAACATTCTGACAAAAGGAAAGTCACTGTTTAAGACAGTGCAAATGCTCTTTTCACACTTCACAGGTGAGTGACATGGAAAACATAGTGGTGCCTTCAATCCTCTATACAAAGTTATGTATGAACCTTTTTTGAGTCTTACAAGCGTTTCACGGTGAAAATATCTGAACAAGAAGTGATAGGCCTCCAAATTGTGATCAACATCAGTATTACTGGTGTCCACTTATGACGGTCTACATGAAAGGTATGAATTTCACTTATATATTCTTAACCAGGAACCATAATATCACATGTGCAAATTGTCATCTAATAAATTAAAACCCTTTTTGAGTAGAATCTGGTTATGGACTAAGTCAAACTATACTGTTGACTTGTAACTTTCGCAATTTATGCAATCCTTAAAAAAGACCTAGAATTAGTATTTAGAAAGACAAAGACATTCTATAAGAGTTCTTGCCTGGCACGCGCTGCATATTTTAAACTCTGAGCTGCACTGTGTAATATTTCACTAATTTTATGCGACTGTGTATTTATCCACTTTACTGCAGTTCCCTTGTATTGTTGTCAGCCCTTAACAAACATTTAACCAATAAACATCTTTGTGATCGAAGTTTACATACAATGAGAGATGTTTTCTAGAGTTTAGAGATTAACCTTAGTGCTCACAAAAAAAGAAATTCAACCTGCATTTGTTGTTCCCAGTGTAAAACTCTCACTGACACACGGTGAGATGCTTCATTACGGGGCCACTTCTCATTGAGGATGCAAGACCAGGATAAGCCATGTTCAGTGTCAGAAATTGGGTTATTAATTGAGAGAGGTGGAAGCCCCAGTCAAATAACAAACACAATGCTTGTCAAGGTGAACCACAAAAAAATTAATAAATTAACATGTGCCTTATCCTCTAGCAGTTTGGAATAAAGCAGTCAGGTTTACCTTAGAGGCAATGTGTAAACTATTTATACAGCATAAAACAGTCATAAAGTGAAATACAACTCAGAAAAGATCCCAAACCAAATTAGGAAAATAGAGTACATTTTAATAAATAAATGACACCAAGAGCAATTAAATCCAATCAGGAGAACCAGAGTTATGAACATTTAAAGTTGGGCCTGGACAAAGTCACAAGTTCAGGCCAACCACGATAGATTGAGAGTTGGGTAAAAGACTGAGTTTAATCCACTGGGAGTTGTACCTTTGTGTATTTGGGGTTGAGATGCGAGGTCCTATGTGAGTCTGCACCATGCTGTGTTGGCTCCAGTGAAGCCACCGGACCAGAGCAGAGAGGTGCTGCGATGCAAGTTCTTGCATCGAGTTGTGCAGTGCTGCGTCGGCTTCGATGAGACTTTCAGTTGTGCGTGGAGTAGTAAACTCTGACTCCAGTCAAGGGTCTAGGACCGGGGGGCAGGACTTGGGCATTAACGCATACTCACACAGAGGCCAGCAGTAGGGCTCAGTCAGATCTAGCCAGGTCGTGTTGGTTATCTGGACAGTTGCAGGACAGGTCTCTGGAGCTTGTTGTGCCCCTCTGGCACACACAAGATGCCAGCCAACTAGCCCTTTGAGTCACTCTGGTTATCCTCGGTTCAAGGGTGAAGGTCTTCCTTACTCAGGCAGCAGGGAAGCCCTTAATACAGCAGGGAAGTT
The DNA here is from genome assembly GCF_964261635.1 of Lissotriton helveticus. Lineage (NCBI taxonomy): Eukaryota > Metazoa > Chordata > Amphibia > Caudata > Salamandridae > Lissotriton > Lissotriton helveticus. The sequence goes on along the minus strand of NC_136063.1, from coordinate 1,788,489,720 downwards.
ATGTTTCTCAGTCTTCCTCAGGTCCAGAAGTGATCAGATGATTGGCTCTGCAGGGCAAATGTGTATACGTGGTCCAACCTTTTTGTGGGGGGACTCACTGTCCTAATCCCACATCTGTTTTTGGAATGATCTTCCTAGTCAGGGCTCCAAACTGTCTGGGGGTGACAATAGGCCGGGTAGGCCTTGTGTCAGGTTCTTTGTGTGTGCAGGAGGGAAAGGTATTTGAAGTGTAAGTGAGGCTGGGCATAGCTCCTCCCTAGCCACCCTGTGAGGATGGCCCATCCTGTACACACATCCCAACAGCAGAGCCATGCACAGCCATGAGACCAAGGACAATGCCAGAAGGCACAGTTGGCTGGAACAACAAAATGCCAACTTCCTACAAGTGGCATTCTCAGAATTGTAACTAAATATCCAATATCACCATTAATGAGGATTTTAAATACAATTAATTTGAGTTTAAACAGCATATCTCTTTCTGCTCCCAATCTAAAGAGTAGAATTTAGTAAAGGTAATAAGGTAACTTGGTGTTAGTCAATGAGAGAGAGTGGCATTACAACAGTGACAAAATACTTGAGGAGGTTTTCACTGTCAGGACATGTAAAACATAACTACATATGTGCTATGTTTTAAATACAATTCGCCTTGACTTATGACTACCCTAGGGGTGACTTTTAAGTATTAAAAAAGAAAGGGTTAGGCCTGGCAAAAGGTTTGTTTTGCCAGGTGGAAATTGCAGTTTAAAGCTGCACTACTGGCAACAGTGGCAGGCCTAAGACTGATTTTAAAAGGCTACTTGAGTGGGTGACCCAAAGAGTGCTGCAGTCCACTAGTAGAATTTAATATACATCCCTTGATACTTGCAATACCATTTAGTAGGGACTTGCATGTAAATTAAAGGAACCAATGAGGTGCAAGACAATTTACCATGTTTTAGGGAAAGAGCATAAGCGTCATTTTAGCACTGCTTAGCAGTGGTAAAGTGCACAGAGTTATAAAGCCAACAAATATGAAGTCCGTAATAGCAGGCAAAACTCTGCGGGTGATCCTGCCAAGAGGGTGAGGTCGACATTCAAACTTTTTTCTATCCTGCCAGACCAGCTAGTTATTGTAGTAGTTCTCTTTCTTTTTAAATATATTCTCTTTCTTTTTAAATATAGAGGGCCATTATGGTTAAACTGTACAATAGCACTGTTCATTATATTTAATGCTTTTCCCGCTCAAACAAAATTAAAAAGCTTACTACTGAGTCACGGCTGCCCCTGCCTTAATACACAGTCTCATGTTTTTTCTTGTAATAATGCCAATTCAGGTCAAAAAGCTTTCATCAGGATTACAGCCCTATACATGGTTCTTCGCCCTAGTTTGTATTAGATGAATCAAGAGCATATATGTTCTAGAAAACATATGCAGCACACAGTCTATCACATACTGTCGTTGGTACTAATTCCCTGGAATAGTGTGAAATTGCTTAATTTGTTTCTCACTAAGTTTTGCAAAATTCCATGAAAATCTCATGAAATTATGCTTTTATGGTGAAATATTTTTTTCTGGTATCTCACGTCATCTCATGTAAAAAAAAAAAAGTCTACGAGATATTGGCAGGAGACTAGTTTGAGCAGAAAATATCTCCCGGAGGCACATTTTCGAGGCAAACCAGTCCCACGCTGGTATATTGTGAGACTTTTTTTATGGTGCATATGGGCTTGGGTAAAAAGAGTTAGCCAAACAGCATAATACGACATTTCAAGTAATTTCATGAACTTCACAAGCATAACTAAATGTTGGCTCTGCTCTCACAAGGAAGGTAGGGCAAGACCTTTCGTTGTTGATGGACATGAAAAATGCATGTTGAAACTGCCACTTATATTTGGCAATCCATTTTCAAAGCGGCATTCATCATGACTCCCAGATTCTTCACCTTTGTAGGAGACGATAGATTGCAGCTCGAGTATCTTTTAGGGCAAACCCCCACTAGGCCACAGTGACAAACATAAAGACATGTTCCTCATCTAATTGTCTTGATAATCATTAACAATGACTATAATGTTACCCCAAAGTGCATAGATTCTGCATGTTTGTCATTTTATACATTTTTGTTAGTTCATACCACCAGATCAAAGTAAAGAAATTATTAGCAAACATTTTCATGGATCTAATCTCAACTATCTCCCTGAGTCAAAGAATCAGTGACCAATGACATTTACTCCCACAGATGCGATTATAGTGGATATTCTACAGGAGTAGATTTAGAATTAGGGGTTTAGAATTAGAATATGGGTGTTACCAGGGAAATGCCTGGGTAGCAGCCATTGGGAAGGTGGCAATTACCTTCTTAGCTGCATCTGTGGAGGTATTCACAAAAAGTGGTCATGCTTATTCCCAGAAATATTTGGACTTAACATATAGTAACACAATTTAGTATGCAGGGTGAAGCATGGATAACACCAAAATACTGTTTATATTTCACTGGGGAGTAAAGGGAAGTGATTTCTCAACTCAAACATACAACAAACCTGCCCAGAAGGATTTTGCTTCAGGTGGGCAATTAACAGGACTAGGGTTATGCATACATGTAGAAATTTATGATTTTTGGAAGAAATCTGTGAAAGTACGATAGTATGCAAAATCAAAAAAAACGGTGGCACATAAATTTGCTGTTTTTCTGTGAGTGCGGTTTTTGACCATATACTACTTGTACCTTCCTTCCTTTTTACGACCAAACTTGCTGTGCACCCCCTTACCCATATGCAACAGAGGTTGGCCACAGTGCATGGCACTGCACCCAAACTCGCTGCAGATGGCCACCACCACTGAATACAGCTTTTGGCCGAACACAGCAGGGAAGGGATTGACAGCAGGGTCTGCATTGTGCCTATCCTGCTGCAAATGTCCAACTCCTACTGGCAAGGACTTCAGTCAATTGCAACGGGAATTAGCCACAAGGCCTGGATTTTACCAAGGTTCTGTGCCAAACCACCTTGGGCAGACTCCGCTGTGACCAGCTTTTAGCAATGTGCAGCCAGGGTTGGCAACATTTTCTCGTCTTTGTGCAGGCCCTTCTCACAGCCGGGTGCAGGCAGCTGACCCTCGCCCTGCACAACCCGCAGCTGTGTGAAGCAGGGGTTGAACAAGCACCGCTTTAATGCACAAAATTACTTTTTTTGATTTTTTTGTTCTGATGTAGGTAATATTCCATGGAACGGGTCTGAGATTCAGGAATCCTCCCAAGGATTTTTGAATCCTGTAAGATTTTTTTTTAATTAATCTTAATAATAGGGGATCCCTATGAGGCCCCTTTACATGGGCCTGGGTTTCAGGAAAGGCTCAACCTGTCGCCTTATGCACTTTTGGGGTTTTATTTTTTTCAAATCTAGAAGCAACATCTTGGGTAATGGCAGTTGCAAAAGACATTTTTCTGTCGCGGCCAGCCAATAGGCACATCGACAGATTCATGACTCCACAAATGGCAAAGCGAGAAAAGGCTATCTCATCTTTATAAATTTAATTAGATTAGCGAATCTACTGAATTAATGGGTCAAATGTTTCTAAAATATAACCTCATCATTCCCAGACTAATTGAAAATTTAAAACGACTCAATGGATATACACCAATACAGTCAAAGGCAGTTCCTTGAGTAAAGTTCTACTTACAAGGCAAGTCTGGTCTAAGTCTGTTCAGCGTTTTTCTTGCATCTAGGAGCAATGAATCTTATGGAATCACAATAGAAAATTTCACTGTTGGGAGCACCCCTTTTTTTGGTTTTCGCTGGATGGATCTGCACAAAATTTGGCATGAAGAATCCAAAGTGGGCGAACATTATTTTGGAACAGTTTGTGCACTGAACAGCTCCAAGTTATCGAGCAAAACAAAAAATGTCCTTTAGGTTGAAAGTCTAATCTAATTATAACTACACAAGTGCTATCACAAAATACAATTATGATAAAACGTAAAGGAAAAAAATCAAATATAATAAGGCCATTAGAAAGTGTGTCGTGTAAGTTCTGGAATTCAAATCTTTTACCTTATGCAAGACAGAATCTTCAGACTAAGGATTTTAGTAATCCTATAAAAAGCACTGTAATGGTACTGTGCCCCTAAAATACAGGTTATAAAAAAGTGTGCGTGCAGGCAACACCTACAACTATAAAACTCCATTTAAGAATTATGATCCAATGACAGTACATGTACCCCGAAAATCATCAAAATTACAAACAGTTAAACATGTGCATTTTGTTTTGAATGGCGTTTTTTCACTCCAAAAAAAGAAATAGAGTGTGTTTTCAGGCAAGGGTTTAAAACCAGAACAAAATCCACAGGGGTATTACAGCCTAAACGCTATTTAATCCGAGAATCTAAATGAAATAATGCCCTGAGCATGCTAGAACTTTTCCCCATAAATTATGGTAATTGAATCAGCATGTGTCCTTACCTTTACTTGCGCTCTCAACATGCATCAGTTCTTCTGGAAACTTGAGAATGTCCCGATAGCTCTCCTCACAGACTTCAGCCAGAAAATGCAACAGTGTCGTTTTTTGGTCAGACGATTTTGTATCTCTAATCTGGAAAAGGAGGGAGCTATAAATTAGTTCACAAACATGGCACAGTAATATTGATTTGCATCACTCAGTTCTAGAGTCCATGCCACGTGAATGATGCTAAAAGCCCTACAACAGTCAGCAGCAATGTACATGAAAAAGTAAACTGAATTGAAGGAGGGTCTTCTGCAGAAGGGAAAACCATGAGGAGAATATTATGCATTGATGAGTAAATACTCATAGAGAAAGATCTCAGCTCATTCACAACACCCAGTCACAGCTTTGGTGTGCACAGGTTCTCAGTAACAGAAGTTGGATTTGGACATCCATGTAAGCAACTTTTACTACTCAGAAATACTGCACAATTTAAGCGTGGTTCGGTTAGCATGACTGGGCCTCAGTCAGCCTGCACAGGCAGCTAATCATATTTGCAGAATATAGTGCACGTTTATTTTATCTGAGCAAGCCTTTCTCTCAGTGTGAGCTGGTGTGTTTTTCCATATCAGGAAAATCATCATAAAAGAGGGCATAACTGTGGTGCCTGTAATATGTGTGTTCCTTTGAGGAAGCAATGTTCAGAATGGTTCTTTATTTTGTAACTTTCTGAAGATTCCTGCCTATATTCTGTATGTCTTTCATTAGCTGAACAAACCATTGTATTGCTGTGTTACATAAACCTTCAACTAATTTCCGTAATTAGTTTGAATTGCCTAACCAATGAATGCAATAGGAAGCAAGTGTTACGAGAAGTATCTCTTTACCTGAATATGTATTAGTTTATGTGTTTACGACATTGCTAGTGTAGAAGTGTGTCTGAAATACAAGGGATAATTAATCACAGAAAAGACAAGCACGACCACATGTTCTTTTGTCAACTCAGTGTGTGGTAGATTTATTAGCACAACAAATAACAATTTAACGTGCAACACGAAGACAGTCAGCCTAGAAGCCTGAATGACCACAAGACCACCCATATGACAAGTATTACACGTAGTTACAGTTAACCATGATTCCCTCAGCCAATGGACAAAGATCTGTAGCAAGACATCTCCTTGTAAGGTTTGATACATTTGATGCACACATACTGTAGCTAACCATGTGATCAGAAATGGGCAGTATTGGGGTCAGTCAATCAAAATGCGAGCTGCCATGGCTTGGTATATTTCCATACAAAATGCGACATAAGCAAGACGATGAGTAATATTGCGAAATCTGTTATTGCTAATAAAATGTATTGTGCAAGTGGTGTGTCACATATCTCGTCTAGGCATAGAGATTTGCAAGGACAGCATTTCTTAGTCGGTGAAAGGGTAAAGTCTCCCAAGATGGAGGTTTTTAGATGTAGGCTAAGTTAATAGGGCCTGAAGCTACTGCAATTGGTATCACACAAAAAGATGGCTTCAACACTAGTTCAACACTGTCAGGTCCTACTATACATGAAATGTGTGTGGCTTCTGTACCTTGAAATGCTATAAAAGCTGTGTTATTTTGGAGAAGAGAGAACCTTTAATTGCTTTTCTAACTGAACTGATTCTATATCTGTCTATTTGATTTACATTTAGTTCTTTCTTTGGGTTTTTTCAGAGGTAGATATTTTCTTAGACCTCTTGCAGAGTAATACTTTTATTATTTTGATTGAGCAGATTCCTAATTGACTTAAGTCGACAATGTTTGTGTTTTGCTTTCTGGATTTTAATAAGCCCTTAAGGTTTTATCCTGGAATCGTGTCTCGTGCATGCTTGTGTTTATTAGCCTTGGACTAAGTCTTACGAACTCTCACTGGGTCTTAGGTAGACTCAGAGAGTCCAAATCTTGTACATCGACCCTCCTAATTAGTTAATTAAAGCATCCACACCCACCAGAAGGAAAAATGCATTTTGATCTCCAAGTAACACAAAAGCCTAACATAGCTCATGGATTGTAGAATAGACCTTCATTACCATGCATACTTCCGAAAGCGGAATACAATGAGGCGTGGGAAGTCAGCCAGCTCAGTGCCAGCTGTGGGCTGAGGACAAGGAGACACACATTTTCAACAGATTTATCTATGTTGTCTGCATACTCAAACTACATCTGAATAGAACTACTGACTACATGTCACAAGGATGCATAAGAGTATTCAACTGGTATCTCATATGCGCAATTATATTTTTCTAGTTTTCATATACAGTGTCACATGCCACAGAAAAGGCATCAGTGCACTACAGTGGATATCAACAAATCATTAAACATACAAAAGTGCTTGGGGAAATGGTTGCAAATAGTCTAACCACTGGCAATCACTCAGCGCAGCATTCCAACCCATCATTTTTTGTCCAAGATGCCACTCTATACAGAGGCCCGACGTGTGCATGTCAGTAATAACGCTGCTTGTCATCGGAACAGTTCATCCAGAACAGCCAGGTGAGGCCCCTTCCAGAAACAGAACACAAGCAACCCCACACCGGTTTCAGCATTATAAGGCCTCGTAAAGGAAGTATAGCTTTGATCTTATTGCATAGCACGCAAGGAACCCATATCTGGCCATACGCTTGGTTCAATGCACACAAATGGTAAGGGGCGGACTGCAAACAAAGTCTAACCACTGACAATCATTCAGATAGCATTCCAGTCCATCGTTTTCCGCCAAGCTGCCACTACAGACAGAGGCCCATCTTATGCTAATTCTACTGGAAACACACCATCCTGAATGGTCAGGCATGCACACTCCAGAAGGGACGGGACCACAAACAACTCGATAAAGTTGTCTGCATTATTAGGCCGTGTATGTGAGGTAAAGCACAGCAAGCAATGGGCCCATGGCTGGTCACACCCTTGGCACTTAAGGTGTAACATTAAATACACAAAAGGGGATGGGAAAAATGCTTGCTAATCATTGGCAATTGCTTGGTGTAGCATTCCCAACCATCGGTGTTCACCCGAGGAGCTACTTTGGAAAGAGGCTCACATTATACAATTCACTACTGACCCTACTCCTCGTGTGAGCAGTACATCCGGAGCTGCCAGGAGATGCCACCTCTAGAATGGACTACAAACAAACCCAACTGATTTTGGCTTTCTTAGGCTTTGTCAATGGATATCGCTTGAATTGTATGGCATAGCAAGCAATGGACCCACATCTGGCCATACTCTTTACCATCATACTCTGAGCCACCTAGGGCATAACATAAAACACACAAATAGTGATGGGGGAATACTTAGAAATACTCTAACCACTTGCAGTTGCTTGGGTATCATTACATTTAATTGTTTTGAACCCACTGTGTCACTCTAGATAGAAGCACACCGTATGCAAATCAGTAGTGACTCTGTTCCTTAAACGAGCAGTCCATCCTGAACTGCAAGGAGCGGCCCCATCCATAAGGGACCACAAGCAACACCAGACCAGTTTCATCCTTATTAACCCTTGTCAGTGACATAGTGCTTAGATCATATGACACAGTGAGCAAGGGACCCTCGTCTAAGCATACTCTTGTCCACAAATCATCCTACTGAAAACAAAAATCTGGCATCATTGTCCAGGAGTACCACCCTTTTTGCTCACAGCAAATTAGATCAAGCAACAAATGATGAGGCCTATGACGTGGTTCAGCAACACATTTCTTTAAGTACAACAACGTGGATTATATTATTATACAAATATCGTTTACTGCAATAGGCCCAAATTTAGCACAGAAGATAACCCTGTTTAGAGTGTCATCACCTTCTTGTGCCCAAAACAAGATTACAAGTCAGGGGCATCTTGTCCCTCCCATGGGTATGTCCTCTCCTGCGACCAAGTAAATCGCAGTGACAATTTGGATGGCACATACAGCAACAATGCCATGCCAATGCCAGAGTTTGTACATTATTCCCAATACCAAGATCTGCAAATTAGAATCAGTAGTAAACTATCCCAATACCAAGGTCTGCAAGTTAGAATCAGTAGTAAACTATACACCCAATAATTATTCCATCTCTCTTAATCCGTAGCGGGTGCACAATTTTGAAAAGTATCTCATGTACGAAACTCTATTGTTCAATGTATAAACTGGTGTATGAAAATTAAAAAGATTTTATTTTCACAATTTTAAAGCAAGCTAATTAATACAAACAAGAAAGGAGGGTACATTATCAAATGTAACAATAAAGACAGTCTCTTATGACCCACTTTATTGCCGGCAAAAATGCTCACATATAATCCCTAGGAAAGCCCTTGGGATAAATTGTCTTTCAACAATACAGTATAATAATAGGCCGTTCAGTTGCTTGTGGGTTGTAGCTAATCATTGTTTTTATTATTTCTTTCAGTGAAAAATGCACCAACTGGAGGCTCAACAGCCATTAGCAGGTAGTTTAGAGCAGCTTGATCGCGATTGTTGGTGGAACTGAACAACAAGTTATTGCAGCTCCTTTTACACTGGATCTAGCGCAAGTAATTACACTAATTCACCTAGATGTGCCAGTCGTGCTTGTTGGTGCATTACTGTTTACTCCACCCTGGCTATTTAATCCTTTTCCAACCCTTCCTGTCTCAAGTCACGTAACCTAGAAGCTACGGGATCCTATGCGTGTAGTTTCTCTTGTTTTAACTTTACCCGCTCACAAGATGGGTTCTTTGCAGCCCTCGGTGTGCATGTCTGTAGGGCGCGAATGTAATAAGTGTGCACAAATTAAAAAAGAAACGAGGCCTCCATTAAGTGAATAGCACGTGAGGAAATTGCACCAGCGTGCACAACACCAGCCCCCTTCAGAATTACAGGGGGGGGGGGGGCTCCTTCCCCCTAATCTATCACACGGTGGAACTCTACAGCACACAGTGAATTGCCATGCAAACAAGCATTCACATCACACATCGTTTCTAATTAAAGGCCCGAGTCACAACACATATTTGTGAGTAGCTATTTCTTACTCCCATATTACATGTTAAATATGCTCGAATTTACTAGCATTATTTACAAAGCATTTTCTGTAGTGTGTTGCGTTTTATTCCACGCAAACCTGGAATAATACACAACCAGCCACAAAAATGCCCTGGGCTGGATTTTACAAATAAAAAGCTAGTTATGAGTCATGCACAATGCCAGGTTGAAACTGTGCACCCGGTAAATACCAACACCACCGGTGTGTTATTTAATATGTGTGCAATCTTACATCACTCTGAGTTTTGGACCTCAGAATGAGGGCTGACACAGTGATATTGCTTGGTTTCTCCCGATATATGTTGAGCAAACGTGGAATGTGCTATATTTTCTTGCAAAAAAACTAGCACCAGATTTTACCTGGAGAAAATCAAAAAACCAAAACCCCATCGGATCTACAATGTTTGCTTCAGATATAATACTGTTCCAGGCATCGAATGGAGTTGGTGTCCAAATCAGGGTCTGCACGAGTATTGGGATAAAGGCATAAGGCACATCTACCCTAAGTCAGGCTGCATGTTCTAAGAGCTTCCCAATGTGGTTCTAACCCTCCAACCATCCAATCAGCACTCCCTGAAAGAGTACAGATAGAAGAGACAGAGTATAACATTCACATCACGCACGCTGTGTAGCCAAATCTCCTAATAAATTGTCTAGATTCATGTTATGCACATTTTCTTTTGAAACAGAAGTAGGGCAGCGGTACATTGATACACAACTGCACAGAAAGAGGAATACAACATGGCCTGGCCCTCCATTTCACAACAAACACACTGAAAATACACAGGTCACAATAAATGTTGTAGTTACCCTACAAGAATCCCAAAAGATGTAGGGAAAAAAATGTCTCACCCACAACTTGCATGCTTCATCATAGGCAATTTACCACACCCTGGTTGGTAGATACCATCTTGATTGACTCGGCCCTTGTTAGGCGTTCTTAAATAAGTAAACACTAGATTATTGCAGGGATCCAGATAAGAGTTAAAAATACCTTAGGGTATACTCAGGAATTATCCTTTATTGTTGGATACCACAGATAGGATTAAACGTAATTACTTACATGAGCAACAGACTTATTGAAGTGCTTTAGTGCAATTTTGGGCCTGCATATTACTTAGCAGTAATCCCATTTGTTCCAACTCTGCTTCATCTCTTAACCTGCCCGGATGCGCCTGGAGCCCTACACTTCTTAAATATTTAGCTGTTAAAATATAACATAACCAGCAATATTTAGTAGATGGTAATATTGTGTCAGCCTTCCGAGCTCTTAGAAATAGTATACATTTTTGGAAGAAATTGCCGTATCCATGGCTAGCAGAATAATGGTGGCTAAGATGGTGGATGCTTCGTTGACTGTTTCTGTACTTGAAATCCTTACTTCCAGAACAGATCTGGGGGACAGGTAGGCATTGGGTGGCATTAACAAAACTGCAGTGCCCTATGGCGGAGGAAGGACTGGCAGAACCTGCCAACTGCAATGGTTAAACCAGTGGGTTTATTGTACAATAAAGCCAGAATAAAAGGGTATCATTGGCTCGCTGTCTGACTTGCAGGACTTATTGCGTGTCTTCTTGGTGACATTTACCTGCGGTCTTTCAGGAGCTCCTGGTAATACAGCAGTGCTGGTGACGTTGTCGACAGCGGACTCATGTTCAAGTACCTTATTTGCCTGACCAGCCAATAAATTTGTTGAATTGAAAATAGTGGCTCGCATAGGAGCGCTGGGGGGATAAATAGGTTTGTACTGGTATGGAATATTGCTCATATTTGAAGACTTTTATGAAGAATTCAGTATACCAGGAGGCCAATTCCTGTTGCACAGGGCAGTGATTGCCACGATTAGGAATCACTGGAAGAATGGAGGTGCTGAGCCTGTAACACATCAAGTGTGTTATTTGCTCTGTACAACATCAGGTCGTGTAAAAGCGGTCACCGGTCTACATCGTGCTATTTGTGCTGGTGTTCCTACTTCCTGGTGTGAAAGAGAAATGAGCGTCAGACGTAGAGGTTCAGATTACTGATATGGGCTACGAGAGGATCTTAGGATATTAACCTGCTGTCTCGTGCAATGCTAGGTTCAAATTAATAAATTTTTATATTCTGCACAAAACTTACCTTACTCCAGGCAAGATCAATAGGCTTTATGCAACTGCTGCGGCAAAATGTCCAAGATGTGGGGAGTTAGGCGCAGAAATGTTCCATATGGTCTGATCCTGCCCATCCATGGCGGATTTATAGGAAGCGGTAATGAACTGTGTTAATTAAATAACTTTACAAGCTATCCCTTGTACAAACGTGGGCGGCATACTAGGGGGATACCCTTGCACCAAAAATGGGGAAAACACTACTAGATATATTGAGTTTGCATTGATCCAGGCAAAACAAGAATTGACAATGCATTGGAAATCTATGCGAGGCCCTTGAATGATTAAACGGAACTCGAATGATTAAATGGTCTTGAGATTGCTATTTTATTTCGAGAGCTGAAAAGAGGGTGTGGGGAACAATTAATAGGGCTTGAGGATTGGGTCACCTTGTGGATTGCTTGTTGGCCCTAAATGATGACACAGATATGTCGATTAGCTCCATGATTTCTCAGGAGGATCTGGAGGGTGGTAATAACTGACCATTCATACATTGTCTTGGGCGGGATTTAAAACTACTGTGCTCAACTTGGAAGATGTTGGCCACTGTGGCGCACTACATATGACAGTTTGGCTAGGGATAACAGTAGGTGGGAGAGTTACTTGTTGTTGTTTGCTAGTTAGAAGGTGTATTGGTCTAATGATATGTTTGAATACGTATTGCACTCAGAATGTCTTTGCTTGCTTGTCATTTCTAATCTATTATATGTACTTGCTTGCTTGTCATTTTTATCCTATTATATATATATTTGCTTGCTTGTTCTTTTCTAACCTATTAACCATGTACTAGTGCAGTGCATTATTAATTATTTGTAACGTATCCTGGTAGCTATTGTTTTTTGTTTTTAATTGAAAACAATAAACAATAACAGTTTAAAATAAATCAATTCCCAATATTGGATAAGGGACAATGACTCATCCACCTATAGAATTATGCCAAGTTGTTTCAGCTGTTCCGACCATAGATAGGGAACGTCATAGATGTGCATACCGGCACATCCCTGCAACACATGACCTGGTGTAGTTGGCAGCTGGCCTTTGTATCGTCCTCCAAGACAGCCACGCAATAGAGGGATGGGCCATCCAGCGCAGAAGGGGGGGGGGCTGAGCAGTTGCAATTCAAAGACACTGCTTCAGCTCATACACAAAGAACTTCACACTAGCTTATTGTCATTATTGCCCTAGACTTGTAATCCTCAGAATGCCAAGATAGTAGTTTAATTTTTCCCGTCCTTTAATTCAAACATGTTCATCTTTTCTTAGCCAATCTCCCTTCTTCGTAGTAAATAATGCTTGTTTTCCTAGATAACAACAATGATCCCATGCTACACATGTTCTTCTGGGCTTCCAATTCGTTTATTTTTTTGTCAAGTCCACAGGTAACTGATGTGCACTTGAAGGTAGCGGTCTTCAAAGGTTCCTGGTAGATATTACATTTACATAACCTAAATCCAGGTATGGAGCGCAGATGTGGTATTTACAGTTAGCACAACATGTGAGCAAAAGTTACCTAAGCAACCATGTCTTACATCCGACATCCCGATATGCCACAAAAACATTATGAGAAAACTTAGGAAAATAGCTCTGGGTGGATATGCAACCAAGTATAATGGAGTCATACCCAGGCATCGATAATATGAATGTATCATCAAAATATTATGAGGAAAAGGAAATTAAACTTGGGGGCAGGCAGAGTATGAACCTTATCAACAGAATGAACCCATCTCAGTGCTTAAGAGCCCCGTGTCCTTTAGCTCTGATCAAGGTGATTGTCTCATTTGTGGCTCCCAATGATTGGGGGGATTGTAAGTGGATCAGAGATTGGAACTTATGCCTAAATGTCTGAAAAAGGCTTGGATAAACCCTTTGCTAAAGAATTCTTCTATGAACCAAATCTCTGGCCATTATGGCTTAGTTGGAGCAATTCAATATTGTTTTGACACACCATAGTGCAGAAATGGCTTTACTGGATGGCCAGGAGTGACTGCTAGACGGGAGGGGCCACTGAAGGACCAGAAGGCATTCATGGGCTGCTTAACCATTCATCTGCCTTTGGTACCACTGACCATGCAATCCTCCTGATACCTGCAAGAAGCTGCCGTGGCCTCTATGGACACGTTTAGTTGTTTCCAGGCCTTCCTGACTTTGAAAGAAAGATGACAAGGACACAAGGTTTTGTTTGTAGCATTCTGCTGTGGACTGTCAAGTGGCTGCCCTCTGCACCTGTGCTTTTCAAAATATACATGAAGCACTTGTATGATTTAGTGGTGACATGAGGGCAGGAATCAACAGCTATATGGATGATACTCAACTGCCTTTGAGCTTCTTTTTCAATTTAGATTTGGCCACTCTGTCTAGTCAAATTGAGGAGATCCACATTTTGATTTTGGAGATCTACATCAAAGACACAAAATCTTGCATGTGCTAACCAGGACGACTGTAAAAGGTAGATGAAGCACTCATATATTTAAGTTCAGATTACCTCCAGATGTAATACTCTTGGTTTAGTAATTGACAGCCTCCTATCTGTGGAAGGACACATCAGTCATCTAAAGACCAAATTCAATGCATTATTGTAATTCTTTTACTGTGAGTGCCTTAAAGAAGGTCATTCTATGGCTACAGGAAATTCTCAATTCTGCAGCTCAGGTGGCTGGTGTCCCTGTCAAGAGCATGTAAGTTCCACCATCTGAAGGCTCCATTGGATTCTTGTCATATGTTGATCAGATTCATGTGCTTAATATGATTCACTACCTCGCTTATCGGCAGGTGTACACCACTAGATGCACAGAATATAGTCCTATGTTCAAGGCCATCTTCTGAGGTGACATGTGGTGGAATGAGTTTCAGCTTGGATTCAGAATGGAAGGGTGTTTAACAAGTTCAAAACTCCTCAAAACACCCTTGGATTAGGTACGCTGGGCTAGCGTCCGCATGATCCATTCTAGTGCATTGATGCTACTTGGTTGATAGTGTTATATGAATATTTTTTATTTGACTTGAATAGTCTATAAAAAAACCCATAAGTGGCTCAGTCCCTCATAAGACTTTGAGAAGGATGCAGAGTTCAGGAGAGGCCGAGCCACCAGGTAAATTGGGTAACCAGGTTAGGGCTATCGTTGGAATTATTTTCTGGCATGAACCAAAAATCCCCTCAACAGGATGAGGCTACACCTTGAGGGGTCTGGATATTCTTGGTGGTAGCTTAGGTTTAAGAAGTACAATAATTAAAGACTAACCTATGGATTCTGCTTTCTGGCAACCAGGGCTTGATGGCAGAAAGTCAAACGTGCTTGGACCTTTTGGGCAGTCAGTCCTTATTTTTGAACTTGTCGGAATATACTGCCAGTGGTGTAATATATGCAGGGCTCAACATGTTAGGATTTTGACATAAGGAACTCATGCTGAAAGGCTTTTAAAGGATTAAAGTTCCATTCTAGGAGATTAAACATTTGTCCAAACTTGGTCAAGGTATTTCTCAGTAGGAGATATGTCACTTGCAGTGCTTGGGAAGTATAAACAGTAGCACCTGAAGAAGGTTGGCGAAACTCCTTGGAACTGGATACTAGAAGCTTGGTAGATCTCCTGGGCAACAAAGTCATGAGTTCCAGAAATCCTTCTAACATGGACTATGGCGGTGACCACTCACAGTTCTTGTCTTCAGGGTTTACTTTCGGGTTTTTGGCCATCTTGCCTTTTGAACCTCAACGTTATATAGCAGGCACATAAGAGTGAAAAAACTTGAGCTCCAAAATGCACACAGAATACAGCAGCAGATCCTGACCCCAACTGGGTGTCAGTATAACTGAAAGCATTGGAAGTTCCTGTCAATTGAAGATAATGTCCACTGTGGAGTCAAGAGAAATGAATACATCAAAGAGGAGAGTTTGGAAAATCGTGTTTCTTTAGGTCAAGTGCAATATTTAGTTGGCATAGCTTGATATAACAGGGAAACATGCATTGTACAGAGAGAGATATTTAAAGGCTGTTGCCACAATTTCTAAATCTACATTCTAACAACTGCAAGATTTCCTTAAGCTTACCAACAATGACTATTCCCAAAATGTGATATCACAAAGCAAAGTTCTGCGAAAGTTTGTTTCAGGGAAGCCTAATCGTTGTGTCCACTTAATTCTGCGGATGGGAGAAGTCTCAAGTTAGAAGCAACAGCCTGATTTTCTTTCATCTAGCATCCACTGCCTGAAGAAGAAAGTCAGTCAAAACAGAAGGAGCCACATATTCTGGTCTCTGAGAAATGATCAAGTTAATGGCACATCCTGGTTTAGGCCACTTGGTAAAGCACATCTTCTCAGGACTTTGACTTAAGGATGCATATTCTCAAGTCAAATCCAGGTATGAATCTCTGCACTGAGATATAAACTGATATTTTGTTCTGTGGTATGGATATTATTTAGAAGAGAGATCTAACCAAGTAACATTCAGAATTGCACAGTTCTTAAAATGTTCTAGATACATCTAAATGTTTTTGTATGCATACATGCCACTAAGAGGATCTTGAAAATGCCTATAATAATTTAAAAAGAGCTTATATGAATTCAATATCATGTATAAGCAATGCACATTACATATACAGACAAACCGCACCGAGGAAGTGTATATTAAGAGTATCAGATTTCTGGCAACTTCTGTGGGATACAGTAGCAGAAACACATTTCAAAAGTGCACTTTAAATAAAATTAATAGATCCTTCTACACAACAGTAGCCTGACTCGATCTGACCATCTGGGATGAAACACTGGGATGGCTTTATAGAATTACAGGAAGTAGAAAACATTGTGCTCAGAAAGCTAAAGATATATATATCTAGGGCATGGCCCCCCTCCCCAAGTCTCCACGAGGCTACAAGGACGCCATCTTCCAGAGACGATAACTTAAATAAAGGAGGGGAAATGCCGCCCCCTTCCAGTAGCAGGAGAGGCCCTGGGGACTCCATCCTCCGGGTATGTCTTTCTAATAAAGGGGAGGTAGGCCACGTGGGCCCCCACCCTGAGACATTCAAATAACCCTGGTGCTGACTCCGTGACAGTATCCTGGGGTCCCCAAATAGAGGCAACTGCTTAACTCATTGAGTCATCATGGTGGCAAAACCCATGGCCCATTACTACCCTTACCAGACACATTACTACCCTTACCAGGCCCATTACTACCCTTAATATACAAATAAAAATGAAGTAAGGCACACCAGCAATCGTGTTGTGAAGGAGCACTGGCGTACAGTGATTCAAAATGCAAGAGGAGAACCCATTTGACGATAGCTTTCTTTTTTTGCATTCTTTATTAAAGTTGTTACATTTAGATTGTGTCTGACGGTTTTTAACAACACATTAAGTTACCTTACATCTTCTAGAAAACTCCAGTTATAGCAAATGCAGTTATGAGGATCTCCTATTCCTATGCATGAATTGAACCGTAGTCGATCATTATGTTATGATTAGGTGAATCATGTATCAAAAACCAACATAACATGCCTGTCACCTCCATATTTGTCCATTTCTCAAAATATATCATAGTTGTATGTTTGGTGAAACATATCCACCTCTGCATCTTTGCAGGGGACGGGACGATGAAAAAGGCCATGTTTTGAGACACACAGAACTAGTAAGATGAACAAAAGACCACCAATAACAAACAGAAGATGAGAACAACTTACCCTACTAATGAAATAAATGAACAATCTCCTCTTATTTTGATGAAAGCAAGAGGCAGGGTGGTGAGGAAATCCAGGTTGTAAATACCCCTCAGGGCTTCAACTCTCAAGATTATATATATGTTGCCCAAACACTGGTCGATAAGGGGAAGTCACTTAAGGTGTCATCCCCACACCCTGTCTCCTTATGAAATTTGCCCCATACTCTTCAAAATTAAAGAGGCTATCATTCAGTTTATAGATCAGTTTTTCATAGTTAGCTTTGACATGCATATCATACCTGGGCACATCTTCCAGGCATGTAGGTACTGGGCAATGAGTGAATATGGTAGAGTAATTTGTGCATGACCTAGCCTATCACTCAGGGCGTTTGATAATTGCATGTCTCCCCCTTTGTGATTGTGCAATATCATACTCCTATTTTACCACTTTGAATTTTGTTAGTTGACCATCGCATATCATAAAATTGGGAAAAAAATATTCTATGGTGTTTCCATAGCTTCCAGCTAATTTCTTTCCTGCCTATTGTGATAGCTGCATTACACCACAGAGGGAATTTGGAATGTACCTGTGCCGAGGTTGAGAGCAACCGGTTGGCTCTCTGTCACATATAGAAGAAAGTGGCAAACATGGGATTGGTAAATGTTGTATTTAAAGGTTGCATCGTATTGTACATGGATTTATCCCCCTCGGTGTGCAAGGCACGATTCTCCATCTTTACTCATGTCAGCATTTCTCTGTATTTTTAACATGTAGATCAAGAACACCAGTTGATGTGCAAACCAATCATTCTCCATGTGTGGTAATCGGAGCCTTACATTGGTTGTGATAGCATCAAGTTTTGAGTTTTTGAACCTAGGTTTAGTGGCACTTGAGACACATTGCAAAATTGCCTTCTCGAAGTCCCTAAGTAACTTGTACTGAATCATCAGTTGCCTCATGCCAAAGCCATAGTTAAATCTGGGAGCTATATTCATTGTATGATCTTTACCCATCCTCACAGCGAGAGGTTTAACACTGAACATCTCAGAAAATCTAAATGCATTTTTCCATTACGGAGGGTATATTGTCATGCATTATTGCTGTAGGCCCACATCCGTAGGGTAAATCAATTTGGGAATTATGCATAGATGTAAATGACTAGATTCTTGAGTTTGTCAGCATTTCATTTGAAGCATAGGGTCCCTTTTGAGACCGGTGTGGTAAACCGAGTTACGGGCAAAACTATCCATTTCAACCAATTTACTGTATAACCTGAGAATCTCAAGAATACATCCAGTTGTTGTATCAAGTCATCCACAGATTTCTCTGGGTGAGCCAGGGTCAGTCAAATATCGTCTGCGTAATATAGTGCTTGATGTACGCCTATTGGTGTCATCACCCCATTGATTTGGGTGCTGCTCCATCTTGCAAGGGGTTCCAGAGCCAGCAGAAAGACTAAAGAAGACAGAGGGCAGACCAGCCAGGTCGCTCCTGGATTTAAAAGTAAAGGGGCAGTAACCACCACAGGTGACTGATTCAGTGTGGTTATGGTACATAACCTTGACTAGTGTAATGAATGTTAGGCCTATTCCCATCCTTCCCTTTTTTATTTTTTTTATTTTTTATTTTGAGCAGGTTCAAAAGGTACAGACATACAGAAAAAAAGTAGAAAGTAAGTAACATATCGTACATATAACATAAAGTGTACAATCAAGAAACTATAAAACATCACAAAATAGAAGAGAGAGAAAAAGAAATATTCAATACATTATTCGATCTATACAGACATATTAAGCTGGATAATTAGTACTAAATTACATGGTTCATTTCACTGTCATATCATATAGATTCTCCAATTTTTTCAAAGTATTGGAAGGAAGTAGCAGTACACCGAGTTTAGGGGGGGGACCACCTGAAGTGATTCTATACAGTTCTTTCTAATTATAAGGGGTTATGTGTTTCTGTGGTTTTCAAACCAGGTGCCAACTGGGGCCCAGATCTGTTCACCTAGTATTCTCGACTTTTTGCCTCTAGTTCTATAGATTGCTGCCTCTGTCTTGTATATGGCTAATAATCTACTCAACCACCCCTGAAAAGTGGGAGCGTCTGAGCCCTTCCACCGCGCTGCCAGGATAAAGGGGCAGTAACCACCAGAGGTGACTGATTCAGTGTGGTTATGGTACATAACCTTGACTAGTGTAATGAATGTTAGGCCTATTCCCATCCTTCCCAATGTATGGAACAGATACCCCCATTCAACCCTATTGATTGCCAACTTGGCATCCACTGACAAGAGTACATGTTCCTCTGGGTCACCTTTCAATTGCCCTTCTTTGTGTAACAGAGTTCATAGATTGTTAGCGTATGATCTGCGAGGGTCAAAACCTACATGCGTAGGGTAAATCAATTTGGGAATTAATAGTTTCAGATAGTTACCTAGGACTTTAGCCATAATTTTCACATCTATATTTTACACAACAGTGGCCCCTAATCAGAAATTACTAAAAACAAATTAAGTAAAATAGCAGTCAATGTGTATTTACTGAATAATTAGATAACAACAATCAGTACTGAACAGTGTGTAATGTGAAAGAACATACTTGGTGCTCATAGGTCACATACAAGGGATGTAAAAGTGGTGCTGCTAGCGTTGCATGTGTATCTTGTCTATAAGTCAATGTTTCCAATTATAGTGCTACAAATATACGTAGGTAAACTACTGACGTTAACTGAAGGCTGAGCAAGATGAGGACTGGGATCCAAACTGGGAACAGCACTGCCACCTATCATGTATATTAGTTTTACTCCAACTGATGCTCTTGTTGGTGCCTTACACAACAGATTAGGTTTTATCTGGGAGGTGCATCAGCTGTAGTGCTGCAAAATCACACTCAACGTGCCCATTACAGTTTCAGAGGTGATTTGAATGTACTGTTTAGCAGCTTTGGAAGCAGGTCAAATAGGAAAGTATGCATGGCGTCCTTTTCCGCTTGCTCTGGGATTCCTGAGATTAGTATGTTGTCTCTCCGATTGTGAACCTCCAAGTCATTGTTTTTGTGTATTCTCCATAGTTCCGGTCCCCGTTCTGGCTGTGAGTCAAACCATTGTTCTGCCAGCTCTTTCAGCAACATTGCTAGGGCTGTGTCTTGCATCTCCGGTGTTTCTGCAACTATGGGTTTCAGCATGGAACGGTTTACAAGTGCCTCTGAGGGGAAGAGGAATGCTTATTTCATGAGTTACAATGTTATTCAGGGGGAGAGTACCCCGTAGGTAGGTACTGTGTAGGTTGATTGGTCCTTGGTAATTCACGTGCTGTCTATCTTTAGAACTTTAATACGGACTCTATGTCTTTTGTGGTATAGCTGCAGCTCAAATCTGCCTCAAAGTCTGTGTTATCCGGCGTCACTTCATTCATACCAGGGTGGCCTGGGCAAGAAAGACATGTCACTAATTGTAAAAGTGGCTATGTCCTTCCTAGAAGAGCGAGGGTGGAAAGTATATGGGGGAACTTCCAAGCCATGCACAATGGTGACTGTTCATCCCTGCCGACTGTTCATCTCATATGTTTTCAGGATGTTTATATGAGGCACAGCAAATTCTTTCCCAATGGTTCTGCACTCCACTTGCCATAAGGCCAGGTTGGGCTGACATTAAGGGTGATGTGCGAGCCGGGTTGTCTCAGGAGCCAGGGGGGCACTTCACCACAGGAAATGACATTAATAACGAACGCTGGCGACTCCTGCATCCGATCTGTATAACCAATGGAATAAAGTCCTATAGCGAAGCGTCAGCCTTGTGCCTATCTACCACGAACACGACAACTCTAGCAAGATTGGCAAAATTCATACATCAAATCAGGATCGCCCTAAAAGTTAACAAAAGCAATAAAACTCTGGTGAAGGATACTGCAAACCAATGGACCAAGGGGGAGGGTGGTAACTGTGTGTGTTTTTTTTCTCCTTTTTCGTTATGCTTTTTAGGTTTCGGCTACCGTCCCACTGCGTGAGCAGTGGGTGGGCGGAGCCGAAATCTTTTGTCTCTACATATGGGCTTTGGTCCCGCCTTGTCTTCCATTGGCTAGCTCCATAAATGGAGGCTAGCCATTGGAAGACAGTGGCTGTCAATCACGCTTTCCCCGTGAAAACGCGATTCGGGGGCGTTTCCGTGACTTTTTTTAAGTCCCGCCCTCTCCTCTTCCCATTGGCCGGAATTTTACCTTCCAGCCAATGGGAAGGGGAGAGCATGCCCCCGAATCCCTACAGGACGCTGTGCTTTCCTTCATTGGTTCCACGTCGCCGCCCCCCCCTCTGTCACTCTACCTTTCCCTGACTCCGCATTCTGCTTGTTTATGTATACTTTGACTCCAGGTGTTTATTATTGGATACTCTGACTCTAAAAATATTGTACGTATATCTTAATCAAGAACGGAGCATTGTACTTATTTTTTAACTGAGCGGTGGTGCTACAGCCCTCCAGAATTTTGCAGGGCATGTTGAAATACCATAACTATTAACCAGCACTTGCTGAAGTGAACCAGCACGCTTGCATTTCATATATGTGTGAGGCAGTCTGGAATGTGTTACTGAGGGGTAGGTTATACAGTAATGCATATTTGTTCGGAGGAGAGATGGTGTGTCGGGTCCATTTGGAGATGCTAAGCAGAGGACAGGCACACAACTTCACAGTGTAGAGCTTCAGCCGCATCTCGAGTGTTCCCCGCTCTTACCTGCGCAGCGCACATGGCAGTCTGAAATTCTGGCTCCCGTTGGCGCCCCACCACGTGCACGTTCAATGGCTCTGTGAAAGGGGCTACAGGAGGGCATACTCGCGCACAATACATAGTGTACCCAGGGTCCGATTGCTTGTCTCCAGCGAGTCTGCCAGGGTCGCGCGTCAACAAACTCGAAGATTCACCATAGCAACACCCGACGCCATGCCCTGTGCTACGAGGATACGTCACCACAGTGCTCCAATCAGGTTAAGGGAATAGTAAGTTCTGACAACGACAAATAATGCTCTAGCTAGCCGGTAATAAATACTATGAACGAACGAATGGACGAATCAAAATTGAAAGGGAGGAATTTCGGATGGAGCCAAAGACTCGAGAAAGTCAATGCAAATATTCTACATCTGGAAGTAAAAAAAAGACTCGAAACGAAACCGTAATCGTCTCTTGAACTTCTGTGCCTGCTTCCTGTTGAAACGTACAAGTATTCTCCTGTTAAAGTGTATTGCGCCCCTGCAGACTAGTGCCGATACTTTATAGTATCATTACCAAGATGGCCGGTACTTTCAAAAGACAGGACACTTTTCTTGTTAGCACCGGTCTTCAGCCAATCAAATGCAATATTCAGAGGCTGTGCCTTTATTGGAGACTTCCGGGTTGCGTTGGTTTTTATAGCGCCTTCTAATCCCCCTTGAGAGTGAAATAGTGCTTTTGCGCAGGGTCTCTTCAGCAAGTTTTGACTAAAGGAAGCATTATCAGGACCTTTCCTTTGCAAAATGAAATATGTGATAGAAAGGGACTCGTCTGGGCTTTGGCGAGGTGGGTTTGGGGTCCAGGTGGGTTGGAGGGTGTGTGTGTTGGGGGGGGGTCTGATTTTACCCCACAGGGCAGTGTCTGTGACAGAGAGGCAGATGCACAATTGTCAGGACAACTTTGATGCCACTGTGTCCAAGGCATTTTTAGCAAGTTGTATTTGCTGGAGAAATTATTATTTCGATCACTATTATGATTATTAGTATTGTTATTATGCTTATTGGTATTGTTATTATGATTATTAATATTATTACGATATTTGTTATTATTGTTCTAACTGCGTTTGTTGTTATTAGAGGTGTTTTAGCTGACGAAACACTTTAAATTATTTCATTCTTTTCACCTTCTTTAACATTGCCTCATGAAGGTTTCGCACTCGATCTTACTGTGTGTTTTTATTTTGTTTGCACCTCATATGTTTTTCCATTCGCCTTATGGTGTCTTATCTATATTGTCCTGTTGAGGTTTCCTGCATTGCGCTGATATTGACTCGTGTTTTGCATGGGAGCTGTCATTTTTTATATATATATATATATAGAAAGAGGGGCCTGCCTCTGGGATGTGATTTTATGATCGCAGTTGAGTGAGAGAAGAGGACACTTTTTGACTTCGCTAAGGAAGCTTTTCAGGTCGGATAACTTTGGAGACTTCCCGCCACATGTGGTTAGTGGTAATTTTGGCACGTGTGGTTGGACCTGCTTTAAAAAGATCGGGTGGTGAGTGGGGGGCAGTTGGGGAGCTTGGACTGACAGGAGAAAACGCAGATATACTGCGCTTATCTCTGTATAGCGTTTTCTGTCCATGTCAGCGCTTTAACCACATTTCGCAACAAAGTATATTTGATAAAGTCGTGGCAGGCGTGCTTTGTGTGCGTCCCCTCGCAGACAGAGTGCTCGAGGACGTAAAATAATTTATAAACACTGATCCCCAGACAGCCCGGCCTCGGAGGAGAATGAGTTGCTGACATTTGTTGCATATTGATACCAGCCCTTCAAGGCCTTTTGCACACTATCTCTCTCTTTCACACACTTACCCTCACACATGCACACACCACTTTCAACACATTGCCACAGATACAAACATATGCATTCTGACATTCACTTGCTTTCACTCACACATGCAGTAAACATTGTTTCTGGTCCATGATTGCCTCAGAGGGCATGATGAAAAAATCCTTGCAGACCAACAAACTAGAGTGGCACATACATTTTCATGCCTTGTGGATCCATGCATATGCACACTCACTCACATGCGCACATTCATACACACTCTTGAACGTTCATTCACACAATGATCATGCACACACACCGTGCACATGTGCATACTCACGTGCACACGCGCACACACACCTACAAACACACACACCATCACTCAGGGAGCTCCTAATTGAATGTGAGCATTGCATGTCAGCAATACACACGTGCGCACGCACACACCTACAAAACACACACCATCACTCAGGGAGCTCCTAATTGTCAGCAAGCTCTTTAATGACTGCAACTTAAGGCAGGGTTTTTGGTCCTTTGATAAGGAGGTTAGTAGTTATTAATTGTTTTTACTGTTTGCGAGAGATTAAGCTATTGGCATTGTAAATGGCAATGCCATTTATTTATCTGTTTTCAAAACCAACACAAAAATAAAGAATTTGTCATTTACAATGCCAATAGCTCTAACTTTTACAAAGGCGAAACCGTTGCATTGTAAATGCTTGTTGTTTATTGTCTTTAACGATGTAATGGTTCACTTAAAGAGAAAACCTGAGTTTCACTCATTGCTTAGATGGCCAAATGCGCGCAGCACTAGATGTATCCTGATGCACTGCAGGCTTGAGATGTTCCTATGCCGATTGCTATATAATATATTGCATTTGTGTATACACTTGCAAATCGAAACTCAATACGAATGGTGTAAAAAAAAAAAATGGAGGATACTGCAAATTTGACGGAAGAAAGCTGACTGGCTTTTCAGAAAGCTCCACTGCTCTAAACACCTCCAGGACGCCCTTTTAAGACAGCGCTACTACAGGATGGTCAATTGGAGCACCAGGGCATTTAGTTCATCACCCTGCAACAAAGTTTATTTTCCCAGGTTTAAAGGGAACCCCATGAAGGCGTGCAAAGCCATTCGGCACAGACCACAAACTCTGGTGAAGGCTGATCGTGTGGGCATTGGGGTGGGGCGCTAAATTCGATCTAACATAAATTGAAGCTTTTAGTATCTGATTGTTTTTACTGTAATGATTTTAATTAATTGTACAGTTAATAAATCAATATTGGAATATTGGACTGTTCGTCATTTTTAGAAGATATTCCTCAAATCTTCTCAGGTGCCACACCCAAGATGGCCACCGCCTGCCAGAGGGTAAGTCCTCTTTCAATGTTTATGAGCCCAGACCACCTGCACCAAATTACATTGCCCAGCTCTCCCTGTCCCCATCCTCTCTGTGACCCCCTCAAGCTCTAACTGCAGAAGTGGTAAGCACCAGAGATGGGTGAGGTGATCATCTCCCATTCAGGTTCTTTACCAGAGAGTCACCCAGAAAAGTCTTAGTTATGCCAGTTACTTCTGCCTCACTGCGCAATCAGGGTATCTCGATCTCCACTTTTCTGAAGATGTAGTAATTAGGTAGACTACAAATCTTTCCGATTTGGCATAAGGATATAAACAAGGCAGGACCTGGCAGAACCCACACCTGGTGGTTTACTCCGGCATGCTGCGTTGTGGATCATCCATCTTACTTCATATCACATCTGTGTTGTGACTACTGGCCCCCATTCATTTGTTGCAGGGATTCTGCAGAGTCACAGAACTATGCTTGGGATCATGGAACCTTAGCAGGCAGGGACTGAGTCATCCTACTACCTGAGTGCCCATGAGCCCAAGGACCGGCTAGCTATTGTATTGTATTGTATTGTAATTGCATTTATATAGCGCTTACTACCCCTGACGAGGCGTCTAAGCGCTTTTTCGGCGGGTAGCACGCTACTCCGGGATATTTATTTATCGCTCGCTTGTTGACGCATGCTATTCAGGGAGCCTATAGAGGATTAGTGGTGAATTAATATGGTGAAATATGTGGTAATTTCAGTGGTGGATATTAGTCTGTTACTTGGAGTGAGAAGGATAGCGGATGGATAAAAGGGGAAGAAAGATTAGCATTCATATAGCACTTGTTACCCCTGATGGGCGTTGAAGCGCTTTTCTGGCGAGTAGCACGCCACTCCGGAACCCATAAAGGATTAGTGTTGAAAATTAGTATAGTATAAATATGAAGTAATTTGAGTAGTAGATATGTTATTCAGTTATTTGGGCAGTATATTAGTATAGTTGAAGCTATAGTGTCTCACTTGCCCTCCTACTCACTCACAGAGGAACAAGTGATTGGATACCCCAGAACACAACACTCCCGACCCTCTCAGGACTAGGGGTGGGCGGAATTCGCGTAATCGTGTTACGCAAATCTCCGTGAAACAGTAAAAAATCTCTGCGAACACGCAGAAATTCCACGAACACGCGGAATTGCTTTTATATAAGCATTGCATTTGAGAAAGTGAACAAGCAAAAAATGTTGAGAAGTCGCGGAACGCAGAAATTTGGGCAATTTTGCGTTCTCCGCGGAACACGAAATTACCCAAATACCGCAAATTCCGCGAGCGGAATGGAATTTACCGCCCAGGCCTACTCAGGACTCGTGGTTGCAGGACACACCCTTTCGCTCTCACTCTTGTACCAGTCCACTATAAGACCTGACAGAGACACGAGAAAAGTTTAAAATGTTTATTTTTAGCTATTGTGCTCTAGTATGCAGTATACGTACTACAACAAGTAGAAATATGCCCAAACACACATATGGTTAGCATAGCAAGTTGTCGGTAAATCATAAAAGGTGCTGTCATTATATACAACAGTGTAGCCTAACCTCCCTCCCCATCTACACAAGCAAAATAATTATGTAACAGAAGCTCTCTGGGTGTTAGCAGCAGACCCCGTACACAGTCTACAGTTGGAAGATCCACATCACAGGTGCTGTCACGCTCCCTTTTCTGGAAAGATCCCTCTCTAAGTGTGTTACCCACCCGTGTATACCTATATGACCAAAGTACATGTCCCCAAACAACAGCTGCATCTGCATGTTTTGTCTAGGTGCTAGAGCCTGACCAGAACAGAATAACAAGAGGCATTATTGTTCGACCTTGTCTGAAGCATTCAAACTAAATCCCAGGAAAAAAGAGAACGCAAAAATAACAGCATGTTCTGTGTGAAAGTTGCAGTGTGGCACAGAGCAAAATAAGTTAGTGTAGTAACATGCGCAAAGCAAAAGAGAGCCCGCCATGGGCTCATGCTAAACTAGGGAAAACGACAATGTCCACAAGGATCACATGACACATTTAGCCTTTGTGAGTTTGGGAACAATCAGCAATGCTTGGGAATGAAATGTGCAGTTAGATGCCGTACTTGGCTTGCTGACGGTTGCTGCTCCGGGATCCTCAGGGAGATGTGGCCATACTTTACAGTGCCAAGTCACACCACTCTGTCAATAGCTTTCAATGCAGCTCACACTGGAAGAGGCGCCACGTTTGACTACTGTAGATTAATGGCAGCAAGGAACAACGACTGAGGCTGGGTACCTAAGCTTTCACCAGACACACCACTAACCAGGCCTCTATGCATACATTTTGAACATGAGCATTCTGAATGTTGCTACTTTTGCCACGTGTTATTTGAGACTAACAATTGTGTTATTTAAGGAAAAATGCATTTTGGTGTGGGTTGTATCCTTCAATTAGCGAGAAAAGAGACAAAGTTCACTGTAACATCAAGGCTAACACTAAAACAGAATACATCTGAATTTAACATCAAAAGTCTGCAGGATATCTGAATATTCGGGAATCTAGTTGCTCGCAGGTACTTTATTTAACGCTCTTGTGTTTGCTGGGTTCTTGCACGTTTCTATTGAGCAGACATGTTAAAAAGAAGCATAATCCATGCAGTGTAGCCTATATTCATAAAAAAAATCATTCTCCTGGCTTTGCTGTTGTTACACAGAGTAAAGTAATTCCATATCATCGTGAATGGCTTTGCAAAGGCTTTTAAAGTAGACTAACTCTCTTGTGCTTCGTCTAATGCAACTCTCACAGGAAGCTAAGCTGCAGCACATACAGAAAATGAAATGAAGGATTTATTTAAAAGGAAGCATAAATACGTGCATACACATATCTAGTTTGTTTCCTTATTCTAAAACCACAGCAAGTTATAAATCTATAATCCTCAGTTGATCGCTCTTCCGCTGATGTTCATATTAATGCAAGTCCTTCAGTTCCAAGTATTTGCTCGAAAAAAATAAGGAGGCGCCATAAATGCGCTTTCTCAAATCTGAAATGTTAGCAATTAAAAAAACAATTTAATCCATATTTAATTAGGTGGCAACCAGAGATCTTGTTTCGAGGTTTTATTGAAACGTTTTTAAAACGTTTCAAATAAGTAAGATCTTCAACTATATGTGTCTTAAAATAAATGTATGTTCCTGTGCCACAAAGAGGAGAGCTCCCATTCACATTATTTACAGAGTAAATGGCGGACTCGTTCCCCTTCACTATACACATACTCGTAATATCTTTGTAATAAATCATTTAAAAAGATGAATGAAACCTAGTTCCAAAGATATTAGCTTCGTAATGCATAAATACACTGCTCCCCAATGGCTTTTCATTTGATTTTGAATATCATTCATATTTGCTTTGAAATTTCTGACTTAAATAGGCCACGAACCCCGTAAAATATACAAATTTGATGTTGTTCAAGTCCAGCTGAGTTGAAGCTTCAGTCAGGTTAATATTTTAATATCTTGGAAAGTGAACTTCAAAGGAGTGTGGCTGTATGCAAATCTCAAGCAAGCAGCCAGACTCACAAACTTTCTATCCAGTGAGGAGCTGGAAACCAATGTGTGGTGTGCTGAATTATGGGAAAACATTTGACCCAAAATGCAAATTAAACACGAGACTAGCTTTACAGGAATTTGAAACTCTTGGAAAGTCTGTACGTCTGCATTCCGTTAAGTGCATAGGGTACTCTTTACTAATATGGAAGGTGCTACTATAAGTGTTCCCTTCTGCAATAGTAAACCAATCTCAGAAATGTAACTGGGGCAGGGGTTGTATGATAAAGACATTTCGTGGAGGATCACATGGACACCAAATGACCATGCACCTTTTTATCTCATCCAGCAGCTGCCTCAGTATAGCCCTGGTTTCCTGCCAATGGCAGACCAGAAATGCCAATGCTGAGATTCAAGAAGTGGACAGTCAGGGGATGTACTAACAAGGTCTGTAATAATGCAAGAGCACAGAGGCTTTGTGAGAAGCAAAGGGCTTCACTACAGAGTAATTTCCCTTTGTTATCAAAACTAAGGGCCAGATTACAAGTATATGTGCTATTTATTGCACCTGGTGAATAACAGTACCACAGGGTTCTTTATTTATTGGCTGCCGTAAAATAAACCTATTATGAGTATCTAAGGGAATAACATGCTTATTTTGGTGTTTAACGTACCACAATCTGCATGCTCCAGTATTTGCAGTGTGATTTTCCCTTGTTGAATTTTGGATGGTTTGACCTGACGAAATTTAACAAAGGTTGATGTATTTTACACCCAACTCGTAATTCCGACTGTGCGTAAACAGGGGTTTACACATGGCTTGGGAAAAACACAACTGACTTGTAATCAGGCCTTTAGTGTTCTTCAATGGGTATATGTGAGATATATGGGTCTATTAGATCTGACAGTCGAGATGTGCCAACTTAGAAAAGATGTGCTTTTAGGAGGCATTTGATGTTTATGACATTTGTGATAGTTTTATTATTGTTTGAGATAACATTAAAAAAAAGTACAGGATATTAAATACAGACACACAAAAAAAGATGAGTGGAATGCTTTCAATAAGTCTAAACACTGGCAATCGTTTAAGGTAACATTCCGACTCATTGTTCTTTTGCTCACCATGCCGCCTCACTTTGTACCCAGTTATATGCAAATTAGTCTTGACCATGCTCCAATGGAAACACGCCCAGCACAAACTGTACAGAGTATCCCCTCTTCTCGTTGGATACAGTTTGAAGAAAGGAACAACATGCTACTACAGTTTTGGTCTTGATGGGGTGCTGTCGGACACATCAAATGGCAAGAAGAGCCAGGAAGGGCCAAGGACGATTAGGAATGCCAGGCAAATGATCTTAAAGTCAACCCTACATTTCCCGAGAAGACCGGGAGGCAACTTTTGGTATTAAATACACGATTTCCTTTTACGAGGCCACGTATAAATTCACTGCTATCGTCTGTGCTATTGGGAACCATGTAACAAATGTTAGTGAGGTCAGGCTAAAAGTAATGTGCAGTGTTGGTATAACTGACTTCATGTTTCATGATATATTGTTTCATAAATGCATTGTTTAGTTAAACTAAAAGGGACTTAGAAATATTATACTTAATTCTTTGTGAATAACTGGAAAGAAGGTCCTGAAGAAAATGTCCAAAAATCTTAAGTAATAAAATGGAAATGGCAGACTTGGATACTGAGAATGTGATACAATGTTCACATGGATTTACCCATAATTTGGGAAAAACAATGCACAGTGGAAAAAACAACCTGCAGTCACTAGCAAATGTTTGCACAGCCACCATGTAAACCTGAACTGATATATGGGGTGAAACATACCTTGCTGTACATTATAAGTCATTGAGGAGTTCCATGACCGTATAAAGGAACGAAGCTGGAGAGAGTGTTGTTGAACTCTAATGTGACTTGCTACATCTTTATAATGTGCAGTGGAGGCGCTTTATCCAGTATAATCCATGGTGATACCATCATTCCTACCACAAAATGTTTACATCTTTGGTGTCTTTGTCTTTCTTGTTTGTTACAGACAAGAAGAATAAATGACGAACTTGTACTGTGAAATAAAACACACTAAAACGCAGTTCGAGTCAGATTAAAATGATGTGGCTCGGATAGTGTGGAAACTTGCAGAGATTCCATCTTCCTTTCAAGGAATTGCAGGGTGTGGGAAAAACAATATTACCATAAATTTCTTTCCTCTGATCCCCTTTTGTTTTTAGAACAAAGATATAAAAAAGTGAAAAGCCAGTTCCTATTTTCGTTGTTTAACCCGGAGCTGCAATTATGCCCTGTAACCTGCCTTTTACCTTGGCGACTGGCTTTGGCAGCAAGCATTGTGATCCTAGAAGTCAACTGTAATAACTTAATACAGCGGAGAAGACAAGTCATTTGCTTATTACAGACAGCTAGAGACATTACAACCCATGCATTTTATGCACATTGTTGCCCAAAATACAGGGAGATTTGGTAGTGGAGAATGCTCTTAAGAGTTTGTCACGGTTTGTCACAGAGCTAATCACCCTCAGAGATCATTTAATGCACGCAAACCAACACAGGAGCTGAGAGGGAAATCCAGACCTAGGTCGCCCTCCACTCAGTAAGTCACAACCACGACAATGACCTAGATCTCGGGCAATTGATTTATCATCAGACTTGGGTATCTCGTGTCACAAACATGTATAACAATCACCCACTTCTTTATGTATAGGGTTGGGGATACACCAGTCAACAGCCCATCTTAAAAAGCCCGTCTCCTTATATACGATAGTAGAACAACCCACAGCAATATGTGATGAAAAAATCGTGAAAAAACACGATAACACCTCACGGGCGCACCATCAATGGGACCCCTGGTAGGTACTCACCAGGACGGCCCTATTATCATCATTGGTGCTATCGTGTTTAAAGGAATGGTGTCCAACCAAGAATAACTGTGTTACCAGTGATAAGTGCAGTGGAAACAATACAAACAGTGAAGTCACACAACATATAACATATAACGTAAAAACGCATACAGCATGAACAGACAACTTTATTCTTGTTCTTATATGCTGTTTGCAAACATTAAAAAAGTGAATGTGGCTACTCCCTATAGAGCCACTTTCTACTTGCCAACATGTTTCATTGCCTAAGAACTTTGCAGGCAATTTCTTCAGGGCATATTATTTTAACGCCACTGCTTTGGACACCAGGGTTGCAGGTACTGTTATAAAAGACATAACAAGAAACGAGTTTTACTTCTCTTTGCTCAACGCGCATATTCATATTGTACCTCCGCACCACACGCACAACTGCCATCATATTTACCCTCTATCAGCGGATATTTCTCCTACCGGCCGAGAGGTGTTTAAAAACAGGATCCAGTGAACTCCCTTCGTGAGTTTACGTGGTACCCCCTTCCGTGATTTGTCACTGAAAGACATCATAACAATATACATGTTCTAATACGTACTTTATAGTTAGGCTGTCTCTAGAACCATTTGCTTATCAATCTGTTTACACCCTCCCTTTCGCTCCCTTCCTATCTAAGATGTTATTCTGCTGTTATCTTTAACACATTATATAGGTGATATCCATATGATGTTGTAATGTCCCTATCTGCTCATAGTGTAAAAGATAACAGCAGAATAACATCTTAGATAGGATCACACTCACTTATAACGCTCTACTCACAAACAATATTTGACAACATAAAATGTGAATGTTAAAAAGTTTGTTTTGAGGGGAAGTAGTTTTGACAGCTGGAATCTGTGTCAGACACTAATTCATCAAAATATTCTGGAGTAAGACTTTATCAAGAGAGAGTGCTGACCAAATTAAATTATACATTTATAAACACTCGGAGCTTGTGAGAAACATAAAAAGCGTGATCTCGCGACATTGCCCGAGGTTTCAGTAATCTGAATAATATACAATGTGGCGGTACCCGATCTAAGATGGCCGCCTAATATCGCGAGAATATTCTAACCAATTAGCTCGCACTGGAGGTAAATAGAGAACAAACGAGCAGTAATTTGCTCGAGGGATGAGACAAAGCCGGCGAAACTCCTTATATCGGTAATGTACATGAAGGGAGCGAAAGGGAGGGTGTAAACAGATTGATAAGCAAATGGTTCTAGAGACAGCCTAACTATAAAGTACGTATTAGAACTTGTATATTGTTATGATGTCCTTCAGTGACAAATCACGGACGGGGGTACCACGTAAACTCACGAAGGGAGTTCACTGGATCCTGTTTTTAAACACCTCTCGGCCGGTAGGAGAGATATCCGCTGATAGAGGGTAAATATGATGGCAGTTGTGCGTGTGGTGCGGAGGTACAATATGAATATGCGCGTTGAGCAAAGAGAAGTAAAACTCGTTTCTTGTTATGTCTTTTATAACAGTACCTGCAACCCTGGTGTCCAAAGCAGTGGCGTTAAAATAATATGCCCTGGAGAAATTGCCTGCAAAGTTCTTAGGCAATGAAACGTGTTGGCAAGTAGAAAGTGGCTCTATAGGGAGTAGCCACATTCACTTTTTTAATGTTTGCAAACAGCATATAAGAACAAGAATAAAGTTGTCTGTTCATGCTGTATGCGTTTTTACGTTATATGTTATATGTTGTGTGACTTCACTGTTTGTATTGTTTCCACTGCACTTATCACTGGTAACACAGTTATTCTTGGTTGGACACCATTCCTTTAAACACGATAGCACCAATGATGATAATAGGGCCGTTCTGGTGAGTACCTACCAGGGGTCCCATTGGTGGTGCGCCCGTGAGGTGTTATCGTGTTTTTTCACAATTTTTTTCATCACATATTGGTGTGGGTTGTTCTACTATCGTATATAAGGAGACGGGCTTTTTAAGATGGGCTGTTGACTGGTGTATCCCCAACTCTATACATAAAGAAGTGGGTGATTGTTATAAATGTTTGTGACACGAGATACCCAAGTCTGATGATAAATCAATTGCCCGAGATCTAGGTCATTGTCGTGGTTGTGATCATTTAATGCACACCTGCAGCACAGCTTTGTAGGTCTGTGTTAGTAATTGGGGGCCTCATTTATTGCATTTTGGCGTAGGGCAGCGCATTAAGGTACCTTGTTGCGCTGCTTTACGCCAAAATGAAAGGGTAGGAATGCACCGTATTTAAGCAATATGGTGCATTCCTGTCCTTTCTGCTTGTGCTGGTGCTGTTGCTGTTTCGGCAGCCTAGCACCAAAGTAGACACCCTTGCACCATGGTGCAAGGGAGCCTCCATTGCAGGCAGGATTGGTTTTGTGCAGGAAGGGGTACCTTCTTGCACAAAAACAATCCAAAGAGGCATTTTCCTCTTTCTATGTGTGCTGCAGCACAGATAGAAAGAGAAACAAAATGAGGAAAAATAAACATATTTCTCCCCGTTTCACCTTACCTTGGGAGGCGTACTGATTTAGTGCTGCACCAGGTTTACATCACTTTGTTAATCTGGGGCACTGTCAAATTTCATGGGATATGTGTGGGAAAATCTACTGCACCACCCATGGACCGCCTCCCGGGTGCAGAGTAAGGTGATGCAGCGATTTGCGCCTTACTCATGATTTATTAGGCCACTCAATGCCATGCAGGGTGGCTTTGAGTGGCTTTATAAATCTTTATGTGAGCCCTACTCACACATGTACCAGTTTATATGGTGCAAAAGTGACACAGGGTCTCATAAATAAGCCCCAGTGTCTCTAGCTGGCAGAGATATGCACCCTGTCCAAGTAGGGACCCCAATCCTAGCTAGGGTAAGCTAGATAAAGACTAAAAGACACCTCTGGTAGCTTGGCTCAGAGCAGGCAGGCATAACTTAAGAGGCAATGTGTAAAGTATTTGTGGAACACATACTCACACAGTAACACATTGAATACACCACAAAAGACTCCACACATGTTTAGATAATAGAGAATATTTATCTGAGTAAAGCAAAACCTAAACGACAAAAAATCAATAAGTAGAACCTGAGTTATGAATTATTAAAGAATAAACCAAAAATAGTGCTTAGAAGTCAATAACACTAACAAGGTTACTTGAGGTAAATCCGAAGTTCAAGCTGACTGCAATGCAAGGCCGGCCGGCTATAGGACTCAAACAGGTCTCACTAACAAAGTACCTTGGATGGAGCTAAGCATCATCGCTTAGGACTCAAGGCGGCACTGTGTTTTCATCAACCCGGGGAAGGAGGCAAGCATTGGCGTTGATTTGCACCGTGGATGGGACCTTCCATGTTGAAGCCCTTTGCGATGATGGCACTGTGTCGATGTAGAGCTGTGCTGTCTGTCGGAGTTGAGCTGTACCAAATGTAGAATCGCTGTCATCGAGCAGAAGCCGTTTCATCTTTGAAGACGTTGTGTCAGCTCCAATTGGCGCATAGTCACTGCTGTGCTGCTGTAGCAAAAGCTGCAAAACCCCACTTCTCAAGCCCAGGACTGGAGGGGGGAACCTCAGGTAAGGGTAGAACTCACAGATGGCAGAGTCCAGCAGCACCAAGAGAATTGTAGGAAGTATTTTATGACCCTGAGACTTCAGAAACCAGCAAGCAAGCCCTTGGAGTCACTCTGGGTTCAACTGAGTTGGGTCCAGTTCTTGTCCTCAGTAGGCCAGAGATCAGCAGGAAGCAGGGCAAGCCCAGCACAGCAGTGAAGCAGTTCACTGGAACAGTCAGTCGAGCAGAGTGGTAATCCTTGTAAAACAGTTGTCCTTACTCCTGGCAGAATTCTTCACAGGTCCAGTAGTGTACTGATTTGGTAGGGTCAGAGCCCCTGTACTTATACTCAAATGTGCCTTTAAAGTGGGGTGATTTCAAAGCAGCTCCTTGAAGTGTGCAGGTCCCCTTTCATCTAAGCCCTATCTGCAAGGCTATCTGAGGCGGGTAATCAGCCCTTGTGTGGCCACAGGAAACTGCCTATTCAGTTGTAAGTGTCAGCTTTCTATCCCCCTTCCTACCCAGGAAGGCTCTCAGAATGCAGATGAGACCTCTGTCATACTCACCATTCCGTTTGTAGTTGTCTAGAGAAAATGCACATGGAGACAGGCGGCAGGCACAAAGAGCTGAGTAAAGAGCAGAGAAATGTCAACTTCCTAAAAGTGGCATTTCTAAAATAGAAATGTCTAATCCAACTTTACCACTAAAGAGAATTAATCAATACCATTCCAAAGATATGAATGAAGATGTATCTATTTCTTTCTAATCAGGAATTACAGCTTAAAAGTGTTTTCAGGAATCAATGTTCAAGACAGCTGGCAGGGATAACCGTAGAATTCCATGGACGTGGTATGACCCAATGTGTCAGCATAGGTGGATGTTCCCTGATGGCTGCAATATCCCCGAACTCCATAATGATTGAAACTACAAGCGAGCACTATGGCCTATGGTGGATAGGCCGGACCATTGTAAGTTGATCTCCATTATCATTGACTCCACCTTTTTTTATTTTTTTTATTAACATGTCATGGAAGGAAAAGGCAGTGTAGAGAGTATGAAAAATCACGGGGTGTCCCACTCTACAGTCCCAAAAGTTGAGCTAAGGAACTACTGTATATACACTATAATGGGTCAGACATCAAGACCAAAAGCAGACCTATCTAGTGTTACTGGAGTGCAGAAAAAGCAAGAGGCAAAAAGGTTCTGGTATATCAAGAATGTGAATGCTATAAGTGCCCACAAGTTTATTATTACTGTTGCTCACACAAAGGTCAATTGACCAGGCTAATTCCAGGTCGTTTTTGTAAAAAATGTATACAAATTTTTATTATTCATATCACATACAATATAAATCGCTAATATTTGTTAAAAAACTTAGGTGATTACACATCACAATTTATTACACAGTTTATAAAAAGCAAAACATAATACATGAAACAAGAATCACAGAGTATGCCAGATTTCACTGCATTAATGCATTGAGACAAAAATGGTTGAGACATCGAACAAGACACATTGTGGGTTGTCGAGGTGTGTCCTGCCATTAGTTATGTTTAATAACTCCCCTGATAGGAATGTTCCACATTGTAGTATACACTTGTTATGTTACGTTATGTTATGTTACATAATCTTGTAAAGCGCTCAGCTGCCCCAGCAAAGGGGCGTCCCGGCGCTATTTCCAGAGTCAAGATGGACGTTGGGAAATCGGCAAGGCAGGCTTACAGAGAGGTTAGTTAAGGGAAAAAAGATAGGTTTTAATTGCTTTCCTGAAGTCTAACAGACCTTCCATTTCACTAATTTGGGCTGGTAGAGTGTTCCATAGTTTTGCTGCTAGAAAGCGGAAGGAACGTCTTGGAGTGACTGGGACTGGAGATGTGCATTTTCTTCAGACAGCCACGGGTGGGGGGGGGGTTGTCGAGGTGTGTCCTGCCTTTCCTGGATAAGTCAGGGCTGGGCTGAATAGACCTGGGATGCATTTAGAGTAGTGGGAGGAGATTTCCTTGCTCTTGAATTGGCCTAGTCTGCTTTAGACAATGCTGTCTCCACCTCCTGCTGGGAAGCTGGGCCAGAGAGGACCAAAATGGTTTGGACTAAGCACAGACACTCTTGGCCCGAGAGAACAATTTTGAGTATAAATATTGAGGTCCAGATCCCACAACTTTAGAACTCGCTGGAATCAAGGAACCTGCCAAGAAGAAGAGCTGGAATTGCTACCAGGAGAAGCACTGCCCCTTTGTTGGGTTGGCCTGCACTTGCTACTTCTGCCTTGGGCAGGGAAAGCACTGGACTGAACTTTCCTTACTTGTGCTGAGTCTCGCCAAGAGTTTGAAGTAAAGCTTGCCTTCTGTTCTGAAGTCTCAGGGACTGCAAAGGCTTCACCAACCTCTGGGTACCGCTTCTGGAACCACTGTTTCATTGGCTACAGAGAAGGGGAAAGCAACCGGCTCCATCACCGACTCTGTGTCGCTGGCTCCATGTCCTGAAGGCACCGGTGAATGCACCGCCATATCTCGCACCGCAAACCTGGTCTCTCCGATGACAACAACCGACGCCGCTGCTTGCACTGTGACCAGTGGGCCCCGCACTCTGCACCGCCTCACTTCACAACCCTGGTCTCACCGACGCCGTCGCTGCCTGTTGACTTTGACACCCGACCCCATCGTGGCTGGGGGCACTGCTTGTAAGTTTCACAATGCACTGCCTCATCCCACAAAGCAGTCTGGGCCAACCGAGACCAGCTCCCGCTAACCAGCTCGGTCTTTTGCAACGCAACCTTCTAGCACCACATCAAGCACTGCCTCACCTTGCATTGTAAGCCTTGGTCTCACCAACGCTGTCGGGACGTTCGTCACTGAGCTGCTGCCTGCACCACATCCTGAGGGCACCACACCCTGCACCGCTTCCATTTGACAATTGTGGTCCTGTTTTGGATATATAAATATATTGGATATTTTTCTAAACTGGTGTAGTGTCCTTTTGTAGTGCTTTCACTGTATTACTGTTGGTTGTGTGCAAATGCTTTTGCACACAGACTCTGAGATACACCTGACAGCTTGTGCCAAGCTACCAAGGAGGTGAGCAGTGGTTATTTTAGAAATGTAACGCCCTTATCCTGACTAGAAGGAAGGGTCCCTACTTGGACAAAGGTGCGAAGGGTCCCTACCTGGACAAAGGTGCTAGAGACCCCATTTCTAACATGCATCAACACTGTAGGCCAACTGTACAATCTTCCTTGCTTGAATTGCCCATCAACATATTAGCGCTGCCCTTATTTGTTTTATTTGTTTGCAGTAGGGTTGATAACTGTTCCCTGGTATAAGTGCTGTAGGATAGGCTAATGGGAACTGAACATTAAATAACATCTCATGGTTAGAGTTTTGCAGGTGTTTTCCACATGTCAACAGCTCTTGTGAGTGTCTCATCAGTGTCTTAGCTCTTTCTCTGGTGCCATTTAAAAGCTTGGCCTGAGGAGCCCAATACGATTGAAACCACATGTTTGCAATCCATGTTTTCATTTGGTTTCTGCTGGTGGTGAACCATTCCTGAGCTGAGCTCTTAGTAATAAAGGTCCACAGAACTGCTGAATGATTTAAAGTTGCACAGGAAGAGAGGCATTTTCCTTTTAGTAAAGTACACCATTGGAGCACTAGGACAAGTTCAGTCATTCCTATTGCAGCGCATGCCTCTTACCTACATCAGTTCCTTTACCTGAGCAGGTGAAGCTGACTACTTACAGGCATAAGGCTTCTGAAGCAGGAGGAGACCATGGCAGTGCACAGTAATATGTTATGTGCTCGCATGCAAACACTACACACAAATCTAGGGATAACTCTGAAAGTGCAATTTTGAATTGTGAAATGAACATGCAGGTCAACCGTTTTAGAATCAGCAGCATTAGATCTGTCTGTGTTTACTTCAAGAAGGAGACCAGCAGATGGTTAGAAGCAAGAACATAAACATGTGTAAATGGATATTCACCACATATAGCATATGCATACCCAGGTAGACCAAAATAGTCAAGAACTTAGAGATGTGTAAACGATGAATCATCACATGGTCTGCTGAACCAAAACAGTCATGAAAAACCAGTGTGATAAACCTCAAAATTAGATATTACAACATACATTAATTAATTAATTAATTAATTAAGTGACTTTTGTGGTTCATCCTGACAGGGATTGTGGCTGCTGCTTGAACAGGGTTCATACCCCAATCAACTAACAACCCAGCATGTGATTGATTGTCTGCACGTGTGTGTGGCTCTGCTTATGCACATTGTTAAATTTCTAGGTAGAACTCTCCTAACACAGCATTCAAAAGTGCCCTTGAATTCTCATAGATATGTTGAGCAGTCATGTTTTAGACACCTAAAGTACACAGTACATCCTTTGAAATATACTGTGCATACATACACATATATGTTCTACTCTCTGTCCCGCAGAAAAAGATTTCGGTGGCAGGAGTTTTCATTGCATTGCTAATATTAATTTATGTAAATGCTTCCAATGACTACAGAGGATATGGGTGCACATTTTTCTTGGACCCTGAAGAAAGATTGCATAAAACTATAACTGTGTTGCCCTTTTCGTTTTCACAGTCATGGATGTTTCAATGCAGAATTATTCAAAAACGTGTTGGTAGCAATTGTTCTAGAAATAGAAGGCAAATCATATCAATTTTTCAGAAAAGTAAGTACATCAGGGAAATATCATCAGTCTGCAACTGTACTCCGTGCACCGGTCACACTCGGCAGGCACAGTTATCAAGATGATATATGTAAGACATTCACTGACATCACTGCTGATGGGCCATGGCATTTCTTCTCCACTTAGTGATAATCAAAATCCGTTTTTACTCATAAATTCCAGTGGAATTCATTTCAATGGCAGAAAATAGATTGTCTTCCTATATTTCAGAATCGTTTCCCTTTGTTCTCCAGAGCATGAGTGCTACATTTATTTTCTAGTGGAACACGCAGATGTAGTTTAAAAGGAAGGTTTCTTGATATAGCTTTTCCCTACTTTCTGCATTTCTGTTTTTTGATTAAAGTATACAGTCACGGCTAACAAATTCGAAAGCTCTGCTTATAGTGCCATTTGCAGCTGTTTCGCTGCAATGGTTTCATGCAAGGGTAGACAAAAGTGCAAAACTGCTTTGCTTTTTACCAGCCACCTAGTATTACCCCCTACACTGGATGTGGGTAAAACTTGCATTATCTAAAATCCAAAGGTGCAAGAATGTTGCAATCAGTAAGGATATTGTTTTTTTATTTTAAAACAGATTTTGTTGCATATACATCGTGACTTGTAATTTAAGCAGGTCAAAGCATAACTTTTCATATCACGCATTTACATTTCTGGTTGTGCAAACTTAGGATCACATTGTTAGTTCACTACCTAAACTGTGTTCTTAGCCCCCATCCCACCTTCAGAGTCAGATGTATGACCGAGTACTTGTTGAGTGCAGCAAGTGTCGATTATGGGTGTGGGTAAGGGACTAGGGCAGGCCCGGATGATTCCAGTAGCTTACCAGGGACGGTGAGAGAAGGTCTGGGCTGTGGGGTCTTGGTCTTAATTAGCAAGGATACTGTTATCAACGCAATGTGCAAATCCAAAGGGAGGTTTGAGAATTCAGTAATAAATGCTTCGTGGTAAGAAGAGATATAGGTAGGGGTGGGTTTGGGAAGGCTAATAGAAAGCTGTATTATAAAATAGAAGGTGGACTGGTCCAGAGAGTCCAAATCATCAATTGGTCTGGGAAACTTAACACTGTGACAGAAGGCATGGGAAATTCAAGCTGATTTTGTTCTTTATGAAAAACAAACCTGCCCATAAACCTGTAATCAAAGATGAGCATAATTAAAGCAAGCAGCACAGAATCTGATCAACCACAGGTCCCACCAGAGAGAACAAGCCACATGTTCAAAGTCTGGCAGTGAAAACCGAGAGGGAGCGAAGGCTCAATGAATTATGAAGAAGATGGTACTGGCAGTAATAGATAAAGGGGGCTCCCTGACTGCCCCAATAGGGCTAGTTTTACTGGTGTTTAGGGAGACCACCTCCCTTTAGGTGATTATGGACACTGTTTCCAGTGCTGGAATTGTGCTGTAGCCTAATGCATACTGAGAGTTGGAGTGCTGCTTTGCTTTCATTGAACTAATTAGGAATACATATCTGAAATTAATGATTTGTAGGTGAAAAGTTCAGGACTGCAGACATTGTACTGAATGACCTGGAGTGAAGTCACCCAACAGGTGCTGGCGCTATATCCATGAAACGGATACCAAGGTGGCAGGAACATAAACATGGAGCAAACCACCCTATTGGAAACAAAAAAATACCATAGGAAAGTCTGGTCACTGGCAAAACAAAGGGAGAGGAAAAATGTTCACTAGCCTTTGAATGTGAGCAGACTAACATCTTTCATATGTTGGAAAGGGGTGGGAGAAGAGGACCCAGCACTGACGAAAATAATTACCAAATTAGAACTTAGAAGGCTCCAAGACACTAAGTCCTCTGAAACGAACCTGGTAAAAACAAAGTGTAGTAGAGTAAGGAGTTAGGTGGTACACCATCACCCTCTCCAAAATCTCTGCCTTCCAGTCCTTGCCCTGCGCTTTTATAAGTTGAATAGACTCCTTCAGCGCCCTGTTAAACCTCTCCACCATTCCGTTGGGTTTGGGATGACAGAGAGCACAACACTTGTGCTTAATACCTCTCTTCACCAAAAATTCCTCCATTTCTTTCAAGACTAATTGGACACCATTGTCCATTAGGAGGCATTCAGGGAGCCCTTCCCTGCTGAGGATGCCGTCTAAAAACTTTAGGACATCTCTTGTCTCAAAACATGTTCCAATCTTGGATGAGGGGTAATGATGTGGTTGTTGAGAATCCTAAGGTTGTCCCCGGGTGGGTGGCACAAGATCTCAAGACCATCAAAAGGAAGGAGTACTTTGACGTAAAGCATGCTGTTTCGCACACTGACATGCGCTTGGGTGACAGGGTGAGAGTGCGTTATCCGCAGAAGTCTGGTGCCTCTAGGTACTCTCCGCCTTTTAAAGTGACAAAGTTGTTCCAGAATGCGGTGAAATTTGATGATTTGATGCGTCCTGGTGGTCAAACCAATATGGTCGCCTCTGTGGTGTGCCCAGAGTTTCAGTCACAGGCGCAGGTGCTCTGTATCTGTATTCCTGAAGCACTGCGTGACTTTGTTTTGGCCTAGGTATTCTTTGTTTCTTACATTTATATTTTCCCGAGGGTGTTGGGAGAAGGTGTGTGGTATCTGGTATGTAGCCTGCTGTTGCAGGGTCTTAGTCTAAGCTCATTCTATTTTAGAGTCTTTCATATTCTTAGCGTGTTGGAGTTATTGGAGCGGTTAGCTCCAGAACTCCACTGTGTCAGTTACTGGTAGAGTGCCCTGTGGATGGGACGTTTCTGTATACTGGAAACAACTTGAATAAAGAAGACTACTTTTTAACACTGCTGGGCCCCGTGTACTTCTTCACACAAAGGCTAGTTTAATATTTGAATACTGCTAATTCCAAAGTAGCAGGGTAACAAATATAGCAGCAGTCAGAGTGCAGGGCACTTGTATGCAAAAAGGCACCAAATCAATAATTTCTACTGAAGCTTTTGATTTGTGCTTCAAAAGATGTAAATTAGTAGTAGTAAAATAGAGTGTATGTGTTATGATGCAACATCGGGAATGGCTACTGCCACCCTTGGAGTGGTACAGTCTTTCATACACCAAAATAATGTGTATATAAAAAATATGCAACCAAAAAGGATATGAAAACAAGTTCTGGGGTTTCTGAAAATCTAGGTAAAATACAAGGCTCAGATACATTAACCACCTAGGGGCTGCATGTGCACGAGGCGTTGGCCACAGAGTCCTCTGAGAGAGGAAAAGCTAAAAGAAAATTTGCATCAAGTACCATTGGCTCATGAGTGGCAAGTAAAATCCAACAAAGGGAAGATTGGTGACCCACAGTCTGTCCCTAACTGTGTCTCATATGTTGGTATATCAGTCATGTCAACGAGTGAACAAAGAACCCAGTCCCTGCTAGATAGGGGCAAAACAGTAGCGGAGAAAACAAGGGCATTCAGTGAATGGACAAAAATTTCACTTACAATTGATTATCAAGAACGGCTGACAATTAATTATCAAGAACGGCTGAGAATTGTTAAAGCATAGAAGTGATACATAAACTCAAGTATGATCAAAGCTAGCCAATAAAGTTCCTCAGAGCAACCCCACCCAAACCATAAATCAGAGAGTAGATATTACAGCACATAACGCATTACTTCCCGGCCCCCTTCCCAAAACAGAGGCAAACTTTGACAGCACCAAGGCCCAGGATACAAACAGAACAGGATAATATAATCTTCAGAGAAAATATTGATTACATTTGCTTTCATCACACTAGGCACTATACTGCCACTTACCAAACTAACAGAGAATGAATATACAGATCATTCTACTCCATTGCCGCTGAGTTCCCCCCATCATACCACAAGGCATTAACGAACAATTGGTTACACTGAAAGAAGAAGTGCCTTGCACAAGACAGAAGACCATCAAGGACCTAATACAGGGTATCTGCATATTTTCATTTCCAATGCCCCCATACCTTTGAAAGCCAAACCAAAGAATGTCCAAATAAATATAGGATTAGCTTGGCTTAGAAATTAGATTGAAGCAAGTATGATCCAACTGTTAGACTTTAAGTTAGGAAGACTCCATGCACCATAGCAGGAAAGGGAAAAGGACACTATCCTGGGTTAGTATTTCAACTGAGTACCTTTTATGCAATATTGCGATACACAAGAAGACCTATTTTGCGAAAATCCTCCTGGACTGCTATGGCACAAAGAGAGCAAGTAGCCATTAATCCAGACGTGGACCAATCAGTGGTCTCCTCCAAAACCTTCCCAGCATTAACAAAAAACAGAACTTTCCAACACCCAAACCACAATTACCTCTGGTTACGTTTTAGATTTTTTACAGACTGTACTTGTATATGTGTCACTTGTGCATTTTTATTTTACACTACATCTGGATTAAATAACACAACATTATGTTTTAATTTTCAGCCCAGTTCAT
Organism: Lissotriton helveticus; assembly: GCF_964261635.1. Lineage (NCBI taxonomy): Eukaryota > Metazoa > Chordata > Amphibia > Caudata > Salamandridae > Lissotriton > Lissotriton helveticus. The sequence goes on along the minus strand of NC_136063.1, from coordinate 1,788,445,516 downwards.
TTGCCTCTTTCTGAAGCATTATTAGTAAAAATGTAATTTGATGTTTCTGTATATCTGTTACATAGCTCTTATTCACCAGTAGTCAGCTAACAGAAGAGTGTTTTGATAAAAATAAAATGAGGATTTAAGACCAGGGAAACAGACTTGGTCCAGAATGGCTACAATGGGTCAAGCAGAACCATGACAGCTTTTAGCCTATTCTGAAGAGAAACATTTTAAAAAAGGAGAGAGAAAATCAGCATGACAATCGTATTTAAGAACTGGGATAGGTTGTGGAAGAAAAGGCATGAAAACAGATGTCAGATAAAATGCACAGTTAATCAAGCAAGGTTAATTACTCATGTTATAGGAGCAAAGTGGGGACAAGGGCAATATGGTGAACATGTTTGGTGAAAATATATTCACAATGAACCAGATACTATACATGACCAGAGAACATTTGAGAGGTAACTACTAAGTTACAAGTAGACATAATACATTTTCAAGCAAAAATAAAATGGAGCTGTGAATGCCTTTTCTGTGTATTTCTAATTGTTAGAAATGTAGGTCTCTAGTTGGCAATGGTTTGCACCTTTGTCCAAGTAGGGCCCCTTCGTAACCCATTGGTAGATTGGCGCGAGCAGTCAGGCTTATCTCAGAAGCAGTGTGTAAAGCATTTCCACATAACCAACAGTAATACAGTGAAAACCCTACTAAAGGACACAGTTTAGAAAAATATCCAATATTTTTATATATCCAAAACAAGACCCAAAACAATAAGAATCCAACTATCAGTACTTAAAAATATATACTTTGCAGATATCCTCAAAAATCGCAGAAATACCTCAAAAACCAGTTCATACGAGACGGCAGCTCTGTCCGGGGCTACCTCAATGCTGAAAACAAGAGTCTAACAGTTCCAGCCGACCACGTCAGTACGGGACAACGAAAGCGTGGACAGACTCGGTAACAGTACCTTTCTCGATGCGGCTGGCACGTTGGTGCGAGCCGATCGTGGCAACTGTTGCGGTTGTGTTGCAAAATGGAAGCAGTGCACGGTGCGGTGCCCTCACAATGCGGCGCAGGCAGCGGCTCGCTGACGATAGTCCAGATGACATCAGTGAGATGAAGGCTTATGGTGCAGGGTGAGGTGGTGCTGGATGCGTTGTTGGCAGGTTGCGGTGCAAGCGAAGGAGCTGGTTAGCGGGAGCTAGCGTCGGTCGGACTGCTGTGTGACGAGGCGGTGCATTGTGAGACGTACGAGTGGTGCCCCCAGCCGCGATGCGGTCACAGGTGTTGAAGTCATCCGTCGCGATGGCGTCGGTGAGACCAGGATGGCGAAGTGAGGCGGTGCAGAGTGCGGTGCCCACAGGTGACGGTGCAAGCAGCGGCTCAGTGGTGTGGGCAGCGGTGGTCATTGTTGGGGAGACCAGGGTTGTGGTGCGAGATGCAGACGATATCTTCTGCAGTGGTGTCAGGACACAGTGCCGGTGACAGAGTCGGTTGCGTTTCCCTTCTCTGTGGCAACTGAAAGAGTAGAACCAGAAGCGGTACCCAGAGGTTGGTGAAGTCTTTGCTGTCTCTGATAGATGCATGTTTTACATTCTGAGTCCAGGCATACTAAACCCCTTTTCCCTATCTTGTCCCAATGGGAATGTATGCTTATAATATGTTATAAGTAAACCTCCCATTTTTTCCAATGGGACAGATAGCCTTGCAGTGGTGAAAAATGAAAATGCACTGTAATTCACCACCAGGACATGTCACACACACACCTGTACATGACCTACCTTTACCATACACAGCACCCTGCCCACAGGGGTACCTTGAGCCTACCTTGGGGATGACTTAGGTGTGAGAAAAGGGAATATTAGGGCCAGGCAAGTGGGTGCACTTGCTAGGTCGATATGGCAGTTACAAACTGCGCGGAGACCCTGCAGTGGCAGGTCTGAGATACCTTTTCAGGGCTACTCATGTGGGAGGCACAATCAGTGCTGCAGGCCCACTAGTAGCATTTGATTTACAGGCCCTGGCACACTCTGTGCACTTTACTAGAGGCTTACCAGTAAATCAAATATGCTCATCATGGAAACACCAATCCATAATAACCATTTACAAAAGGAGCACTTGCACTTTAGCACTGAACAGCAGTGAGAAAGTGAGCAGAGACACTAAACCAGCAAAAACAGTCAAAAGTCAAAACCGAGAGGTCACAGTGCAAAAAGACAGGGGAAACATGTCAAAAGATGCCAAGTCTAACACTAATTTTCTACCAAACATTTTTAAAGCAAACCATTTAAAGTTTTCAGGTACTTAGTTCATTAGTATTTCGTTGGTAACTTCTTGTGAGCCAGGAAAACAGGAGATAAACACTGGATACGCATTAAATTACAACACACACACACACTATACCATAAACTATCTCACACTATACTTTTGATCCTGAAAGCACACTAAGATAGCGGACATGTCTTTGTTATTTCTAACTTACAATAGAATAGACATACTTCTCATCATAGAGGCATGGCTCACCTTCCACCTTAGTCTCTGTCTTTAAGACAGTTGTCCCTGATAGCTTCACAATCATTTGAAACTTACATAATCTTTGTCATGAGCCCCCCATTTTTTACTGTCCGATTTATCTCTAGCTCTGTGCACTTTACCTCTGCTAAACAGTATTTATTTTATTTTACAGAGTTTTATATAGCGCGAACTTGACCCGAATCGGGTATCAGAGCGCTTTACATAGCACCTGTTGCGTTACATGAGGACACATTCATTTTTTTTTAGGCACCGGGAGAATAAGTGATTTGCCCAGAATCACAGGATGTTCAGCGTCATTGCCGAGACTCGAACCCAGTTCCCTAGATTCGAAGTTGACTGCCCTAGCCGTTAGGCCATCTTCTCTATTCATGTACATCATACAGAAACCACATTTAATTTCATATTGTAGCTTTAAATCTAGTAATGGACCTGGGATTCTACCCTAAAAAATGTGCTTTGTCACTGCAGATTAAATTTCATGAAAGTTAATTGTAGGTGGAACCTAAAATACCCCTAATGGCATAGAAGGTAATATAAAACACAACTAGGCAAGCCTGGTTAAAAATAAATGTTAAATTGTATGCTTGTATTCAGAAAAAAACTTTTTACTTAGGACGAGTGCCTCACCAAGCACACACTACAGAGAGGAAGCAATGACCGATACAGGCACTGCCATCTAGGCTGCATTTACATAGTCTTGAGAAGGACCTAAGCATCATACAATTGTAGTGTAGAAGGACTGCGGACTCCACAAGCAGCAAGTTGTGGACCACCTTCTGCATCAGGTGGATTACCACCAGCCCACACATATAATTGTAAAAGTTCATTACAGAGAGTGACTCTGATTGTTGGCCCAGAGGAATGCCGCAGAATTTTGTAGATTGTGTCTAAGACAGGGCAAAAACTTGTTCACTCTTTTTAGGGGTGATTCTTTGTTGCCTTTCCTGCACTGTTTTAATTCTAACCCTAGGAGGCACCAGAATAAAATCCAGATTTAGAGTACCAAGAGGTAGCTTTTACCTACCTTCATTTACAGATAATTAGCACTCTGTATCTCTAACCCATACCAATCTCTCATCTAGGCTGAGGATCATCATTACCAAAACACCTCAAGAGTTCCACTCCCCAGAAGAGACTTGTATCCCGCACCAGGTACCATTGGTCCTAGTGTGAGGAGGGACCCTATGATGAAGCATGAAATAATATTTGTTTCTTGATACAATCGTACACTTTTCATTTCACCCAGACATACCTAGTTGGCTTTGTAGAAGTCAAGGGGGGGAACACAGTTGGTTCATGCATTAACTCCAAAGAGACTCCTGTTGTGTTGTTTAATGACAGAAGGTCATATGCCATATATGTGCTGCGACGTGTATTAATGCCATCTAATATGTGGGCTACAGTGTGTATAAAACTGACCCACCTATATGGCAAAAATATGCGCCTGCCAGAGCACCACTGTGCTCTGGTTGAGCTACACTTTCAAAGCACTCTAGTAACATATAGCTAGGGAAACTGCCTTTGCTAAGTAGGGACACCTATTTTTATTCGTAAAAAATACCCCGTTACAGAACACCTTGTAAGCCAACTAGGTATGACACTTAAAACATCAAAATAGTGGCACAGTTCATATTTAAAATGTGTACCCTCACAGTGACTGAAGGCCTAAATGTTATTTCAGCGTATGCCATCCAGGTCAATTAAAATTATTGGTTACTTAATATCCAAAATTGAGTTTGATTCAGAGTTTTAATAACTGAAGTGGAAAAATAACTTCAGAAATATGTATTTTAGGCTTCCTGAGCCAGAATTAGCTTCAAACCAGTTCCGCCACTCATCACACCTCCAGAGCTGGCATACACAACCTTGGCTGGAAGATTTAACAACCATGGTTCATAAGACAATGGCCTGTCTCTAAGCCCAGGAGGAACATAGGATATACATTGCTGACTACTTAGAGAGGATTAGCTCTCTGGGAGGAGACAGGAAAAGTTAGCAGAGCATAGTACAGCCTTAGCACCACCTTACTAGATGCCAGAGAGGGTTCATCAATTAATTTCCAAGATCCTCGAAGACAGCCAGATTCCAGTCACTGTGGGCAGTGGAAAAGAGGAGGGAGAAATAATTTGGACTCTGCCGGATGGGAGGCAAGCTCATCTAAACAGGGGAGTGGCTAAGGAGCTGAAGACAGGCCTGACAGCTTGCAGATAGGTTCTGCCATATTGAAACTGGTGCTCCTGGGTAATTGTATAGTAAGACAAAGAGGAAATGCTACAAAAGGAGATAGGGGATTGTGAGAATATAATTAGGATTGGGTGCTGCACAGGATAAGTCTGGTACCTCCACCTCAGAACATTCCTGAACTGGGGAAAAATCCACCGGAAGCAAAAAATCCTCCTGGAAAAAAGAAGACTCCTGACATCTGGCTCCTTCGTCCAGCTGCAAGGAGTGGACTCACTCAAAGATTCCAGACTCCTGCTGGCAACAAAGAACTGAAGCTGTTCTCCAAGGGTCAAGCAGATGGCCTTCTATTTACCTGCTTCAGAGACAAAAAAAGAGAAAGACTCCTGACTCCAAGAGGGTCCAGCTGACCACTGAGTGTTGTACACTGCTCGAGACCTAAATGGAGGAAGAACTGGTACTTAGAATCCTGCCCTGTTGATCTAGCCAATGCATGACTGACCAAAAGGAACTTTCCTAGCAGTTAGAAAAATGTAGAACTTAGTCATAGCTTCTTCCTCTGGGAGACAGGGACAAGTTGCTGAGGCTTGCCCAGGAGGGTTGCGCTCTAAGTCAGCAAGAACAACAGCTTTATCCCACTCAGAGTTTTTGCAGAACTGAAAACAGGTTGAATGATACTTCAGGGTAAAGGAATTCAGCTTTGTAAAGCATGGATACAGCTTCTAGCCTTGTCTCACTGGCTGAATTTAAATTCCAAAAAAGTGACTACATTTGAAGGTGAAACCTTGGACCAGGGTGAGGCAGCAAATCTATCCGATCGAAAAAGCACTTTAGGCAGCAAAGAAATCTGACTTTGGTCCACAAGGAGATTTTAGTACCAAAATCAACTGCTTCAGCAGGATATTTTGTTCCTTTCAATTATTTGGTCCATGTAAAATAATGCCACTGGTGCCACAGGTGTTGGGATAGTGCATATATTTTTATTGGAACAATTCAGCTTTGGTATGCATAATTAGGGTTAATTCTAAACCCCCAGAAGAAATCACCTGATCCCAAAAAAGTATGAGAGAAATAACCAAATTAATGTAATAGGATAGCTCGGTATCATTAACAGTTCCGAAGCCAAGGCTTTTCATTTTCTCAGCCATTGTGGTGGCTAATCCTAAATTGAAAGGCAAGAATGCAGGCATCCAACAGGAATTTTGCCCTACAAAAAGCACTTCTGTAGGGGTGTGCCCTGCGCTCTACTAAGATGGCTACCTGAAACGCTCGCTCTGAGAGATCGAGTGTTTCGTTGATGGATACTCCATATCAGATAGTCATGAGAGTGGCTGCACTGGATTGCATTGTGTTGTTCATCCACTCTGAATGATATGATGACCATTTCCCCATTAAAATCCTAACATGTGTCCAGGAGCAGTGAACAGGCTTCCACGAGGTCAGGCGAGAACATGGCCGCTGCCATGTGCTTATTGAAATTGACAAGTCGCTATGTGTTTTAGGGATAATTTTTGTTTCGTGAGCTCATCCACAAGTCTTGGAACCTCTGGGCCATATGTTTTTGATCTACAGTGCGCTTCTTACTTTCTGCTATATACAACCTTTTGTGAGGAGGGTCAGGCAGATTACTGGGGACAAGATGGCCACTGATAACAGTTGCTCAATGTTCCCAATGGCAATTTTGTCTCTCTCATATACAAGCCTCTCCATACAATGAAAACAAGACACAGCTATCTACCTTTTGCAGACATGATACACTGGATTAGACTTTGGATCAGACAATGTTTTAGTTAGCTGCTGTGTGGTAAACATTGCATACTATCTTATATGAGCCTAGATTAACTAGATTTTGCATCACTACTTGTGTTGCCCCTTTGCAGACACTGTTTCATGCGGGACCCCACCTGAGGTGCTTTCAGGTCTTATTACTGGAGAGCTCATTAGAGATAGCACTTTGACGCTGAAGTACTTCTTGTCCTCTGGCCAATTATCATCTTTGGATCTCTTAAAAACAACCAAAACATGGGAGATAATAGAGACAAAGATATGAAAGATAATAAGGAACCAGAAAAGACCTAAATCAACTCTGCCACTACCAGACTCTCCAAAATCTGATCAACCCACAAATATGAATCTGATACTACAACGCCTCAAGACATTGCATAATCTAGAGCAGATTACAAAAACAAATCTGGACCTTATGCAAACAGACATCCAACACTTATAGAAAGACTTTAAGGACTTAGCAAGCGGGATCACTGAAGCAGAACCCGGATAAGCCTCCTGGAGGATGATAGAAGGAATTCACAGAAAATCAACGATTCTTTATGCTCTAAAATAGCCTTTCTTTCAATGGAAATTAAAAAATTGCAACTGCAGGGGAAATCTAACGATTTGTGGCCTCCTGGAGGTAGTTCAGGATGCCGCTACTTCCTGTGTAGAGTTCCTCAAATCATGGATTCCCCGTTCTTTAAAGGTATCCTTTTCCAAAGACTTTGAAATCAAGAGGACACCTAGGATCCATTCAAGCAAACCACCTGTAGAGCCAAGGCAAAAAGCACCCACGAACCATGATCTTAGAATCCTTGAGATACCAACATACTGAAGAAATTCTGAAATACATGAAGAAAAAGCGTACATAATCTAGGAAGGTGATAACATTGGTATCACTCAAGACAATGCAAAAGATACAATTCTTTGCAGGAAAGGTTTTTCAGTGCTTAGACAACACCATTAAGCGGGCCCCTCATATTTCAAATGTGTTTTGAACGACAAGTCCAGATTTTTGTTGGATACGGCTGATCTTCTGTTAGACATTAAACACACAAATATCGTCCACTAAGTATTGAAGTTAGTACACTCTCATCTTGATATTCTTAGATCATGGACATCCAAGGACCCTCCTAGTGCATTGCCAAATGTTACCTCTGTTTAGAGTTTACATGCAACAGATTTGAGCCCTTGTTACCTCAAAATCATTGCCATGAGCATTGTTGAAAACTTGGGGACTGAGTTCCCTCTTTTTTATTCCATCCAATAGATTTTATATTTGTTCTACTTTTAAGTTAGTAATCTATAGCTCTCTTTCAAGGTTCCAAAAACATGGATAGTACTGGTTCTCAGTCTGGGAAAGCTTAGTGATGATTTAGTGCGGGTCTGGTTTTCCTAGTCTCTTAAATGCACCATGTTAGAAATTGGGTTTCTGGTTGGCAAAGGTATGCACCCTGTCCAAGCAGAAGCCACAATCCTAGTCAGGGTAAGCTAGATGCACACTAAAATATAACCTGTGCTCACCCTCTGGTAGCTTGGCACAGAGCAGTCAGGCTTATCTATAGAGGTAGGAAGTAAAGTATTTGTGCAACACACACAGTAACACAATGAATACACCACAAAAGACTCCACATAGATTTATTATTATATTCTGCACAAAACCAGACCAACATGAAAAGAATCCCATGTATGGAAGTTGAGAAGTTGAATTTTGAAAGTATAAATGTAGTACAGCACTTAGAAGCAAGGAGCCCTACAAGGTTACTTTAGATCATGCTGAACAGGGGTAAATTCAATGTTCAGGCCAACCTCATGGAAGAGCAGGCTGGCTACAGGACCCACACAGGCCCCGGTGAACAAAGTACCTTTCCTGTTTGCAAGTAATGAGATGCATCCATCTTCTCCAGGCAAAGATGGCGAACTCAGTTTCAAAGATGGATATCAAAGTTGAAAGGTTTTGAGCGGGGCACCAAATTCTTCCATGAAGTCGAGGGGATGCGTCGATCTCACCAAGCTGCAGTGGTGGTGATACACTGTCCAATGCATCGATGTCTGGAGGCAAAGCTCCGTTTCTGAGGCGATGCGACGATTTTACTCCCGCAAATGGGTCGAACACAGAAAGGAGATGCATCGAAACCTGTGTTGCAAGTATCTGTGACACTTCCAGTGAGCCAGGCAGGGCAGCAGTGGAAGAGACCTTGATTTCTCTGAGTCTAAAGCAACAGGAGGCAGGCCAACAAGCCCTTAGAGATCATTTGTAGTTAAGGCAGATTCCAGCTCTCTTTCAGCTGAGTAAGAGGGCAGCAGGGCAACACAAGCGAAAATCAGGCCTTCCTAGTCTGCAGCTCAAAGATGGGTCCTTTAAAGAGCACAGCAGTCCTTGTGACAGAGGTTCAGTTCAAGATCCATAACGGTCTGATTTTAGGGGGTCAGAGACCCGGTGCTTATACCCAAAAATGTATTTGATTGGGGGCTGGGGGGGGGGGGTGACTTCAAAGTAGCTCTATGAAGTGCATAGGTTCCCTTTCAGCCCAGTCCTGTCAACAAGGCTGTCTATAGGGGTAAAGCAGCCCTTTGTTTGGGGACAGGACACTTCCTATTCAAGTGAAGCATTAGCTCCTCCCTTACATCCTACCCAGGCAAAGCCATCAGAATGTAGATGGATCCTCAGACACACGTATCCTTCCTGTGTTGTGGCTGTCTATAGGGAATGCACAAAGTGTAACTATCACCCACACCAGAAGTATATTGGAGACAGGCTGTCAGGCACACAGAGTAGTAAGTACAAAAAATGGCCACTTTCACTAAAGTACGACTAGCTAGAGCTATGTGGAAAGAAACTCAAAGATACTGAAGACCAATTGTTCCATGGGGCCCTATCAGGGGGAAATTTCCCTCAGGACAAGAATCCTCACTCACCATTAGGTGACATGCTACATCACTTGGGTTCCCTCTTCACACCGTAGTGTGGGCTACGACCTCCATGCACAGAGCAGGACACACCCCCCTGGACCGACCACAACTGCATACATTTCACCTTAACACCACCACCGCACCTAAACCAGCACCACGCCCGCCACGAAGGAACTGGAGCAAAATCACAGAGAAACACCTTAACTCCACCCTCCTCCTAGACCCCCCCACCACAATCGATGCCAACTCCGCAGCCAAAAAACTCCATCAATGGTTTCCCAGAGGTGCGGACAAGATCGCCCCCATCTGCAACCCGGCCAAACAATACCCCCTGAAGTTCATCTGGTTCACCACCGAACTCCAAGTCGCCAGGCGCACCCACAGACGACTCGAGAAAATATGGATAAGCCGGAAAACCACGGAAGACCTAAACAACCATAGGAGTGCCCTGAAGGACTACCACCAGCTAATAAGTTCATCAAGGACTGTTTGGTCCTAGATGAACGGTTCTTCATCAAGGACCAAACGGTCCTTGATGAAGGACAGTTTGGTCCTTCATCAAGAATGTTCTTGATGAAGGACCAAACGAACCTTCATCAAGAACATTCTGGGAAGCCCGATGCTAGGCACGTGGTGTGTCGGATCACTCGCCCGTTCACGTCACTCTCTCCTTCACCAAACATCAACAGAGAAACACCATAACACTAAAGCCATGGCTCTTCATAATCCCTGATATAAAAGACAACCTCAAACACCTAAAAGACCTCTATTTCAAAGAAAAAGTGGTTTCAGTAAAATCACCGCAAATAATATGGGAGGCCTTCAAAACAGTGTTAAAGGGCCAAGCATTAGCATGTCAAGTGGGACACAATCAAGAACGGAGGGATAAAATAGAGGAACTCGAACACGAGGTTCAAGAAAGCGAGATAGAATATACACAGACCCCCAATGAGGCCAACAAACACAAAATAAACAGTAAACAACTTGAATATAAAGTCCTGTTGACAGAGGTCGCCAAAGCCAAATAAATGGCAACTCAACATAAAATATACGAACTGGGAGATAGAGCGGGTAAACTGCTATCTTGGCTGGAACAACAGGAGCAGGCGGCGCGCTGGGTCCCCAAGTTATAAATTAATGACACCCATATCATCAGAGACCCACAAAAGATAGCAGAGGCTATTGCCGATCACTACGAAAGACTATATACCTCAGTCGTTGAAACCACATCTGAAGACTCGCAGCGACTGCTTACAGATATCCCCCTGTTGACCGTGTCCCCAGAAAACAGGGACTCGCTAGAGCGGGATCCTACAGAGGACGAAATCCAATCAGCAACATACAAGCCGGGAAGGAGATGAGGCCCAAAGGACTCCCAATCGAATTCCTCAAAGCTACCAGTTCCCTGATTGCTCCACGGCCCTACCTGAAGACCAGAGGCTGGCCTTGATAGTGGTTATACACAAAAAAGGGAAACCAGCCAAAACTGCAGCTCTTATCGACCGATCTTCTTAATAAATGTCAAGGGCAAAATCCTCACTAATATATTAGCCTCCTGACTCGCCCTTATAATCACTAAGATAGTACATGGGGGATCAATCGGGTTTTATGCCCAGCCGTAACACAGCCTTAAATATCCGTTGACTACATAACGTCCTGGGTAGAAAAAACATAATAGCAGAAGATGCTGTACTATTATCATTAGATGCCAAAATGGCATTCAACACAATTGATGGCCCTACCTATTCGCTGGTCTACACCGAATGTGTTTCGGCCCCAAATTTCTCAAATGAGTTAAACTTCTCTATACAGACCTCAAGGGACAAGCCAGTGTGAACAACTACACCTCACGGACATTCCCGCTTGAATGGGTGACAGGACAAGGGTGTCCCCTATTGCCATTGATCTTTTCTCTGATGCTAGAACCACTCGCATCCTGGGTCAGGGATGACCCATTGCTTAGAGGCTTAATATGGGTGGAAGGTCACGAGGATAGAATATCCCTATTTGCTGATGACATGCTGTTATACCTTGCATCACCTGCGAAATCCATAGAGTCCTCCACATTTTTACGAATTTTGGTAAATAATTCAGGCTACACCATTAACTGTTCCAAATCAGTAATCTACACACTCCATGGACCAAATCCAAACTGCCACCAGAATGTGCAGCCACAATCGCAGAGGAGGGTTTCTGATACCTTGCCTTGGAATATATATTACACCAGACTCTGAGCTTTTCTACACCAATAATCTAGCAAACCCCCTACTCAGATTGCAAAATGATGTGCACCATTGGAGGACACTACCTCTGTCCCTGCTAGGATTGCGGCACTGTTTGAAATGCTGGCACTGCCGTGTTTTCAATATATCCTATATCCTACAAAACAACAATTCAAAGTTCCCGATGCCAACTTAAACAGCGAGATCAGGACAATGCTTCTGGGACTGCAAAACACCACGTATAGCCACACTCAAACTAACAAGAAGCTGGTATGACGGTGGGATAGCACTTCACAACTAAAGCCTCTATTAATGGGCATGCCAACTAGTAGTTCTTAACAACTGGGTGTACTGTTCCCAGAAGGAACCTGCATATCACCTGGATGGACTCACAATGGGGAAGGAAGGATACAACGGGGTATTATATTCAACATTTAAAAGAAAACATTACACAGGCCCTACAGCCCTAACTGTTGACATCTGGCACCAGGCAAATAAAACACTCGGATAGCGTGGAATAATAACCCAAGCTACCCCACTATGGTGACACAGCGACTGGGTACGCTGAGCACACAGCAGGGATTTCATAAGTGGAAAATTCTCAGTTTTTCAGAATTGCAAATGGAATATGATCTAGCCCAACAGGAAGTATTTCAATATATGCAAATCCGACATGCACTCACTGCGACCATCCCTGCACAAGGGGAGGTACCGGAGGCGTCCCGGATAGAAGATAGGCTTCTGTCCAAACCCATAACTAAGAAAGCTATATCCATTATCTACTAAAAACTCTGCAATAATCTACTTGAACCACTCACATGACTCCGGGATCACTGGCACAAAGCCATTGGGGAGCTCGCAGATGACGAGTGGCAAACAGGATTAATGTCCCCCTGTGAGGCAGCCATACCACTCGGACTCTGTATTTTCCAGCTCAAAAGTTTACATAGATCCTACCTAACTGGGGCCACGCTAACTAAACTAGGGCATAGGGAAAACGCATGTTGTCTCCGGCACTGCACAGAGGAAGCAAAATTCGATCATGTGTTATAGAGCTGCCCCAACATATCACTATTCTGGGGAAAGGTCACACGTCAAATGCAAAAGGCAATGGTGAAAGAAATCATGCAGATACCTAAACTAGGACTCCTCAATGTGTGGGATGCTACAGATCTTACCAATATAGAGCAGCAATGGCCCACACTAGGGTTCACATTAGCCAAACACAATATAGCTATATGATGGGGGTCCAAGAACCCACCAACAACGAGGGGCTTGGCGAACAACATGGACAAATGCATGATAGCCGAGAAAAGGTCTTCAAAAGTAGAGGATGCCCCAAAAAATGGAACAAAAAGTAGGGCAAATGGAACTCACACAGAGGAGAGATCTGTATCTCCCCATCCATTGAACTAAAAGGCAATAATGTGAACAGACTATTGGAAGATACTGTGTTCAAACAATGCTGCTACAACTGATGTCTTTGCTATGATGTGAACTGACTCTTGTTTTGTAAATGGAAAGCTACTATGACCTGTACCATATCAATAACCAAATTAATAAAGAGAATATTCACACAAAAAATGTGCATTAAGGAATTCTTAATGCTAATCTATGAGAGGAGTAGTCCTCACAGTAGTGAAAAACGAAATATACTGTTTGTCACTACCAGGACATGAAAAACATTAGAGTACATGTCCTACCTTTTACTTATAAAGCACTCTGCCCTTAGGGCTACCTAGGGCCTACCTTAGAGGTGACTTATATGTAATGAAATGGGAGTTTAAGGCTTGGAAAGTAGTTTTAAATGCCAAGTCGAAGTGTCCGTGAATTGCACACACAGGCACTGCAGTGGCAAGCCCTAGTTCAGGTTATGTGGAGAAACCACCTTACTGCCTCGCATGAGAAGACCATACACCACAGTTAAGTGCTCCCTGACCTGCCAGTAACCCTTAAGATCCTCTTCACACTCCTCCTTCTTGCATCAGCCACCCGTGACCATTGAAATGACTTTCTTCAAGACCTGATCATTGATCAGACAATCCCTCCACTCACTTCTCAGAAATCAAACCCTCACTGACCACTTCACTGAGTCGCGACAGACATTCTAAATTATATCCAGGAAAGTAAGAAATAATAAGGTCAAATTCTTGTAAAGCCACAACCAACTTCCGTATTCTATGCAAAACACAATCAATACCTTTCTTAGCAAACACCTCCCTTAAAGGTGTGTGATCAGTTAAAATATTAAACTTCTTGCCCCATTAAAATGTTCTCAATCTAAGCACCACCCAGAAAAACACCGAAATCTTCCTTTTCTACCACAGAATAGTTACGTTCAGCCCCTCTCAATGGTCTAGAGATAAATGTAATAATCTTTTCCTTGCCATCAAGTTTCTGTAACAGAACTGCTCCTAACCTGTTCGAGCTGGCAAAAGTCATAAGATAAGTTTGTAGTATCAAAACTTCCTAAACACTGAGCTTCATTCAGATGTTTCTTAATACAATCAAACTCATTCTTACACTCTTGGGACCACACAAATTCACTTCCTTTTCCGAGTAGTGCTCTCTTACAGCACGTTTTCCCTGCAAAGTTTGGCACAAACTTGTTATACAACTCAGCCATGCCCAAAAACTTTACCAATTCGTCTTTGTTCAGGGGAGCACAGAGATTACAAAGGTGTTCACCAAGGAGGCTTTGGGTTTAATACCAAAAGCAGACACAAAATGTCCCAAGTATTCTATTTCCTTAATGTCAAAATTGCATTTTGTCTGCTCTAAGAATGAGACCTGCCTTCTTCAAATTCAAGACTGACCTCACATTCCCATCATGTTCCTCAAGATCCACTCCAAAAATCAGCACATCATCTTGATACACCTTGACACCCTGAAGACCCCCGGAATGCCCTCCAAAGTCTGGCCTCCCTATTAGCCTTCCGAGCCAAAGCCACAGGAGAGACCTACTCTGTGGCCCCAACTTCAAGGATGATTCCATTGTCCAAAAGATTGTCCAATTCCACTTTCATGCTTTCTCTTACCAACAAAGGTACATTTCTAACCTTTGCTACCTTCGAAGTAACATTTTACTTAATTTATATTTGGTGCATATAATTTGTGAGACAACCCAATTTTTTCACAAACACGTCAGGAAATTCTTTGACACAATCCTTATTCCCTCCTTCCACCACACTAACCGGTCGTATTTCTACCAGGCAAACAAACAGACTTTCATTGGGGTCCAAAAATGCATGAAAATCTCGCTGATGAAACCAGCTTATCAGCGAGTCTCCTTTCATTGAGACATAAATGTTCCACAAATAGTTCTTCCTTTAAAGTCAATTGTACCCCAGAAATAGCCCAAAAGATCAATGGCCACACCATTATAGCCTTTTGGTTTTATGTCAGGTTTCAGCAGTATTACCGTGCTCAAACATTTTTGGAACAATTGTTATCTTAGTTCCAGAGTCAAAAAGCATGTTCACTGGTGTATCGTTGATTAACACGACCTCAAGTGGACCATCACTAGTTTGTGCTTTCATTTGTAGAATGTTAACTTCGACTACATCTTCTTCGTACAGATCAATCTCTGACTTTTCTCTGTTCCTTTTCTGATTTGCAGCACCTGGAATAATGACCTTTCCTTCCAAATATTTTGCAGATCGCCTTCCAGCCTGGGCAGTCTTTGAAGTTGGCCATATAACCAATATTGCCACACCTGAAGTACTTCCGCTTAAAATTCTTCATGTTAGAGGACCTTGGAGCAGTGCCCGTACTAGACTTAGAATTTACAGATTTACAGAGTCAGAGCGTGCATGCTCCACAACTTCCTCCTCACGCAGCAAACTTCATCCTCATGGGGCAAACGGCCCCAGTGGTATCACAGCCCTTCCATACACAACGGATCCACAAAACAAAAAAATAATAATAATGTCAAAGGAGACGCTGCACACTTCCCTTCGCATGGAACAGGCTCACCTTTCTCAGTGTTAAGTTTGGTGTCAGTTTGACCTATATCTTATGCCTGACATCAGCTTCACAGAGAAAACAAGCAATCCGATGATGCTCCAGAGTCAGGTGTCACGGAAAACCTTCCATGGCCACACAGATAAGACTTTTGTGAGTCTCTATCAAGATTTATATGCTTGGCAAGATTTGCTTAAAGTGTTTTTGAGGTCTCTCTGCTGCTGTTATGCACGAGTCGGTTAATCGTCACCAAAATGTTAAAGTGTGTCCTCCAAAAAAGACCTAAGCTCGTTGTCACGTGAATAATACATGTTTATTCAGAGGTAAATCTGCAGAGACCCCATCTACACTCAAGTCAGGTCAAACTGCCTCTCTTACTCAATCTGCATTCCACCCTAGAAACAACCCTACATTCTAGAATCGATCACATCACCACCTAGATCCCAATGTATCTTATATAACCCTTCAGTACAGAAAATCACAGGCTACTGTTTGTAATGTATGCCCTCTCTCTTGTCCAAGGCAATAATTGTCGCCATCTTTAGGAAAGCAGAGAGAAATTATCCCAGTTGCTACCAGCCTGTCTCCCTGCTTGACTCTATAGTCAAGATTAAAGGAGTTTTGCTAGCTATATTGGAATCCTGGGCCGGAGAGAACATTTTTTGGGAGGTTCAGTATGGCTTCTGACATGGTATAGGGTATATGAGTAGAGCAATGCCTTAATTTATACCACGTTGTTGTAAAATACACTAAAGTCCAAAGGGATGAAGTACATCTGGCTTTATGCACCTGAGCTATATCTTTCATGGGGTCAATTAGTCATGGATATGGAATATAATGGTCAAGATGAAACTGGAGGAATCTCAATTTCCCCCATTGAAAGACATGCATACAGATGACAGAGCAAGGGTATGCTACAGCCTAAGTGAAAATGTACAAAGCCAATAAACTCTAAAAGAGGGGTTCGCCAAGGCTGTATCCTTGCACCATTTCTTTTTACCCTGTACAGGGAAAACTTGAGAACCATTTAGTGAATACTGGAATGGATATGCCCCAACTCAGCAAATGCTCAATCCTGGTCTTGCTGTCTGCTGACAATACTATCCTGCTAGCTAAGAATGCTAATAGCCTCAAGGGTCTCCTGGACGGTCTTACCCACTTTATGAAGGATTTCATCTGACTACCAACTTTACAACAAGGTTTACAATGATATGTGGGCCCAATATTCTAAAATGTTTGAACACTATATCGAAGGGAACACAGCGAACCAGAGAATACTTTTACCAATTTGGACTTTCCTTTCCACTATTTGCTGGACTGGGGCCATTTACATAATATTAGAAAACAGTTGTTCCTAACATCTATTGATGCCTTTTTAAGGTGTACTTTGAAGCTAAACAACTGAGAAAAGAGCAGCTGACTGTTTATAAGAGCAAGCTGATATCCATGGCCTCCTATGCAGTTAAGATTTGGGGGCAGTCTGGAGGAGGTCTCTTCCAGTAGGTGGAGAATATGTTCCAGCACAGATTGTTATCAGTTCCCTGAGAGTGTTCCACTTTTGTTTGCAACAGTGAGCTGGAGCTGCCCTATCTTGGGACCAAATTAAAACTGTCTATTGATATTGTGGATAGGTAAATCAGCAAAACAGGAGACAAACTTCTCCCGTGCTGTAGTCAGTGAGTGCTTGCCGTTGCACAATGCATTATACATTCCCTGGTTTCTTATGTTAAGGAAACGTTTTATTTATTGGGAGTCTCTGAGCTGTTCTTAGATTCTGAATTTATCAGATCTACCACAAAATTACACGCTAAACAAATGTTCTAAAATTGCTGCTAAAGAGCTAGATTGAGGACTGATTGTGTGCAACCTCTGTGGTTCACATGGAACTATTGACAGTAGATTCAGATTGAATATTGGACACCTTCTTGTCCAATTCCCCTACTGCATTTATCGATCTAACATTATGTTATGCCTATGTGGCAATCCCTCAGAACAAAATGTCTTGTATCCCGTGCAGGCGCCATTGTCGTCTTTCCTATGTTAGCATGAGCACATTGCAGACCCTCCTCTGCTTTGCGCATGTTACTCTACAGACACATTTTGCTTTGTGCCACACTGTACTTTCACCCAGAACACGCTGTTCTTTTTACATTCTGTTCTTTCCTGAGATTTAGTCTGAATATGGAGACAGGGTCGAACAACAATGCCCCTTGTTATTCTGTTATGGTCAGGGCCTAGCACCTAGACAAAACACGCAAATGCAGCTGTTGCTTGGGAACACGTACTTTTGTCATACAGGTATGCACAGATAGGTAACACACACTTGGAGAGGGACCTTTCCAGGGAAAAGATTGTGACAGCACCTGAGATGTGTTTCTTTCATCTGTGTATACTAAGGTACAGGGTCTGCTGCTAACACCCAGAGATCTTCTAATATATCATAATTTTGCTTCTGTAGAAGAGGAGGGGGGAGAGGTTAGGCTACACTGTCAAATATAATGACAGCTTCATTCAGTATTTATGGACTGCTTACTGTACTAACTGTATTTGTGTTAGGCATTTTCCTGTGTGTTGTGGCATGTATACTGCATACTAGAGTACGATAGTTAAAATAAACATTTTAAACTTTTAAACTTTCCTCGTGTCTCTGTCAGAACTTATTGTGGACTAGTACGAGCGTGAGAGTGAAAGGGAGTATTCTGTAAACGCGATTCCTAAGAGCATCAGGAGTGTTGTGTTCTGGGGTGTCTAATCACTTGTTCCTTCGTGAATGAGTAGGAAGGGGACGTGCTTGAACACTCGACTGCATTTTTCCTTGGGAGTCCTGCTGACTTTTACGGAGCACGTTTGAGGCATATCTGTTTACCGCTGTTGGTAAAATCTCCCTACTGCATACCACACCCTGGTGATGTCCCAGGGTGCAACGCCGGTTATTTCCTGTAGCAGCGAGGGGGGGGCGTGACCATCGCGCTATATAGCGCTGCGTCGACCCCGTGGCGCGGGCCACGCGAGGACTAAGGGCGGGCCCGTCTGTGCCCGGAGGAGGCTGGGCTGGGCCTCCCTCTAACTTCTTCTTTCTGGATCTAAGGTAATTATCCTCTCACTATTAGTGCACCAGGATATTATGGGGAGACGGAAAGCCCAGGCGGAAAAGAAAGGGGGCGGGAAGGTAGTCACTACCCTTGAGGAATTCTGGTCAAGAGCTGCAAGCGTCCTCTCTCATGAGATTCAAATAACAGAGATACGCTTATCGATGGACCTCTATTATACCCTAGCAGGACACCTCCATTGAGCACTCCAGAAAATACCTTGGAGCTCCCACTAACTTTACAGGACCCATCCAACGGTCTCCCACCTGGTCAACGGAGTCTCTCACCTCCCCCCCCCAAAAGCCCCTGATCTTAATGGGAGGTCTGCTGTTCCATCATCCCCCATCAACCTTGCTGTTGAACCGCCAACAAACAGATCCTGGGGCCGCGTGGGTGCGACGCCCAGACCACCAAAAGTGCCACGCGCTACAAAACACAGGGCAGTCCTCCCAAAAACAACCATGGAAAAAATTCCAATAATAGATCGTGACACAGCCCTGGATAAAGATTTATGTCTGGAAGCAACCAAGTTTATGTCCGCCTTACTTGATCCCATCATGCAGAAGCTGACGCAAATCGAGGAGAGACTAGCCAGCAAAAAACAAGAGCTCCTCAAAAAATGGTGCCCCACAATGTAAACTACTCCTCTGCAGTTTATGGACCAGTCTAAATCCATTCTGTCCCCTAGTTTTGGTGCTAGCTCTTCATTGCCTTATATTCCAACATGGCCACCTGTGCAGGGGGGACCCGTCCCTTCACCTTGTGTACATTCTACTACCAAACGGAGGAACGCTTATTAACTACGTTGGGCGCAGGCATAAATGATAAACGGGCACCAAAATGAAAGGGTGAAACAAGTCAGAGGCTCACCTTCCCACCAAATCAAGCACCACCCCTGGAAGAGGGGGGCACTTACTATCATCAAACTTTCCATCTACATCCGTCAGCCTCACCCCTTGTGCTGGGCCTGGTAAATATGCCTCCCTTACGAAACCAGCAACGTGAATCAACCACACAATTAATGGACACATGTTTACATTAGTTATCTAATCATTTTATGGACCGGGGGATTGGGTGCTATCAGGTAGCCAACAA
Source organism: Lissotriton helveticus (assembly GCF_964261635.1). Classification (NCBI taxonomy): domain Eukaryota; kingdom Metazoa; phylum Chordata; class Amphibia; order Caudata; family Salamandridae; genus Lissotriton; species Lissotriton helveticus. Next base: position 1,788,425,760 of record NC_136063.1, on the reverse strand, counting down.
GATCATTATGGCAAGAAGAGTGGGGTGGGTCGGCAACTCCAATAAATACTTTGCAGGAGACTGCGTGGTAATACATTTTAACAAAGCGCACTTTGGTAGCTTCTTAATAACTTACATAAGTCACCTTCTAGTAGCACGCAGATAATCCCACTTAAATTGGAGTATTTCTATAGGCAGGGGAGCAAGCAGGCCCCTTGTCAGGAATTGGCCAATGGGGTGAGATTCGACTACCCTCAAGCACTTCACAAGATCATGATCACACACGCTTCGTCTCATGGGATAGGCTTTCTTTTTTTTTTTTTTTTTTTAAAACCTTTATTGTGCATAAAAAGTAACAAATACGGGCCCACAACCTCCAGGCCGGGCACGATACAGTAAGCACAAGAGCAAATAGGACAAATTTCCAGCAGCACCAGGATTTATAGCAACAATCATGAAATAACTCTGCAAACAAGTACGTGCCACCAGGAAACAGGAGCATTGAAGGTTAGTTTTAAAATTTTTAAAAAGAACATAAACAGTAAGGAGAGAGATCAAGGAGCACTGAGTCCGAAACATTACGTCACAACAGGAGGAAACAACAGCATAGTGTGGAAGCAACCACATAAGCGAGCATCAAAGACAACATGGCGGATCAAGATCAAATAACAAGAGCTTCGACTAGCAAGTACACGCCACGTAGCACGCCACCCTCTTCCACTGACCCGTCCCCCGGACCCAGAACAGAAATAGATAAAGAAAAGCGCAGAAAATAGATAAGGCCCATAGAAATGAACTGTGTGAAATGAAAACCCACCCCCCACCCTACAACAAAGCGGAGGCTATGGCCTACCCCCCCGGCAGCGTGTCTGTCGCCCACTAAGGAACCCGAAATATAGAAAAAGAAAGAAAGAAACAGAAAAAGAATACCCTAATAACAGAGGAGGGCCAAATTCTAAAGCACCCAGACTCCCCGGCCAGTAAGTCTCTCCACCACCCATAACAACAGAATTAGAGCGACCATATAGAAAGAAAGCAGGGAGAGACATCAGAATCATTGTAGCACGCGTCGAGGAAGCGTCCCATCCCGGGCCCCCACCCGCCCACCAAGAACAATAAAGCGAACAGGATCACCCCTAACCCTGGCCAGATTTCAAGCGTCCACCCAAATACGACCCCGGATAGCACATCGCCCCAAAGAGAACAAAGGGGTATAATGGCCGCCCTTTACAAGGAGAAGGGCCCCCTGCACAAATAGTACAAACCCAGTCACCAAGCGTGGCACAGATCCAGAATATCGCCGCACCAAAGTCCACCCAATCCAGCATAAAACAACGACATAAACCCTCAGCATCGCCATCCTGATCAGCGTAGGAACATAGTGGCGTCTCCAGCCGAGCCGCAAACGAGGATAAGGGTCCATCAGCTGACAGTGAAAACCGAGACAGGATAGGAAACAATGTAGCTTCCACGAAACAGGGTGGCGGCAGTCCTGCAAAGAATCCAGTCTCAGAGCGTTGCACCCGCTGAGAAGTACGCCGCAACAATGTCTCCATTGCAAGTCCAGGAGAAATTCGGTCGATATCATAAGGGGGCCCAGCTGGTGGGGCACTCCCCGATCCCAGAGCGACCGCATCCAACTTCGCGCCGAGCGCACAGGAGCAATCACGCCATTCTGCCCTCAAATCGGCCAGCGCTGCAAGGATGGAGGCATGAGTGATGCAAGGCGGCCGAGCTAATGAATCGACAGCGCGGAGTTCAGCGGGGTGTGCCAACCGCCACTGAGAGCCATGGAGGGCGACATCTCCAGGGGCAGAGACGGAGCCCAGTCGCGCTACTGAGGGGACGACCGCCATATTGTGCACCAAAACAGGGGCAACTACACACATGAGTGGGTCCCAGGATAGGCAGCTGGGGTGCAGGCACAGACGAAGTCCAGAACTCCCTTTAATAGCGTGCGACAAAGCATGTAGGTCCCGTCATGGAGACCCGACCCGGCGTGGAACAAAGGCGAGTCGCAGCGGCCATTTCCTCCTCTCCCCACACAAAACAGCGCAGCTCACCACAACACCGCTATGAAGGGAGGAAGCGATGAAAACCATTGCCGGTCAAGCAGCTCCGCCACAGGAGGGATCGGTACGGGTACCGAACAAGCCATAAATCGTAGCAGGGGACACAGGCTCACCACCCGTCTGTGGGATCCGAGAAGCTCCGGCCGTCCCCAGCTGGGCACATCGACCCGGGGCACAGGTCCAGGGCTCGGCACCGGTCGTCGAGGAAATCCGCAATTACTATCAGTAATCGGGCCGGGAAGAGCACCGGAGAAACGCCACCAGCGACAGCGCACCTCCCTCGTCTTTTCGCGGCCACTGTGCCTCAGGATAGTAATCAGGATAAAGTTTTAGTAAAACAGGCTCGGGGAGCCGGGCGACTACACGTCCGTCACCGCCGCCATCTTGGCTCCTCCTCCATGGGATGGGCTTTCAAACAGATATACCCCCCTCTCGGACTTGGAAGCGTGCGATTGACCACCACCATCCCACGATCTCTCGGCTCTTTCTTTAGAGATCTTATCCCATGCACTGCAGGCAACCCCCATGCCTCCTTTAACACAAGGGTTGGTGGATGAAAACAAGATAAATCTGGCATCTTGGAATGTGGCAGGGATTGCCACCAAGATGGGTGATGCTGAGTGGCAAAAGTACCGGTCAAAGATGGAAATCATTTGTTTTCAAGAGACTTGGGCTAATGACCCAGTGTATTTTGATGGGTATTGCACTTTTCATACACCAGCCGTGCCCTCTGCATCAGGTAGAGTGAAAGGGGGTTTATTAACCCTTATCTCCAATACCTTACCGATCCAAATACAGCAGCTAGGCTCGCCGAATAACCATTTCCAAATGCTGCAATTAGCGCTTACAAAGGATGATCATTGGATTTTAATACATTTTTACAATAACGAATTTGGAGGCAACATGAGGAAAACAGTCGTTGACTTGGATAATGAGTTGGACTGCCTCAACCCAGGCACTCACCGGCCTTCCTGCAGATTAATCTGGATGAGGGACTTTAATACATATTTGTGCAAATATAATGAGGCCAGGGTGTGTGGGCTGGACGACCACCAGGGAAACCCCCTTTGTCACTTTTCACATACTGAAAATGGTGACACCCTTAACTGTTTGCTCTATTTAAGGCACCTGTGCATAATTAATAGCTAAAGGACTGGCCAGATAGAGAGCACATTTAGGAGAAACAACTCTGAGTCAACAATTGATTTTGTTTTAGTTTCCCTGGCAACATGAGATAGAGTTATTCACTCAGCCACTTTGTTCTCGCCCCATAGTGACCATGCTATTTTATACTCTCACTTAACCCTCCTTCACAAAAGTAAAAGAAATAAGCAGGTAGTGCACAATATTGTACTAGCCAGGAAAAATGGCTACCAATTAAAATGGACACAGGTTGTAAAACTTAGTCTGATTGACGCCATAATAGGCCAAGCTAGGGATAAGATCATACATTGCCTGGTAAAGGACTTGTCTCCCTCTCAAATAGTTACACAGTTCAGAGAACTATTAATAACATTAAAAGTTGCACTTACCCAACCCAAATCAGCCAGTGATCTCCACCTGGTTTAATACAGAATGCAAAGAGATCTCTAGCAAGTGCCCTAAAATCCAATCCTAGAGATCTGGTACTGGTAAGACTATTGAGAAGTGAGTACAAGAAGGCGAGGTCCAAACGAATAAAGGATATAAGGGAGAAGGCAAGGGATGACCTTGAACTGGCTGCTAGGTTTGGAAACAGCAGGGAGTCCTGGAAAATGATAAATACCCCCTATTTTAAAGATATAAATGATCCATCCCTGGACACACATGTAGAGGAAGAAGCGAGGATAAAGCTTTTTGAAGGTATATTTAGTTTACACTCCACTATAGAGTCCACGCAATCCATCCAAGTTCCCTGTCCCAGCAGCTTCCTGACCTTTTCGCTCTATGAAGTAAGAATAGGGCTGGATGCCTGTGTCCCGGGTAAGGTCCCAGGACCTGATTGGGTCCCCATCGATCTCTTCCAGGCCAGTGGAGACATATGGGTCCCACTCATAACAAATGTATTTAATAGCATAATGTTGGAAAGTGGGATATTGGTAGGGGCAAATGTAGGTCTGCCACTGGCAATAAGGCCACTAACACATGGTAGGACCCAGCATAGGTCTTAGAAAATTATTCCTATACTCAAACCTTGGTAACGTGGCTGCGAGCAGACAGGCTTAACTTCAAAGACAGGTATGTAAAGCATTTAAAAACACAATTTCAGTAAATATTATTAATCAATAACTTCCTACCATGTTAACCTATGGGATTTGCAATAGGGAAAATGACTTGGGACAGTTTTCTAGCACCAGGACTTATACAAACATATTTTATAAGTATTTCCCTAATTTCCACAGGACCCACACCCCCTGTGCAACTAGGGGAGACTTTAGGAGTTCTGAATCTGCAGAAATATTGCAGATCCTCTTTGCTCCTAGCATCAAAGTCGAATTTGAGCAGCACCTTACCACAATGTGGGAGTGAAATTTGAAATTTTACTTTACCCAGGCATATAAAAACTTATTTTATAAGAGTGTACCTTATAGATAAGTGACCCCCACCCCTGGGATACCTAGGGGAGACCCTGGGGGTCCCTAATATGCCAAAAACATTGTAGGTTTTCCATTTTCTAAGTGCCCCTACCACCAAAGTCGAGTTTGGGTACAATTTACCTTTTATAAGCAGTCCTGGCACCCAGGGCAGTTTTTAAACTGACCTCAAGTTTCAGCAGTGCACACATGCAAGTGCAGAAAAAGCTGCTGGCCTCTAAACTACTGTGCCCCATGGTACTGGGGACTTCTAGGCACTTTCAATCCCCTGCCCTATTATATACTAGGGGCTTATGGGGTAGGCCATGGTCCCCACCGCCGATGCCAGACTTCACGACTGACCTACGACGACGCCACTCTCAACACACTCAATGCCGGCCGGAACCCTGCCTGCTACCGAGCCACCCCGAGACGCACCCACGGACCTTTCGCCTGCAAAGCTTGCCGCTTCACCTGCATCCGGACCTGCACCGCCCCCGCCGTCTCCAACACTAACAGCAACCACCTGAAGTGCACCCTGCTGAACACCCGATCCGTCCACAGGCACGCCGTGGAACTCTGGGACCTGCTCGACGCAACAGCACCGGGCGTCGCCTTCCTCACCGAAACCTGGATAACGCCTCCTCAGCGCCCGACATCGCCACTGCCATCCCGGACGGATACAAGATCACCTGGAAGGACCGCATCAACCAGACGGGAGGAGGCATCGCCATCGTACACAAGAACACCATCCGCATCTCGACTAACTCCGACAAAACCTTCTCCGCCGCCGAGCACCTGCACTTCCAGATACACACCGACCCCAAGACCACCCTCCGAGGCACCCTCATCTACAGACCACCGGGACCACGCACGCAGTTCAGCGAAGACATCGCAGACTTCATCAGCCCGCACGCCCTTCCCTCCGCCGACTACATCCTCCTAGGGGACCTCAACTTCCACCTGGAGAAAAACAACGACAGAAACACCACCGCCCTGCTGGACAACCTCGCCAACCTCGGACTCAAGCAACTGGTAGACACCCCCACCCATTACGCGGGACACACGCTTGACCCCGTCTTCTCATCCAGCAAGCACGTCTCCTTCAGCCACGCCACCGGACTCCACTGGACAGATCACAGCTGCGACCACTTCAGCTTCAGTAGAACTACGACCCACCACCAACCGCAACAGGACCCCCGCCGCAGCTGGAGCAAGATCACTGCCGAACAACTCACTGCCTCCCTCAGCCAGCACACTCTCACCAGCACAACGGACCCCAACGTAGCAGCCAGCAACCTCACCAAGTGGCTGACCGCCTGCGCCGATGACCTCGCACCACTAAAGAACCCTCCCAGCAGACCCGGCAGCAAGAAAAACCCCTGGTTCACCGACGATCTCAAGGAATCCAAGAAGAACTGCCGCACCCTCGAGAAAGCCTGGCGGCTCGACCACACCACAGACAACTGGACCGCCCTCAAGCACGCCACCCGCAAACACCATCAACTGATCCGCGCCACCAAGAAGACGGCACTCAAAGAACGACTGGACAACAACGCCCACGACAGCAAGGAACTCTTCAGCATCGTCAAAGAGTTCTCGCCGGAACCACCGACATCACTCCCACGCAAGACCTCTGCGACTTCCTCGCCTCGTTCTTCCACCGCAAGATCGCCGACATACACAACAGCTTCGACTCACAGGCCACGCACCCTACCACCGAACCAACGCCCGCCACCACCACCCTCTGCAACTGGACCATGACCAGCACCGAAGACACCACCCGCACGATGAACTCCATCCACTCAGGATCACCAACCGACCCATGCCCACACCACGTCTTCAACAAAGCCGCCGCCATCATCGCACCCCACCTCCGAGACACCTCAACTCCTCCTTCCACACCGCCACCTTCCCGGAGAACTGGAAGCATGCCGAGCTGACCGCCCTCCTGAAGAAACCAACGGCGGACCCCACCGACCTCAAGAACTACCGTCCCATCTCGCCCCATCCATTCCCGGCCAAAGTCATCGAGAAGACCGTCAACAAACAGCTTGCCGCCTTCCTCGAGACGAACGGATGCCTCGACCACTCGCAGTCCGGATTTCGGGCCAACCACAGCACCGAGACCGCCCTGATCGCAGCCACAGACGACATCAGAACCCTGACCGACAACGGGGAAACAGCGGCCCTCATCCTCCTGGACCTCTCCGCAGCGTTTGACACGGTCTGCCACCGAACCCTAGTAAAGCGCCTCAGCAACATCGGAATCCGAGAGAAAGAGCTGGAATGGATCATCTCGTTCCTCACCGGAAGAACCCAGAGAGTCCGCCTCCCTCCGTTCAGATCCGACGCCACCGAAGTCATCTGCGGCGTACCACAAGGATCTTCTCTCAGCCCGACCCTCTTCAACGTCTACATGGGCCCCCTCGCAGCCATCGCACGCCAACACCACCTCAACATCATCTCCTACGCCGACGACACCCAGCTGATCCTCTCCCTCACCAACGACCCGACCACCGCCAGAGCCAACCTACACGAAGGGATGAAAGACGTCGCCCACTGGATGAGGAACAGCCGCCTTAAACTGAACTCAGACAAGACGGAAGTCCTCATCCTTGGATCATCACCCTCCGCCTGGGACGACTCCTGGTTGCCCCCGGCCCTGGGCACCGCCCCCAAACCAACGGACCACGCACGCAACGTGGGCTTTATCCTGGACTCCTCCCTCTCGATGACCAGACAAGTCAACGCCGTTTCCTCATCGTGCTTCAACACCCTGCGCATGCTCCGTAAGATCTTCAGATGGATCCCCACTGAAACCAGGAAGACCGTCACCCAGGCACTCGTCACCAGCCGACTGGACTACGGGAACGCCCTCTACGCCGGAACCACAGCCAAACTCCAGAGAAGACTCCAACGCATCCAGAACGCCTCCGCACGACTCATCCTGGACATCCCCCGACACAGCCACATCACCGGACACCTGAGAGAACTGCATTGGCTCCCCGTCAGCAAGAGAATTACGTTCAGACTCCTCACCCACGCACACAAGGCTCTGCACGACCTGGGCCCCAAGTACCTCAACGACCGCATGACCTTCTACACGCCCACGCGCCAGCTACTATCAACCAGCCACGCACTTGCCACCGTACCACGCATCCGCAGAGCCACCGCCGGAGGAAGATCCTTCTCCTACCTGGCAGCCAAGACTTGGAACTCCCTCCCCATTCACCTCCGACGTACCCAAGACCATCTCTCCTTCAGGAAGCAACTCAAGACCTGGCTGTTCGAGCAGTGACAAACCCCTCTCCCCCAGCGCCTTGAGACCCTCCCGGGTGAGTAGCGCGCTATATAAATGCCGTGATTGATTGATTGATTGATTGATTGAATTACAGGGGTACCCCAACATACCATAGTGTACCCTAGTGTATGTTAGGTGTTTTAACTGTATTCTAATGTGTTCCCTTCAGCTTAGCACTGGCCAGGGCCTGGTTAGGCAGAGCACAGGGTCAGTCAAAATCAGTTACCACCAGTATCAGTCAGCAAAAAGTTGGGGGGTGCCCAGGGCACAGGATGACTTTGGAACACATAGCCATAGAGCCCCCCATCTTGGAGACATAGTATCCTAGTGCCCATTTTCAAGAAGGGAGATAGGGCCTGTTCAAATAAGTACAGACCCATCTCCCTTCCAGATACAACAGCAAAATTAATTGGCAGGCTATTATTAGCCAGGTTGGAGAAATGGGCACAGGAATTAAACATTTTAATGTAGGCGCAATATGGCTTCCAGAGGGGGAAGGGGACAGTAGACTAATGTCTCAGTCTCTCGCTGTGTATAGACAAGTACACAAAGGCCAAGGGCGGTAAGCTATATATGGCCTTCATGGACTTGTCAGCCGAGTTTGACTGCGTGTCCCACCAGAAGTTGTGGCCTATGATGGCGGAGATGGGGATTGATCCACCAATTATCCACTTCATTTATCAGCTATATGCCAATGCTACGGCCTGTGTGAGGTAAGGCTGAAACAGAGAATGCACACGCGTGTTTAAAATCGAGAAGGGGGTCAGGCAGGGCTGTGTCCTCGCGCTGTTTCTTTTTTGCATCTATATTAACGGGGTGGAGGTGGCCCTGTCGGGCCCAACTCTCGACGTGCTTAGATTCAATGACTCCCCTGTACCACTACTGGCTTACACTGATGATGTAGTGTTATTAGCAAGGACAGCGATAGCACTCCAGAGCCTTTTAACTGCTTAGGCCTCATTTATGGCCTCCCTAGACCTTAATGTCAATGCAGCCAAATCTTTTATTATTATAACTGGCGCCGCCAGAGGCGCAAAAGTGCCCCATTTCCATCTGGCCTCAAGAAAATTGAAGTAGTGGACTCCTTTGCATACCTGGGCATCCTGTTTAATAGTAAACACACCTGGTCGAAATTGGTGGCCGCCAGGGCCCTGGTCATGGAAAGAAGCCTCCTAGCAATAAAGGGCTTCACTGAGAAGCTGGGGGCCAGGCCGGTGGATACAGTTAAAACCATTTAGGCAAAACAAAGGCGGCTGCAATTGCAGAGAATGGAAGATGTCTTCTTCAAGTCCAGGGTTTTACTACCACCCACCGCATCTAATTCCATCTTACATCTCGAATTAGGGCTCCCCTACCTGTCTGACTGTGTGAGACTGGCACCGGTTCTGTTGTGACTCTCCACCTGGCAACGGATGACGGTTAATTTAACCCAACGTATAATTAGGGACTGCCTTAGGTTGGAGGGTCGCAACAGGATCAGCTGGCTCAGCTACGTGGAAGCAGAGCTGAGTGCCATCGGGCAGGAGGATTTGTTTAGGGACCCACCTTCCTGCAGGTATGTCTCCAAACGGAAACTGACTGATCTATTCATGCAGAGGGTTGGTTTCATTCGCAGGGGAAAGTACTGCTCCCAAAAAGCGTTTATCGCTTATGCCCTTGTTCCGCCTAGACCTAAGGGAGACCATTATTTCTATCTTTCATGCATCATTATGGCCCAACATAGATTTATTTTGGTGTGTTTCCGTTTTAACTTCATTCCATTGATGCTGGGGTTCCCGGAGAGGAAGTTTTACGCACGCTGACCTTGCTTTGTGTTCACGTGACAATGCCTCCCTCAAACCGACCTGCATTTGGTATTGTTTTGTACATTTTATCACAGCGAAAGAGAAGCCTTTATTTTGCCCATCTTAAGACACCAAAACTTCAAACAATGTAGGGTGGCATTGTACTTTTTAAAGTTTTTACCCAATCCGTATGTTTGCTTCTTGGTAGCATCTTATTTGTGGGCTTGCACAAGAAAAAGAAAGCGGATGGGCATGTTGACCTGAAATACTGTAAAGGTTTTTTCTTTTTCCCTTTCTTTTAGTTAAACATAATTGTAAACTGTGTTTTATGATTTTAAAGGTTTGGAATGATGAATCTGTGCTTTTATGATTTATTCATAAATAGATCGAATAAAGGTTTTAAATGAAAAATGAAATGAGTAGGAAGGGAAGTGAGACATTATAGCAAGTCAGTCGGGGGCTCCTGGGTACTTAGGTGGAAGGATGACTTAGTCCCTGCCTATTAGGGTCCTATATTCCCAAGCATAGTTCTGTGACTCTGCAGAATCCCTGCAACAAAAGCATGCTGAACTTTGTACTATTTTGCAAACTATATTCCACAGCTAGGAAATGCTATTTGGTACCAATATTGTGCTAATTTAATACTAAGCAGTGCATGCCGGCATTGATGGCACTACAGCAGATTGCGTCAGAAACATGTTGAATGGCAGTAGTGAATTGTAGTTGAAAACTAGGAAATCTATTGTATAAGAGGAGAATGAGAATCTTTACCGATCGGCACTGTGTTTAATATCTTGTTTTTTAGGGACATTTTTATTTTATCTTGATAAATCTTAAAAAATCATGTTTGCATTTTAGATAATGAGGAATGTATTTATTTGAAACTGAAAGCATAATGTATTTTCCCTAATGTACTTTTATGAATTTTTGAGTCAATCAAATAGTTTTTGAGAAGTTGTAAATTAAGTTGAGTAGTGTCAGCAAAAGAAAACTTTCAGATCCCGAAACTTTTGAAGATGGCAGCAAGGGACATAGATAAATATTAAAGAATATGAAGAAAAGTGCAGACCCTTGAGGTACAACAGACGTGATTGGGAAACTGTTAGTCAGCGCAGCCTTAGGGTGTCTTACCCAGACTTTTTGACTGAGCACTTTAACACTGCTAACCAGTGCTAAAGTGCAATGTGCTCTATCCTCTAAAGATGGTTTGATTGACTTACCCACAATTGGCATATTTAACTTACCTGTAATTCCCTAGTACAATGCACTACGTGTGCCCAGGGCCCGTAAATTGAATGTTACTAGTGGGACTGCAGCACTGCTTGTGCCACCAACTCAAGTAGCCCTTAAACATTTCACAGGCCTGCCACTGCAGAGCCTGTGTGTGCACATTGCACTGTCATGTCGAATTTAAATTTAAACCCCCTTGCCAAACTTTACACATCCCCCTATATTACACATAAGTCACCCTTAAGGTAGGCCCCAGGGAACCCATAGGGCAGAGTGATGTGTAATCAAAAGGGAGGAAATGGACTTTTAAGTTTTACATGTCCTGGTAGTGAAAAACTCCCTACTTCGTTTTTCACTACTGAGAAGCCTATCCATCTCATGCGTTAAAATTGAGGACTCCTTATTACATTTAATAAGCTGTAATTCCTATTTGAGAGAAGGTCGAGTTGTCATGTTTAGTAACTATGTAAGGGTAGTAATAAATCTTCTTTAAAGGTAAAGTTGGATTTGTCATTATTATTCTGAAAATGCCATTTGTAGAAAGTTGGGCATTTTCCTGCACTTAGTCATTTGCAGTCATCTGCCTGTCTCTGATAATGGGCTGGGGTGAGTGACAGTTCACTTTGTGTAATCCCTTTGGCCTACCACACGCAAATGAAGGCTGGGTGTGACTTAATGCATCTTCCTGGGAGGAAGGAGCTGGCCACAGCCTCACATTTACACCTGAATAGGCTGGACCCTGTCCACACACAAAGGACTGCATACCCCCCAATAGTGAGTCTGGAGCCAGGGCAGGGAAAAAAAGCGCCTGGTGCACTTCAAAGACCATTCTCTGAAGTTATCCCCACATCAAAGGCACAACTGGGTGTAGTAGCACATGTGTAAATCCGGTTCACCTACTGAACCCTTGCCCACCAAGCTATACAACATCCTTGTAAGAGTCCCAAACAACAGACTATACCAACTGAGTACACTTCTGGACCTGAAGGACTGCCACTCTGCTGGACAGCTGTTCTGGAAGATTGCGCCTTGCTGGGCTGCCCTACTGCACTCTCTGACTGGACCTTCATCACTTGACCCAGATTGACTCCAAAGGCTAGCTGACTAGCCTCCTGTGCTTAGAAGACTCAGGGTTATCAAAGTCTTCAATCCTGCTCCCCCGCGTTCATTAGAAGTATGAGAACAGAATCAACGCATCGCAACTGTTGCGGTAACAGAGCTGATGGAAAGTACTCAGATCCAACGCATAGCCATTGGAACCACCAAATCGAATTTACCATATCGCCGTCACTGAAGAAGGGTGATCAACACATCCCTTCGACTGAGTGAAGAAACTGGAGTATCAGCTTCGGAACCAACTCATCTTTGAACCGGCGCTTTGTTTTTGGAACTATAAAGGTAAAACAATATCCCAAAAGGTATGAATGAAAAGGCAATTTATATTGCATGCACAAGGCATTACATGGATCAGAAAAAGCAGAGACTTGTTCAAATGATTTAAAGTCCAAAATAAATTTTGTATTTGGTATTCAAACAAGGCAGGAAAAATTCATATAGGAATAGTTATGTACAGCACACAATAAGATAATTCAAATGACAACCGAAAAAACTTGGTGCTCAATATGTACAAGTGATGTGTGGCAACCCAAGTGAGAAAGTGAACATGAAAAAGTGAACAGCGATGGACGGCGCAAGGTGAGCGAAGTGAAATATTTACAGTGAATAGCTCAAAATGTGACACAGAATCAGTGACTTTATATTGCACAATTCGCAATTTAAATGGAGTCACAACAAGATGCGCCTATAATTTGCGCTGTGGGGTCGACGGCGTTTCGGTCCTTAACCAATGTGGACCATCTTCAGGACGGGGTTGTCTCGTTTCAGGTGCTGTGAGCGGGCAAAGTCTCAGCCCTGATCCAAAGGATCCGGCGAAGTTCGTCCGACCGCCCAGGAACTGAGTCTTCTGGAGGTTTGGAGTAGGTGTCACAAAACGATCGCGGCAATTTAGTATTTCGGCAGCCAGGGACCTGGAGAATTACATGGTCCGGGAACGTAGTAAACCCGAGTAGGCGTACCAGCCGAGCGCCAGGATGCCCTTGGGGTGACAGGACCGCGCTATATAAGTATACATACAATACAATACAGGGAGCCTGCGGTTAGCGTGTAGATCACTCACAGAGTCAAACGCTGAATGCCAAACTGGCGCATTGGCATTGCTGCATAGAGAAAACCAACAAATCTCCTTGACTGTGGATTCGACACTGATGCATCGCTCGGCTGCACCTCATATCTTGCTGTTTACGACTGTACTCAGATCCAACGCATAGCCATTGGAACCGCCAAATCGAATTTACCGTATCGCCGTCATTGAAGAAGGATGATCAACACATCCCTTCGACTGCGTGAAGAAACTGGAGTATCAGCTTCGGGACCAACTCATCTTTGAACCGGCGCTTCGTTTTTGGAACTGGCGCATTGGCATTGATGCATAGAGAAAACCAACACATCTCCTTGACTGTGGGTTCGACACTGATGAATCGCTCGGCTGCACCTCATATCTTGCTGTTCACGATTGTATTTTTGCTCAGTGGGGCCTTCGTGGGTCCTGTATCCGGCATGCACTCCATCACGGTTGGCCTGGCCTCTTGACATTGTCCTGGTCCAGCATGACCAATTAACTCTTTAGGCACATACTGCTTCTAAGCACTGATTATGCATTTAATCATTGAAAATTCATATCTTAATTTCTACTTATTGGGTTTTTGACATTTTGGTCTTGTTTTATTTATAAAATCATAACTTATTTTTCTAAACTGGCCTGAAGTCTTTTCCTGATATTTTCACTGCGTTACTGTTTGATGCATTGCACAAATACTTTACATATTGCCTCTTAGGTTAAGCCTGACTGGTCTGTGCCAAGCTACCACAGGGTGAGTAAATGTTAACTTATAGTGAGTATCTGACTTACCCTGACTACAATTATGGTTCCTGCTGAGGCAGGGTGCATACCTCTGTCAACCAGAAACCCAATTTTTAACAGAATGATTTTGAGCTAACTGGATTAAGTGATAGGGATTGAATCGTCCCTGAGATAAATGAGGCAATCCAAAGCCTGATACTACCACCTCTATCACACTCGTGACCAGGATAGAATAATCCACAGTTTCAAACACAGCAGACAAGTCAAGCAAATGAGGCAGATGGAAGAGTCCCAGATATGTGATGTTGCCGGCCATTTCCTGTTTCACACCTTAATTTTTTTTAAATACCAATTCAATTCATTTCTGCTAGTTGCATTAAAGCTAAAATTTCACTGTGTGAAACTAAAAACAACAGAGGGTAATTTTTGTGAAATAACATACAACCTTAATTTATGACTATAACTGTTACATGTATCCATAGAGACCCCGTTGACGATGCTAGCAGCTCTACGCAATGGTCGAAATACAATTAAGAGCTTGCGAATGGGTAGTACTGAGTGAAAGAAAAAAATACAACATAGTCCATCTTTTACAATATTCATTTCCAATAAAGAAAAACTGCTATTCCTAGACTGTTTTTACCTTCTGAACTAATCTACATATTTCCAGGGCAGTTCAAACATGCCTCCATTTTAATTTATTATTTGATTTCTATGTTTGTTTCTTTATATAAATTATTCAGTCCTCTTCTGCCTGCTTTCAATTAGCACACGTAATGTAATGACTTTTAGCGCAATAATTGGTCCATTGCTGCTTTCACACATATTGAATATGACAGCATTTTAACATCCGAGTAACTGAAACAACTCTATTTAAAAAAGCAATTCTTGCTTAATTGCACTAATCATTTGCCAATAAGCAATTAGAGTTTGCGGTGTAATACTAGGTATATTAATTGTGTTTACCGCTTGCATGTTACCGCGGAAATGGTACAGAATAAATGTGCATTAATAGAACATCACCTGTATCTGCTCACTTGTTAGCAGGTTGATGTTAATTTACCAGAACATTATCTAGCATGAGCTTCTTGTGAGGTACGTTTTGTTGACAGTTAAAGGCTGCAAATCTGTAAATATCATAACTGCATAATTATGTTTAATTCCACTCAACTGGAATGGTTTTCATCGAGAAATATCAACGAACCATAGAAATGCATCTTTCTGTATGTGCAATTTAGTTCATTATCAATCACAAGGGCTGGTTGATCAACAAAGGCTTTAGTGAGCACAACCTTTCACTTAATCTTCCAACATGAAATTTTAAGGTCAACAGAATCCGGTTTATTGGATGGATGTTTAATTTACAAATAAATTGTTGCATGTTTTGTCACAATTATAAGAATTCCAAACCACACGGTGATACTGACACAGATGGTTAGTGAGAAATGAGTATCTAAACAAGGCCTGCTTGATTTTTCAACTATTTTTTTGCAAGCTACCATTGTCACACTTTCGTTCATTTCATTTCACACCTAAAATGATTCTAGAACCGTTACTAATCTAGAACCGTTACCATCATCACTTACAAAAATGAATGTGTCTGATGAACACATTTTTTGTTGTGAGTTGGTATGGCACTCTTATGGTACTCCTTGGCTTACTCCTGGAATTCAGTATTAAGCTATGATTACTAAAAGAGTAAGGGCCGGATTTAGATCTCAGCGGAGGGAATACTCCGTCACAAACGTGACGGATATCCTGTCCGCCGTATTACAATCTCCATAGGATATAATGGAATCCTAATACGGCCAACAGATATCCATCACGTTTGTGACAGACTATTCCCCTCCTCCAAGATATAAAGCAGACCTTAAGTATAAACCAATTCTTTGTGAATCGTGCCCAACATCTTCGCTTTTGTTGATTTTCTCCACCTTCCTATATAAATATACACATAGCACTTGCAACTTATAGCTGCTCCACCAAAGTGAAGCAGTGGTACCTAATGACAGGTTTGCTGCCGCTAACAGAAGAAATAACAGGATTTTCACATAATGCTGTCATGTACAAATTACATGACCACAGTAATTAGAAATCACAGGGGTCATTTACGCTATCATCTGCCCTTGTGGCTTTTTGTATATAGGCCAGACGGTACGGAAAGTAAAATGCCGCATCCTCCAGCACTGTAGCCATATACGCTGCAAGGTACGGGGCACACCCCTTGTAGACCATTTCTCCACATTTCGACACACAGCTGACAGTATCACATAGTGGGTGGTTGAGAAAGTAAAACCCAACCCAAGCGGGGGTGACTTCACCAGCATCCTCAGCAAATGTGAGTGTAGATGGATACACCAATTAGACCCTATTACACGGGGGCTGAATGAAGCAGAGGAAATCAGCAGACAGGTCTACATACTCTGCCACGGATGAACATGGACACTGAAACACTAGGGATCTAGAGCCACTGATGGAACTCTGTACTTATCACCTTGGAGACATTCATCACACTGGGGCTCCAGTGATACTCCACCAGACTAACTTACAGTAGCTCACTGATGGTGCACCTTGGCCACTGAGACGCCTGACCTCTAATCTGGTGAGGAAGCTCACACTAGATGTCCTCCCTCACATAGCCTATTACCTTCTAATGCCTGCATCCTTAGGTTATATAGGCTGTTGTAAATAACCACCGATATGAGGCAGGGTTGTATTTTAACATTAAAACAGAATGTGCGTACCAGCTTTTAAATTTATGAATTGCGACCAACCGGCAAATCTTAACAGCATCGCACTAATCTTTTGTTTATGATCATTGTATGTACAACTATGCAATTCTCGATATTGGTTGTAATCGTTATTCACATAATTGTAATGTGGTCATTGTATGTTTTAAAATGCACCTCTTGAAGTTGGTAATAATGTATTTAATGTCTCATCTACACACAAGGGCATATTCTTGCACAATGCCCGTCCTTCGCCAGTATAAGTATTCTATTGCCGTAGGTTGTAGTCTGTCAACAATGGCAACCATACAACGTCATACTAATGTCAGCGTACGCTGTAGTAATGACATTTTAAAACATCCTTGAGATCACCGCAACTCCCTGTCATTCCACACAGAGGCGGCATACGGACATTGACGGTGCGGCGCTACTGCAGGTAATTCTCTAAGCCTCCAGATCTTGTACGTACTGATCATTAGCTGGATCAGTATACTGACAGCCCCTCTGCTCATCTCGTTTCAGCCCCATTGAACTTACTCACGGCGGAGCCGGTCATCCTACGCGAACTCATGGAATCTTATGAGCGCGGTTTAAGCCCTTAGACCAGTAATACGACGGATTTCTCCTTGAACCCAGCAATTGGATTACATCTTATGAGCATTTCTAAGGTAGATACCGCTACGAAATTGTAAATATCACCATGGGAGGGTTGTCCCCTGTTTTTATATCCCTCTGGTTGACTGACCCTACCCTTACCTTCATTACAGCCCGTGTTCAGTCCCATTAATTAGGCTGAACTCTGAAGACTGGATGCCACCACTGCACAGACTAACACTCTGCACAGCGTGGCAGGTAAGCATAACTGGATACTCTGACATCCACCAACTGTATGATGTCTTCTTAATAGTGCAACCCCCTGACCTCCATATTTACCCCATAGGTTGTGACCAGACCACACCCAAACAGGTTGCCACCCCTTACCCACCCTGGCCTGATGAAGACCTGCAAGGCTGAGGCTTGAAACCACCCACACGGCCACAAGTCGGGTCGATACGTCGACGCCCCACATTAGGCCTGGATCCCAGATACATCCCCATCGTACCACACAAGAAGAATACTCTATATGAATTGTGAATTGTGTAATTAACGGAACATATTCAACTGTGTTTGTGGCCAGGCCCAGTAGGACGGTGATTTTTAACCCGTCCGCAATATTGAATTGAAAAAGTTTCTCCTGTCACCTTATTGAATTCCTTTCACCACGGCTCTTCACTTGAGCACCCTTCCTTGATGCACGTTCCCCCTGGAGCAACCTCTATTTTTAACTGAAAATATCCTGACGTCTGCTCGCCAATTAACATGAAAATAAATTCATGTTGGATGAGGTCTTATTGTGTTGCACTTTTTTCCTATAATTTGTGAATAAATGTATTGAGTACTGTGAGCTTAGGAATCAGTTCCCTGAATCTCACAAATGTATTGACATGCCTATAAGGAACCTTTGATTTAGAACTAGTAAGAACCAGGTTTAGGACCACTGTTTTTTGTATCTACATGCACCCAGGTCCACGACCATTATTGGGTAACCCCATTTTTTTTAAATAACCCTAAAGTAATGACTCATTTTTAAAGGACTACATTCCCAAACATTGGCATATTATCCACATTTTTAAATATTCAATTCATCAGACTAGCAAAGACAAAAAACACAAACTGGGAAGGAAACACATTTTCAATCTGCAGGAAATTACATAGATCAATCTGTTTCCTCCAACAGAGGAAAACAAATATGCTAGTAAAGATTTATGCAAAGGATGGAAACACAATCAAAATGGCATGCGTAAAGAAGTAGTGCCTACAAGGAAAGAACATGGTTTGTAGCAGGCCATGAAAGCTACTGGTGTGATCAAACGCGTCACCTTTATTTTCATCCGCTCTACCCTCATCACTGCTTCCTTCTCTATCATACATTATTTGTGTATTCACAGAACAGTTAATATTTAAGCAATCATGAACGCTCCAGTGCATATATCAAAACATCCACTGCGGCTTGCCAGTCTTGGCACAGCACATGAATTCTAATGTTACTTTCCTTTATTTAAACAAAATTAAGTTCTATGCTCTCTGCCAAGGGTTGTTTACAAGTCATTGCTTTCTTCAATAACACCACACACAGCAATATAACATCCAGAAAGATAATGTATTTTTAAGGATTTGTAATTACCATAAAGATATTAGCTCTGTAGCTTCCACCAGACAGGCTTAGTACATGCTTCCCTGCCTCTATTTCTAAATCTGTCACCAAAAATGTGTTCACTGGCACTCCAGGACCACAGCTTCGACAAATACAGTAATTTATAGTGGAAAGATATCTTTATTTCGTATTCGGAAGGAATGTCTGTTGGCTCAGAGGTTCCCTTTTAGGATATCAGAATAGTTTTTCAAAAAAGAAAACAAAAGACAATGGTGCTGTCAAAAACACTTCAAGCAGCGCACCCTTGGTCTCATCATCGCAGTCCGCACCAATGCCGCATCTAGTGTGGAAGAGAAAACACCACTGATAATGATGTGCAGCAGGAGTCTTATGTACCAATGGTTAAGGGAGTGGGGCGATCAATACCTCACAGCGAGGACAGTGCAGTCATTTAGCCTTTAATCTGATTTTTTAATCTACTTATGCGTGCATATCCTTTTCTCTATTTACAAGCTCTCACAATGAATATCACCCAGTCTGAATATAGGGGTACATGCTTGATGCATCATTTTTCAGATTAATAGCCCCACCCTATATTTTGCTTGCAAACCCACCCAAAACAAATTTATTTGCACCTCTGACCAAGTTAGGTCTTTACATTGCAATGCTGGTTCTCATTATTGTATTGCTTTTTTTGTATATTAAATGTGATGTATGTGAATGCCATCATCTCTGGTACTGATGTGTTGTACAGAACGGGTTGTTTCAAAGACCTAGGGAATGTGAACATAATAGAGTACACAGAGTCAATCAATAATAACAAGAGGAGGAATAGGAATCTTGCACTGCATGGTGTGGAGGAAAAGCAAGACAGTAGGCTTGTTCAATGGGTGTTGTCCCAAAGTTGGCCTAAAGTGAAGTTTTAACCAGCTAATCCACGCAGGTGGGGAAAAGGAGGTTGGTGTTGAAGATGAAGCCTGGGACAGAGTAGTAATCATGAACAGCACAAAGAGAGTTCATGAAATTTTGAGATGATGGCTTTGTCATGTAGCTCCTAGGAGTCCCCCAGGACCAGTGCGTTTTGGATGACCTAAACTGAGGGCTTAGTGTCCCAACCGCTTTCGGACACTCCCAAGGGATATGTCAGCTGTTAGACCAGCAAGCTCTACAGTGCAACTACCACCCCCTGTATCTTACTTGGTACTTTCTGGAAATCACTGAACATGACAACACTGATTTCTCAGGGATCGTGGAAAACAGTACAGTGCATCTTGCGCAAACACTCGTGCTTGCTTTCTCTCAGAAAATACACAGGATGGCGATTAAGACGTTTCAATAAGTATTTATTGGTCCAGCGACAGCCTTGTATA
Organism: Lissotriton helveticus; assembly: GCF_964261635.1. Classification (NCBI taxonomy): domain Eukaryota; kingdom Metazoa; phylum Chordata; class Amphibia; order Caudata; family Salamandridae; genus Lissotriton; species Lissotriton helveticus. The sequence goes on along the minus strand of NC_136063.1, from coordinate 1,788,405,626 downwards.
AAACATAAGTATTGCCACAATCAGGAGACAGAAGCATACGAAAGAGATTGCTAGTACCAATATAGTGATTAGTAGATACATATCTATCATAGTGCTGATAAGATGAACATAAGCAGTTCAGATAAAAACAGTAGCACTTGCATATTCCTAAAATGCGTGCCCTAAGTAACTTGCCTTAATATACCCAGCCTAGATCTGTACGTTTAGCATGTATATGTGTATGTAGTTGGAACCAAGTCTCCTCAACTGATGTTTTGGAATGAAGGACCCAGTCTCTGCTTTGAGAATGACAGCCCGCAAGGGATATCAGACCGCTGCGTGTCGAAGATTCAGCATGCAGGACCCTCGTCTCAGCTTGGAAGGAATTCTCCTCTAATTTGTAGGGGGGAGTGAGGGTCTTTTATACTAAATTGGTCACTCCAGGGTGTTTTCTAGAATCAATACTCTCACTTGCGGCGTACCCCTGGGCTCAGCACTGTCCCCGTTCCTCTTTAACATATATCTCCAGTTCTTGGTAGCTGCTCTAGTGCGCATGGACTGCCAAGTTTTTAACTATGCGGACGATACCCAACTTATCCTCCAGATTGACAATTCCCCTCAGGCCCACTCACTGGTGCAAAACATACTCAAATATACAGTGAATTGGATGACAGTTAATTCACTAAAAGTTAACCCCGACAAAACAGAGGTCCTTGTCATCCCCTCGAAAATCAATCCCTGGAGTGATCTTTCCTGACCCCAAGAGCTCGGCACAACCCCCACGCCAGTAACAGTCGTAAAAAGACTGGGCATCAAGATTGATGCCTACCTTTCCATGGCTAATCAAGTTGCTACAGTGGTTGGAATCTGCACAGGTCTATTGAGACAGTTACGGAAACTCGCCCCCCTCCTCTCAACTACTGTGCTACAGATGATTGTGTCAGCCACAATCGGGTCCACACTGGACTATAGGAATGCCTTATACATTGGCCTCCCTGAGAAGCTCATCAACAAACGACAGGTGACTATGAATGATGCAGCTAGGCTGATCTTCAGGCTTCTCAGAAGGACTCATGCCACCCCTCTGCTGTGCAGGCTACACTGGCTCCCCATTAAGCAGAGAGAAAAGTTTAAGGGCCTCTGCATTGCCAACAAAGCCATCTACGGCCAGGCCCCAGTCTACATTAAGGAACGCCTTGGGATCTATGTGCCGGCCCGTACACTCTGTTCATCCAAGGCCTGCCTATCGGCCTTCCCATGTTTGAAAACAGTATCCAAGGGTGGCAGAGCTTTCTCTGTCCTACTCCCACAGCTCTGGAATCAACTGCCTGATTACCTCCGCAAGGAATCCGCACTCCTCCTTTTCAGGAAATGTCGCAAAAAGTTCCTGTTCATGGAGGCCTTGGCCACAGTTTAATCTTCTGCCTTGTGTGATACTGGTAACTGCCGGTGGTCTCGGCCACTCTCTCTAATCGAAATAACAGTTAACATAATGTAACATGTTTTTAACCCCTTTGGTGCGCGTGACAGCCCCCGGCCGTCATGAGTCACGGTGGGCGTCTACAGAGGACGACCGGGAGCCATCTGAATCCCGTCCACTATTTAAATCGCCCTCACAGGGCGAAAATATGCTCAGCGCCGAAGGGGTTAAAACAATCATGGATGTTTTGAAAACAATCATAAATATTTTGAAAACAATTACCAACGCTTTTCTAAACAATTGCAATCATGCACCGCTGGCTGTTGGCCAAGGATGAAAAAGGTGGTGAGCTTTATACAAGATATCATAGCTCGCTAGAGCACTTTTAAAATTATAGCGCTATTTGCACTGTGCTACAGGTACTGTCGTTTTTAATTGTCCCGTTTTGTATTTGGTTTTATTTCTTGCCTTATCCCCTGGTTTTAAGAGCATTCTTCCACCTACTTGCACAATAATCATGTGATCACCGCTGCTTGAGTGGGTCCGGTTCTGGGGCTTCCGATCTCGGCGAATATCGGCCGACATCTTGGCAGGAGAGGGGACTTTTTTTGGGCGCCATTGTGAGCGCTCTAGTGCTCTGGTAGACGCGCGGTGAGCCTATTTAAGGCGGAACCGAGTGAGGGTCAGTCTAGACAAGATATCATAGCTCGCTAGAGCACTTTTAAAATGATAGCGCTATTTGCACTGTGCTACAGGTACTGTCGTTTTTAATTGTCCCGTTTTGTATTTGGTTTTATTTCTTGCCTTATCCCCTGATTTTAAGAGCATTCTTCCACCTACTTGCACAATAATCGTGTGATCACCGCTGCTTGAGCGGGTCCGGTTTTGGGGCTTCCGATCTCGGCGAATATCAGCCAACATCTTGGCAGGAGAGGGGACGTTTTTTGGGTGCCATTGTGAGCGCTTTAGTGCTCCGTTAGATGCACGGTGAGCCTATTTAAACCAGTCCACCTAGCGCGCAGCGGTAGCGCGCAGGGGGGGCGCGCCTTCATCGCGCCTGAGTCAAGCCAGAGTCCTGCTTGTCTGTGCCCGTCAGCGCTAAGGTAGCGCCATGCGCCAGTGACTCTGCACATTTATTTGGTGGACGGCAGGTATGTACTCTAGGGAGGACCTCCTTAGGTTACGGAACCACCCTTTACTTTGTACTAGTGCACCTCTCGATCCACTCTGTGGCCCTTTTAAGTGCCCATGTGGTACGCTGTCACTTCCTCCTTGCGCTCCCATCTCTGGGCACACAGGGTTTTCGTGTTTGAGCAACGCTCGACCATTCGCCTCACCTACTATTCCTCAGTCCTCCTGCGAGCTAAAGATCTGGCATCTTAATGTCAGATCTTTGGTCAAGCATTACCAGGATATTTGTGACCTGTTATCAGATGAGGCTCCTGATATCTTTTTTATGACCGAGACCTGGCTACAGGACGAGACCATGGCCATGGCTAATTTAGCACTCCCATCTGAGTATTCCATCTTCACGCATAATCGAAACTCTAGAGGAGGAGGGATTGCCATGGCTATTAAATCATGATACCCCTGCACCTGGAAAACCCTGGACATAGTTGGTTGTGAAAGTGCACATTTTTGCATCACGATCAGCCATCATTTCACCATGTCTGGCCTGCTGATTTACAGACCTCCAGGCAGTGATACGTCTTTCAGGAATGCTCTCCCTGATCTTGTAAGTTCGCTCGCGCTGGGAGCGGCTAACTTTAGCATTATTGGAGACCTCAATTTACACTTGGATACTCCCCACATTCCTGCGATTAGCAGCATTCTTGCGGACCTGGAGGCTCTCCAGCTTTTTCAGCTGGTCACCTACCCTACACACGGGGGGGGGGCACACGTTGGATCCGATTTTTACAAACCTAACCACGGCTAAAGTCACCTTGCCTAGACCCATAGCCTGAACCGACCACTATCTGATAGAATTTCATCTCACGATCAAGGATCGTCCTTTTAAAATATCAGACAGACTTATCTTCAGGCGTCCCTGGAAAAAACTCAAACCATCTGACTTCCATCATCTGCTCAGCAGCTTCCCGCTGCCCTCTTTTGAGGATGTGGAATCTGGCTACGACTTGTTTTGTGAGTGGGTCAATAAAGCCCTTGATTTGCTGATTCCTGCCGCATGGAGTAAGAGTCGCTTGCTAGAACCTAGTCCCTGGTATAACGATTCTCTTCGACTTCTAAAGAGAATGTGCAAGCAAGCAGAAAGAGCTTGGCGCAAGTCTTACGATGCTGGGAAAAAAATTCATTATTTAGCACAAGTCAAGAGCTATCATAGAGCTGTTTGTAGGTCGCGAGCAGCCTACTACTCATGAATTTAACAACAGCTCTAATCCCACAAAGCTGATCTTCAAGGTGTTAAAAGATCTTACAGCCAATAGAGCACCTGTGGCTGAAATCTGCTCACTTGCACATTGTGAAGATCTCGCAGCCTTCTTTGTTGAAAAGGTGGCTAAAATGTATCGCTCCTTTCCCAGCACTAGTCCGATAAAGGAGGATCAGAGCTATATGACCAGCAGTAATTTGGCTTTATCGATACTCCCTGATTTATCGGAGGAGGAGTTTTACAAGTTGACAGCCAAAGTTAAATCTGGATCTCCAGTGGACCCTCTTAGACCGGCTCAATTTAAAGAGCTATCTTCTTTATGTTTTTCTCCCTTACGCCAACTCATAAATTCATCTTTCTCCTCGGGTTTAATTCCATCTAAATGGAAACAAGTTTACGTTAATCCCATTTTGAAAAAACCCGCACTGGACTCCCACAAGCTGGAGAATTATCGACCTATCTCCCTGCTTCCTTGGGTCGCGAAGGTGGCAGAAGCGCACGTTAATGGTGTTCTGTCTAACCATCTTCAGTCCGCTAACATCTTGGACCCTTCGCAAAATGGTTTCCGGGCTGGCTACAGCACCGAGACTGCTCTTCTTTCCATGACAGAACACCTGCGCACGGTGTTGGATTCGGGCCAAACTGCGGCACTGATTTTACTCGATCTCAGTGCCGCGTTTGACACTGTATCACACACAATACTTCTGCAGCGTCTGGAAGAAGCAGGTGTCATCGGCGTGGCACTCGATTGGTTTCGGTCGTTTCTTTCTAACCGCACCTTTAGGGTCTCCATTCCCCCATTCGAATTGAAACCTTATCTCATTGAGCAGGGAGTCCCGCAGGGGTCGGCACTCAGCCCCACGCTGTTTAATTTGTATGTGCGGCCTCTGGCTGCAGTAGCTAAGCGTTGGGACCTGACCTTGGTCTCTTACGCGGATAATACGCAGCTGGCGGTTGCACTCAGCGGGGACTCAGATCCCGAAGCTACTAGATTTTGTGAGGGTCTTAGTGCAGTGGCGGGTTGGATGACGACCAATTGCCTACAGCTCAACGCTAAAAAGACCGAGGTTTTGATCGTAGGCAAGCAGAGCGATCTTTGGGGTGACAAATGGTGGCCATTAGAACTAGGCCCTATCCCCACTCCGGCAGCTGAGGTAAAAAACCTTGGGGTGTGGCTGGATCCCTCCCTCAGTTTTTCCACCCACACAAAGAAAATAGCAGCTACCTGTTTCGGGATTTTATGTGGGCTAAGACCGATCTTGAAATTTTTTGATACCCCTACCCGACAGCTTATAATTCAGGCGGCTATATTATCTAGACTCGATTATGCAAGCTCTCTTCTGCTAGGAGCCAATCTGGCAGAAACCACTAGGCTGCAGCGTGTCCAGAATGCGGCCGCCAGGGCGCTGGTAGGCCTGCCTAGATTTTGCTCTGCCAGAGACACTATTCGTAAGCTCCACTGGCTACCGCTGATTCAGAGGATTCATTTCAAGACCCTGTGTCCATCGTTTAAAATTCTGAAACAATCCTCACCTCAAATTCTGCAACATCTTATTTCCCCTTATGTTCCTTCTTGGCAGTTGAGGTCCGCGAGGCAAAATTTAGCTGCTGTTCCACGTTTTAAGAAAAGTAGAGCAGGGGGGCGCTCCTTTAGAGTGCTCGCACCTAAGCTTTGGAACTCTCTCCCTGCCCATATTCGTGCCATGGATGATCTACTTGCATTTAGGAGAGCTGTGAAAACGTTTATTTTTCCTACTGGATTCTAGGACTCTATTTCAAATTCTTTGCCTTTACTGAGTTGTGTTTCTTCCCCAGGTATAGCGCCGGGACGCCCCTTTGCTGGGGCAGCTGTGCGCTTTAGAAATGGAAATAACATAACATACAGAATAATTCTGCTGCGCCTGAGAACATGTTTATGTATGTCAGGTACAGGGATTATGATAGAGTACCGAGAGCCTGGTGTCGAAGAGACAGGAGCAAGCTACTAGGTAAAAAGTCACTTGTTTAGAATCGTTATTGTTGTGTGGATGGGAGAAATGTATGTAATAGGGGTATACATGACAGGACTAGCCTAAAGGACATGACAGCTTTGTGGTGCTATCAATATGAATACATTTTTGAAAATTTTGTTTTGGGTGTAATTTGCAAATTTGCTCTGAGGTAGAAGCACTTTCAAATAGAGTTGATTGTGCTACACATATGTTTCCATTTTATTTATTGAAATATTTACATAGCTTGTAACTAGTTGTGAGGGCAAATGAGTGTTTTTAAAGTAGCAATAACAGTATGATTACCAGCCTTACAGGGAGAGATATTACACAAAGTTAGAATACAATACCAGTAGCATGGGGAAGCTTTATATTAACCCCTTGCATGCGTCGGACGCCCCCCGGCCATCAGACGCCGAGGTGGGCATGAGCGTCAGACAGCCGGGGGCTGTACGATCTGTGCACGCGTGGAATTTTGCCGCACCGCAGCGAAATTCCGGCCGCTCCCCAGGGGTTAACCCCTTCGACGCTCATGACGAGCTGGGCTCGTCATGAGGTAGCCTCCTCGCACGCTCATGACGAGCCCAGCTCGTCATGAATAATGGGTTTTTAAAAAACTCAGCGCAGCAGGGGAAAATGCGCCGCAACGATGCGGTTAAGGAAGACATGTGTAATATTCTTTTGATTTAGCTCATTGGCCATGTTTAGAACAATGTGTTTTAAGTCATTGTGGAAGCTTAGCAGATTGGGGTTAAGTTTGAAGATCTCAGGAAGTTTATTCCAGACTACTGGGGCTTGGCAAACCTGTTTTAGCATTTCTGATGTCTTGGTTTTCCAGATCTCAAGAAGGCTGAATTGGCTTGCGGTGTTCCTCTTACCTCTTAAGATGCATTGTGCGATGCAACACTTTATGTATAATACAGTCAATTCTGACTTCAAGGGGAAGCTCATGTAGGTCATTTAGTATTGGAGTTATGTGATTGAGTTTTCGTTCCACTACCAAAACATAGTATACCTCGTAAAACTGTTTTCGTGATTCTAGACTGGAATTAAGCAGTCCTTAAAGAATGGCGTTCTGCTGTGAGACGATGAAGGATTGTACTACCAATCTGAATAGTGGTATGATGATGTCTTGGTGAGAATTATGATGTGGGGGTATCATCAAGAGATTTTGCTTGATTATGAACCTTGTGGATCTCCCTGAAGAGATCAGCTTGGAATGCTGCTCCAAGTGATTGCCAGTGGCTGAGATTAAATCAAGCATCAACAACTGCACTCTGCCCTTCTGGCGCCGTGTCTCCCTTTGCACTCCTGATATGTCCCATAATGGATTACATAATTTTATTCTGAATCTACTATTGCCTAATAAATCTCAATTGAAACTGAGGTCAAAAATAATTCTTTCTTTATTGAATTTGCTTCTTCACATTCAGTTAACTATTTATTTTAAATGTTCTTAATCAAATGTCATTTTTTAAAGCCAATGTGTTCAAACAAGACTCTTATGATAATCCTCAATGCATTTTGGACTTTAGGTCCTTTTTCAGGAGGTAAGTTTATTTAGGAGAAAAGAGAAAACGTGTTATCCCTTATTCTAGGAAACAACAGTAGGTCATTTCATACACATGTTCCTCAGGTCATTACAATTCATAATCAATCATATATCAAATCCTCTCTAAATCCAGGAGGTAAATTTCCTGCCTTCCCCCACAACACATACAAAGTATAAATAAATGTTCAAACTCTCCAAAGAAATAAATCACTGAAAGAAATCTGTGAAAATGTATTCCATGTGATGTGTCGTTAAAAGTTTAAATATTGTACAAAATGGAGATCATGACAAATAGTGAAATTTAAAACATTTGCATGCACTTTAAAGTGCACCCGTCACCAGTAACCAAAACAGTGCAAAGTGTTGATACTACGATAAATAGATGCTGGGTGCTAAAACTGCGATTCTCATATGAACATGACTAGAGAATCTGGATTTCATTAAAGACACGGAGGCTGACATTATGCATTTCCCTTTAATGCAGACCCAAGCAGCCGCATATATCACAATAGATAAAGTTCCAAATAGAATGAAGGCAACACATAAAGGCCATCAGACAGAAACAATCAGCCTCTTTTAAATGAACAAGAGATCAGTCCATAAATAAACTTGGGACGTCAAACTCCAGGATAATCTTCAGAAGTAGAATAAATGAAGGAGGAAGAAGAAGAATGGATTCCAATGGTGAAAAGGAACTAATGAAGTAAAGGGATCCATTGTTGATAAAGTGATAAAACCAGCAATTAAGGATTATCTCAAAAGAGAATGGAATTAGTTAAAGGAAAGAAATTTGAAAAAGATTCAAAGACAATACAAGAATAAAGTGCATTACAATAAAATGTAATAAATAACATTGTCAATGGAATACCACCAAAGGGTGGGAGTGAGGGATAATGTCAGCCTCCGTGTCTTTAATGAAATCCATATTCTCTAGTCATGTTAATATGAGAATCACAATTTCATTATAAGACCGGAGGCTACATTATGCATGTTGGTAGCTCTCTAAAACAAGTCAGACATGTGTTCAATAGGTTTACAATAGTGACGTGCAAAGGTACTGGCATTAGATCAGTCAGCAGCTTTAAGGATGTTGTCCAACTTACCTCCAGACGAAAGGGATTTACTGGCCATAGCACCTCTTAGGGAAAGCGCTTGAAATTTGTTTAAGCTAATACCAGCTAAACTCATTGTAGTCTTGATCCATCTAGCGATAGAAGAGGAGCTAATCCCTTTGTGGGGTTTAAGAAAGGACACCAAACATATTATAGGAACGGCTAGTAATATCTAGAGCTCTAATATCAGAAGCTCTCCTTCAAGAAATAAGGCATAAATGTGTAGCTAATTTAATAGAAAGATTCTTTCGGTTAAGAAGAGAATTGGAAGGCCAATTATTGAAGAGATCGAGAATCAGATTATTATCCATGTTTCATATCTGCCTTTAGGAGGTCTCCTTTAGCAGATACTTTTCATAACTCTACAGATGATGACATTTTTACCAGTAGTCTTGCCGTTGACGTGGGCATGACCGGTGGATATAGCAGATCTAAAACAATTAATAGATCTGTAACGGTGCCCCCTTTCAAATTGCTCAACAAAGAAATTGATTATGTCAACAATAGGGGCCTCCAAGGGATCCAGGTCCCTTTCCAAGCACCAAGGTACCCAAAGTTTCCAGATCCTGTTATATCTGTAATGTGTGCCTGATGCCTAAGACTTTCCGAGGAGAGTTGCAGCCGTCTCCGAAAGGCCTGAGATTTCGTTAGATCTCCTGACACTTTCCAGGCAAGAAGGGATGATCTCCCGTTCTGAATTAGGGGATGAATTTGACTGTCTACGACTGTAAGAAGATCCCCTAGGGAAGGAATTAAAATGGAAGACTGCAAGTCAGTTCTATAACGGTCGGGAACCAGGCCTGAGAAGGCCAGAAGGGCGTAATCAATAGAAGGAAACACTTTTCCTGTCTCACTTTCTGAAGGACCCTCTGAATCATGGTGAAAGGGGGGAAAGCATACCCTTGGATTCCCTTCCAAGATTGAAGGAAGGCGTTGACTGCCAGAGCACCCGGGTCGGGCATCCAGCTGATGTAGTTCTCGAGTTGGAAGGTCAACCAGCTTGCAAACAAGTCTATCTCCAGGGGGCACCAGATCCTGTTCAGAGTATTGAATATGGAAACATTCTGTTTCCAATCACTTTAAACCATGAGGAACCTTGAGTTCCAATCTGCAGAGAAGTTCGCCTTTCCCGGAAGGTAATCTGCTTTGAGTGAAATCTTGTGCTCCAGACAAAACATCCAAAGCTTCTCGGCTAGATTGGATAGGTCGGCAGATTTTGTGCCGCCAAGTCGGTTGATATAAGCCACTGCTGACATATTGTCCAACTTTAGAATGATGGACCTTCCCTGAAGAGAACGTTTGAAACTCATAAGGGTGTAGAGACCGCCAGTTAATTCGAGGAAGTTTATGTGGTGAAGAGATTCCTCTCGGGACCACAGACTGCCAGTGTTCTGATTGAGTAAGCAGGCTCCCCAGCCATGAAGGCTCGCCTCTGATTCCAAAACAAATTCTGGTTTTGCACCAAATATTGCTTTCCCATTCTATGCGTATAGGTTGTTCAGCCACCAACTTAATTCTGAATGAGCTTCTTGGTCCAAGCAAATCCGATCTCCGTACCATAGTCCGGATCTCAGGGCTCTTGCTTTGATCCTTTTGAAGGGCCTGATAGTTGAGGGGACAAGGAAAGGTGGCTTGGATAGACGATGAGAGAAGGCCTAGGAGTCTGGCAAGTTCCCTCAGGGATAGGTCTTGATGTTTTAAAACATACTTTATTGCCTTTCTGATTTTTGAGATTTTCTTTGACGGAAGAAGAAGAAGGCAACGTATTGTATCTACCGTGAATCCCAGAAACTCTATGGACATTGTGGGGGTCAGATATGATTTTTCTTTGTTTATGATGAGTCCTAGATTCTCTAGAAGATTCATCATAAAGTTCAGATCTCGGACCAGTTGAGATGCATCTTGGGACATCATAAGGATGTCGTCAAGATAAATGATTAGACGAACTCCCCTTGGTCTTAGATAAGATACAACAGCTCTTATAACTTTGGTGACGCATCAAGGGGCAGATGAGAGACCGAACGGGAGTGCTTGAAATTGGTATAAGTGATTGTTCCCAAGAAACTGGAGAAGGGGTTGATGAACCTTTGCCAAAGGGATAGTGAAGTAGGCATCTTTTAGGTCTAGTTTGACTAGCCAGTCTTTCTCCAGACGTAAATCTATGAGAAGATGGATGCCTTCCATCTTGAAATGTCTGTACGTCAGAAACTTGTTCAGGTCTCTCAAGTTTATGACGGGTCTCCAACCTTGTCCTTTTTTTCTACCAAAAAAAGGTTGCATATGAAGCCTATATGTTCGATTGGGACCTCTAGAATTGCACCCTTTTTCATCATGGAGGAGATTTCTTCCTCTATAATCCATTGTTGGTCCAGAGTCAGGTGAATTTCCTTTAGGAAAGATGTCAGAAAAGGTGTATGTATGAAGTGTATCATAAAACCTTTCACCATATTTAAAACCCAAGAATCTTGAGTAATTAACTTCCAATTCTTAAATAAATGTCTGAGTCTGCCGCCCACCTTAAAGGGGGAAGAAGTAGAAGGGAGAACACTCACCTGAGGATGTATTGGAATTGTTTGTTCCGCGTGATCTGAATCCTCTACCTCGTTGGCCAGTACCTCTTTGAGGGAAGAACTGAGGAGTATTGAATTGTTGGTGATATCCTCTGCCGTATCCACGACCTCTTGAATAGGGCTTTTGATTGAAGCGGCCGGAAGAGAGGTCCATCCAAAAAGGTTGTTATTAAAAACTTTGTGCATATTTTGTAGTGCTTTATCAAGTGCAGTGAAGGTGGAAATGTATTTCCCCAGATACTTTAAGAGGTCCTCCCCAAAGAGTAGTTCTTTAGGGCTCTGAGAGGGATCTTTGTCGGCCAAATCGCTTAATTTGGGGTTTATCCTCGTAAGGACAATCCTACGTCTTTCAGAATTAATGCTGGCATCAGCATTACCCAGGAGGATGATAGCTCTCTGGCTCCAGCCTCTAATCATCTCGGTATCCAGGTGAGTACCATTAATGTGGCTCTCTTCTGCCGAATCTAGAATTCTGGCTAGTGGACCCAGAACATCAAGGAGACAATCCTGGCATCCTTTGAGTGACTTTTCCATTCCCTTTCTTGGGTCACACCCAAGTTTAAATAAAAATGTAATAAGTTCAGGGTCCAGATTGGGGGTATAGTATATTTTGTCCTCTAAAGAAGGCCTAAAGCACTTATCTCTAAGCACATTTCGTGTTTCTCTCTCTAAGAGGTTTCTAAACCACTTTTTTATAAACTTTGACACATGCTCTTGTGGTAGCCAATCAGAGCTTCTAGGATGTTTTAGATTCTGAGGAGAGAACATTTCTTCTCCTAGTGGGTTAAGGATGGCACTTTAAGAGGAGGAAGGGAGATCTTTCGTCAATTCATCGAATCCCTCTTCATCGTCATTAAGGTCAAGGTTGTATTCGTCCATGAATTCAGAGGAGTCGTTTGAATCATTATCTCCCACAATGTAAAGAGCTCTGTGAAACTTTGTGCCGCTAAGGGCACCTGAATTTTTTGTGCCGCCATGGACACTTTGGGGATTTAAGGTGCGAAGAACTCCATTGTTAGATGAAGTGCCAAGACCCTTTGGGGATTTAAGGTGCGAAGACCTCCATTGTTGGATGAGGTGTCAAGACCTCCATTATTAGTTGAGGTGCCAAGACACTCAGGTGTCTTGAAAAGTAATAAATAGGTGCCCAGTTTTAGAACAATGCTGAGTTTATAAAGGCAGTATTTTAACATAAGCCCCCTTTTTTTTTTTAGGGTATAAAACCAAACTTGCGATTATTTCTCAGAAACGAGCAACCGTTGTCAACTGCGGGTGAAAAACGGCTCTTTAATATGAAGAAATAGCGATTGAGCACTAAGTTGTTATGGTTCCCCCCTCCGGCCTCGAGCCGGAGGCCGGAGGGGAAGAGGAATGGCTCTAAGCAACGGGTGCATGGAGCGCTCCCGTTGCTAGGGTACTTTCCTCCCTTCTCCGTCTTCCGTAGTGAAGGCGGAGAAAATGGAGGAATCGGCCGGCAATGTACACAGTGAGCCCGTGAGAGAAAGTGGGCGGCAATGTACACGGTGAGCCCGTGAGAGAAGGTACGCTCAAAGAGCGACAGGGGTTGAAAAGACGAATTGTGGATGAATAGAGCTAGTACACTGTGAAAAAACACGATGTAAGGGAAAGATTAGTAAGGCAATCAAATAACATTAATTAAGCTAGTAAATACATATGAAGCATACGTTCAGTAAGGGCGATAAAATTGGGAAATCTCCATAAATAGGAGATTGGTAGGGAGGAGGGTGTGGGAAGGGTGGGGTGAAGTCCACGCCACAGGCACACCCTGAAAAATAAAGGTTAATACAAGAAAAATACAATAAAATAAGAAAAAATAAAGTTGAATTATCTGCTTGGAGCCACATTTAAAAGAGGTTGATTGTTTCTGTCTCATGGCCTTTATGTGTTGCCTTTATTCTATTTGGAACTTTATCTATTGTGATGTATGCGGCTGCTTGGGTCTGCATTAAAGGAAAATGCATAATGTACCCTATGGTCTTGTAATGAAATTAGGAAACGGGTTCACCATACTTGAAGGGGAAATCAATAAAGTGCTAATGTGACAATCCGATAGTGAAGGCGAGATCCAGGACATGCTGCTGTCCGATATAGCAAAAGGTGCACTCTATGTCATGCTGCTATGCGGTATAGTGACAACATTTTAAATGTGTCTTAGAATCAGCTATGGCAACTTGTGGTCAATTGCCTAAGATGATTAACCAATACGAGCGTGCTTCGTACCCAATTGGGTTTCCTGAAATGATAAGGGGAATTTACTGCAGGTAAGTTTGATTTGTCGATTGTTGCATGGTCTACGCTCGCAAAGAAAGATGATGCAAGTCAATCAGCAGCTCAAAAATAACTGACACGTGCCCGTGCACCTACAACCCCTAGTAGAGAAAGAAATCCAAAGTTTACAAGAACAAGACATCATTTAACTAGCCAATGGATCAAATCCATGGATGTCTCCCATTGTGACTGTTCTACAACTAAGCACACAAAAAATACACATCTATTTAGACATGTGTCTTTCCAACACAGCAATTGAAAGGGAGAGACACCCAGGCCCACTTATGACTGACATGATTAGTTGTCTATAAAGGGCTTGCACATTCTCCAAGCTAGACCTCTTCAATGGTTACCGTCCTTTATAGCTAGACTGTCAGTTACAATACATTACAACATTCTCCACGCAGCTGGGACTATTCAGATACAAACGCCTCAGGTTTAGAATGCTGTCAACATACTTCAAGAAAAGAGAGTAATAAGGTCTGTAAGAACTGTTTAGACTACAGTAATGATATCCTGGTGTTTAGCTCTACAAAAGAGGAACATAAAGCATTACAGTAAATGTGCAGTCACATGGAAGAATTTTGACTGACACTTAGTGAGGACAAATATGAGCACAAGAAAGATGAAATCATTTTCTTCAGCCACTTGTTCTCCTGGAAAGGGGTGCAACCAGATCTAAGCAAAGTTAAAACACTCAACAAAACTCAATCGATAGCTGGTGTAGTTGATAATTTCTGGGCCTAGCGAACTACTGCTCTCACTACTTCAAAGACAATGCCACAGTGAGCACTCCACTCAGGACAACAGATCGTATGGCCACAGAATGAGAAGAAGCCTTCACAAGCATCAAATAGGAAGAAGCTGCCATAGACCATTTGGCCTTTTTTGGCGCCTCTCTCTCACTGAAATAAAAGTACATGTCAGCCCAATAGGACTCCACGCATGCCTTTGTCACACAATTTCGTGGTTAAGGCATGAGTGGTATAGGGATGTGTGGTAAAGCTCACATCCTATGTCATCTGCCCTTAAACCTAACAACTACTCCAAACCCCCTTGAGTGCTAAAAATTACCTGACCCCACCCTGAGCACTAAAAACTACCCAACCCCACAAGTTCTAAAAGGCACCAAGCTCCTCCTGAGCCCTTAAAATTGCCTGACCCCCTTGAGCCCTGAAAACTACCATAACCCCTCTCCCCAAGCCCTGAAAACTACTCCGACCCCCTGAGCTCTAAAAAATACTGTGAACCCCCAGCCCTAAAAGCAACACTGGCCCCCAGCCCAAAAATAAAAACCCAGCCCCCAAACCCTGAAAACAACTCCGACCCCCCAAAACTTGGCCCCTGCCCCACTTACCAGTTCACGTCCTCTCCCCATCCTTGCTGTTCCTGGGCCCACCCACCTCAGCATCTAGACCGCGCATTGCCTTAACCACGCATACAAATGGTTGCGGTTGCATTGAAACAGAACATGGGGCTCCGCCTGCATTGTTCAGACTGTTTTCCTTGTAGAAGCAATCAGAAGATTACCATAGGTGGAAAAAGCTCACCGCAACCATAGAAAGAGAACCTGCCTGTCGTGGGGGCATTTGAGCATCATCACATGTTCCTGTATGGGAAACCGTTCTCGATAGAAAAAGATCATCAAGCACTGATAACTATCTACAGTAACCCGAAGGGAGTGGAAGTTCAAATTAGCACTCTCACTTTCCTGCTGTGCTCTCACTAGAGCCAGCAAAAACTCTAGAGTTCTTGCCTGCACTGAGAGAGCACATGATTTCTGTTGTGTGGTTCATCATCCTAGACCGCCTTGGGCGCAGCCGGTCAGGGTGTTCCTGTTGCAGTCCAGAAACATGCACCCTCTTAAATTAAGTCTGGACCTAAAAAAATACAAAGAAAACTTTTTTCATCTTAGGCCCTCACATACCCATGAATGAGATAACACAACTCACATGGGCTTCTTTTAAAATTAGTAGTCTTGCTTCACAAGAGAAACGCTTGTATACTGATTCTGCCAATTTAGCTGTTTAGCCAATGGCGCATATTGTGATCATCTAAGAAGAAAATAGGACTGATTTGAATGTGCCCACCTGCACAGATTTATCCTCGTCAGCTTAGGCGTAACTATGTGGTAAATGGGAAACAGCCTTTACAACGAGGTTTTTACCTCGTTGTGCCTTTACCACGCATTTTTTGCACGCATATTTTTACCACATGTATGCCTTTTAAAATACATAGTTTTGATATATAAATACAATAATGCGTGGTAATGGCATGCGTTGTAAAAGCCCGTTTGTGGTAAAGAAACTGTGTGTTAAAAAATGCGTGGTAAAGTCATACGATGTCTTTACCTGCGTTGTACCATCGTACAACCGTGGTAAACATGCAGTACTGTGTGGCATCAACTCGCAGTGGGAATGCTTTCTTAATTTAGACACTGTATTATACATTTTAAGGGCAGATTAAAAAAAAAAATTAAACTAGTTTAAAAAATCTGGAGTAGTCATTTCTTTCAGGAAGCCTAGCTTGTGCCCCATGGTTGCTGAGGACCTAGGCCGATGGCTGCTGACGACCTCTTATAATAGGCTCTCAGACAATATTAATACCTGATATTTTTTTAAGCATGCGTATCCACCCTGGACCAAAAGCTATTATTTGCCTCGGATAAAAAGATCACCTTCAGTCACTCACTATGTAAATCAGGAAATCTGATAGAAGATCGCTGTCAGACCAAGACAGAGCATGCATTAGCCAAACCATTGCTAGAACCGCCAAGTCTATTTGATGTTAAATCCCCTATGAGAGAGTATTTGTGATGAGAGGGAACCATGGAAAGCTTGAAGCAAGACCTATAAATCATCCATTTCGTCTCATCTGTCTCCTCTAATGTTGAAATTATTTATTGCCATCTTTGATATATGGGAACTCATCAAGCATTTTTCTTTTCTTCGATATCATGAAAAGGGGACTTATCAATCCCTGCCAGAGTCCTTTACAAAAGTAAATTAATAAATAAACATTCGGATATTTCCTTTCCCTAGCTCGGTTTCAAATGTTATCTCCGTGCTATTCACTTACCGGGAGTTTGGATTCAAAGGAATAGTATTGCAGGCATTTAGTTTGGGTCTTCTGCAGTTTGGTGCAAGTTGTTATGCAATGTACACATAGTGCTGTCATTTCACGAGACAAGCATAGTAGTGTACAAACTTGTTCATTGTGCACGCAAGTTGTGCACGGCTCCCAATTACTGGCCTTAGCTTAGAAAAACAATTTCCGTTCAAGCCTCAAGTGGTCTGGACTACAAATTGTCAAAAGCTGTTTACGATTTACATTTCTTGCCACGAAATTCCCAATATGTATGGTGACATTCCTTGCCCATCCCCCTGAATTTGAGCATATAAACTGATGATGACCATTGATCTATCATGCAATCTTTCTAATGGCCTTGGGGCGTTTCCCTGATAGTAGGAAAGGTACAATTATTAGGCCAATATATAAGAAGGGCGATGCTACAACAATTAGAATTATCGGTTAATCAGCCTATTAGATGTGGGGGAGGAAGATTTTCAAAAGTGTTCCTATGCCTGATTAAGACCTGGGTGGAAAAAAATAACATTGTTCCAATTGAACAAATTCACACAACTTCCGATCATTGCTTTAGTCTATGGGTACTCGCAAGAAAATCAATAGATTGAAGGGCAAAACTGACTTGTTGTTTTGTTGATTTCTGTGCCGCCTTCGATTTAGTGGACCGAAATTTATTGTGGGAAATGTTGAGAGAGTTTTGAATCCACAAGGATCTTCTTTTACTCCTGTAAGAGCTACATAGTCAGAATTAGGCCCGGGTGATATTAGATACTGCCTTATCGGAGAAAATACAGATTAAGAACGGCCTGTGACAGGTTTGTTTTTTGGCTCTCCTATTATTCTCCATGTTTTAGGCCAATTTACCAAACACGTTAAAGGAAGCAAAAGGTCTATACCTCAAGATGAACAGCAAGCATGTTTCGTGTCTATTAAATGCCAATGATTTGGTGATAATGGACATGACAGGAGTAGGTTTACAAAACAAACTGGATGTCTTTCATGATTATTGTATAAATAAGGAAAAAGAAGACTTTTAACCTATACAAGACAAAGATGATGGTTTTGGTGAAAGGAAAGGGAAGGTTTAATTGGCTACTGGGTGGGAATAAAGCAGATGTGGTTACAAAGTATAAATATTTGGGCATATGGTTTGATTCAAAACTAAACTGGAAGGATCACATAGAATCGCTAAAAGCTAAAGCATTGACTTCGGTTAATTTAGTAATAAATAATAATACAAAAAAAACGTACCTTTCTGCTCGCCGGATCCAGCGTCTTCTCGGCTCCTGCTCCTGCTCTCCTGCCTCTGACAGGAATAGGAAGCAGGTAGCCTCCCTCCCCCCAAGCTAATCACAATGCTGCAATTGCAGCATTGAAATTGGTGGGGACGTTGCCCAGCCAGGGGCTTACAGGCCCAGCCAGGAGCTTACGGGCAGGCCATGTTCTCCGTCAGGCAGAGTGTGCATGACTGGTTTGGGCGGCCCGAAGGGCTGACCAAACAGTCATTGCGCCCTCAGGACTAGGCATGCCACTTCTCCCATGCTCGCAGAGCAGCCCCGCCCACCTGCAACTAAACATAAAATGATAACAGGAAGTTTTACCATTTTATGTTTCTGCTTCAGGCACTGCGAGAAAGCAGAGAGGCGACGCTCCTCCGCCCTAGTGGAGGAGCCGCCCCTGATTTTCAGTCTACAATGCAAATGTCTACCCCCAATTTTAGTATTGTGTAGAAGTTCTAACCTTAAGTGGCAAACCGGACTGGAATTATGAAGAGGGCAAATGTGTGAAAAGACTCCTCGCATTGCCAGCTTCAACTATGATTCACACTATAAGGGTGGAGAGTCAGCTTACTGCTTGGAGTTATTTAGGGTCTGTAGCCATGCTGAGGTTTTGGCTGAGATTAGCAAAAGAAAGACCTCCTAATATATCACACCTCTTAAATAAGTGGTTGTAAATAGTATGTTGAAATGGGCAAACCAACTGAGACAAGTGTTGAATGAAATTTGTAGCAGACTGACAAAAAAGCTAGATCAGTGGAAGCAGAGGCCGAAGATCTCCAAATCAGAGTTACGAGCACTTGCATATAACTGTGCTAGATGGGAGGTCCTATGGTATCGGTGGGGAAATCATCTACGAAGTGCTTCCTAAAATGTTGGGCCAATGAGGACTGTTTTTCATGTATTGAGACCTAACCTAACCCCAAGCTCAAGGTTGTAGTATTGTAATTTAGGGTTGGGATAAATCCCTGCTATGCAGCTAGGAGGACAAAATGACCAATGATAGATGAGCAGGTCATGTGCACTTGTGGGATGAAGCCAAAATGTAATGGGGCAACGTATTTTATTAGATTCTTTATGGTTTTAAATGCGTGGAAAGTTTTATTAAATAAATGTTTTATCTAGTATGGAATTGTAATTCGTGATCAAGCATTCTGTTTATTTTTGGTCGTTACATGTGCAATTAGGTGAATTTTAGTTGCAATCAATTACAATATTTGGTAGTTATTATGTAAGGAATTGATGTGTATTTATGGTGTTTCCCAAATCATCTCTCTTTTCTCTAGTGTATGTATTACTTATTGGGCAGATTTCTTAGCTTTTTTATCATATGTATGACCTATTGGATATATTATGGTGGTTTCAATAGACTACGGTCTAAATAAATAAAAGTCTGAATGACTAGAAAAAAGTTGAATGTCACGATTGCTTAACATTTTCTAACCGTACACATAAAATTCTGCCGGAATAAAAGATAAAACTCCCCATGATCATGGCCCTAAGTAATGGAATTAAGCTGTGTTGCAGCTTTCACATCAGAGGCAACCAGTAGCGTAACAAAGGCCTTCGCAGCCCCTGCAATGCGGGGGCCACCGTGCTCCAGGGGGCCACCTCAGGACTGTACCCTGGCCTGGGAGCTCCTAAGTGAGTCCAGAACCGGCCCCTTCATGTACTTTGCAGGGGGCACCCTAAAGTTTTGATACTCCACTGGTGGCAAAGATGTAAGATCCTCATGAGAAAGCACTCACCCGTCATGCTTTCAAAACCTCAAAGAAGACCAGTGAATAGGCCCACACGTGTGCAGATACCAAAGAGAAATTCCCCACTAGAGGTAAAGTATGCTCTAAATTCAGCGGGGACAAGGTAGACAAGGATTTACAAGGTAGAATGCTTGAGTGACTGAAAATACTAACCCAGACATAAAAAAAAAGAGAACAGTGATTCGTGTGATATTCTTGGGCCCTAAAAGAGCAGTAGAGGCTAGGGACAATTGCGAGACCGACAAAGGAATCCATATCATCTACAGTATACGGAGGGGCAAGTCAGATTGGACAAATTAGCCCAAATATGACATCATTGTTGACGGACACAAGATGTGAGCCACACAATAAATGTTATATACACTGAACAATTCACACACTTTTGACCCCAACCAACCCTTTGTGGGATTAAGACCCATTCCTGCTGTCAATATGATTCAACACAACCACTGGCCAGGGAGAATGTCAAGTAATGTTCAAGATATATATCACTGGGTGGAAAGCAAGCACCGATGTGCTGTGGTGTGCTAGGGGATCTGCACCTATATCACTTTGCTAGAAGCATGAGCAAGTATGACACTGCCAACATGGTAAAAAATTAATGGACTCGCTCCCCAGGGATAGTTAAGCTGACGATGCAGTAAGTTTGACTACATACATTAATGAAACCATTCAACAAGTACCCCTGAGGCATAGTTGTAATTTCACTTCTGGCAGAAGACCGAAGAAAAATGTTAAAGGTTCAAAAGGGCAGTGTAACACAGATGGGACAAATGCTGAACCTTTGTGTTTCTTTAATAATGGTCACCAACAAGACATAGCAACCTAGACAAGTGAGGATGATGTGCTTGAAAGAAAGCCACCAAAAGAGGGTATTTTATTTGGATTCTTCTCAGACAACCTAATTCCATCGCCCCTTTTCCAGGAGGGGTACAGTGTTCATGATCTGTTGCACATGCTATGCCATGGCAGCAGCATGTTTCCAAGCCAAGTGCAAAACACATGCATAGCGACACCACTTTCAATCAACCAGAACATTTGTAAAGCGCACTACTTACCCGTGAGGGTCTCAAGGCGCTTGGGGGGGGGGGGGGAGCAGGGGTGCTGCTACTGCTCGAATAGACAGGTCTTGAGGAACTTTCTGAAGGTTAGCAGGTCATTTTAAACTTACCGGTATAGTTACAAAGGCATTTTTTGATTTTGCAGTTTGATATAGCATGCACACGACCCAAAGGTATTGAGTGCTTTCCAGGGGCACCAGTTGCATTACACAAGTTCACATTCATTATTAGGCATGGGGAGATTAGTGATTTGCACAGAATCACAGGATACTGAGCTGACGCTGAGGCTCGAACCTGGTTCCCCGGTTCCAAAGTCCGGAGCTCTGACCATAATGTCAAATCCTCTTTGCCTACTGTAAGCAGGATTAATGCTTTTACAAAATTCCCCCAGTTTGTAGGGCAAGGACAGTAAACTAAAGGTATCACCTTTCACATTGAGGGACTTCTGATTGTAATCAGAAAATGTAATTGTCAATAAAGTGATGCATATGTGATGAATTTAAATGTCATGTTTTTTTTTTTATCACATATTCATATACAGGATGTAGACAGCTATTAAGGGGCATTTCTGTAAATAGATATAGAATCATGACCAAGTGGGAAAAAAAGGCTGCATTGAGAATTTTCCCATCACATGACACTGGTGGGATTCTTATCTTGTTACACATGATCCTCTGAATAGGAAGGGGCGCTTGTGATAAGTACTAGTGTCCAATTGTGCATTTTGTTTACAGCTTCAGAAAGAGAAAGATCTTTCACACATGGTACAAAAAGAACATAATGTGTTAAACATATGAAAACAATTTCATCAGTTTACCTTTCATAATGTCAAGCAGTAAAATACGTGATTTTAGAAACACAGAAAACCGATCTCATTGAGATTTGAGTTAGTGATGGTATATTTACATGTGCAGGCAAGCAGGATCAAGGGCTTCACTAAAACAGTGTCTAGCCTTTGGAGGGTGCTTGCTTGGCACAACAAGATTCCTTGAATGAATTTCTCAAAGTCATTCCAGTTACAGTAATAATCTACAATCAAAACTTGATTCCTTCCCCTGTTTTAAGGACGCTGGGCCGTCATCCACCAATGTGTCATGCTTCATCATTGGGTCTGCACCTCAGACTGGATTAGACAATTATTTATCGATGGTGGGATCCTAAATAGGAGAATTCTGTGCGAAACTTCATGGATTTGTCATTTTCCAACTTAAAATGTCTTGTTTTTATTGTGACCCTTCTTTACTAGACAATCCTTGGTGAGCATGAAACATTTTTTTAAGAGACTATTGTATATAGTTTAAAATTACCACCCAATTTTGTTAACGTCTCTCTACGGTACATTGAAAAAGCAATTGAACTGCAAAGGTCACAACTATTTCCTGTATATTTGGACCACCAAGGAAAATGAAGCTTGTTATTGCAGTCCAGACAACATCTCCCTAAAGAAGGGTAATAAGGACATACAAACACTAAATCTCCCATTTCTCAACATACTTTTATAAATCTCCATAAACTATAACAATAATTAACCAAGAACAATAAAGACCTTAACGATGATGACAACTCATCGGACAACTATTGTTATATTTGCCTGGAGATAAGGTAAGTACAGTTAGGAGGGTTGGCAAGTATGTTAGTGAAGAATGATAGCAAATTTATTAATAAGTGTTTCCATAATTAAAGTAAAATTGAAAAAGTTCCACTATGAATCAGCCTGTTCCAGCCACGACTGCTATATAAGGGCATCAGGGGGGTGACCTCATTGTTCATGAGAGGGGAGAGAGAAAATATGTAGCAATACAGGAGCAAAGCATCTCAGGGACTGGCTGTTCTATACGAACTTGAGAAGGAGGAGTCAAAGGAAAAGACAATCTGTTTCTCTGAGATATTTTTCGTTCGGGACGCATAGTTCTATTCCTGTACTAGTGGAGAGAGAGCCTCTTGCTTGTGTTGTACCGGTGAGTGCTCTGAACTTTGTTGTCATGCCTGCTCCTGTCCTTTTTGCTCTGAGCTCACTGTGGAACACATCCATTAGACTGTCCGTAAAATGGTCATCTGCACCAGTCAGCCTTCCAGTTCACTGCTGCAGAAACAGGTGCCCGCCTCTTTCCCTCTAAATAACCACAGCACAGCGTGTGACGAGGTAATACTTAACACTGCTATCTTTGTCGTCGCGCTTCCTGACTCTACAATCCCGGTGTCGGTTTAGCATCCTGTAATTCTGAGCAGTTAACTTAATCTCCTTCATCTAATAAAAATTAATAAGACCATGTGTTATGTAACCTGTGCACATGTAAACTGACAAGTGGCAGATAAGACAAGCAGGAGTCGAACTGCGACATTCTGAATAAGTTAAATCCACTGTAGTTGATAAACTTGATACTGAAGAAGGGCTAGATAAATGCACCGCTGTATTTAAAATGGGAACGACAAACGGTTGCATTACAGCGAACCAATATTTGGTGTGATATGAGGCAGTATTTTCTTGGGTATCCTCAAACAGAATAAACAGAAGGACATGAGCTTGTATTTTTAGGTAGAACAGAATAATTCCTAGTCCATCATGAATCCTAAATTGTGAATGGTGGAGAAAGTATCAGCACAAGACCTGAGATTAATCAGGAGGCCAACAACTGTTAGACCAAAGCGAGGAGGTGTCTCTGATGATAATAACTTCAGTCTTTCTCAAGTTCAGCTAACATCAGCTAGGATTCATCCACTTAACCATCATTAACAGGCATTTATGGAAATTGGTCGGGACTCATCTAATTGGGTGACCTAATTTGGGTGCCACTGGCATATGTCATTAAAGACAAATCATAAGGTATAATGAGTTAGGCGAGATAAGCCACATGGAGATTGAAGAGTGTGGGACAGTTTAATGGTTTAAAAGGAGTTTGGTAAGTAGGGAGCACAACACTTTGTGTGAGCTTTATTGATACCAGCCTTGTGCATTCATTTAAAGATGATATCCAAGTCCGTCATGAGGTGCAAAATTATCATTGCAGAGTTTTACTTTGATTCTGAATGAGTATCCGTCATCCATAAATGATGATAATGTGACTTCTGATCCATGACTGACATGGACGCCAGCTTGAGCAGTTTCCAAAAGATTATTTTCATTGATTAAGGAAGAGATCTCGTAATCGATTTATATGACTTTCCACCATTATTGTTGCAAATTGGACTAAGAATACAGGTCGATTATTGCAATGAAGGAAAGGGGATCAGACACATTTTTTTTCAGCAGAGGCAATATTAAAGCTCATTTCACTCTAAGCCAGCATTTTCCAAACTGTAGGTTGCCAGCCGATTGATGCTGAGTCGTGAAACTTTAGGCAATAAATAAAGATGCCTTTAAACTCTATATTTAACTTGTCGAATTTACTGCTTCAAAGACAGAGGTCAAATGTCAAGCTCTTGTTTTCTAACAAATTGCTGCTTATGGTTTTTTTACATAGGGATTGGCATTTACAAACTCCTCACTTTGCAGTCAGAGAATGAGACGTAAAGTAAATTGAGTGACAATCTTGCTGGGGTACACAAAGTGTGAATGGAAAGGCTGTAGGATTTAATTTTTTGTAACACTCAATAAATTGTAAAAACCTGTAAATGAACTGTATGCATTCAGCAGTTAGGAAAGCAAAAATGAAGCTTTTTTAAAATAATTCTTTAGTGTGATGGAAGCAAAGATTTTAATAGGATCAAGACAAATGACGATACTTTACTTGGTGATGTTCTAATGGTAATCTGAACACTGGAATGTTGGGGACTCCATTGAAAACAATGGAGTGCTCCGGGTTTCTAATTGCCAGTAGAAGCCCGGAGCTCCAACATTCCAAAGTTGTCCTTTAAAGCTGTTTTTATGAACAAAGTCCTTACAGAGCCCAAGGGGAGAGACCTTTGTTTTATTTGTTAGAACATGCTTCGATTTTGTGGCAGAATGTTCTAATAGCCGTATAGCCTTCCGTAGCTGGGCTATACCGGCATTAAAATCCTGCTCCCTTGTTAAAAGCTCTTGGTTTCAGCAAGGGCCTTTAACGCTGGAGCGGGTCTTTAATGGCCGGTATACCCCGCTACGGCAGGCTATGAGACTATATTAGAACACTGGAATTTTGAGTGCCGATGGAAGATAATGGAGTAGCTCCAGGCTTATAATGGCTGAAATAAGCTTTCTGCTCAAAAATTCCTATGTTTGTCTTTCTGTTTCTCCCTTTTTAATTTAGCATTTTTAATTTTAGTTTAAAACAATTTACCCTTAGTGGGTGGAATGTTCTAATAGCCTTATAGCCCTTCTGCCTCGGGCTATCCCTGTTGTTAAAGGCCATCATCCTCGTAATACTAACTTGGGTTAATGGCCTTTAACAACCAGTATAGTCCTCCTAAGCAATAGGCTATATTAGAACATTGGAATATTGGGAGCTCCATTAAAGACAGTGGAGTGCTCTGGGCTTCTAATGGTTGGTAAACGCCCAAAGCTCAAACATTCTAATGTTGTACTTCACAGCTGTTGCTGTGAACAAAGACCTCATGGACCTGGATGGAATTTTATTCAGCTTGTTTCCCTGAGGTTTTTGTTTTATTTGCTAGAACATTGTGCCAGCTGCTTGTGAAATGTTCTTATATCCCACTGTACCTAGGCAATACGACCATTAAAGGCCGGCTCCCTTGTTAAAGGCCCTTACCTCGGCTTGGGCCTTTAACACTGAAGCAAGCCTTTAATGGCCATTATAGCTCGATACGGCAGGCTAATATATTCACTGAAACCCAGTTTTCACATACCATCTTTTGTGTCCAATATAGTTTTATCATTAAAACTATATATTTATGCAAATTTAGTGGTCATTTCAATAGAAAATGTGATGTCTGTAAATGACATTGCACTGCCACATGATGCTTTAGTTGCATTAAAAAAAAATTGTCCACCTCATGGCCATTATAGATTGGTGGATGAGTCGGAAAAGTTTCTCATTATAAAAAGTGGCTTGTGGTTATAAAAGGTTTAGGAAGCACTGTTTTGACAAGTAAGATGCATGCAGGATAATGATCTGCAGCACCCTGATTTGGTGACTGTGAATATAGTTTAATTTTGTCAGTGGTCAAAGAAACAAACTCGTAAGAACATTGAGATTGGAGCTTGGGCTCACAAAAAGTTCTGAAGAAGGGCGCCTTCCGATTCGTTGAGTATACAAAGATGTGTGAATTGAATAGATTTTAGAAATGAAAAATAATGCTAGAGAATTACACAGAACTTGTGAAGTAGAAACAGTGTTGTCACATGAAGACAGAAGAGAACGTTCCTTAAAATCTTCCCTAGACAAGTTGCTAGCTCTAGCAACATAAGCAGAAAAGTAGGGGACATGAGCTATATGAATTTACTTCTTGAACTTTTTAGAGCAACAGTTTAATTGTGTGTGGCCTTCAAAGAACAGTTAGAGCTCTAGGTTCTTGAAAGTGATTTTCGAACTCACTTAGAGGCAGTAACAGCATTTAGTTCCAATGGGCGAGACACATTGTTTCATAGAAGCAGCCTGAACAAGAGCATTGGCGGACCAGGTACTCAAATGAGAATTCAGTGGCTCAATGTCTGACTCTGACCGATGTTATTGTGAAATCCAAAATGACGTTCTAGAGTGTGTAAACAGGTCTGGAATTTGACAGACTTGAATTTAGAGAACTAGTCAGAACAGGACAATTTTAGGCATAAGAGAGATAGTAGATGGGTTAGAAAGACTAAAGAACAGGATCATGGAGTGGCCCAACCAACTAATGGGGAGACAGGTGGGTTGTTCTCTGAATTGAAAGGAGGTGAAGATCAGGTCAGTGATGTGGGTCCCTGATATATAGGCCTAATAACTCAGTAAGTAGGATCCCCGACAAAAAGGAGTCCAACAGAACTTTAGACGCACTGAGGTCAGTGTTATGTAACCAAAATAGTATCCTCTTTTGTTACATACACATAGAGATTGTTAAGGATGCAAAATAGAAAATGGAAGGTTGTCATGGATGAACAGTTACTGTGGAGATTGCTGCCATCTTTCTGCCTTAGAAGTGTTGCTCCTGTCCTACTGCCTGGCGCCTCAAACAACAAAAGATTTCACCAGAGCATCTACAGGTCAGAGAGTCCTGTAAAGGCTGCACGCTACACATTTGCTTTTATCGTTTCTGTCCACATTTTATTTTATTTCTTTTCGCCGCGCATGAAATTGGGCAGTTTAACTGTTGCGTTGTTTTTCAAAACCAGTGCGCGAGCTGAGTAATGCGCTTAATGCTAACTAGTTTTGAATGTTGCGAGGAGAAGCTCCATGGCCATTCTAACGTCCATGGGAGCTATTAGCTGCTTCTACGGTGCTCACAGATGTTTGTCCAGCATTAACGTGCCGAGAGCCACCCGGTGCACTCTATGATGCGTGCCGCCATGTTTTGGTTGGCTGCCACTGCTGTACTAAGGTTGTTCAGCCTTCATTATGGCAACCACTTTTGATAAGGTAAGCGCAAAATGAAGAGACATCCTTCGTCTTCACACTTTGTTTGTTTTCACAAATTTACTTCATACTGTCTTGAGTTCTACTGGTGAGAGGCAGTTTCCTTCCGTTTTTCCTTTCGGCTACCTTCTAAGGCCTTGACCGTGTTGCCTCATACTAACATGAACCTGCTCTACGATGGTACTACAGTGTACTACACACCATCCAGATTTTTGGATTGTTTTAGATATACTTTATTTCTTGAGACTGTGACATTGCATCATTAATCTTCACTGTCTCTATTGTGCACTACGGATTCTTGGGTACTATTTTCAAGTATGAGTAACAAGGAGAGAGGCAGGGAGAGTACAGTGACACTCTTCTTCCCCGGTCAATAATCAATAATCAGAAGAAGAGTGTCTATGGAGGCTAAGCCGTCCCTGGGAGCACAACAAACAACCACACTGGGATGTTGAAGAAGGCCCTCACTCACCACCTAGTGATGACATGCTTCATCATCGGGCCCCACCAAAGAGACCGAGTGTCTCTTTGGTGTGCTGCAACGCCAGGTTTACTGCGGAGCGGGATGGTGAGTATAGGGCGTGTTGAGTGCAAATGTGACTTAGTGAGTGGTGAGTGTATTAAAAAGGTCTGTAGTGTATCTGAGGTAATTAATTTTATTAAATGATCACTAAAGACACAAAATATTAAAATATGTGAGGAAACAGTCCACTGTAATTGAGTGGTAGATTCCTAAAGGGTGGTCGACATGTTTCTTGCCATCGAAACGGTGTTAATTTACCCGGCAATTCATCAGGACTGTGTGTGATAAACCCTGGCGATATGGGCTCTCTAAGGCCCACCCTTACCTAGGGACGTGAATGTGAAAATTAAATAAAAGTGAAAAAGTGCAAAAAAATTAGGAATGATTGAACTATTCCTAATTACTCCTGGTTTAGGAGGCTTCTACTTATCGTTTCTGCACTTTGTAGGTGTTAGGAATGAACACCATGGGTCTCAGGAGGGGGGTGGGAGCGTATTCGGCACACCGCCCTTGACGCTCAGCACCCGCAGTCTACCTACGTCACCCTCGAACCGGACCTCAGATACACTACAGACCTTTTTAATACACTCACCACTCACTAAGTCACATTTGCACTCAACACGCCCTATACTCACCATCCCGCTCCGCAGTAAACCTGGCGTTGCAGCACACCAAAGAGACACTCGGTCTCTTTGGTGGGGCCCGATGATGAAGCATGTCATCACTAGGTGGTGAGTGAGGGCCTTCTTCAACATCCCAGTGTGGTTGTTTGTTGTGCTCCCAGGGACGGCTGAGCCTCCATAGACACTCTTCTTTTGATTACTATTTTCAAGTGCCGGCATTTTGTTTTTTCTCCAGATGTATTTTTTTTGTGGCGAATAATTACCGTTTACCTGTTTGAATATTTTCTGTGCTTTATTTATACATGCTTATGACTTACATATATAATCGCTCACCGGAGTAAAGACTTCCTATTTGTTTACTTTCTTTGCTACGCAGGTGTTCTGCATTTGATGGGTTTGTTTCTGCATGTTATTTGGGTTTCCCACTCAAGTGCATTATGCTAACTTTGGTCCCCATGTCTTGTGGGTGGTGAGCATTTATACTGTTTTGTGGGGTTGTGAGTGTCTTTTTACAGTTTTTTGGGGTTGGATGTGCCCCAGTCTTGGATCATAGGGAGGTGTGTTCCCCTTTTACGGTCTTGTTCTGTTGCGTAGGGAGGTGTGTTCCCCTCTAGGGAGGTAGGTTCCCCTATTACAGTGTACTTGTTCAGTTTCATAGGGAGGTGTGTTTCCCTATTACGGTGTTTCCTAGGGAGGTGTTTCCCCTATAGGGAGGTGTGTTCCCCTATTACGGTCCTGTTCTGTTGCTTGAGGAGGTGTGTTTCCCTATTACGGTGTGCTTGTTCAGTTTCATAGGGAGGTGTGTTTCCCTATTACGGTGTTTCTTAGGGAGGTGTTTCCCCTACAGGGAGGTGTGTTCCCCTATTACGGTTGTGCAGTTTCATAGGGAGGATTTTTCCCCTATTAGTATTGTGTGCATGTATGCATATTTTTAGATGTTCATACCATCTTTTCTTATATATAATACATGTTATATTCTGTTTTGGGTTTGTGTATATGCCCTGTTTGTATGTTGTTGTGCCTGGCGAAGTGGTGTTACATACTCACTGTTTTTAAGTATGGAACTTTTGCTTTTGTTTTTCCTTGGTATGTGTGTCTTATGATCTCATATAAATTTTGGTTTTCTATAATCATTATAAGGGGGAGATGTGTTGTAATCTACTTAATGCATCCTCCCTATTCATGTTCTCTGCCTTGCTGCTCAGCCAGTGGTGATGTCATTAAAGTGTTCAGAGTGTTTGAGGAGAAATCAGTTGGAGTGGATGGGCTGAGCAGCAAGGAGGCAGCTCCTGGTGTGGCATATTATGGATCTTACTATCATCCTGTAACTTATATTTAAACCTGTAACCTGATGAATAAACCAATAACTTGTTTTCTGCACGACCTGTCTACGAAACATCTTTCAATTTAAAGAAAACATTTACATCTAAAACAATAGAATCAAGATAATGCATGTGCTACAGCACGGATTGTTTAACAAGCACAGACTTAGAAAGCGATTTGGTCTGTAGTTATGAAAAGCATTTCAACAGTGATATTTTTCTGTTGTTCCTAGATCCACTTTTTCAAAAGGATTTTCCAGTGAGTGCAAGAAAGCCCTTTATTGTTTCTTCATTAGTCGAACATACTATAGCACACCTGAAAAAATTACATAGAAAGGTAATTCCTCAAACTAACGCAGATCAATAGGCCTCATAGCGCTTCTACATCTCCCGTAAAAAAACAATGTATAACTTACAAACAATCTGTGTATAATTACTTAAAAAGAGTGCTTTCAAAATGTTGCATTTTTGTGGTAAAGCAAAGGCAGACCCCACATTTACTCCCCAGAAATTCATGTCACTTAAATCAAATTAAAAAAAAATACTAGAGACTAAGACCAAAAAGATATGTGCAAAACCCCAAAATTGAGAAAGCTGAAACTTCAGAGTTACTTTCTTTATTGGAAGAGTCTTCGATGAGAAAATATCTCCTTAAGTAAAGCATGGCTCTATTAGAAGGTAACCATTGTTAAGAGCATGCAAAATCGACGATCCTTGCAAGACTAGAATTATGTGCACAAGCTTAACGAGGTTTGTAAAAGACTAAGGGTAACATAAAAAGGTGGCCAGTTGGTGAACCTGGAAAAAACACAAATTGTGGATTTTAAAACCACTCCACTGGCTAAAAGTGAAACAGTGTATGACATTCTAAATGCTATGGGATAAGGCGAGCAACGTCGGACCGGGATTGACGCACTTCCCTGATGTATGCCCTGGTGAGGTCAAGTCAAGTCAAGTCAAAACCACTTTATTCGATTAGTTAAAATCATAAAAGTATTCTAAGCATTTATAAAAACTGTTACAACATTTTTTTTAAATCAATTAATACAGTATTAAACATGACAATAGTTAAAAACCCAGTTTAAAAAAGAAAGTTACACAATTTCATTTCCGTTTGGGCCCAGCAGTCCATTAATCAAGTGCATAATACAGAAATTTCAGCATTAAAAATCTAATCTTAATCTCAATCTCCTACTTCTTACAGCTGCAGCCAGAAAACTGGCAATACAATACATAGTTACGGGAGATTCCATCATTTGCGAACATAACAATGCGGGCTTATACTGCGTAAATCTCATCTCCTTCAGTATAGGTTTTAAAAATCGATTCCGGGGTTCACAATACAAGGAGCAAAAAAACAGAAAATGCGCAGTATCCTGGGTGGAATGGTCATCACATTTGCATGGGGACGACTCCTCAAGCCTACACCAATCTTTCTCGTCCCAAAGGACCATATGGATTTGATTGAAACGGAATTTGGTCAGTAGCCATCTATGGAAGAAATTTGTCACCACTGACAAATAAGGGGCCAGCTCAAAAGATGTAGTTATCATTGCATGCGCCCTCACCGATGGTTTACATAGCTCATCCGTTTCGCGCTCGGCAACACAAAGCCTAATGTAGTTAGTCTTCGCCCACACTAGATCTGCTTTACACAGGGATTCTGGACTATCAAAAATCTCAGGGCGTCCTAGCTTCACAGCCAAAGACTCTACATAGGACAGCCACTGGATATCCCTCCTGTGATCTAGTTTAAGGCAATCTTTTATGATCTTGTGATTAAGGCTAAGGTTCGGATTTAGACAGAGCTTGATCCACATCAGGAACGGGGCTAGTTTTATCGTGTCTATAATATAACCAAGACCTAGCTCAAGGTGTAGGGAATAAGTTGCTGTTGATTGTGGTAGGCCCAACAATGACCGCAGGAATTTATTTTCCTCTGTTTGGATGCGGTCGGGTTTTACAAAGCCCCAAATTGCAGCCCCGTATCTTGCAATAGCGGCTGTCTTGGCTTTATAGATGGCCAAGATAGCCTCTATGGGTGTAACAACCTGGGGTTGCCACAAACATCGGTACGTGATCAAGCTACAAAACCTAGAAAGACAAACTCTATCTCTAACCCATTGTACCCTCTACAGAATTTCGACACGAACATTGACTTTCAAGCAGAACACTGGCCCTTTAATGAGGATTGGGAATCTCAATGGGAGGAGTCACGTCAAGACGCAGAGACGTCTTATACCACGGAATACGAATCAGGTGTGTGCTTGTTCACCCAGGAGGAGGAGACGGAGAAACGGAGCGGACTGGAGGAGAGCGTCAAAGCCGAGCGGAGAGCGGAGCTGCGAGAGGAGACGAGAACAGGAGCTACGGACCGGAGTGAGGAAGAGAAGCCAGGAGGCCACCGACACCACGAGCCGCCCAGCCATACACCCGCGGGAGGTGTATGGCTCAGCCAGGTACGTGACAGACTCCGGGGCTGGGTCAAGGGCAGAACTACGAGTTCGGACGTACCCTGAGGGTCCCCCCTCCCGGTCTAGGTGTAAATCCCTTCCTGAGCACTAATCCCACCTATCACATCGGCGTTTAAAGTTTGCTGTGTTGCACCGGTAGGGTGACCCTCACTCCCTCTCCCTGGTGAGCAGGTATAACGTGTGAATAGAACACTGATACTTGCTATCTTTCTCTCCCTACGCAACCCCAACCGAGCGGCAAGACGGAGGTTGACGAGCCTACCACGCGAAGAAGACTCGACAGGGAACACCGAGCCTCGGCAGCGGAATCCGGGATCAGGAAGGCTGCAAGAAGTCGTTCTCCAAGGGGGAAACTAGCATCCAAGAAGAAAAGCTCAGACTCTCTGTATTATAAAATAAACCCTTCGAAAACCAAGATAAGCGTTTTGCCTATTCCTCCCGCACACGTAACAGTGGTGGAGAATGCGGGCATAGGCACCATCTGTGAAGTGAAGATGGAAACCGTAGTGCAACAGTTAGTAAAAGGTCAAGAGCGGATCGAGTGGGTGATAGAACAGCACCTAGTATCGGCACAGGCGGATAGGGAAGTGATAAAAAAAAGCTTTGGAGGAGAAACAGGAACAACCATGGGTCGACACCACTGGACGAGGAGGAACCACGGAGAGAACCATAACCCATGGAACACCATCAGTTTCCCTGCAAAAATATCGGCCAGGGGAAGATCCCGATGCCTTTCTATTAAATTTTGAAAGGGCCGCTAGAGCTTCTGGATGGCCCGTGGCAAAATGGCCGTTTTTTTTGGCGCCGCTATTAGGAGGAGAAGCACAGGCCGCCTACCAAGTTGCAAATCCTAATGGGAATACGCCCTACACAGACATAAAAAGAATAATTCTTGATCATCTGGGGCTAGATCCAGAAGCATATCGAATAAGGTTTCGGAAGGAACGGGGTTCAGTAGGGGAAAACCCCAAAACTTTGTTTGTAAGGCTTAAGATGGCCGCCGATAAATGGCTTACCCCTGCTACCAGTAGCAAAGAGGAAATACTCGACCGCATCTACCTGGAGCAGTTTCTAGAGGCGCTCCCATATGCCACCCAAAAATGGCTAAGACAGCATCATAATTTAACCACTGCTCAAGCAGTCGAAATGGCTGCCTCCTTCTCTCGGGCTCAACCAAAAGGGTTTCCCTTTGAACCAGAGCGGGAGCGAAAAATAATGGTAAAACCTGAAAAAATTGTTTCACGAGGCAGAGAAGTTACACGCCCTCGAACATGGAGAACAGACAACACCATCCCTACAGGTCCACAATGCTTTGACTGTGGACAGTGGGGACATATTGCGAGGATGTGTCCTAGAAAAAGAAGTGAAGAGGAGCCGATGGAGGTTGGGTACCTCCCCAAGGCCGTACTGTTTTCAGCGGAAATGGGTGGTTCATTTCGTGTAAGTGTCACTGCCAATGGATACCCCCTGATGGCGTTGTTAGACTCAGGCTGTCGCCAGTCAGTCATAAGAGCAGCTTATATAAATCCCAAACAGTACATCTTAAACGGGGTGGTCAACATAAAGTGCGTCCATGGGGATGTTAAACCATATCCTATTGCCGACATTGTAATAGTATCCGACATAGGGACAACCCCTGAAGTACGAGTGGGGGTTATGGATAGTTTGCCAGAAGATCTTATTATAGGCACTGATAACCCCGGGTTCTTGAATTTGTTCCAAGACAAATTGGTAGCCGAAAAGGGACACCACATGAACGGAAATACTGAAAAAAAGGTACAGCCCCCTGAACAGTACCTCAGTTTTGTAAAAATGTCCAAAAATGCAACTTCTCCCACAAAAGGTTCAGCTTTGGCAGCCGGTTATGACTTATATAGCGCCTACGACTATGTAATACCGAGTGGTGAAAAGGCGCTAATTAAAACGGACTTACAAATTGCGGTCCCTCCAGGGTCATACGGCAGAATCGCCCCCCGGTCAGGTTTAGCCGCTAAACACTTCATTGATGTGGGAGCGGGGGTTATTGATGAAGATTACAGAGGTAACGTGGCTGTCCTCCTCTTCAATTTTGGAACTGAAACCTTTAGGGTCTCCAAAGGGGACCGTGTGGCCCAACTGATTTGCGAGAGCATAGCCCCTACGGAATTGAAGGAGGTGGACAAGTTAATGGACACTGAAAGGGGGTCTGGTTCTTTCGGATCCACCGGGTTACACTGCAAACCTGTCCATGCGATACTCCCTCCTGACCCATGGATGCTAGATAAAAGCTTTAAATTTGCTCAGATCAGTGACCCAACCCTACTGAGTGCGTGGGAACAGGCACACCAGAGGGAAGTCGGTTCTAAAGTTTTTCCTGGCTTCTTCATTCGGGATGACCTGTTGTACAGAGTTGGGAAGGAGGGGGCCTCTGCTCAGCTTCTGGTACCAGTATCGTTCAGGGAGCAGGTTCTTTTTTTTGCACATAGCCACCTGGTGGCCGGACATTCTGGTGCAGAAAAGACGTCACAGAACGTGCTCCGACAATTTTTTTGGCCCGGTATCTATAAAGATATTGAGTCATATTGTCGTTCTTGTGAGATATGCCAGCGGATGAACATGGTTAAGCCTCCTGCCGTGCCCTTACAACCCTTACCAATTATTGGTAAGCCTTTTGAAAGGGTCGGCATGGACCTAATAGGTCCATTGCCCAAAACTAAAAAGGGGTTTCAACATATTTTAGTCGTAGTCGACTACGCCACTAGGTTTCCGGAAGCTTTCCCCTTATCTGCTGCCAACTCTAAACAAGTGGGTGATAAAATGGTCGAGCTGTTTAGCAGGGTGGGATTCCCAAAGGAAATCCTGACCGACCAGGGTACTCCATTTGTATCTAAGTTGATGGGGGACATTTGTAGGACGTTGAACATCCACCAGATCCGTACCTCAGTTTACCATCCACAGACGGACGGTCTGGTGGAACGTTACAACCGTACCCTTAAGTCGACTCTCCGAAAAATGATGGAAGTCAGCGGGTCAGACTGGGACAAGATGCTGCCTCTGGCCTTATACGCCATTAGGGCACAGAAACAAAGTAGTATGGGAATGTCGGCTTTTGAGCTTCTCTACGGCCGTCAACCCCGCTCATTGTTGGAAATGACCAGGGATGCTTGGGTCAATGAACAATCTGAAGAGGTCACTACCACACTTGATTATGCCACAGCCTTAAAATCCAAACTGGGTAAATTGAGAATGCTAGCGTTTGATCATCTTGAGGCCAGCCAGACTGCACAGAAACGGGCTTATGACAGGGGAAAAAAGTGGAGACAGCTTAAGGTGGATGACTGGGCCCTGGTTCTGCTGCCTTCCTCCTCCAATAAATTCAAAGCCGAATGGATGGGCCCGTTTAGGGTTGTCGCGGTGATAGGGCGCACTAGCTATAAACTGCAGATAGCTCCAAACAAACAACAAGCCTATCATATTAACCTTTTAAAAAAATGGCTGGGGCCACCACCTGCCACCGTTCACTTAGCTGACAGTGCAGGGTCTGATTGTTCGACCATAGACATGCTGGTACACAATGATGAATTGCAAGGTCAACAACGAGTGGAATTGAAAACTACTCTGAGTACTTTTGAAGACGTTTTTTCAAACCGCCCAGGGCGAACGTCTTTGGCTATACATTGTATTGATACCCCGCCAGGGAAAAAGGTTAGGATTAAACCATACAGAGTCCCCGAAGCTAGAAGAGCGGCCATCAAATCTGAAGTGGAGGAAATGCTTCGGCTAGGAGTTATCAGACCGTCCAAAAGCGATTGGTCCAGCCCCATTGTCATGGTCCCTAAACCGGACGGCAGTCGTAGATTTTGTATGGACTTTCGGGCTTTGAATGAAATCTCGCTGTTTGATGCATACCCCATTCCTCGAGTGGACGAATTAATTGAAAAATTGGGCAACGCTAAGTACATTTCGACACTCGATTTAACTAAAGGGTATTGGCAAGTCCCCCTGCGACAAGAGGATATGAAGAAAACAGCTTTCTCGACTGATGAGGGCCATTTTGAATTCACTGTTTTGCCGTTTGGCCTCCATGGGGCACCGGCCACGTTCCAACGTTTAATGAACAAAGTGCTGGCCGGGTTGCACGGTTTTACGTCTGCCTATTTAGATGACATTGTCATATATAGTCCTAATTGGCAGTCACACCTGGGACATCTGTCCACAGTCTTGAAAACTCTGCGAGCTGCTGGCCTAACGGTGAATGCAAAAAAATGTAAAATAGCCTTCCAGAAAGTCAAATACCTGGGCTATGTATTGGGACACGGTTTGATTGAACCACAAATTGAGAAGGTGAGGGCGATTGCTGACACCCCTTTTCCATCAACCAGGAGGGAAATGAGATCCTTCTTAGGCCTAGTCGGCTACTATCGGAGGTTTATCCCACAGTTTGCTGATATTGCCGCCCCCCTTACAAATGCCTTGAAAGATAAGGGTAAGGCGTCCACGCCGATACATCCAACTGGAGTGATGCAGGAGGCTTTTTGCACTTTGAAGTCCATTATTACGTCCACCCCAGTGTTATCTTCCCCCGATTTTTCTCGCCCTTTTTCGTTGCACACAGATGCATCCGATTACGGGATTGGGGCCGTGCTTTCACAGATAGGGGGTGATGGGCTCGACCATCCGATTTTGTACGTCAGCCGGAAACTTTTCCCCAGGGAATTGAAGTATGCTACAATTGAGAAGGAGTGCCTTGCAATTAAATGGGCCATTGAGAAACTCGCATACTACCTGGAAGGGAGGCATTTTGATCTCTTTACAGATCATGCTCCTCTTCTGTGGATGGCCCGCAATAAATCAAACAACGCAAGGGTCCTTCGATGGTTTTTGTCTCTACAACCTTATTCATTCTCAGTTCACCATCGTAAGGGTAGTGATAATGTGGGAGCAGATTTTTTGTCACGCCATCCACTCACCGATCGTGAGTGTCCGGAGGGGGAGGTATGTAACAACCTGGGGTTGCCACAAACATCGGTACGTGATCAAGCTACAAAACCTAGAAAGACAAACTCTATCTCTAACCCATTGTACCCTCTACAGAATTTCGACACGAACATTGACTTTCAAGCAGAACACTGGCCCTTTAATGAGGATTGGGAATCTCAATGGGAGGAGTCACGTCAAGACGCAGAGACGTCTTATACCACGGAATACGAATCAGGTGTGTGCTTGTTCACCCAGGAGGAGGAGACGGAGAAACGGAGCGGACTGGAGGAGAGCGTCAAAGCCGAGCGGAGAGCGGAGCTGCGAGAGGAGACGAGAACAGGAGCTACGGACCGGAGTGAGGAAGAGAAGCCAGGAGGCCACCGACACCACGAGCCGCCCAGCCATACACCCGCGGGAGGTGTATGGCTCAGCCAGGTACGTGACAGACTCCGGGGCTGGGTCAAGGGCAGAACTACGAGTTCGGACGTACCCTGAGGGTCCCCCCTCCCGGTCTAGGTGTAAATCCCTTCCTGAGCACTAATCCCACCTATCACATCGGCGTTTAAAGTTTGCTGTGTTGCACCGGTAGGGTGACCCTCACTCCCTCTCCCTGGTGAGCAGGTATAACGTGTGAATAGAACACTGATACTTGCTATCTTTCTCTCCCTACGCAACCCCAACCGAGCGGCAAGACGGAGGTTGACGAGCCTACCACGCGAAGAAGACTCGACAGGGAACACCGAGCCTCGGCAGCGGAATCCGGGATCAGGAAGGCTGCAAGAAGTCGTTCTCCAAGGGGGAAACTAGCATCCAAGAAGAAAAGCTCAGACTCTCTGTATTATAAAATAAACCCTTCGAAAACCAAGATAAGCGTTTTGCCTATTCCTCCCGCACACGTAACAATGGGTTTCCCCCCAAGTCTTTTAGCAAACCCCAAGACTGCGGAGGCTGAACTTCTCACCGCATTCGCTTTAGATGTTAACTGTGGTGTCCAAGTGCCCCTATGGTCGAAAATTACACCCAAGTAGGTGAAAACCTTAAGGCTAGAGATAACCTCGCCGACACAGAAAAAGGTTTTCTCTTTATTTTTAGAGCAGCCTACTGACATTGTGTGGGATTTACTGCTATTGATCACCAGATCTAGACTGGACATAAAATTGCCAAAGGAATCAAGAAGCTTTTGCAGAGCAATTGGGGTCCTAGCTATCAGCACCGCATCATCGGCATAGAGGAGCACCGGTATTGGTGCACCCCCCATGCACGGGATATCCTGAGTGACAGCTGTTAGGTCAGCCTCCAATGCATTCACGTATAACGTGAATAACATTGGGGCCAAGATGCAGCCTTGGCGCACCCCTCTACTTGATCTAAAACTAGTCGTACATTTCCCCTCTGTTGTCATCCTAATGCAGGCTTTCAGATCTTTATGGAGCTCCGCTAGGAAATGTACCAAGGCGCAGTCAAGGCCCAGCTTCAGGAGCATAGTCCACAGCCTTCATCTATTAACTAGATCAAAGGCTGTGGACAGGTCCATGAAGCCTAAAAATATCGATCCCCTCTTTGCCCTCGTATATTTGGAGATTATGAGGTGAAGATTGAGGCATTGGTCCTCTGTACTCCTCCCCGACCTAAAGCCGTATTGTGCATCTGACAGAATGTTATGCCCTTTGGCCCAAGATGCTATTCTCGCCAGGACAACCTTCCCTAGGATTTTAACCGCGGAGTCCAGCAGTGATATAGGCCTATAGCATCTAGGGTCTCCCCTCTGACCTTTTTTGAACACTGGGATTATAGTAGCGGAGGACCAAGATTTAGGAAATCCCACAGTTGCTGAGGCATTAAAAACTTTGGTTAAAATATTAGCCCAATACACCGGATTAGCCTTAAACATATCAGCTGGATCCCCATCAGGGCCCGGGGCCTTTCGGCTTGCAGTGCCCTCGATTGCTCTAATAACTTCAACTATATCAAAACTAACAGGTGCCAGGGGGAATTCGGACGCAGGGACTACAAAGGATTCCAGCTCCATGTTGCTACCGTAGATTTTTTCAAAATGGCTAAGCCAGTCTTCCTCGGAGATGTTAAGTTCCAGCACAGTATTTTGGTCACGAGAAAACAAAGGGGTATTAATGATTGACCAAAACTTAGCACTATTTTTTAAAGTGGCTTTATCCATGAGCTCGGCCCAGGCAACACTCTTTATTTCATTTTTACGTGTTCTAATTGCCCTGGTATAATCCTTTCTAAGCTGCATCACTAGGGCTTTGTCCCTCGGACGGGTATTGAGTGCTTTTTTAAGGAGGTTATGGGCTTTACTGCATTTGCTATCAAACCAGCCCATTACCGGTTTATTTTTACCTCCCTGGGTTTTAGCTGTAAGTTTATAGCCACTGTCCGACAGACACCTTCAAAGGAAGTTAAAACCTCCTCGCTCCTAGAGTGGGGATTGGCACAAACATTCAAGTCTTCAGCAGCCATAGATGTTAATTTTACAAAAAAATCATCAGGGACTACCTGTCCCCATTTAATCTTTCTCCCCTGATCTTTAGTTTTGACTGACATTATAGCCTGGGGGGTAACAGATGAATTTAGCAGCAAAAAACCATTAGCTAGCTCCATCCCCACCGGGTTATGATCACTCAACGGCATAGCTACAGCATTATAAGAGGTCACATATTTAAGGAGACCTAATGATACAAAGATAAAATCAATTATCGAATCACAGTCCCTTCCCGTATATGTGGCAACCCGTGAGCTATTATCATAAAACTCCGCCTCATACAGATCATTTCCAATTAATACGTTTTCGAGAACCTGTCCCTTCTGGGTATGTTCGAAATGCGGGGGGGTAATACTGTCCGGCCCATCTGAGTCAATTAGAGCACAATTTAAACATAAATGTACATTAAAATCACCCATCAAAATGAAGTGACAATAAGTGGTTTGCTTTTCCTTATATGAAGTTAAAAAATCTGTTAACCATACTAAGTGCACATTTGCAGGGAAACCATGCGGTGAATTATAACAGTTAACAAGAAGAATTTTACAACCATCATCCAGAGTTACCTCTATAACAAGGAAATTATGTGTGGCACAATCAACCTTTGTAATTTTACCCTTTACATTCACTGAGACCAACATCAGGAGACCCCCTCTATTCCGCCCTGCTGAAGAGGGCAGGGCAGGTACAAAAAATGAAGTAAAGCCATCCAACCAAAAATCACATTCCGTGTCCCAAGTCTCTTGCATGGCGACAATGTCATAAAGCTTTACAAAGTTTATCCAGTTGTGATCTCCTCTCTTGGACCGTAAACCGGCAATGTTCCAACTTAACAACCTAACAATATCCCCCTTGCCAGGAACACCCACTACCGGTTTATAACCGTCATCAGCAGAAGAAGGTACAGGAGCCATAGGGGTAAAGTCCACTATAACTTCATCAACTATACCCTCTCCGGCCCCCCGTCAGTCGCACAACTCGAGTCCTGAGAGTGCGTCAAACCTATTATGTGTTACAGTGGGGGGTCCAAATCTGAAAAGATTCTCCCTTCCTGGACCCTGACTTTGACAAGTGGACCGTGGCCCATATGGAGTAAAGGGACTCGATCCTTGTCTAGGGGTAGAGACTACAGAAAGATGATTGTAAAAATACCCCAAAGGGCGCACCTGGATGCTGTTGCCGTCATTCATCATC
This sequence comes from Lissotriton helveticus, assembly GCF_964261635.1. Taxonomy (NCBI): domain Eukaryota; kingdom Metazoa; phylum Chordata; class Amphibia; order Caudata; family Salamandridae; genus Lissotriton; species Lissotriton helveticus. The sequence continues at coordinate 1,788,365,062 of NC_136063.1, read as the reverse complement.
GATGCTGCCCTTAGCAAAATTGTGGCCACGTGTTGTGGGTATTTAAAATTTACTACCACGCAGTCCCCTTGACAATTTTTACGTGAGGGACCAATCCAATTTACCCTCCTGGTTGTGATAATTTCTCCGGCAAATTTTGTAGGGAAACCACAGTTTGAGCTCAGCCAAGATACCACTTTATTTTTAAGAGAATCATGTGTTTCCTCGTGTGGCTCGGCTACATCCAGGTTTTGGGTCGGGACATTTGCCAATACGATTACATAGGGGGCACAATCCGGGGGTAAGTTAATAAAATTGCTTCTCCTACTTGGGACGGCAATCGGATCTTTAGCAGGCCCTGGCTTAGGGTGTACTACTGAAGTAGCTAATGTCAGGGGGGATGGGGCTGAAAGGGCGGGGGAGTCAGTATCAACTATAGAAGACTGATGAGAGGTATAAGTTTGTTTACCCAACTTGGCTATATTTTTCCCAGCGGTCTCGGGGTGAACCATTCTAGTTGAAGGGAGCGGAGGGTTAACCTTGTCTGTATGGGCTAGCTGTTTCTCTAGCAGGCCTCCTAGTCTTTTTATCTCTGCAGTAGCAGTATCCAGTTTAGCCACTAGAGATTGAAGGGATTCCTCGAGTTTTAACTCAAGTTTGGCTTCTAGAGTTCGAATTAGCAAGCCAAACTGCTCAGGGCTCAAGGTTATATTTGCCTCATTCTTACCCTCCAATATCATAGTTACCTCCGGGCAGGTATGGATTTCCGGCGGATGAATGTCTACCCTTCTTTTATGAGCATTCCTACCCCCCCTTTTACTTTGCTGCTTTCTGCAGGTTCTGACAGGTCTAGTATTTTTATGTACTGGTGCCACCTCTTCCTCTGAGTCCGAAAGAGACTTGTCAGGAATTTCTGTATCCAGAGCCCGGTGAGTCAGTGCTTCTACTACATTGACTACCTCCGGCCCAGAATCAATGCCATTTTCGGTCTCTGGAGGAGCCTCCATTGGCGAAAGCCCCACTAAGGATCGGTCGTGATCTAATAGATTCTCTTTACCCAGTGAGGCCCTTCTATCATTATTGATCTTGTTTACCATTTTAACTAAGAAGTTGTCAATGGGACCTGTCCCCACACTAGCCTTGTCCTTCTTTGTTGCTGACATGAGTGTAATAGTACTTTAATAAGGGTTAACCTATTCACAAGTAAGCCACGGTGCTCGGCTCCCAATGTTAATCACACAGTAATTATGCAATAGTCCCTCAGCCCTTACAGTCACTTTACCGTGCAGACGATGTTCGCCGAAACATTTGCACAGGGTCTCTGGCCCAGCCTAGCCTCTTCCTGCCTCTGACGGCCACAGACGGCCACAGACGGCCCCGCCCTTGTCCCGGGCTTCTCCCGCGCGCGACTCGCGGGGCGAGAGGGAGGTCAGCGTTATCTAGCGCCTCCGGGCGCTCCAAGCGCGTCACAGGCGCGCCGCCCCTGAGGCTGCTGGGGGCTGTGGTTCGGCGGGTTATCCAGCGCTCCTCTGCCGGTAATGGGAAATGCTGCCGTTCACCTCACGGCTCTCCCCTGTGCCAGGTACGTTGTTGCGCTTTCTGGTGTTCCCCCTGGTGAGGTAAGATCAAAGATATTTCTTTTTTTTTTTTTTTTTATTCTTTTTTTTGTCCTCATATATGCCACCAGAATATATATGCTCTAGATGGGTCTCGCTGTTGCCTCTTATACTGTTGTTTTTCGAGTCCGCCATGGAAAACAGTATCATAGCAGACAGGAGTTCCCAGAGGTAGGCTGCTTTCCTTATCCTACTCCTCCAGGCCTGTTTTAGGCACCCCAGGCCTGGTGGAGGACAGGACCGACACAACCTCTGGCATAATCACAGGACTGCTCACCTATTTATCCAGACCATCAGTTTAGACCAGACATTCTGCGAATTCTCGTATCGGCCAGCCAGATCCATTTTACACACCTCTATTAAGTACTTCAAACATACTGCAAATCTAGGGGGAGCCGCTGACTTCCACTCCATGCAGATTTGTCTCCTTGCAATAACTATTGTGTAAAAAATAAATTGAGTATCCAAATTCTTAATATTGTATTCTTTCGGTAAACCAAAGAAGACTAATCTGCGAGAACATATAATATTTATGGAAAGTACATCTCCCAGAAAATCCATTATCGCTTTCCAGTAGTTTTGAATGGCTGGACATTCCAGAAAAATGTGGATATCATCAGCGGCATTATAGTTACAACGGGGACAATAATAGTTGTTTCGTGTTATCTTATGCAGTTTTGCCGGAGTCCAATAGACTCTATGAGCCGTAAACAGGTGGTTGCGCCTTAAATTAGCAGGTTTAATTAGCCTCTGTGAAAGGGAAAAAGAGTCTATCCATGCCTTGCAGACTTCTTCAGGGGGCTCAGCTATACCATTACCCCATAACTTTATTATCTCCTTGTACAGTTTACTCTCCTCTTCTTTGATCATTAAATTGTACCAAAATGATAACTCTTTTACCCATTTCCCCCTTCTGCCGATTACATCAAGAATATCTGTATTTTCTTCCCTTTGCATGTTTTGACTGGACCACCAACCAGACAACTGGTAGTACTTAAACCTAGTCAACTGTCCTTCTGTAAGCTGTACCAGCGTGTTCCAACTCATTAGGCCCGAATCTACCCAGAGATCTCCCCATTTTTTAAAGCCAGCTGTTTTCATGGGTCGTGACAGTTGATCTTGGAGGCATTGAGGTGTACCAGGAGAGTCCCATATCGGGGAGTGTGTGTGGTAATAGGGAATGTTAAATGTCTTCCTGATGAACCCCCAATTTTTTAATGCAGTCTGCAAAATTTTAAGGCGAATTTTTTTAAAAAATTTCTGGTCTCCAAACTTAAAAATAAAGTAATCATGGTCATAAGGTAAATCCGTTAACAATGCTTGAAACAGGCGGCCCTGTGATGATGCATCCAGCTTGTTTGCCAGAAGCCTAAAATTCTTAAAATGAAATGCATGACAGTATGACAAGAGGTCAGGGAGGGCAAGCCCTCCTGACTTTAAACCCCTCCTCAGCTTCTTCCATGCAATTCTTGTTGACTTGCAAGCCCATACAAAAGATCCAATTTTACCCTGTAAAATGTTAATGTCTTTCAATGAAAATGATAAGGGGATGCAGTTAAATAAAAAGGTCAATTTAGGAAGGATTGTCATTTTAATAAGGTTGACCCGACCGTAGATGTTTAAAGGCAGGTTCCCCCATCTTGTTAAAGTTTTATTAATATCTTTAACCACCTTTTGCCAACTAAGTGACGTAGTGTCTTTTAAAGATTGAGTTAAGTGGATTCCCAGGTACCTCATGTTCTGTTTTGCTCCAACTATGTGTGTGTTGTTGTTCCACCCCATGATCTCTGTTTTATCCTTATTAATCTGGTACCCGGACAGTTTCCCAAATTCCTCCGATAGAAAAAATAACCTTGGAATTGCTGTCGAGTGATCAGAAGTATATAAAAGAAGATCGTCAGCATACAACGCCACCTTCAAAATCAAATTTCCAAGCTGAAATGGTTGAATGATGATGTCCTCTCTAATCCCACAGACAAAGGGCTCCATGTAAACATCGAACAAAAGGGGGGACAGAGGACATCCCTGCCTAGTGCCTCGCGAAATGTCAAACCACTCAGATAAAATTCCATTAACTAAAACCTTAGCCTTTGGGCAATAGTATAAGGATCTGACCGCCTCTATAAAAATTTCGGGAAACCCGAAAGCCGCCATTGTGGCCCATAGATACTTCCAATTGACCTGATCGAAGGCCTTGGCCGCATCTATGGCTACCAGCGCCAGTGGGAGATTTTTAGCAATAGCATAATCTACAGCCCCTATTGCTTGAAACGTTAGTTCGTTTAACTGTCTCCCTGGGATAAAGCCTCTCTGGTCAGAGTGAATTATGGATTTTATAACCTATGATAATCTAGTGGCTAAAATACCTGAGTAGATCTTCATATCCGAGTTCAGTAATGAAATAGGTCTATAGGACTCTATTCTTTTCAAGTCTTTATTTGGCTTGGGTATAAGTGTAATGATGGCTTCTCCCCATGATGAAGGTATAGAATAGCCTTGGGTCAATAAAAGATTGAAGAGTTCCCTTAATGGAGTTATTAGTTGATCTTTATTGTCCAAATAGATCTCCACTGGCAACCCATCAGAACCTGCAGCTTTCCCCCTTTTCATTTTCTTCAGTTGACCTAAAATTTCCCCATCTGTTATCTCACTTTCCAAGTATGCTTTTTCTGATTCAGACATTTGTGGCAGATGTTTTATGCTCAACCAGGATTCTAAATCCGCCCCCGTGGGATCTTTATCTTCCGTGTAGAGACTCCTCATAAAAGACCTGGCTTCTTCTCTTATCTCTACGTCTGTTTCTATCAAATCTCCTGACTGTCTATGTATCAGGACTTTAATGTTATTTCTCGTTCTCTCTTCTCTAGCTTTCCAGGCAAGGAGAGCTCCACACTTCTCTCCGTACTCAAAATATTTTAATCTGCTGGACTCCCATTTTTCTTTGAGAATTCTTTCATCAGAAATTTTTAAGTGGAGCTGCAAATCAACAAGTTCCTTCTCTAGCACATGCATTTCTCTGGAGTTTGTTAGGATTGCATTCTGTAATTCGAGATCCTTTCTAATTATTGCTGCTAAGTCTTCCTTTCTTTTTATTTTTATAGTTTTTCTTTTATGGTACATTGAAGAACTTAAAACACCCCTCAAGTAAGCCTTGTAAGTTTCCCATACAATCTGGGAAGAGGAAGATCCCGAATTTATTAGAAAGAATTCTGATGTTTTATCTTTAACTACTACTTTTATCTGATTATCTAATAGAAATGATCTTTCCAATGTCCACCTAGCTTTTAATAAAGTTATATTCAGTTTAATTTCCAGTTCAAGTACAGCATGGTCCGATAATCCTGAGGGCGTAAAAGAGAGATAGCCGATGTCTTGGAGAAGATGTTGGTCAACTAAGAAGTGGTCTATTCTGGAGTAGTTCTTATATTTTTTACTGTAAAAAGTAAAACCTGGCTGAGATCTATACTTTTTTCTCCAGACATCTACTAGAGTAAAATCTTTCATTAAAGTGTCCAGGAAAGCAAGCGATTTTAAGGGAGCATGGTATTTGGCCTTAGAAGTTCTATCTAATTTTTGATCGAAGACCAGATTAAAATCCCCACCAAGAATTAGAGGACCAGTTATCGTAAATAAAGCTAGTTCTAATTTGGAAAGCGGAACCGGATTGTCCTCGTTAGGACCATAGTACACTGCGAATGTATATGGGGTAGTTTGAATGTATACTTGTGCGACTAACCACCTACCCGATTGATCCGTCTCAAAGCTTCTCAAGCTTATCCCACTATTTGCTCAAATTATAATAGAAACTCCCCTAGTAACACCCAATTGCCTGGAACTGATTATATCCTGAACCCACCTACACTTTTTAAAAAGAGAATCACAGACTGCTGCCTCTAAATGTGTTTCTTGTAGCATTATAATTTGGGCCTCCGAATTTCTTAAGAATTCACAAATCCTATTCTGTTTTATTTTTTCCCCTATACCATTGATATTCCATGACAGAACCTTAAGCTTATATGGATTGGTCATAATTCCAGTGTACGCTCATACCCATCCATTCCTTTATACATCAAGCTGTTATTTATATATGAGGATTTTTTTTTATTTATTCTCCCCCCTGACTCCCCCCACCCATTGAGCACCTCCCCCCTGAGGAACCCCCTTAACATACCTGGCGATGACTTCGCCTTTCGGAGCAACCAGGTGGTGCCCATGACCGGTTTACTGTATTCTGGCGAGACAAATTAAATTACAAATAAAACTTCATGTCCCCCATTCTTATCATACAGCCTGCTTATAGAATCCTTTGCTTTTTCAAGTTCCCCACTCACCCTTCCCCAGGTTGCTGTATTCGAACGAGACCAATTAAATTATAAATAAATCTTCGTGTCCCCTGTTTATCATACAGCCAACTTAACAATCCATTGTGGTTTTTTTTTTTTTTTTTTTTCTTTATTTATTTATTTGTGTATTCTTTTTTTCAGATTCTCCCCCCACCATACCCTTTTTCTTTTTATTATATTATTATTATTTTTTTTTTTTTTTTTTTTTCCCCTTCCCCTCTTTCATTTCCTTCCTTAAAGTACTCAGTTTATCTATCGGGTCCTATTCTTCCTGCTCTCTTCTTATTCGGTCCAAAAGATTGTCAACCTCTTCTGGCTGTGTGAAACTATATGTCTTGTTTTTCCACATAATCCTAAGCATAGCTGGAAATCTCATCTGGACATGTGCTCCCAATGACCTTAAGTCCGGCATTCTGGTGCCCAGCTCCCATTGTCTTTGCGCGGTTTTTGCACCAATGTCCGACCTGATAAGGTAAGGACTGGACTTATAACGTAGATCTGTTTTCGTAAGGGATCGCCCTAGGATGAGCTCTTTTACGCTGTATGTCTGAAAGTTAATAAGTATTCTCCTAGGAGTTTTCCTGTCAGTACGCCTCTTGTAGGGGTCTCTATGTACCCTCTGGATTTCTTCCTCCAAATTAATATCCGGGCGATCATTTAAAACACCGTCCCTCAAGAGTTTACAGACAAATCCCTTTAAGTCCTCCAATTCTTCCCCTTCAGGTATTTTCAAGATCCTTAGGTTATTCCTCCTTGCATGGGTCTCCATCCGTTCAATGTCCATAACCAATGATCTATTCTGGGCTTTAAGATGTTCTATGTCTTTTTTATTTTCGTGTACTGTTTTGTCCAAAGCAGCCGTTTCTATTTCAAGTCTCCCTGTACGCAAAGTGACCTCCTCTAACTTAGATTCTAGCACATCGAATCTGTCCTGTATTGTTTTTTGATTGGCTTCCGATATCTCGAATTTCGCCATCATGTCACCTCTCAAAGATCGAAAAAGGTCCCCTAGTCGGTCACTTTCTTGCTCGCTTAAGTCTGATTGGTTATCTTTACTTGCATGCAGTCTCCCAGTCTCCTCTACTGCCTCCTTAGAGCTATTTTGTGTAAGTTTAACTGCTGCGGCCTGACTCTTGGGTCTGGTGTCTTGGTTTCCCCGCATTATATCTGTTGAGGGGGCTTTAATTGAATTGGCCGAGGTTTCTGTTAGGTTTTCAGCCTCATCCGCATTTTCCATATTGTCTAAGTTTTCTAAGGCCCCGTATCTGTTTGTTAAAGGAATAGAGCCGATATTGCCCTCCAACTGCACTGCGGAACGCTTAGCCTGATCCAGGACCTTGAAAAAAGATTTTAAGGATGAAGTACTTTTTACCACTTGGCACTCATGGGATACACCTTTGAGCTTTATGACTGGGATAGTCTTTTTCTTTTTACTTTTGCAGGGGGTTAATGGCATAGGTCTCTCTCTCTCTTCAATTTGTAAAGCCCCTTTCTCTTTTAGCCCTACCCTGGATCTAAGCTGATACCTATTTCTTCTTACCGGAAAGGTGTGCCCCTGTTTTACTGAGATTGAGCCTATTTCAACCTTGGCTCGCTCTACAGTATTAAATGTTACTGCTTCTGTTGATTCTATCCCACCTAACTCAGGAATTTTCAACAGGCCAGGCTCTTGTGCTATAACTTCAGTAGCTTCAGTGACTTCAGTGGTCTTAAAATATTCTGGAAGACCCAGCTGCGTTTGATCCATGCAACCTCCCCTCCCAGTAATAAGCCCTCGAGTCTCTACAACTCTACTTCCCCTCTCCCCGCAGTTTGCTGCACGAGAGTAAAGTTTTTTTCTCTCAATGTCTATTTTAATAGGATATTGTTCAGGTGATTGTATTACTAGGCTTCCGAGTTTAATTTTAAACAGAGCAGAGCGAAATCTGCTCCATAGGCATCGTCGGCGTTCTTCCAGCATAAATGTTATTATATGTGTACACTAAGTGTAAGTGTGCACTAGTCCGTGATCTGATCTAACCAGCAAAAAGAAAAAAAAAAAAAAAAAGAAAAAAAAAAAAAAAGAAGGTAGCCTCTTTCTTTCAATCACTTCTTCTTCTCCATGCAATAGTATGGTAAAAATGCTGCTGTCAACTTTTATCAAAGCCCCAACCTGAGTATCTCCTTACCGCTGATTACTGCTTTCCACTTTTGCCAAAATGTTGATTAAAGGCGTTTAAGCGGTTTAAACGCTTTAAGAAATGAGCTGCAAACCTATAGACCCAGCATACGTCTTGGTAATCCACCTCCGTCTCCGTCTGTGCATGTCCGGTGTAAGCGTCTCCTCACATGGCAAGCCGCGCTGATCCGACCCGGTCCCGGTCCTGGAAACCCGGCGGGTCCTAACGCCGCCTGCCGCAGTACTTCCTGGGCGGCCGTGGTTCCTCGGAAGAAGAGAAGCAGAGGAGGCGGCTTAGAATTGCCGGTGGTGGTTTGCGTGTAGAGAAAACGCATTAACTGCTCACCGTGACGTGGGGAGACTAACGACCTCTCGCTACCGTGCTGCACTCATTTCGGCCATCCAGACACCACGGTGCTGCCGCGACGGCTCTCAGCCCGCCGCCATGTTCCTCGTGGGCCTGATCAAAGATATTTCTGGTTGGTGTGCACATACAACTCCTGCACCTGACGCTCTTCGGTGCCAACTGCTAAGCAGAGAGAGGACTACACCAGTATTTGGACTGTTGCACTACCCTGGTGGTCAGTTCAATAAGTATATTCACTTGTAGAGTTGTAAAAAATCAATTCTTTATTTTCAAAGTTATCCAACAAAACAAAGTTCCAGCCAACGCGTTTCGTTCATTAACCAATGCACTTCTTCAGGGCGATCGTAGTTAGGTGGGAAGGCGAGTAGAGAGGTTCTTCCCACAACCATGTCCTGTGTTGCGCGTGATGCGGGCCAGCTCTGTTGAGCAAGGCTTAAAACGTAACAACCAAGCGTAAATTGCGCAGGTCGTCAGTAATCCGAGATGTGTGACGGCCGCCTTGATAAGGGCCAATATCCACAATTCGGCGATCGAAGTACGCCTTGGTGTGTCTTGATCCGGATTGCTGACAGGATCAGGAAACACCAAGGTGTACTTCGCTCGCAGGGTAAGTGCATCACTCCAAATACTTGTGACATTCTAAATGCTTTTCACTCTGTAGAGGGTAAAGCCCCAACTACCTACAAAAACTGTCACCTTGCTATCCACTCACCTTTAACCTACACTCCAGTCAAACCTCTTTGCTACCAAAAAAAATGAGAATGCAGAAAGACAGAGTTCTTAGTTCAAGTCCAGGGAACAGATTACACCATTCCTTTAGAGTCAATCCATGTTGTGGTACTTTGCAAAGTACAATGTGAGTTCCCTTTTGCTCCAGAGCTAAATAGACACCTACATCCATTGAGGCACCATTACACTTACTGGTATTGACTAGACGCAAATGAGGGGCTCCACTTCCTAGAAAAACACTGACTGAGCACCACAATGGACACCGCCCTGACAAGACTGCAAATGTGTGTATGAGTGTTTCTCACTCACACACATGGATCCTTTATGAGTGTATATTGTATGCCATCTACCGTGCCACAAACCACGCTGAGGTACCCCACAAGCAACATTATACTCCCTACAAACTAGCTGAATTAAACAAGGAATGGATGCAAAAGATTAGATTGTAATGCGTATGCGAAGCGAGAGTGGTAGCAGCCATTAAAAAGTCAGACTAACACTAGACTTACAACATGTGTTTGTGCTTGTTGGTGTGCAGGACAGAGTAAAGTGTTAATTACAACGCAGCTGGATCTGAATCCTAGCAGGATCCATCGCGTCAGGGGCTACATAAGGACAGGAAATGTAGGACTTATGGCACAATTACTGAAGTGACTTAACTTCAATTGCAGCCTAATAAATTAGCTTCTTGCAGGATCAAATCTGAGGATAATACTCAAATCAGCTTTAATTGCAACTAATAGGTTTCCCACCGAGCTCTGCATGAGAAAAGGGATGCTGGCTCTCTGCTAATACCGCTCAGGATCTGAACTGCAATCCTTTGGGTAATGGCGAGAGTTTCCGCATCCTCTGCTCTAGAAGGTAAGAGTTTGTACATTTTCCAAGAGGCGGTACATTTGTTCCTCAGTCCCCCCCTCCAGTTTTCTGCAGCTCAACCCCCAGCAGATATTCCAATGCCTATAATGAAGAGCTGCGCCTTAGTAAACCGAGAGAGAAATATGCAGGCTGCCACCTGCAGAATAAATCTGAACCAAATGTAATATCCATGACAGAGCATCTCCTTGGCTGTGCGTCCATCTCACATCGATCGGCAAGTAAATTAAGTAAGTGCACTCACCTGCCAATGTGCACTTAATGCTAACCAGTTAACATAGGGCATTTTATCACCTCCAGCCCATTTTAACGTCAATAAATTAGATTTCAGGAGCATTCTGGTTCAGTTACTCAATATGTGATGAGGCAGAACACGCCGCTGAGAATTAGCTGAGACTTCCGGAGTCAGCTTCGTGTTCAAAGCTGGTAAAGGGCGTTTTGTAATGTCAAATACGAAAGTGAGCCTGGATAATGTGTGTTGCTCCCCTTCCACTGTCGCCCTTCCAAAAGAAGGCTTCATGAGGTGAGCCAGGTGTGCTTTTTGGCCAGCACATTTACTACTGTCGCCTTTGACATAGCAGTCCCTTGCGCGTAGCATTAGCACGTTGCATGCCGGGAACACCCATACATAAAGCAGAAGATATCGAAGTACCACATATGTGACAAAAACACGGACTGGGCGTGACGTGGAGCCAAAATTCAACTGTGCTGTTTTCCTTTCCACCAAACGTTTTTTATAAGTCATCTCGTGTTCCGTAAAACAGTGTTCCCCTCTACACACACCTTCCTCAAAAGAATCAAGGTCTTATCTTGGAAACCGAGTGCATGAATGCGCTCAGCATACTCAATGGGTGGATGGAATTCCCAGAACCAAACGAAATGGGAATGTAGAATATGAAAGCGCTAGAGTGGCATACTAATGACAGAAGGCGCTATACAAATGTTGCTAGTGAAAGGGGACACATATGGAAAATGTTGCAGGGCCACAACTGTGTTTGTCTTACCTGGAGCTATCTTTATATTCTGAAAGTAAATGTTTAAAGAGAATTGGAAGCTAATTTATTCCAAAGCAAGTATGGAAATCTAGATCCTGCTAGGCTACCTGCATTTCCGTTATAATTGGCAGCCAATATGTAGACTTAGGCATCATGCGCGTGAAGAATTTAAATGACGCTGTGCGTAAAAGTGCACGTGTTATTTGATCACCCACTGACTGTGCGAAGCCCCTGTGTCTTTTGCTTTAAATGACAAGTGTTTCCCTCAGCAAAGCTTGAATTTCCCCAAAGATTAAACACTCTTGAAAAGGGAAAACCGTATTTGATTTGAAAACCTTCAGCTCTTCCTCTTTAAAACAGCTATTACGACATGATAGTATTTCCCAGCAGATTGTTGTTATTTTATTTGAAGTTTCGCAGATCTTTTTTGCGGAATCCTTTGAGTCCACCTCCAGTGAAAGATGTCAGAACTGAACCGCACATACAAACTTTCATTTGACAGGCCCCTGACAGGAGGAAGACGATCACTGAAACACCGGATGAGGCTGTAAAATGCTTCTTTGAGATTACCCTTAACCCCTCCAGCTCCCTGCAGATCGTGTATTCACTTCAATGCAGTGCTTGAAATGGGAAAATAGAAGTGCAGGTACTCTGTAGCCGAGTACTTGCTTGTTTCTGAGAAGTGCCTGTACTCTCCAATTAAAAGTATTACGTCGGTCTTGAAAAGTGCCAGTACTCTCCCTCTCAAAATAAAAAAGTGCTGGTACTCGGTAATGGGCAGTACCTTCCTATTTAAAGCACTGCACAATGCCTATGGAAGCACTGTACAAGGAGGCATCACAAAAGACAACGGTATGCAGTATAACATACCATGTACTGTGCATTGTAAATATACTGCAAGTCACCAAGGCCTTCTCTGCTCTCACAGAGATATGTGACTTAGCCACGTTTCTTTATACGGTCGTAGATTTCCAAGGTGATTTGCAATATCTTTTTATTGTGTGTCAGTGTTCCTTTTAGTCTTTCTAATATACTGTTCTCCTTTATCCCAAAAAGTTCACGTCCTTGGTCTTTTGCTTTTTCATATGAAAAGGGACAGTATTGTAGCAGATATGTAGAATAAAATCCGAACTAAACACAACATTTTACACCATGCAATTTGTTGCACACATATATTACAAGCAGGTTAGTTAAAATCACTTTCCACTAGCGTTATAAAAGCCAAAAAGCCTTCCTTTTATAATGTAAGAGCTGTGCCAATCATTGTTTGTGAAGCCTGGTTAAAAAAATAGTAAAAGAAAGACGTTCCAAATACTGGATGAAAAGCAAACACATATCTTAAGGTATCTTGAAACTGAACATTGAATTCAAAATTTAAAATGTTCATATTTCACTCAGGAAAAACTGAAGAGATTTTGAAAAGCCTATTGCAAGTGACCCAGATTTAAAAAATAAGTAGCAGACTATTTACAGGTACCTAAACAATATAGCATCTCTCTGGGGAAGTATCAAAATTGGAAAGAAAGTATTTTCCACATGACTACAAAATGGAACAAATGCTCTAACTATTTGGTGATCTGCAGCAGCCTGTGAAGCGAATTTATGGGCCTCCAGGAGAAGCGAAATCTTTCCACTCGCATTTCTGCCCCAAACAGGTTGAATAGGTGAAGTCTTCCGCAGTGACATAAAAAGCAAAATCACTCATGTGGAGCTCAATGAAAAACAAAAAAGTAGTTCTGTTATGTGAGACGTGGAAGGACGCAACTGACCTAATCAATAGGTGGTAAAGAGGATACATTCCAGGGGAGAGCCAAAGACAGGAAGAGGAAAGAGAGCCATCAAGTAAGAAGGAAGGAAGTTGAATCTACAAGAAAGCCAACAAATGATGATCATTGGGCTGACCCAAACGCCACTATAAGTGTTTATATTGTACACAATAGATTTTGGATAACAGAGTGCTAAAAAGCTTTCTGTATGCGAGAACTAAAAAACTGGTGTCGCTTGTAATGTGTGGTACCATGGCGAGGGATTTCTGTTTTCATGTAATGAGCTCTAACCCTGCAAAAATAAAAAAGAAACCTGCTATAAATATCTTCTTCCTACTAATGACTGTTGACTTCAACCTAAACTAGTCCTGAACAGCTGAACGTTTGGCTGTCCCTTTCATTGTTTGAACAGAAGTAATCATATGATGTGAAATGTTTCATAGTGTATGCTGGCTATGGTATAAGCCATTGTGACATCACAACTCAACTGTAATAACATTATAGTAGAGTAGCAAGGTCATTTCCTATTATAGGTCATTAGTCACAACTATACTAACAGAAAAAGGTGTGTACAGATACTGCTGGCTTCCATTTATAACACTGAATTATTAAGAATGAAGGGTTGTCGTACTGTGGGTGCAAACATATTACACATTTCAGTGCCCCTATTTGACCATCATCAACATTTGAGGATATGAAAAACAATTTACTGGGCAGTTCATATATCACAATGGAGACCCTCACTCAGTCAGCAAACAAGACCACATTTCAAAATATCACAGATATTTAAACGCAAGAAGTTGTTTTGTTTGCTGAAAGCCCGAACCTCTCGAGCTCCAGTTGATATGCTTTTTAATTAGGTTAAAGACATCACAGAACAGTCCGTTTTAATGTGACTGCTAAGATAAAGGAATGATTTGAGATAATCCACCCAGCAAACAAATTAAAATTCTTTTCACTTACAGGCTGGTTTCACACATTTCTGCCTCACTGCTTTGACTGTTGCCAAGCCATGCGGGGAAAAGGCGACAGCAATTCAACGTGTGTGTCTTTTTCTCCAGATCAATACGTGTATTAACTAAAATAATTTGAGTGTCTAAAACTGATGGAAGCACAGAAATGTCAGAGAGAAGACCTGGTTAGATCTGAAAAGCTTTCAGCAGGTGCAGCACACACCTGCAGCACCTCCCCGGCGTGTAGATTGTCGCCCATGCCAGGGAGAAATATTGATCTGCAGTTCAATAGGCCAGGAAGTCTCTTTGGGGATGCTCAAATTGGAAAGGGAAATAAATCAGCGTTTTCACATTGCTGTGAAGAAACTACCAAGTAAAGAGTTACCTCAAGGTGATAAAGGGTTTGACCCACATATACAATATGGCCTTTTATGGCCTTGCTGATGGAATACATTTATAGGTACTGGTAGAGCTTCAATAAGGTGAGTCAAGCAAGCGCGTAGGGAACTACATCGTAAACAACTGCCAAGCACGCTGTAACTTCAATTCACATCAAAGGTAAACCAGATCTCTAGCATTAATTTTCAACACTGTTCTTCTACACATTGAGTGTGTATAACAGTGTTGCCTACTGGAGTGCTCTCTTTAAATTAGGATAAAATAAAATGAATGTATGTGTTCCATGCTGAGCCCCAAGCTAAAACATTTATACATTACTGCTTTATTCATTGGCTAAAGCCTTTTAGTGAAACACAACTCAGTTAATTAGTACATTAGTATCATGTACTATTTTCTTGTACGATGAACAGGTCTGTCTTGTTAATTATTCTTTAATCAACTAAGGAAGACTGGTCTACAGCTTTTTCATACACCTCTGAATTTAGTGTAACAAGTACTAGGCTATAAACTAATTTGCCCAAGATCGTACAATATTTGGTCAATTGTCAAAGTCAAGATTAGAAACTTACATCAATATTTGCACTTGCTAAGTAGTGGGAAATGTCACTTTCTACAGGTGCAAATGCCCACCTTGATCTGGTTGATCATTAGAAATGTAATTTCACAGGCTGATCATATCGAAAGGTGGTACAAAATTGCCTGGTCATCTTTGTAAAATGCTCGGTGACTGGTATAGTATCTGCAGTGACAGCCTGACTCGTGGGGTAAGAGACAATTATCTTTGGCTGTTAGGCACAACATAGGCATGGGGGCACATTTTGCACCTTCCATTAGTCCCCATGGCACCCTTGCAACGCCATTGAATGTACACATACCTACTACTGTAAAAGCAAAATATAAGTTAGACATCCCTATGAAATTAATATAATGTGCTGTGAAACCTGTTAGATGACTCTTAGTAAATCAATTTTAATGCCATGAGCCAATACATATCTTCTTCTATTCTATGGTAATAAAATAAATGCTTTAGAAATAGAATTATTGGTTCTGGTTGCTAGGTGTGTGCACGATCTCTGTAACTGAACCTGAATGCCTTATTTCAGATAGAAATGGGCATGTGGCCTCCGCGTGCCGCCTACAGTTTAAGCAAGTTAATCCGTGCGCCATTTATCTGTGTGTCTGAGAACACAGAGCTTTCAAATCAGAGCCAATCTCACGGGCTCTATTTAATATCGGCTTTGAAATCTGAAGATTCTTTTTTAATCAAAATAAAAAAAACGGAGCTTGCAAACTGATTCAGATTAACCACGTCTGACTGCATTTCCCACGTAAATAACCACATCCAGCAGGTTTAATTATGTAGAAGCTCTGGCTTTTCAATTCCCCTTTGCCTTTCATTTTACGGTGCCATTCATAATTATGTTGTGGAAAAATATTTTCTTTCTGAAATTGAACACGTTTTCGGCTTAGAGTACGAAATGACACTTCTGTATGTTTAATAATTTTTTCATAAACGCCACACAGTTCTGCAGCAGGAATACTTTTCATCACGTTGAAAAAATGACAGCACGGCCCTGTCGCGGTACTTATTAAGCACCCTGAATTCGTGCAGCCTTACCTTACATAGAAAGCTGATGTTGAACCCCAGGGACTGGGCATTGCGCGAGCCGGAGTTCATGTAATTTCCCACCAGCAGCACGAGCTCTATCAGTTTATTGAAGCTCTCGCTCCTCTTCAGTTCCTCACAGGCGAGCGTGACCGCCATGATGTCGGGCCGGATGTTGTTTACGTGCTCTTCAAACGTCAGCTTGAATAGGATGCCATGAAGGCGAGGCCGCAGCATTTTTATTGAACTCATCTGTGGTGGTAAAAAAAACAAAAAAACGATTGTGGAAATCGAATAAGCAAATGAGCCCTATTTGTAGGCAACCTATATTTTACAAAAGGCTTAATCTGACGTAATATGACATAGTTTCTTTTAAAGAAATGAGCATACCACACACAAATGTAACTTCAGGCCCCAAATGGAAGACAAGGGCTCTCTTACTTATCAACTAGGTAGAAATATGCTTACCTTGCTCGGGAACTAGGCACATTTACAGCCAAATTTCAAGTAATCTACATTTAGGCAAGTGGCCACATGGCTTGGTAATATTTAGTAGTTAAGAAAGTCTTTGTATTAGGCTCCAATAAATGCATATGTATTTTTGGGAAATTCTTTTGTCCATCACTTGTTATTTACACCAAACAGATTTGACATTGGCAAAACACCCTCTCAGGCTACAAGACTGATATGCTAAGAGGTAAACTGATTTGCAAAGCATGAGACCATGTTAGTCAAAGGCAAGAATACAATGTAGTGCTACTGTTTCTAACCTGTGCCATCACATTTATCTGAATAGGATTGGCTGCAGGGATCATGCTATATTCATTTTAATGGTGAGAGGGACACTTTACACCTGTGAGTGAGTAATTTCGCCCTGATATTCACACCATAGGCCAGTGCAAAATGTCAATTTATTTCAATGCAAATGTCATCCAGGCACTGCCTGGTCACTGGAAATGTAATTATTGTGCCCTGGTGTCTTGGTCGAATACTATCATTAACTTCTTCTTTTTCCACTTATACACTGCCCTTCCCCCCCTTGCTCACTAAGCGCCGGGACACCTCAGTGAGAGGTAGCTGTTGCGCTATACAAACTTCAGTATTATTATTATTATCTGGGTGTGTTAGCACCTTGCTTAAGCATACATATAGCTTCCCCAAGAATGACCTTCCTCTCGCTATAGATGCAAGCTGGCCCTGGTACGTACTGTCTGCTTAAAACTGTAGGATGTATAAGTGGAGTTCAACTAATCAGCACAATACATCACTTGTAATCTGTACTAATCATTGGAGCAATGGTACCTGAAATCCATAACTGATTGAAGACTGACGCTGATCAATTCTTTATGTAGTTTTTTTGTTAATTTTCTGTTGGTATATATTTGGGTTAGTGCCAATGGGACTGCGGATATTCCAAGGAAAGGGACATATAGCCATTGGGAATGTGTGAACATCCAAAACCTGTAACTTTATGAGTATGCACTGATATTTCTCATGGTGTTTCAAATTCAAATTGTACACCTGTATATAGTTAATGGAATTGGCATAAATAGGTAAAATCAACTGAGAACAATTACTTGAAAGCTACATGTATTCAGTAGGTGAGCACTGCCATTTAGTGAATTGTTGGAGTGAGGGGTGTGACTGCAGTTTCTGTTGTTCAAGGTAAGGAGGTTTCTTGGCTGGGTCGGGATTTTTGGCTGTCCCTTAATACTGATTCAGAAGGTCTGATGGCAGCCAGGTGCAGAGATCTCACACGTCATTGTGTTCATGTTTGGGCACTTCTGCTTGAGGCCAGCCCCGGTGCATCATGCTGCGAGAATGGCTTTTCGGAGCGCAGCCTCAGAAGCACATTTAAAAAAAGAACTAACCCAAACTGGTTATGAAGTTTGAGATTATGTCTTCACAGGTCCCGTTTAGAAATATTAACAAAAGTCGGATCCAAAATGTGTATAAAGTGGGGTGTGAGTGACCTTCGGATTGCTCTGTGAGTTTCCTGCTGAGAACTGCCGCAAAGACTTCTCCAAATCTATTGAGGCTGTGTGGACATTCGGTTTGGGCTCCAAGCTGGTGCTGCCACTGTCAATACAAGAAGGAAAGAAAATATGCTTCTGCTAAGTAGGGCATGGACCGCCTAGGAGGCAACACACGTTAAAGAAGTTGAGTCGTATTGCCCAGACCTGAAGCGCTGTAAATCACCAATCCACTCTAATGATGAGGAGAGGCTGCTGTTGATAGAGAGGGTTGCGCCCATTACATCACCTGATCTACAAGTCTATTGTGTAGTTACTACAAGGTTTCATTTGTGACCGAGCAAAGGACTGAGATGTGCTCCACGAATATCAGGCATGAGGACCGTGTGACTTTTTGCCCAAGCTAAACCTGGGTAAGAACAATTGCATTGGTAGTGCATCTAAACCCCTGGGGTTAACAGTGACCTAATCTGCACCGGTGCCTAACACATACATCTGCCACAGAATAATGGGGGGTGTAGATTCTAGGCCAAAGTAGTTGGGGAGAGAAAATGTAAGAGGTGTGGGTGAGTGTAGCACTTACTGAGACAGCAGCAAGAGATACATACAATTCACTACTCTTATTGAATTGTGTAGTATTTATTTCTGCAGTGTGATTAAAGTGCTTGCTTAAAAAAAACACAGACAAGTACTAAGTGGGACATTAAGTTATTGTGTCTGTTGGTTGACTGTTGAGTTCTGAGAAGCCTGTGATTACTCTCCCTCTTTACCCTCAGAGTCAACTGTGAAAAGGGTTGTACTTGTCCCAGTTTGCACAGCCATAGTAGTAAGTGATTTTCACATAATTTACCAAGCCAATGTAGGAGCAGAGTATGAGTAAGAAACATGGGAGTATTCTATTACCCCAGTATGCAAGTGTCTCCACGCATCAACTAGATGAACATCTGCACCAGTTACCTAACATGTATGATTAACTCATATCAAATTCTAACTGACTAGTAAAAACGTACCAAATAATAAAATCACCCAAGCTATACCTGTCTAAAAGCGCAAAAAAGAAGCCATAAAGGTTGGGTCTATATATGTTTAGGACATTTAACATTCTTAAAGAGAATGAGCCTGTTAAAGAACTGGTCAGACATTTTACGTGACTGCACCTTAAGAGACAAGTCTCTAGAAATAAATATGTACATCCCCATGGCTGTGGTAGTATAGATAGAAAAAGAAAAAAAAGTAACCTCATCTCCCTATTTCCTGGCTACTTTAATATGCCTAGATAGAGGCAAAACGGTCTTCTGCAGGAAAGTAATCTTTTCACACTCTAAGCATAGTTCCTAGCATGTCTCTTAAGAGGATTATTACACACCCTTACAATCAGTCAAATTCAATTCACGCTAACCATTGTATGTAGGGCTCCTATTCCTTGACTTAACCCCTCCCATGCTCATGACGAGCTGAGCTCGTCATGAGCCACGGCGCTCCGGTGCTCATGACGAGCTCAGCTCGTCATGAGCCGTGGAACGCTCGCATGCGGGGATAATTCTCCTGCTGTGCGAGCGTTCCACGGCAGGTAAAGCACCTGTGACGAGCTGAACTCGTCATGAGCACAGGAGCGCCGTGTCTCATGACGAGCTGCTCGTCATGAGCGTGCGGGCGCTGTGCGCGCCCCCCTTCCCCCCCAGCACTGCGGGGGAATAACCCCCGCAGCGAAGGGGTTAAATTGCTGGTACATGTTTACTTGCTACATTTAAAAAACTGCTCCTTCCACTTTGTCACTTAGGGTTTTGTTGACTTCAAATATTAGTCTCTGTATGTCCATCTGTATCAAAATTCAATAGGGCAACCCAATATTCCCAAGGACTGGGTATATTCAATAACAAAAAAGGAATGTTCCTTTGGCAAATTATTTAGACTTGACTTCACAGTTAAAGAGTTGTCACTATAGTGAACATGAATTATATAATGTTCAAGATATAATGTTCAAGAGAGATACAAACAGTATATCAATTGCTTTTATTCGATCATATTAATCTCAAATCAAAAGAATATGTATAGACATCATATATCAATCCACTTTCGGCAACAGAACGGTATACCGTTTACACAGTTTCTCAGAATATACAGTACCATATGACACTTTTGTAATGAATATGGATAGTATTCACATATCTTCCATATATACAATAATTTTGCAAAACTATATACAAAATTACAATTCAGTCAATGCTGATACTATTTATCAGCATTGACTGAATTTCTTTTTCTGTCACAAGATAGCTGCCAACACTTCCTGGTTTGGAGTGTTGACCGGCAGTTGACATCCAATCAGCATGCAGCTCGTGCCCAGGAAGGTACAGAGTACAGTACAGAGTACGGTACTTCATCTCTAGATGTATCTATCATTTTCTCAGGAACTACTGAACGGATTTACACCATTTAACAAAAAGGGTAATCTGCTAACCAAACTCTACCTTTTTGCCAAATTTGGTGTAATTCTGTTCAGCCGTTCGGGCTGTAGCCCTGGCTAAAGGTCCTACAGAAAATTGCATGGGGAAAACACGTTTTGGGACCCCCTTTTTTCTCAGCCCCCGCTTCACGAATCACCCCCAAACTTTCAGGGAAGGAGCAGAGAGGGCCATCTTCTCGGAGAATTTTGCGAAGATTCGTTGACCGGCGCCAAAGTTTTTCCAAATAGAATGTTGCGGATTTCCTATGGAAACTAGGTCCTAACTATAACTACCTACTGGCGACTGCCAGTAGGAGATAGATAGATAGATAGATAGATAGATAGATAGATAGATAGATAGATAGATAGATAGATAGATAGATAGATAGATAGATAGATAGATAGATAGATAGATAGATATATTCTTGCTCCAAGCTCCTCCAGGTATTCGTACCTGATAAAGAAGACAGCACTCACAGGGGGAGCTTCCGATCAGATTTTATTTCAAGATACGGAAACTGGGCACACCAGACGCGTTCAGGCACTCAGCCTTTGTCAATTGTATATATATATATATGCTAAGGTGTATTGAAGAATGAGTGGGTGTATAACTGTCTGAATGAATGATTTAGTAGGTGCGTGACTGTCTGTATAAGTGAGTGATTAAATGTGTCTTACTGAATGGATGGGTTAGTAACTAAACTGTCTGAATGTCTGTATCAGTCTCTCAGTTGGTGCGTAGGCGGCTGCATGGGTTGGTGAGCAGCTACATGAGTGTCTATATGGGTTATTGGTTGGTTGTCTGAGTATCAGTATGGATGCCTGAGTTTCTGTGTGGGTGACTGTGCATAGATGTGTGAGTGGGTTATTCACTGGGTGTATGGGTCCAAGAAAGCATCTGTAAAGGGCTGTATGGGTAGGTGAGTGTGTTGGTGAGTGAATGGATGTCTCATTAGTACATGTGTGAGTAACTACATATGTGAAAGGCAGTATATGTCAGTGTTGGACTAAATAAATGACTATATGTGAGAGTGTGTGATTGTGAGTGATTGTGAGAGTGGCTGTATGGATGAGTATGTGCTTGTATCAGTGATTGTATACAAGAGTAAGTATGTGTTACTATCTGTATGAATAAGTGAGGTGGTGTGTGTATAACTGTATAGGTGAGTAAATGGAAGTGTGATTGATTCTTTGCATGACTGACTAGGCGTGTGAGTAACTCTATGGATGAGTTGCGGTGTGTGAGTGTCTTTATAGGTGTATGAGTGCATATGATAGTGCTGTATTGATGAGTGACTACATGTATGAGTGACTTGTCTTTGTATTATACACACGCTGAAATCAAAATGATACACATTGTATATACACTCTACAGCTATATGCAATTGACCTACTTCCCCATTGAAATCTAAATAAGATACCCATGGTATGCAATTGTCGAACTTCCGCATTAGCAGAAAGGTGTAACAGTCACAGCTTTTTGACTACGCCTCGTGATTCAGCCCCTCAGTCACTCAACTACACCAGCCAACAATACACATTGCCCCTGCTGGCGCTCCATCGACTAGACACTAGAAGCACATAACTTGGTATGAAATAGTTACTTAGTTTCATCCATCTGGATTAGACCTCCAGGTGCCTGGTGGTACCTGCACAAGTGTGTGATCGCTATCCCCCAGTAGGCAAAAGCTTTTGACCCAGGAAGCTGGTGTGCTTCCAAGTCTAGAGAGATGATTTCCCATCAAACAGCGGTGTAAGCTGCAGTACCCCTCGACCGTCAGCTGTAAGTGCCCACAAGGCACACAAAACCACTCGGGCTTCGTCACAATGTTCTCCATAACAAAGTACCTTGTGGTTGGGTCCAGGGAGAGGGAGCCAGGGACCTCAGACAGAGGCCGCAATGTAAGGTACTGTCGTCCTGCCGATCTGGAGCTCGAAGACAGTCTCAGCTCCCGGCTCATGATTCCCGAACACCCCTTTGACACCATATGCTATGGAGTACATGCTAGCACAGATTCCCCTGGTTGCAAGCATGAGTCCCTTGGACTATGCAAGCTTCTCCCGCACTCCTTTAACTCCTGGCACTTCAGGTGGTTGCTGATCTTTACGAGCACACTCCTCTGTACAGTGTGATGATGACATACATTGGGACGGTCCTTGTCCCAACCATGATCACTTCCACCCATTTTTGCCGCACACTGTGTGGTCATTGCGATTTCATGGAAACAGTGAGATCCTTAGGGACCTGGACCACAACAGTTGGCACTGTGCTGCAGGTCAGCAATGTCCAGTCAATATCCACCAAGTCATTGTCCCCTTCCTGGAGCACAAGAAGCTCCAGGCGATCACAAGTATGCGGATAGTCCTTGTGTCAATGTCCCAGGGTCGAACCAGCGCAGAATGGTTCTTAATCTAAAAGTGTCTCTACTTTCAGAGGCCAGAACCCCAGTAGTTGTACCTGATGGAGCGGGCTTCAGAAAATATTTTATTCTGACTTGTGGATTCAATTCCCTATAACATGAACTAATCAATTAATGAATTGTTGCATGATATATTTGATTAATCCAACCTAGATTAAGTTTGCACCACACATGAACACGCGGGAACTAATAACATGTGCTCTTGTTGCATTTGTAAGTCTGTTTTGTAACACATGATTAATATTGTTTTGTTTGTAATGTCTGTCCTATTGTCTTTGTCATTATTAATATGCGGCTGATTATTCAAGGCATGTGCTTTATTATATGTGCTTACATGTTTGTCTTATGTTGTGACTGTCTGTCTGTGTATCATTTAATCATCTTTTAATTCTTTCAGATTCATAAAGCTGGACTATATGAAGAATGGTAGATATTTTATGTGCTGCTTTATTTGTTTGCTTCTGCTAGTTGTCATTTAATTAATGGGTTAATTACTAGCAGGGAAGGGTGGGTAACAGAAGGGTTTGTTTTACCTGAATTAATCACTCTTTTTGTGTTTGTTTAAATAATAGGCCTAAAAGTGATTTGAGGCCTAGCTTTGGTTCTGATTCTGAAGAGAAGTTGGTCGGCCTGTACGTGAGCAGAGTTGGAGCCAAGTGCAGTCATCTTGGAAACTTTCCATGGAGAGTTTTATTTTGCTTTTTTCGTTGAAAAGACTGTGGCTCTGACATTTGAAAAAAAACTGTGGTTCCTCTGACAATGGAACTTGTTCACGGACTGCTCAGGATCTTCTTTTCTCAAGGCCGAGGAAATGGCAGGGATGATTTTGCCGAGCTCTAGTGGAAGTCAGAAAAGCAACTTTTTAATTTGTTGCAAAGACACTCGGAAGCTGATGTCACTCTATGTCAATGGACAATGGCATGGTGACGCTCACACCCTGGACGTAGTGATTTTGGTGGACTGACAGACAGCAACCAATCAGAATGCTGAACTTTTAGAAAGAATTACATTTTAGTTAGATTAGCGAGCAAATAGGGTATAAAAATTGGCCTCTTGAAGGGATCGGGGCTGACTGATTCCTGAGGGCGAAGTGCTGTTCGATTTCCCATGGACTTGTAAGCATGCAACTGTTTATTCATTTATTTTCCCTTTCAGGTCAGAAAGCTAATTTAGGGTCTAGGGCTATGTTTTCTTTAATTCATTATTTTATGCTGAGTTAAACTGTCAGTTTTTGAACCAATAATTAATGCAATAAAGCTTACTTATTAAAAATAAATGCTGATATTAATAAAAAGCTAATTGAATTTATGCAATTTTGAGAATTTTAAAATAAACCTTTAAAATGACAAGCTGGTCTTGTTTATTGAAAAGAGTTTAAAAACAACATATTAGATCCAATTGCCTCATGTTTCAGCTGCTCTGTTTCTTATGGGCCTGGTTTTGATTGGTAAGTGTGGTAGTAGATAGTGATGTCATTTATAAAGAATTTCTGTTGAAGCGCTGGAACAATTCATGGTAGCATTCGTACGGTTATATGTTGCTTTTGACATGCATGTTACATATATGTAGGTATAGACATAGGATTAATGTTTAACATATGTTGAGTTTTTGATTTTGTCAGATTGTTATATGTAGTATGTAATCTTTAAGGGTTTTTTCCAGCTGTGAAAAACTCCTGGTTTGCCGGCAAAGGTAGTGTGACTAGAAGAGTTACACAGTGCATTTGTCTGTTTCAAAATTGTGGTATAGAATATATCACGTGTTGTGGACGTACAACACAAGTTTAGGGAACTTAGATTGACTGGTTGAATGTATACTGAGGATTGCCTATGAAATTGTAACATTAAGCAGAGGGACCTGGTGAGCCCGTTTTAAAACTTTCTGTGAAAAGAGTAGTAGGATTTATTCAAGCTTGAGAGAAGGGTGAGATAGCGTCGTCTATTCTTATCAACGCCTGACGTTTTCTGTGGTTGGTTCAAGTCCTGCCAAGAATTCGTGTGTGTATGATCAGGGTTTTCTGTCTAGAAGTGCGTGAATGATTGAGTTTTGTTAGAAGAGTAGGGTAAGAATTACTCTATTGGCAAATGAAACTATTCTGTGAGAATAGCGTCGTCTATTCCACGTATCCTTGAATGTATGCATAAAACTATCTCTTTGTTAGGGAAGCAGACAAATGGTTTCCTTTATGTAGTTATTAATTGCGTTTTTAATAAGTAATAGGAAAATGTTTTAAACCCTTCTGGGTAAAGTAAAGACACTGAAAAGTGTTTTGCGCTATTTAAATACCTTCAAAAAGCATTGCGCACTGTTTAAATTCATTGAAATGTGCCCCGATCGAAAATTGTAAGGGAGGGGCTGATTTAGGAGTGAGAGCGTGTGAGGAGAGCCTGAAACTGCAGCAGCTGCTTACGTCAGAACTACCGCGCTCGGATTGGCTAGAGCGTCTGGTTTGTTAATGAAGAGCTGCCCTCTGATTGGTTAGAACGTCTAAAGCCTTATAACAAAGCAGTGAGAGAATTATTTTGATTTAGGTGATCTTGCAATGATTAGTTGTACCACCACAGTCATCCAAATTGCTTATAAATTAAAGTGTCCCCGTTTTTAAATTCCTTATTTGAAAGTAATTACGCAAATAAATAACGCCAATATCATAACTAAATAAATTATTTCAATTTAAAAAAGTGTACCCGATTTGTTCTTTCCTTCGTTTTAACAGTGTTAAAACAGCTGAACACGAAGGGAAAAGATTAAGACAAAAACGGAGTTGTGAGCGAAGGAGCCGCCTTTCTATTGGCTCAGGCCCCGACTTGTCATAGAATAACCGCGCACCCATTGGCTGGTGACGCGCAGCGTCATAAAGGAGCCGCGACCGGATTGGTTAAGGCTCGAGTGGGCTTTATAATGGCCGATTAGAGTCACCACTGTCTACCGAGAAAGTGTCTCACTACTCTCAATTTCCCTCGCTACAATAGTACTGTTGTTTAGAACAGGGCTGATGCGTGTGGCAAATAAATTTAACAAGAAGCACATTCTGTAGGGGAGGGGCTGTTTGCTGTGTGAGGAGCGAAGGGGAGAGCTGCTGGCTGCAGCGGCTCTCTACGTCAGCCGCCACGTTCCCATTGGTTAGGAAGTCGCAGTGTCATAACAAGGCTGCGTTCTGATTGGGCGCGTCAATAGTAGAGCAGCTCTCTAATTGGTTGGAACTGTCGAGTGGTTTGTAAATGTCCCCGTTTTGAAGTTTCTTTCTTAAGCGTCCCCAATTGAATATCTTTCATGTAGTTGCGCGTGTTACAATAGAAGAATATTGGCAGCAAACAAAAATTGTACATTTTGTTGAAGGTTCAGATCGTCTGCAGTAACTGTGTGATTCGAAGAGGCCGAGTTCTGATTGGTTAGAAATACCTAGAGCGTCATAGAAGAGCCATGTTCCGATTGGTTGGAAGGTCCAGCGAATGACAGTGAAGTCGCCTTGTAATTGATTGAAATATCGCCAACAGCGCTGTAATTGGCTGAGGCGAGTTACCATTTATATTAATTATAAGAATCTTCTACAGCTGTCACAGCTAATAAATTATTGTAGAAACTGTCAGCGAGCGTTATATATGTTAATAGATAAAACGCGAGAGCGAGAGAGAAGCGTGTATTTTCACTAATGCCAGCGAGCAAGTGCACGCTATGTAAAATTGTATAAATAAAATAAAATAAATAAAACCGATTGCGCGATATATTAAATTTATACTTCATAAGGAGGGGTGCGGCAATTGTGAGCATCGAAGCCTCCGCATTCTAATTAGTTAAAGCTGCCGAGAGTCTTAATAAAGTATCTCACTGATTGGCTGGAGCTGCTGAGTTATTTACTAATGTCCCCGTTTTTTATTTTATCGTAAATTTGCGCTATTAATTTAAAGACAAAGATTGTCACATGTAAAGTGAATAACAAACGTTATAAATTGTATTAAAAAAAAAAAAACTGTTTAAAGCGTGAGGGGAGAGAGCTTAAATTTGCAGCAGCAGGGTGTGGTAGAGTTGCCGCGCTGAACAGTATGTCATAAATAAAAGTCGTGCTCTGATTCGCTGAGAGCAAAGAAGCGCTCTTATTGGTTAAGATTATTACTAACAACGCTTTAATTGGCTGAGGCGCGCTGTTGTTTCAAAATAATTGCCGAGTAAATTATAAAGTGTATAAACACCCGCTTTGGATTTCCTTCCTAGCCACGTTATTATAACGAACGTGAAAGAAAGTGAAAGACTGCTCTAACAGCAGTGTAACATTACTGTTACAATTGTGCGCTGTGATACACTGAAAGTATTTCAATTTTTGAAGTAGTTATGCAATGACTGGCTAATACGTAATGCTATTGTATGGTGAATAAATTACAATTTAAAAGTTATTCCGCTTTAATTCCTATGCTCACCGCGTTATTATTTTAAAAGAAAAAGTTTGTGCAAGAAGAAGAAGACTGCAGTAATAGCAGTACATATCATGGCAGAAGCTGTGCTGTAGCTAATTGAGCATTACAGGAGCAGTGCTTAGATTGGCTGGAGTATTATTAGGACTGCTGTGGTTGGCTGAGCGTTGAGGTGACTGCACTGATTGGCTCAGACATTTGTTGTGTATCGAGTGTCGGGTTTTAAAAGGTATGACGCTGTTTGTGTTTAGAGTTTCTTAAAGAAACTAAATTAACATTGATCTTATTAGCGCTAATACCCAAAGCTTTAATTTTAAAACTGAGTGTGTCATAGGGAAGTGATATTGACACGCTAAATGTTACACACTGTGTCTTGTGCTAGGGAAGGGCTGAGCAAAAAGGAGAAGGAGAGACTGTAGTGGCAGTGTGTATTTGAATAGGGACTACAGCATTGAGTTGATGTGTGTTGTAATCGCAGGCAAACATTTTATTATAAATAAAATTGGTGATTTGTAATTTCTAAATAAAAATTAAATTATAATTCCAAATTTGATTGACATGAAGGAAAATAGAAAATAATACAACATAATTAAATAAATAGGCATCACTGAGTCTTTTGTTAGCTACTGTGTGATTATTGTATCAAACGAGTTTACATATAATTTATTGACAGTAGAGTAGGAGCTATCCATTATTAAATTAGACGGAGTCTTTAAAATTGATTTATTGATTAGATTACTTCTATTAGTATTTTTAATTAGTTTATATTTTTACTGTCTAAAATTAAAATTGAGAATTTAGGGAAAAGAGAAAGCAGATTTGAACTAACATTTTTTGATAAAGGAGTCTAAAGGTTTTAGCAGCAAAACATTTTATTTAAATTAAAGGCAATCAGATTAGGTTTTCTTTTTCCACAGGTATTGATGCGGAAAGGTGTGTAAGTGCAAATAAATACAATTTAAAATTAGCTAATGACATTTAAGTATTTTGTTGTTGTAAATTAAATACTTTATATTGTTGTTTTTGCAAATTCATGTTTTTCTTTCCAGGTTTATTAAAATAGTGATACAGGTAAATTAGGAGTTGAATTATTTTGAGCAGGGTATAACATTTTATTTCACCTGTCCTTGATAATTAATTAATTAATTGATCAGCAAAAGATTGGAAGGCCAAGTGAACGCATTTACTTATTGTAATTATTTTAAATTGAGATTAATTATTAATAAAGGTGAGTATTTTAAATCATGGATAATTATTATCCAAAGAAGAAAATGTTTTTCTGCCATCAGAAAATGAAAAATGTATTTAAAAAGGTTAAAAAGGTTGTTGCTACATGTGAGAGCAAATTAATGAATAAACAGGTGAGTAATGAAGTAACTAGTAAGCATAATAAAATTACAGATGCTAAAGATGCAGTTTTAAATGACACATATTCTGAAAGAATACCACCTCCCCCAAAAGAAATAATTTTTAATGAAAATTCGATTCTCAAATCTGTGAATGTAAATAATAAAAGTGTCAGAGTAGAGAATATTGATCAATGTAAAAATGTTGTTGTAAATATTGATCAGAACAGGAAATCAAGAAGACCCCAGAACAAATTAATGCAACGTCAAAAGTCCCAGATCAGATTAATAGAATGTCAGCTCAGACTTATGTAACAGAAAAGCAAGATGAAATGCCTAGTACTTCTAGAATTAATATTCCTGGTAATGTGATTTCATCAAATGATTTGAAACAGTCTATGAATTTTAAAGAAGCAGTGACAATCTCTGTGCTTGGAAAAGATGAAATTAGTAACACAGCTTTAATAATTCCAATTAATTCTGAAAGAAAACATTTTACTGAAAATTTTTATTCTATTGTACTTGAAATTGAATTAATAATGATTACAGCTCAGCAAGAAAGAGTGATGACTCCAGTTCCAACTAGCGAGAATTCTGATATTGATCTGATTGAATTGACACACCCTGATGAGTCAAAATTATGGTTAAATGAAAAGGAGATTGAATTAAATGAGCTGAATGAACAGCTACAGATACAGCGACAGGTGATAATTGAGCAAAATGAGATGGCTTCACTGCCATTGCCAAATTATGTTAACAAGCAGTCAGACAATACCGATACAGGATTAAATAGGGAACAGGAAATAGAGAATGAATACGGTTATGGAGTTGAGCATGATTTTGAACAGCTCTGGTCCCAAAGAGATTATTTTACTTCTACAGGTTCACCTATCAGAAATGCAAATTTAATTAAAGGATTGATTGATGACATCCAATTGGTAGAAAGAATTGCTGACGTGAAATGTGCAGCATACAAAAAGAATGATGAACATGCTTTGAGTTCACTAATATTAACTTCTGTAGTTGAAATATGGCAGAGAGTCAAAGATTTACAAGATGAAGTAACTCATGAGGAGAAAAACACATGGTTGAGAGCAGAATGTAAACAGGGAGATGAGGATGAGATTTGGACACACAGAGATGACAGAATAGTTTTACCAAACAGCATAATTGATGACATGGCTAGAATATACCATAGTTTGGAACATATTGGAGAAGATTTAATGGTCAAGCTGTGTTGCCAGCAAGTGAACAAAGTTAAGAAAACAGTTGTGGGAATGGGAACAGAATTACAGGAAAGTGGTTCATTGACCAGATTACAAATGGATTTCATTGAGATGGCACTGCATAACAAACTGTGTTACATTTTTATGATTGTCTGTTTGTTTTCAAGATGGGTTGAAGCATTTCTTACACTACATAATGAAGCAATTACTGTTGTAAAGTTATCAGATGGCAGAAAACATATTGAAAACAGACTGCTCTACTATACAGACAGACTAGAAAATTCAGATGTTGAGGAGCATGAGAATGGTACTATAAAGAACAGAGATACAAAAATGTGCCTAGCTACAGGTATAAAGTGGAC
The DNA here is from genome assembly GCF_964261635.1 of Lissotriton helveticus. Taxonomy (NCBI): domain Eukaryota; kingdom Metazoa; phylum Chordata; class Amphibia; order Caudata; family Salamandridae; genus Lissotriton; species Lissotriton helveticus. Next base: position 1,788,335,096 of record NC_136063.1, on the reverse strand, counting down.
AGATGTTCTTCCACTTGTTTTGATTTTTCTGAGAAGTACTACTGATAAAAAGACAGATTTAGGTTCACATAATATTGTGATGGACAAGGTCATGAGACAGGCATTCATACCAGAGAAAAGAATGATGACTATCAATGATAGCATCAATTTGGAGTACTGCAGGAATTTATCAGATGAAATGATTTCTGTTTCTGATGAAGATGAAACTGAAGTGCAAACAAGAGAAAAGGAGCAAGCACATGATCTGTTACCAGGTGAAAAAGTTAGGAAAAAGGTTCGTCTAAAAAGAAATTGTCTAGTGCCAAGGTGGCAGAAAGGGAGGCCAGTCAGTCTTGTCACAACAAATGCAGTGAGGTGTAAAAGACTGAAGAGGTGGATTGACACTGGCCATACTTTTCGTGTATCTACACCTGAAAATCCTGATGAGGATGGTGTCACAACTACTGATTCAGATTCTAAAGAAGATTCTGAAAGAAATCCAGATATTGAAGATCGACAGGTTGGTCGACATCTGGAGAGTTTGATTGAAAAACAAGCCTTGAATGAAAAAGACTTAAAAATTGTGACTGAAGACTCAGAAAATGATGAAGATCTGCTAGAAAAAGAAGCAGAAGAAGAATGTGATCAGATTGTGATTCAAGACCAGGAGAGTATTGAAAAGCAGAAAAGTAGCTCTGAAAGGAGGAACAAGAATTCTGAAACTGGGAAGTTGAAGGTAATTGAAGAAAAAGAAGAAGATGAATTGCCAAGTACCAGTTACAAAGATGACATTCCTAACGGAGTGAAGCTGCCGAGTAAAGAAGTACCTGAGTCTGAAATTGAAATTTCTGACACTGAAACTGATGAAATTGATGAAGATTCTCAAGTAAGAAAATTGAGAAAAAGAGCTTGGAGAACAGAAAATAATGTGATCAAGTCGAAGAAGAAATTACAAAGAAAAAGTGATAACTGGCCAGGAGAAAATGAAGGCCTGAAATTCAAATTGAGATACAGGTCAATGAAACAGATTGATGAGATATCAAGTCAAAAAGATTCTGAAAAGAAAAGTGAGGCAGGAAAGAAAATAGAAGTGATACCTGTAATGGAGGTAAATAGTTACAGTCAGAAAGAGATTGAAAACAAAAGTGACAATGATTGAGGTACATACCTGTTAAAAAATTTTAGGTTTCTGTTTTTGGCATAAGGCTGAAGAAAATGTGTTAGATGACATAAGGTCGAAGAAATTCTGTTAGCTGAAAAAAAAAAAAAAATGTATGACATTAGGTCGAAAAAAAACTGTTAGAAGGTTTAAGTATAAAAAAATAAAAATAATAATTTTTTGAAAAAATGGGGTGTTAGAAATTTTTAGAAAATTCAGACCAATTTTTAAAATTTTTGTTTTATTTTTCCTTGCAAGCTTATTGAGATTACTTTCATGTTTTTGTAAAAGCAATTCAAGATGCTTAATTTTAAATAGATGTGGTAAGATGTCTCTGATATATATGCTCCTAATAATTCTGCTTTGGTTGATTTAGGTTGTTATTTTTCTTTTAGAAATTATCAAGGAGACGTTTAAGGTCAATATGACAAGCAAAGCTTCAGCTAGTCAAGACAAACATAGTGTAATACTGACACTTTTATTAGTTATAGTTTTTGCAACACTTTTGTTGAAGATCAATTGCATGTTACACAAAAGAAAGAAATAGATCTAGAGGGAATTTGTAAAACTGAATATGAGAGTTGTAGGCAAACTGATGAGAAAAGTCTTTAGAAATACTAACACAGGTGAAATTGAATCATGTTCATCTTAGATAAAAATGTTGCTAAAATTTTTGGGTGTTGTTTGGTGATTTTAAAATCACCAGATGAGGGAGTTGATGGAGCGGGCTTCAGAAAATATTTTATTCTGACTTGTGGATTCAATTCCCTATAACATGAACTAATCAATTAATGAATTGTTGCATGATATATTTGATTAATCCAACCTAGATTAAGTTTGCACCACACATGAACACGCGGGAACTAATAACATGTGCTCTTGTTGCATTTGTAAGTCTGTTTTGTAACACATGATTAATATTGTTTTGTTTGTAATGTCTGTCCTATTGTCTTTGTCATTATTAATATGCGGCTGATTATTCAAGGCATGTGCTTTATTATATGTGCTTACATGTTTGTCTTATGTTGTGACTGTCTGTCTGTGTATCATTTAATCATCTTTTAATTCTTTCAGATTCATAAAGCTGGACTATATGAAGAATGGTAGATATTTTATGTGCTGCTTTATTTGTTTGCTTCTGCTAGTTGTCATTTAATTAATGGGTTAATTACTAGCAGGGAAGGGTGGGTAACAGAAGGGTTTGTTTTACCTGAATTAATCACTCTTTTTGTGTTTGTTTAAATAATAGGCCTAAAAGTGATTTGAGGCCTAGCTTTGGTTCTGATTCTGAAGAGAAGTTGGTCGGCCTGTACGTGAGCAGAGTTGGAGCCAAGTGCAGTCATCTTGGAAACTTTCCATGGAGAGTTTTATTTTGCTTATTTCGTTGAAAAGACTGTGGCTCTGACATTTGAAAAAAAACTGTGGTTCCTCTGACAATGGAACTTGTTCACGGACTGCTCAGGATCTTCTTTTCTCAAGGCCGAGGAAATGGCAGGGATGATTTTGCCGAGCTCTAGTGGAAGTCAGAAAAGCAACTTTTTAATTTGTTGCAAAGACACTCGGAAGCTGATGTCACTCTATGTCAATGGACAATGGCATGGTGACGCTCACACCCTGGACGTAGTGATTTTGGTGGACTGACAGACAGCAACCAATCAGAATGCTGAACTTTTAGAAAGAATTACATTTTAGTTAGATTAGCGAGCAAATAGGGTATAAAAATTGGCCTCTTGAAGGGATCGGGGCTGACTGATTCCTGAGGGCGAAGTGCTGTTCGATTTCCCATGGACTTGTAAGCATGCAACTGTTTATTCATTTATTTTCCCTTTCAGGTCAGAAAGCTAATTTAGGGTCTAGGGCTATGTTTTCTTTAATTCATTATTTTATGCTGAGTTAAACTGTCAGTTTTTGAACCAATAATTAATGCAATAAAGCTTACTTATTAAAAATAAATGCTGATATTAATAAAAAGCTAATTGAATTTATGCAATTTTGAGAATTTTAAAATAAACCTTTAAAATGACAAGCTGGTCTTGTTTATTGAAAAGAGTTTAAAAACAACATATTAGATCCAATTGCCTCATGTTTCAGCTGCTCTGTTGTTTCTTATGGGCCTGGTTTTGATTGGTAAGTGTGGTAGTAGATAGTGATGTCATTTATAAAGAATTTCTGTTGAAGCGCTGGAACAGTACCCACTTTGGCCTTTGAATATTCAATCAGTTTAAAAGGAAACCTCTGAAATGCACAAGCCATCTCTAAATGTTGTCCTATATGCCATCCTACCAAGGGAGATTTGATTACTATGTTTAGTGGGGCCAAGACCCTGCCCCTTGGAATGCAGGTGCCAATTCCACCCCAAATAACCATTCCAGATAGGCCCCTCAGAGGTCTGTAGTTTCCCTTGAGCCCCTAGTTTATGACCTTCTATCAGGAATGCATAGATGTAGGTGTTCCCCAACACCCAGTTGTGAATTTCAGAAAGGCCGACAGGCACACAGAGCCACGAGCATTGTAAAGGCCCACTTTTCCAAAGTGACATTTTCACCACCATAATGTCGAATCCACTCGCACTACAGGAGAGGATTTGCTATTACAAACTCATTGATACTAAATACTATACTGCAACAATTCTGCCCATAGGAAGTACTGCTTGCTCTTCCCTAAATTCCCCCATGCTAATCCAATGCGAGAAGCAGACCTATCATGCCAAACACACCACCTGGTGCCATTCACGACCCTTGCATGCAACGCACATACCCTACCTTTTCCCAACACCGCACCCTGTCACAGGGGAAAATTCCAAAATAGTAAGAGACATGCAGAACCTTGGCATGTAGCTTTTTAAATGCCAAGCTGAGTAACAATAATTTGTGCACACAGGCCCCACCAGGAAAAACCTGTGGCAAAATCGATGAGTTACCTCTGTGGATGGCACAACCCATGCTACAGGCCCAAGGAGGAGCTTTCGAGATACAAGGCCTGAGTATATGTCTTACCCCTTGACAAGAGACGTACAGCTAACTCGAATCAGCCAATCAAGAATATACCAATCATCAGTATGTGTATGACGAGCACAGCGCTTTAGCATTCAATGGCAGTGTCAAACACGCACAAAGTCCTAAGCCAGGAAGCCAAGTCTTGGCTTAAGACTTTGTGCGTGTTTATGAAGTCAGCAGCGAAAAAGGTCAAGGGAGACGACGGCAACAGATGCCTGGTCTGACACCCTCATGGTGGACATTAGATTACTGTTGATGGCCTTGGTGAATCAAATGAAGCAATGGTGGCAGTGTACCATGTTTTGTGAATCAGTAATATGACTAGACCTTTTTTTCTGTGTCAAGACGATGTGAGACTGCTGGCTTTTACCATGTAAAGTTCTGCTATTATGTGATACCCACAACATTACCCTGACTGTACATGTGCAGTGAGTGTGTATGGTAGTAGGTCTCTGTGTTGTGAGAGTCTGAGTACTACAGCCAGTTAGACCAATTTGGATGTCCCTGGCTTAGAGTGACACAAGATGAAAGATGCACATAGCTTCCCCAGACAGTGGAAGTGTATTGCATGCATTCCTGTAGTTGGTGGATTGAGATCCAAACACTTAAGTAAGGAGGCTGGAGACAAGCTATCAACTTGCACAAAGGTTGTGTATGAGAAAATTACACCTGAAAGAGACCCACCCAACTAGTTCTGAAGCCTCGACCTACATCTTCGGTCTGGAAAATGTGTATGAAAGTGGAATCCAAACCTAGCCATTTTGTTCCATTTCCCAGTCCTACATGACCAAGGACGGGTGTGTTAGGTAAAGTTCTTGAACTACTGTATGACCAGGGCTGGTGTCTGCACAACAGTGTTAAGAGGTGAGGGGACATCTCGTGAAGTCTGACCTTTTTGATGGATGAGTGGAGGGTCTTCCCAGTGCTTAGAAATATGGATGGCAGCTGAGAGAAGAAGTAGAGCGCTTAGCCCTGCAAGAAGTGAGACTACACAGGAAGAGAAGGCCAGCATGTTCTTGGCATGAGGTGCATTTAGAGAACCCAGACTGTCCTAGAAAGTGAATTCAGGTGTGACTGTTGCTGTGAATGGATTCCTGTTCTCTCTGAGCAGTTCCCATATTAACGTCTACATAACATGACAAGTATGAACAATATCCCGCTATTTGGCAGCCCGTTGTGGGTTCAAGAACTGGTGCTACCACTACAGACTTTGGCGGAGAGGATCCACTGTGTCACTAAAGTGACTGTTTGATCAACCTCAAAGGCTCAACTGGCAAAGACACATCGCCACTTATGAATTCGTCCAGAAGCTGCAACTGCCATCCCCGAGTACCCATCTGTACTTGGCCCAGTAGGCCGCAAGTGCTGAAGATGTTATGCTGCTGCAGCACTAACACTGTTCAGTGATTCTTGCTCCAAATGGAGGTCACCATTGAGGCTCTTGCAGTGAAAAGCTACTGCTGAGAAGAGCAAGGACACGTGTTGTGAGTGCGGCACCACTAGACTAGCAACAACCATCCAGCAGGTAAAGCAGGGTTAAGCTTGCAAATGGGACTAGGGACTAAAAAATACAAACACAGGAATCGGGGGCAAGGACTTATGTTTTTTGACTAAGTGAACGCCTGAGGTGAGAACTGTTGAACAGAATTGCGCATCTAACCAGTGGGTTGAATAGAAGTGATTAGCTCCTGTGCTTACTCAATGTAGATTCCTGCATTATCCTGTAGACAATCCTATAGACAATTGCGATCTCCTATAATAGGGAGAGGGTACTGAGAGGGGTTTAGCACCTTACTGAAGAGCTTAGCTCAGGTCACAACCCTGTAATTGCAATTCCTGCTGAAGTGTGAAATGTTTCATTTTATTGCGATATTAAAGTACTTTCTTTCATTAAAAGATAAGCACTGAGCTAGTTAGCACATTATTGCGTCTATTGGCTAACGATTGAGTTCCGAGTTCTTGTCTACCACACTACCTCCCTGAGAAGCCTTTGATTGCTTGCCCTTTCTACCCCGAGAGTCAAGTATGTAAAGGTTTACACTTGACCCAGTTTTCAGAATCACAAGATGATGGGCCCCAGGGCATCAATGGCAAATGAATTCTGTCTCCACAGTTCTGGCCCACATACCCCAGTCCGTCCTAAGGCCCTCTAAATGGGGGGTGACAGGTGGGAAAATGCCGGATCCCACATTAAGCAGCGCAAGACAGCGATTGGTGAGGCATTTCCCATCTTAGCCTTTTCCTGAATGTATGGACACCTCCCACTTCACCCAATGTTAAACTTCTATCACAGGAAGAAAATATCTATTGAATATAATAGTGTTTAATATGGTATGAGGAGACGAGGTGAGATGCCAATAGGTTACCAGATATGACGAAGATTGGGATCAGCTGAAAGGCAAGTTCAGGCGTCAAGCCTTGAATTCAAAGAATATAATTCGTAGCCCAGGGCTTAGACTTGAGCTGGGCGTCTGGTGCTTCAAATATAGAGCCAGACTTGCTGCACTATGCATGAAGTTAAAAAGTCCCTTTGAACTGAAATTCGCTCTTGTACCAGGCGCTTTTAGAAATACATGGTAACCGGAATGAGGTTCTTGCTGTCGGCAGAATTACTACATTTACATGGCTGGTATCGACAGGAAAAAATCTATATATTGCCCCCGTGATCCTCCACACCCCTCATAATTTACTTGAATCTGGTCTAGAAACCACTTCAGTCGCATGTAACACACTATAAACTTCTCATTCAACACAATGCTACACGCTGTGTCCCATAACACCATGACCGGCCCTTGGTGGTCCTCATGCTCACCATGAATAGGATCACAACAAAGACAACATCCTTCAAACCACACACCCTACATGGTGTATAATGCTACTCATGTAGACAAGCACTTCCGCGCCCTGTATCTGGGTAGTAAGCACTGAGAGAGCACAAATCTGAAAAATGTAGAAGTGCACCATATTTACAAGCACGTTGTATTAGTTTAGAATAGAATACACCAGAGTGTCAAACCTATAGAGTGAAGATATATATAAGTGTTTAATTAGAGTAGGGATACATATATCAGTGTGAAAAACTAATGTAGAGATTTGTAGAAATGTTAGAATGATGTTGGAGTCTCACGTTATGGGGCTGTGTGAAAAAGAAATGTAACTCTGCAAACCATGGAAATGTGTAGGCCACATGGCATTTCACAAGAAACGAAAGATGCTGCTACACTTTTAAGTAACCTAGATTCTAATGTCATTTTACTGCAAAGTATTATTAATCATAGAATTGAAATAATGTTTTGAATAAGATGTGTTACATTATAGTAATGTGTGTTAGTTAGAATACTGTTTAAACAAAGAAATTAAATGTGCATATTGCAGAGGCCCGTTTCATGTAATTCTAGTAGGCCTGAATAGATAAGGTTGCTTCTTTGATCTGCATGTGCTCGTTAAGGAGAGGTCGCACAGAGCACGAATGTAAAGCCTGTTCAAATGTTTTACGACCCTAAGATATGGTGGAGGCCGGAATTTGGGGCCCACAGAGAAAAGGTGTCTTTTGCAGGTGCGAGGGGGCTTAATCAGAAAATGATGAATAGACTTTTGTTCAGAGACGCCTGGCACAGGCCTGTAGGAGTCTTCAGGAATTTTAGGGGGTACCGTCTTGCCGGAGAGAAGCCTGGGAAGCAAGGTCAACTTTAACGAAGGGTCCCGAGGAGTACCAGCATGGAATTTGCCGCCAGAATCTACACCACGTGAGAGGCGTCTCCAGGGGCGTTCCTATTGGAAATGTGATTTTGTATTAGGGACAGCACCCCGGGGTGGAGTTAGAGCAGATGATCTGAGGAGCCTAAGAGAGCGGATGGGTAGGCAGATAGGGAACTGCAAGACTTCAACTTTGAGACAAAGACTAAGGGAAGTGTGTGATCTTCTTTGGAAGTCACCACGGCTGACACCTTTTTAGGTAAAGATCTTGTTAAGTAGGGATGTCACTTAGTCTAGTGTAGGGACAGTCTAACCTGAACTTTTCCTTTCTGTAAATGACGCATAAGCTACAGCTTGTGTCCATGTTGGCAACTTTAATGCTTTTTGAATTTGTTTTAGTGATATCCTTCTGCCGACTAAGAGCATTTAGAGAATTCTTGTTTGTATTGATTCCTGTATACCTTTTGAATCTCATTTTGAGATGCTTGTATCTCCAGATAGCTTTGGCTTTATAATAAACTTTTAAACCTTTTCCAGTGGTAAGTGGTTCTTTAGAGTGGCGCAAGTTCTTTCTTGATTAACCCAGTAGTAGATTGCCTTTTACTCAATGACAGGTACCAACGATTTAGTCGACCTGAATTGGGATCTGGATTAACAGCAATAGACCAGAAATCCCGCGTTAGCAGCACTATATAAATTATGCAATACAATTCAATATAAAAAAAACAACAATCTCCTCAGTTTCTGCCTCGGATGGCTCCACACTAAACCTTGATCACAATAAACAATTGTCTCTGGAATAGTGTGATGCAGGCTCTCACTCGAGGCAGTTTTAATGTATTTTCCTTACAGTGTGTCTCACACATGAAGTACGTGCAACCTTTGGGTACACAGATCACAATATGCATGGGCTCAGCAATGATGGAAATACAATTATAAACACATGCATTTCATGTAATCAGATATTCTGGGAGTATTGCACTGACTGCTAAATGTTAAATTGGAATGTTTACTGAACACATTGCAGTATCCAGCAATCTGAATTCGAAAGTGTTTAGAAAACACACTGCGGTCCGTGGCAGTTGCCTCAGCAGTACACATGCTAATCACATTTGAGAGCAGAGGTGTAAATGAGTGAAAAACAAATGTCTGAGATGTTAAGGAGAAGTTAAAAGAAGTTAAAAGAAAGTGTGGCCGACCAAGTGCTTACTGTGCATTCATTATTTCTGGTTTCCCTGCTAATTAGATTTTCGTTTTTTTGGATGCACTTAAGTGTAGTTCGTAGTAAGACTTGAGAAATACTAGAGGATTAATGGCATGCTCCAATAGAAAAAGCATTCACAACTTTCAGAACTGGACAACCACTGAACCACTTCTGGGTAAAGAAGAATGACCAAAGTCTGAGGAAAAGTTTTATGAGTGAGCGTGAATCTTCGGCCCAGCACTCCCTTGCCTCGGCCAGTCACTCCAGGCCTAACATGTCTAAACGAACTCAGAATCACCAGCATTTTTTAAAGCTTGGATTTCATAAACATTTATGAGTTGTGGCTACTTTGTGAAGAGTCTCTGGCTCACCCCAAAAGGCTCAAAAAGAGGCCACATTGAGCTGCTGTTGAGAGGCTGTGAATATGTATTTATATACTACATCCACATGTATATGCTTTCTGTAGAGGCACAACGCCCACACTGATCTGGAAGGAAAACTGCAAGGTAAACATGGAGACGTTTCAATCTCTTCCAATCCTAGAAGGAACATTTTTGGTCTAAGGTAATGTTTCGGCTTGTGCATGCTGTGGTGATGATAAATGTCACACAATTCAAATACATCTCCGTTTAACTAATCTGGCAGCAACACTGCCACATTATTAAAAGAAAAGTATACGTTATGTAGAAGGGTAGTGGTTGTTGTACTTTGACCAATTAAAAAAAACATAAAACGCCAGTAGCTATTACTCAGATAGCAATCTGGAATGGAGGACAGTCAAAGCCTATTTGATAGAGGTGCAGCCACATTTAGGGCCCTAATTTAGGGTTTTTTGGACCGGGTACTTTGTCACAATCATAACAGGTATCCTTTCTGCCTTATTACAAGTACATTATATCCTATGGCACAAACAATTAAGGATGGACATCTATAACATTTGCTTCGGAGGAACCCATTTGCCGAATTCTAAATTAGGCACTAACTTTGAAAAAACAGCAGTCTAAAAATGTATAAAGCGGAATAGGTGATGATGCCAGATTAGGGGATGTGTAGGCGATTGCAGCAATGATACTATAGAAGAGAGCATGAGAAAGGATTATGCACGAGATGGAGCTAAGAGAGCATTGATGGAACGGACATTTATGAGCGGGTAAGTCTCGATGAATCCATTGTTCGAAAAAATGTATTTCATTTTAATATGTGTTATGTTGTAAAGAATCAGAAATGACTGTGGCTGTTAATGTTTCTTTAAAACAATTTAAAAAAAGAAAAGGAAAGGGTTGTGGCATTGTCCGAATTGAAATATACATGTAGAGTAGAATGAGTTCAACACTCCAAACAACAGTCAATATTCCTACATAAAGTGGGCGATTTATTTTTTTGCTCAACAGTGTGTAATTTTTCAACTTGTATTGCCAGGGTCATGCATTTAAATGTACAAGTGTATGTTATATTTGAAGGTAGCTGTGACAATAGGTTGCAGTTCTACATAGCTTTAGTGTATTTGAATATTTCAAAACATGAACGAAAGCAGATGACGGCAGGTAAAGCTATGAAGATAACGTTATACTCTAGAGAGTATATGGAGCTAGTGGAGTCTCTACTACCTAATACATTCTTATTTTAAAACATACTTCAAACTCTGTTATCCCTAAAAAACTCAATCTCCTTAAAATCCATGGAAAAGTGAATGTTTTGGCCAACCTAAACTATAATGCAGAAGACTACACTATAATGCAGAAGACTACAATAAAAGGTGGCTCAAGTTGCACAGGGAGATAAGAGAAAAGGTTTTGACACGGAAGAACACGGTGAAGTGATGGAGGCTATTCCTTTGACACATCTACTGCAGGAAGTCACACAACCTTGGTGATTGTCAAGCACTGATGCAACAGAGTAGACAACTGCCAGGAAGTATACCAAAACTCCAGCTGTATTTCGTCATTAGTATGAAAGTACCTTTAATGTGCCCACACATCTCAAATTAAGTTTGCCCTTTGAGAAGAAACAAAACAGGAATACAACAAATTTCACCAGTAGTGAAAAACAGAACCTTATGAGGAGGCCCACATTCCCTAGAAATCCTTGGATGAATTGCCACCTGAAATTGAACATCAAGGAACAACCAAAAAAAAAAAAAAAGTATAGTTGTGATTAATCCACTGTTATGATGAACTCACCTTTGACTACCCAATTACACAAGGAAAGTCTACTTGGTTTATTATGTAGAGTACTTAGGTAGCACTACCCAACAGCAGAGTGACGTCTGAGTCAAACAACAACATGCAACTATTGTGTCACAATAAAAACTCCTTTTGAATGCAATTCGTATTCAACAAAAGGTAAATCATTAACTGTTCCTGTTGTTCCTGCCCCTCCAACCTTAGCGCAAATCAAATCTCACTGCAAATGCCATAAATCCCACTATAGAATCATTAAACGCAATACACAAATATGTCAATTATGAATTACAAAAGCATATGACGACAGACAGGTTTTAGAGCCCACCACAGCACTGAGTTGGTGATGTTGTCAGTACTCGATGAGCTCAGAATTATGTCTGACAATAAAAAACTGAGCGCCCTTATTTTATCAGACCTATCAGCGGCGTACTATATGGTCAGCCATGCACAACTGTTGGCCAGACTCACTGATGTGGGCATCTGTGGTTGGCACATCGCTGGCTAGAATCCTTCCTGTCATGCCGCTCCCAGAGGATTCAGTTGGGTGAGCAGGTATCGGACGGTGGCATACTTACCTGTAGTGTCCCTCAAGGCTCTGCTCTGTCCCCACTCCTCTTCAATATATACTTACAGCCGCTGGTGGCGGCCCTAGCTAGTTGGGACTGCAGAGTCTTCAACTATGTGGATGACACCAAACTCATCCTCCGTATTGACAACTCATCCCACGCAGATGATCTGGCACAAAACATTCTCAGATTTACAGTAAATTGGATGACAGACAATTCACTGAAAGTCAATCCGGGTAAAACGGAAGTCCTTGTGATCCCAAACACCCCTGGAGTGACCTTTTTTGGCCCCAGGAGCTAGGTATCACCCCCACACCAGTGCCGGTTGTGAAAAGTCTTGGCATAAAAATTGATTCCGAGCTTTCCATGACCAACTAGGTTAATTCAGTGGTCGGCACATGTACAGGTCTCATGAGGCAGTTGTGGAACTAGTCCCCCTCCTTTCAACCACCTCATTACGGACAATTGTGTCAGCCACTATTGTCTCAAGGTTCGATTATGGCAATGCCTTATATATCGGCCTCCCCCAGAAATTTATTAACAAACTACAGGTGGAACTGAACGATGCAGCTAGGATGATTTTCAGGCTCCCAAGAAGGTCTCACGCCACCCTGCTGTTGGGTAAGCTGCACTGGCTCCCGATCAGGCAGAGAGCAAAATTCAAAGGCCTCTCCACTGCCCACAAAGCAATCTATGGGCAAGCCCCAGCCTACATCAAAGAACGCCTTGAAAACTATGTTCCTGGCCGTATACTGCGGTCTGCCGAGGCCCGCCAACTAGCCCTCGCACGCTGCAATACTGCATCCAACGGGGACAGAGCTTTCTCAGTCCTGGTTCCACAACTATGGAACCAACTGCCTGAACACCTTCACAAGGAACCCGCACAGCTCCTGTTCAGAAAGCAGCTCAAAAAATCCTGTTTAGAGAAGCCTTAGACACACTTTAGCACCCTATCCCTGTACTGTTATGGTACCGCTAGCAGCTCTGAGTTCTCTCTCCAAAGCGCTATGAGACCTGCCGGTGATTATGCGCTATACAATTAGCGGTTAACATTAACATTAACATGCCCCTAACACATGACCCTTCGGGCACATCAACACTGATCTGCTTGGAACTTCTCTAATGGTTCCTCATAGTTGAGGATTAATGGAGCAAGATTTCACTCGTAAAAGAGACTTGCTTGTAATCAGCCCTCTCGAAATAAACTATAATACACTAATAAACATGTTTCGTCTTATTAACAATGCAAAACACAACATTTCTAGTAAGCTGGGGAAGCTTTACAATGGGCTTCTTACTAACCGTAACTCGAGTAGCCCAAAATGGCCGCCACAACGCGGGAACTTTTCTGCGCATGCGTCTGTCACACTCACGTGACATGACGTACTTTCTGCTTTGGTGGGAAAACTTTGCTTCTGTGCACTAGACCTAAAGATGGCTGTTCTATGTTTTCATGTGCTAACGCTCGCATTGCTGCTTTTACTAAATTGTTTGTTCTGCCTAATCCCTAATGCTGTAGTTAAAATAAAGTAATGGGAATAGAGTAGAGATAAGTGGTATAGAGTGCATTAATTTATTCTTTGTTCTAAAACTGTTCTTCTTTGACTTTGCTATTAGCTCGTGTTTGGACCAATCAAGTACAATGTTGCTCCATCTTGGGTCCCGCGACTGCGCCTGCTCCACGTTCACCCGAGTCCACAAGCCATGGCATTGAATTCATGCCAACTCCTGACTTGCTAGAAGATGTTCATGGGAACCCGACCTCCTGAACCTTCCAAGAGGATGTTAAATTATACATTGTATTTACTATTGGAACATTCATTGCCGGGTGGAATAAAAGTGCATGGGAAAATAAAATATTGGGCGGCAACATTGATCTGAATATTGAAGAGCATGACCTTATAACTGGTATGGTGTGAAGACCTCTCCTCGTCCTTTGACCAATCAAATTGAGGGAATACACACATTTGCAACATTGGGGGCTGGTACACTGCCCTGGAAAATTGTATAACTAAGGTAGGCTTAGCTAGTTAGATAGTCCGACTTGTCCGAATAGCTGACCTGTCACTGACCCAACGCACTCAATAGGCGATCAAGAGCAGAGGTGCTGGCGGAGTACTCTGTCAGAAGAATCGATAACCCAATCGGGGTTTCCTGAGGGAGAAGAGTAGCTAACCCAATCGAGGTCCACCTGTTCACCGCAGTGAGGGGTGTAACGCTGGCCTTGCACTTAGCTGAGGGTACCTGGTTCCAACCTGAATCCATCCTAATTTGGTCTTCAATGGTCCTGATCTACAACTGTGCTGTCTTACTGGTATGTGAACTACAAGAGGTCCTGTCTTTTATCCCAGCCCGTGGCCAGGGTTGGTCTTCACACCATTCTAGGTAAATATAAAATATATGTGGGTATGTCATTGTATTGTTTCCCTTTTCTTACTTTCCTATGTTTAAATGCTTAAAGAAAGTTTAATAATATTTTTTCATCACCTTGCTTTGATTATATTCTTTCTAATTGCATGCGCTTTAATCAAATTAGTATCGACTCTGACCTTTAAGAATTTTACATAGATAAAGAGTTTAAATCTTTCCCGAGTCTGTGGTTATTTTATGAGTGCAAATGTTTATTTACTGCCTATTTTCTTGCTAACGCCCTCTAGGTACCGGTGACTAGGATTGGTAAGTCAAATGTATAGGTCCTAAAAAGGTTAAAATTCAATCACTGGTTAAGGGTAGGTTTACCTGTTCAAAGTGTGTATGTTTTAATGGGCCCAGGTGAGTATGGTCAAATCGCGAGCAGGTGAGCCCGCGCTCTATCAGGATGAGGCCATAACAACACTTGTATGTCTCTTATAATAATGTACTGCATTTTTAGATGTTAGCAAAAAAGTTTCCAACTTGGGTTTGCCACAAATGTCAACCTCAGCACTAAATTCATCAGTACTTTTATTTCAATGTGCAATTCCCCTCTGAATCTCCAGTGTACAATTAGCATCCTAACTCTATAAACTTTGTATAGCACAGATTCTAAAAACCAGGATACCCACTAGCATTATTTCCTACCTTAAGACTAAAAAGTGGCTGGTATTTCTTGTCTGGATTGCACAGAAATAAATTGCATTAACAAACATCAACAAGAACTATTTTCTATTTGAGACTGACTGTGGCCAAGCTTCCATGCTTATTTCAAAAGGCATTTCAACTAAGTTTAAAAGCACAGATTAAAATTTCTTGGCCAAACCCTTTATTAATATTTACCGATACATCTCTTTACTTTCTTCTTTCCTTCCCAGCCTTGAACAACAGATGAAACCTCTAATGTCCTCCAATGATCAAACCTCTTCCTGATATACTCTGATATCTAACAACCTTGAGGAAAGTACAATGGAAAAACACCTCGCTATTCACCAATCCTGAAAATCGCCATATCTACCTCAAAAACTAAGAGGGCTGTGGAAACCACCATTAAAGTGAAGACTCGTTGAAGGAGATCCACCCACTCTGTTTAGAAACGTAGTGGTCCTATTGCTGTCCATGATAAAAAAATAATTTTGCTAGAGGGCAATTCGAGTTGATACACAGAACTTTCTAAGGGCGCCCTAGTCATGACTGGTGAGAGAGCGCAAACTGATATAAATGTATGAGTACATCACACTTACCTATAGTAAGCACAAGTCATGATGAGAAATGCCATGAGTGCTAATAGTATCTGAAATTATATTCTAAATGTATAGCTAATATAGAGATTTAAGTAGAAGTGGAACTAATACAGAAATGTGTGACATTATATGATTTTATTAGACGTGATTATTTTGAATCTATGTCGTGTAGCTGTTAACATATAAGATGGTCTGTGGTAAAACGCAGAACGTGGTAGGCCTCAGGGCCAGAGCTGGAGCTAAAAGGGAAGGTGTTTCTTTTCACGACACAGATTGTTTAACGTTTTTGGTCATTGCATTAATGGGCCATGATTTAGAGTAATGTTTTCTAAATAATAGAATAAGAGTTTTAACATGCTTTAATTAAATGAAGAAATTGAATGCTATAATCATAATGTGAAATATTGTAGGCCTGAAATGTTTTAGCATTGATTTACACGTACATGTCTGGGCTGAGAAATGTTGCAAGCCTTTTTAGAAGTCTATGAGAGTTGGGTTCTTGGCGGCAGATATCTGTCTGCAACAGGAAAGGGGGGATCCAATTATAAGTGAATGAATAGAGGTCTGTTCAGTAGACGGCCCAGACATGGAGGAGGGTTCTGGAATGTTTAAGGGGTATCAGCGGGCCGGAGAAGAGACTGAGAAGCAAGGTCAACTCTAACGTCTGAGGCCCAATACAAAGCATCATGGAAAAAGCCTGAAGTTGCACCACGTGAGAGGCGTTTCGCAAGGGGCGTCTCAAATGTTGTTGACTGTTTTGTATTAGGGACAGCACCCCTGGGTGGAGTTAGAGCAGAGACCTGAGGACCCTTTAGAGAGCGGATGGGTAGGCAGTGAGGGGTCATGACTGGAGAACTTTAGGTTTTCACCAAGAGACTTAGAGTGGGTGACTTCCCTTGGGGGTCATTCATTGCTGACACCTTTGTTAGGTTGGGATTTGGTTAAGTAGGGATACCATCTAGAACAGGGTAGGGACGCCTAACCTGTGTTTGTTTTCCTCCAACCTAAATGAAGGAGAGATATGCGTCTATGCTGATAGCTTTGCTATTTTTAGAACTTGTGTTAGTGATTTCTGTTGCTCGTCTGAGGGCTTTTCGAGAGCACATGTATGTAATTGGACCTGTGTATCTCGTGAATCTCATTCTGAGATGCTTGTATTTGCAGCTCATTATATCTTTACAATAAACTTTTGAAACCTAGAAGTTGTCCGTGATCTTTGAGAGTAGAGTCCTTTCTTGGGTGAACTAATTTGCAGATAGGTGTACTGTTTCCTTCCAAGACAGGCAATAAAGGTTCAGTCGACCAGATCGAGGTTTGGATCAATAGATATAAGGTATCGATCAAAATCTCGCCCTTTCAGTTGGTAGCTATAGAGGATGGTTGCCTTCTTGAGGACGGTGACCTAGGCCAGGTTAGCTTACCCCAAGGCCCCTAGAAATCGATGATCGGAAGAACAGCCCGCAGATGAAGATCCGGATGACGTGAGACAGAAAAAGCAGCAGTATCAGAGAGAGTGAGTATAAAGGGTTATGCGTGTTAGATTGCGGTGTTTTGTATTGTATCTATGTTGTAATGTCTGGCGGAGTTGAATGTCTGTAGAGTGACTGTGGAACAGGTTGTGAGCGCGCGCAACCGGTGGAAATCTTAAGTTCAAGGAGAGCTTAAGTGGTTCGGGTGTATCGGACACCCAGAGTAATTGTCAACTAGTGTGAAGGGGGTCATGAGGTACCATTGATCACCCGAGAGACCGAGATAGGGGGAACGTAAGAGTGAGTGCGTGAGTAACGGACGCTGGTCGGAAGTTACTGTGTGTGTAAGTAACCTATCAGAAAGACGATAGACATCTCGTCAGTTGTGTTGACAATTACAGATAGACTGTGGACGTACAGTCGAGAGAAGTGACCGCTTGGTCGGAAGTAGTCATTTTTCAGTGTATGAATGGGACGCATGCATAACCGGGAGACGAGTTGAGAAAGGAGGGGTGCTGCTGCGAAGCGGAGAAAAGAGACGTCAGGTGGTGTCGCGCAGTGATTGGCTGACCGGAGAAAGACCGCGCTGTGATAGGCCAGCTAGCGAACACGTCATACAGGGTCGCGACGTGATTGGCCGACAGGAGAAAAACCGCGCTGTGATAGGCCAAGCAAAAAAAGCCGCGACAGGATTGGTGGATTGTCATCAGGAAGTAAACAGAGTAGCGAGGCTGGATTTTGTGCGCATAATTATGAAGTGTTTTAAATGGTTGAAAGCACTGTTTAAGAAAGAGAGGCGAGGATCGTATGAAGGGGAAGAAGCCCCGCCGGAGGGTACGCCAGCTCGTTATATGGCAGTAAATGTTGGGTTGCATACGATCCTTTGGATATCAGAGTGGAGTAAGATTACTGAAGGAAATGAGGAACTGACGTTCCCGAAGTACGGGACGTTCAGATTAGAGGTGTTACATCGATTGAAATCAGTCATGACCTCAAAGAGACCCTTGCCTAGACCAACCCAGTTTGAAGCCCTTGAGGCATGGCTTAGGGCAGCGCATGAAAGGAATATGAACAGACGACAAGAAAGGGTGAAACGCTCGGTAAGGGCAGTACAGGATGCCAGGTGGGATGCGGATGCTAAAAGATGGAGAGTGCATAATTTGGAAATAAATAAACTGTACCCAGTGTTAGAGGCGCCAGTAAATAAAAGCCCCCTAGAAGAAGATGATGAGAGCGAAACAGAGGACAGCCTGATAAACAGATTACTGACAGACAGGCCACCCCCGTATAATAGAGCAGGGGGAGAGGTCGAGAATACAGAAGGAGAAAAGGGGGGCAATGCAGGAGAGCATAGACCGCTTCCCAGTTCAGAGTGGGATCCTGAGCCAAAGAAAGAGTTGCTCCAGCCTAGTCAGGTGCAACAGGTGGTCGGTAGGTTTGTGGTACAAAGAGCGCCGGAAACGGAAAGCGCCACATCCTACCCATTGTCAGATGCACTACAGGTACCTGTTACCATAGGTCCTATAATATCGATATATGACCAAGAGAGAGCAAGAGGGGAAGAACGGAAACGGAAAGACAGAGAAAGAGCAGAGCAGGCAAGGAGGAACGATACCACTAATTCCCCAAGTCAGATGCCGATACCCAGAGAGTGGAGCACCCCGATGCACACAGCAGGGGACCCAGGAGGAGATCCTGGGGGCCCTAGATGGCCAATGGATCTGAGGGGATCTGGACGAAAATCCTTTCAAGAGCTAAATGAGTACATGAAGCAGTGGGATGAGGCAGTGAAGGCTCAAAAGTGCATCAATGCTGCAGAAGCAGAAAGGGAAAGTCAGGACAGCAGAGCACGAACTCACTGCGGGGCTGGGGAGAGTAGCCCGGAGTGGGACTGTAGAGGGAGTAGGGGAGTCACCCATTGGGCCCGGAATGGAGGTAGAACAGACCTGGAAAACGGGGGCCCCGGGAGTGAAGGGGTGGCGTGCCCAATACTCAGTGAAGGGGAGAGGAGAGCGCAAGAGTACAGGAACAGCTTTAAGTGTCCACACTGTGTGCCTGGCACCAGAGAACAGAATGGGAGTTGTGAGAGGTCGCACCATAGTCCCTGTGATGACAGAAATGAGCGCAGCCCAGGGAATATGGGGAACCAGGAAGGATCGTATCGGATACTGAGCGATACGAGGCAAAGGGAGTGTAGCGACCAGAGGGAAAATAACAGAGAGATGTGCGGTGAGAGGAGAGAAGAAGACGAGAGTGGGCAGAGAGAGAGTAGGGATAAAAGGCCCGTGTTCCATCACCTTCCAAGATTGGATGGCCGAGCATGGGACCTGGAGAGATGGGAGCAAGGGAGGCCACCCATTAATTCTCCTGAGCCCAAACGCAGAGCTCGAAGTTGGGATGGTAGGGAGACCAGTGAGCCCCCTTCAAAAGACATATTGCGAGCTGAGATAAAAGCCAAGAGACTTGATGTCTCCAGCTTAAGGTCAGATCTGGATGACATGGTAGATGGTACCCTGCCTTTAGAAAGAATGGAAATGTATGAACAGGATGAAATACTGTATATGGCAAAGGACATCACACGAAAGGCGAGAGCAGTCCATGAGAAGTTAGTCGAACTAGCAGGCAAATATATGGTGGACTTGTCAAGAACCAAAGCATTACAGGGTAACCACAGGCTACATTACTCAGATCGAGATCTAGATGAGAGGAGAACGATTGGGCTGAAAACACACATAAGGGAATTGATTACTGGAATAAGGACATGGAGGGCACTAGATAAATGGGAAGAGAGGTGGTCCAAGAAAGGGACCGGCAGAAGAAGCATGATTGGTATAACACCAGGACAGCAGGGAATAGAAGCTTACCCTTTGCGTGAAGTTGCCAATGGGAGCTATGTACATGTCCCTTGGAGTAGGGGAGATTTAGCTGCTTTTACCACATCTTTCCCCAAGTTACGAGAGAGCCCCGTGGAGTGGTACAAGCAAGTCGAGAGGTTTGTAAAGATCTCAAAAGTCCTATGGATAGATCTGAACACGCTGTTTGACATTGTAGTACCAGGAGATCTGTGGACAGCATGCAAGGTTAGCGCTGAGTGGCCCACAACGGAGCCAGAGAGAGATGCTAGGACTAATGGGCCGTCCGAGATCGTGATGGCAAAATTCGAGAGAGTGATGACTTGGCTGAAAGAAAAAGTGCCAATGCAAGACATAGATTGGGTCAGAATAGACAGAACGAGACAGGAACCCAAAGAGACAGTCCATGAATATTACGAGAGATTGCTGAAGGCGTTTAAACAGTATAGCGGCTTGGATGTAATGGATCCAAAGGACATAGGGCAATTCGTGTCCAAGTTCGTCCTGGGACTGAGACCGGATATTAGTTTAATGATTCAGCAACACTCGATTTGTTGGCAAAGTAGACCCCTAGATGAAATACTGAGATATGCCAGGTACTGCTGTGATGAGGTAGACTCCAAGGCTAAGAAACTAAAAGAGAAGCTGATGGTGGTACAATTGCAGGCAGCAGGAAAGGGGGGACCGCAACAACAGCAGCAAGGGACAGGTACAGGAGGTAAGAAGCAGTACAGTCAGAACAAGGGTAATGAGGAGAGTACTACCTTCAGACCCAGAGTAGACATAGCTACCTTGAAGAAAACGACTAGGTGTCACCAGTGCAACGAGTTGGGGCATTGGAAACGCGAGTGCCCTTACAATGTAGAGATAGGAGAGCAAGAGATAGAGGAGGAAGAGGTCCAGAGCGCACCTATGAGAGGGGCGACGCCATACCAAGGAAAGGTGCTCAAAGGGGGGGGGGCTCCTCCCCGAGCCCAGTTCCCGCAACCTCCTCGAGTAGGGAGTATGGGTAAGACCTATAGACAAATGCCCCTGTTTGTGGAAGGTGAAGAATGCTATTATGTGGACCCATTAACCGGACAGAGAGTGGAAAGAGAAGACTGCACCCTCGGGGCAGCCTTAGAGGTAGATCAGAGGGGACCCTATGTGGAAGCAGAAGTAGCAGGGTGCCCTACGACATTTCTGGTGGACACAGGAGCCACTAGATCCACGATCAGATCAGCTGCAGTTCCAGACCTGCCCATGTCTGGAGAGACCATACAGGTGGTAGGGGTCGCAAACAGGAGAATAACCAGCCAATTGACAGAACCGGTACAGGTGAAAATAGGGAAGTACAGCGATGAGCACCAATTTGTGGTTTGCGATTCAAGCCCTGTGTGTCTGCTAGGAAGAGACCTGTTGTGCAAATTGAATTGTACTATATATTGTACACCCCAGGGAGTGGAGGTATTGACTAATGATGATGATGCAGATTTCAAAGTTGCAAACTCAAGAATATGTGTGGAGCTGTACCCTACTTTGACAGTAGACGAGCTTCCCTGGGATTTGAGAGAGACAGTGGCATCAGAGGTATGGGATTTCACTGGGGAAGAGATTGGATTGGTCAAAGGGGTGGACCCAGTGAAAATTGTAGTGAAACCGCATGCTGAGTTCCCAAGAACGCCCCAGTATAAATTGACTCCAGAAACGATTGCAGGCATAAAACCCGTGATCGAGTCCATGATTAAACAGGGAATACTGAAAGAAATCGTGGGTAGTCCATGTAACTCCCCGATTATGGGTCTGCAGAAACCAAATGGGAAATTTCGGATAGTGCAGGACCTTCGAAAGATTAATAACATAGTCGTTTCATGTTGTCCAGTGGTACCGAATCCATCAGTGATACTGTTTCAGATTCCATTCCAAGCTGAGTGGTTCACTGTGATAGATCTTTGTCAGGCTTTCTTTTCGATCCCTTTGGACGAAGATAGCCATTTTCTTTTCGCATTTAAGCTGGAAAATCGCGTCCTAACATGGTGTCGTATCCCTCAGGGGTATACAGAGAGTCCATCGATCTTTAACCAGCTTCTGAAGAAAAATCTTGAAGGTCTAGTGCTGCCCCAGAAGTCAGTTCTGGTCCAGTACATAGACGACCTCCTTGTGGCGTCAGAAACAGAAGAAGCTTGCAGGGAAGACTCCATTGCTTTGTTAAATCACCTAGCTGCCAATGGGCACAAGGTGTCCCCGGGAAAATTGCAGTACTGCCTGACAGAAGTACAGTACTTGGGACACAGAATTGAGAAAGGCAAACGAAAGGTGTCACCAGACAGGATAGAGGCGATCATGAAAATGAACGCGCCTCAGACCCAGAGAGAGGTCAGGATGTTCCTAGGGATGGTGGGTTATTGCCGACAGTGGATCGTGAACTTTTCACTGAAAGCAAAGCCCTTGCAAAAACTGACGCACAAAGAGGTGAGTGATCCGGTACCATGGGACAAAGACTGTTTGATGGCATTCTTACAGCTGAGAGAGGACCTGTGTCGTGCTCCGGCATTGGGAATGCCTGATTACAATAAACAATTCTTTCTTTACTGTTGTGAGAGAGAAGGTTGTGCGTTGTCTGTGTTGGTCCAAATCCATGGGAATGCCCGTAGACCAGTTGCTTATTTCTCAGCTACTTTAGACCCAGTAGCCGCAGCGTTGCCCGGATGTCTCAAATCCGTTGCTGCAACGGGTGTCAGCATTGAGAGATGTGAAAATATCGTCATGGGGCACCCGTTAGAGGTGTGCGTGCCACATTCTGTTGAACTGTTGATGACCAGGACCAAAACACAGCATCTGACCAATAGCAGGCTCACGCGCTATGAGCAAGTTATTCTTGCTGCAGAGAACGTGACCCTCAAGAGATGCTCTGTTTTGAACCCTGCTACCTTAATGCCACTTCCAAATGATATTGATGATGATGATGAATATACAGACCATGACTGTCTTGATGTGACTGAACTATGCACCAAACCCAGACCCGACATCGTAGATGAGCCACTGACCGACCCAGACGAAGTTTTCTTTGTCGATGGCTCATGTGTAAGAGACGAAGTTGGGCAGTTGAGAGCAGCTTATGCTGTTTGTACAATTGAAGGAGTTGTGGAAGCTGGGTGCCTGGAAGGAGTACACTCCGCTCAGGTAGCCGAGATTATTGCCCTAACACGTGCTTGCTTAGCAGGCAATCAAATTCGAGTCACCATCTACACCGACAGCCAATACGGGTTTGGGGTAGTTCATGATTACGGGCAGTTATGGTCTCAAAGAGGGTTCATGACTTCTTCAGGCTCTCCCATTCGCAATGGAGAGTTTGTGCGCTTGTTGTTAGAAGCATTGCAATGTCCAGCAAGTATCGCAGTTGTAAAGTGCATCGCACATACCAAAAATGAGGACTTTGTTTCGAAAGGCAATAGATATGCTGATGAAGTTGCGCGGTATTGCGCAGAACAAGGTTACTCTTTCACAGAGGTGGATGTGGGTGGAATAAATGTGAGAACTGAATTAGCCATGATACTGGAAACTGTTGATACTTGGGATGAATTGTCAACCATGCAAGAAAATGCTCCTGATTCTGAGAAAGAAACATGGGAAAAGGCAGGATGTGTAATGGGTGAGACTCATTTTTGGGTCTCAGCAGACGGCAGAGCAGTGTTGCCCAATGAGATGGTGAGTCCAATGGCTAGACTCATACATGGTCCCGTACACTTAGGGAGAGATGCTATGCTGAGAGTGTTTAGACAGACTTGGTACAATCCTAAGTTTAGAATAGCAGCAGAAGCAGTGTGCCAGCGTTGTGTGACCTGCCAGCAGCTGAATGTAGGGAAAAGAACACCAGTTGCACTAAGTCACATAGGAAGGTCTGGAGGTCCATTCAACAGAATGCAGATAGATTTCATTGAAATGCCAAGATGCAACCGCCTCCGCTATGTCTTGGTGGTTGTTTGTGTGTTCTCCAGATGGGTTGAGGCATACCCTACACGTAGGTGCGACACCCTCACAGTGGCTAAGTTACTGCTTAGAGAACTTATCCCTCGGTTCGGGGTGCCGGCCTTTTTGGAATCAGATAGGGGAACACATTTTAACAGCGAGCTTGTGAAGATGATTTGTGTTGCACTGAATATCGACCAAAAGCTCCATTGCAGTTACCGACCAGAAGCCTCAGGAATTGTGGAACAAATTAATGGCACGATCAAGTCCAGAATAGCGAAAGTTTGCTCCTCAACGACCCTGAGTTGGCCTGACGCCCTGCCATTGGTACTCATGAGCCTTCGTAGTACCCCAGACAGAAGAACAGGGTTGTCACCACATGAGGTGTTAATGGGGAGAGCAATGAGACTGCCATCTATTCCAGCTACTGCACTGTTAAATATCACAGATGATATGATCCTGGACTATTGTAAGGGGCTGTCTGACGCCATGCGTTCTGTGTCCCTTCAGGTGCAGGCTGCAGAGGTTCCAGCGTGCCAGGGCCCTTGCCATGACCTGTATCCTGGGGACTGGGTCCTGGTGAAGAAACATGTGAGAAGAAGCTGCTTGGATATTCGTTGGCGTGGGCCCTACCAGGTCATCCTGATCACAAGTACAGCTGTAAAGGTGGGAGGCCTGCCCAACTGGATACACGCGTCGCATACGAAAAGGGTTCCAGCACCTCTGGAAACAGCTCCTCTCTCGGATGGACGTCCAGCAGAGGACCAAGAAGCCATAGAGGGGGCTAGCCAAGCTGTAGGGGTGCCAGTGGAAGCAGGGAACGAGTCTGACCAAGCTGAGGACGGTCAGTACAACAGCGAAACAGAAGACGCTACAGAAGGAGAAGACAGCTGGGAGTACGAGTCTGACCCTGACAGGTCTGAAAGAGAGCGAGAACAGACCAGAAGGAGAAGGAGTAGAAGGGCACGTGGAGAAGCAAATTGGCCGCAAAGAAGAAGTTCTAGCCTGAGGTCAACTCCAGAAGCAACCCTTCCTCCGATATCAGAAGACTCAGACCCAGAAGAAGGTGCTCAGGGCGCTGAAGCACCAGACCGAAGAAGGTCAAGAAGAGTGCGTGTGCCTAACAGAAGATACTCCACACCTGAGTGGACATATCTGGCGACAAATGTCTGTGAAACCGGAGACAGGGAGGATCCGAGCGGTGGTGGTGTCCAGTTCTGAGCCCATTATCACCGTGGAAATACAACTGTTGGTACCCGGTGTCGAACAAGAAGGGTCACTAACATTCGTGCTCCCCAGACCTCCCCGCCTCAGCAAGTTAAAACACATGTTTCTTACAGAATTGAAATTCCCCGACTTTGGTACCACGATAACAGCACATGAAGAGCATACTCTTCGCATGGAAATATTGAACTATGCTATTGAAGCTGCAACCACAAATCTAATAGTCGATTGTTAAAGGACTTTGTAAATAAAGCAAGCAGAAGAAAAGAAGATTACCTAGCGCCCAGGAAGCAGAGAATTTTAGGGAACCCCTTGAGTGGATGGAGAAGGGCTAGGGTTGTCTTTTTGAACTGTGAAAGGACTTTTTGCGAAAAAGGCTGTCAGCCTCCAGCTGTGTGGATTCTAAAGACAAAAAAAGGATTGAAAGAGACTGTAAAGGAACGAGAGGAAAAGAACTTTTTTTGCAAAGAGAAAGGGAAAGCTAGATTGTCTGACGAAATGGAGGCCGGCACCCCGAACCGCAGAGCTAAATGTATAATAGGTACACTAATAGTAGGAGTGATAATATTAATAGCTTTAGTGGTAACAATTTCTTATGTAAAGGGACATGAGGAAGAGGTAAAGGTAACTGATGCGAATTCTGTAGTAACACTTACACCCACTGTTGCAGGTGAGAAAAGGGAAAACACTCAAGAGAAAGCGTTATTGGCTGCAGAAGCCCGCAGGTTACATGTAGACGAGTCCCAAGGAGACTTTAGGTCAAATGCTTATGCTAAACTTTTGTATGAATACGTGGATGCCATGGAGGTTAAGGATTGCTACGTCTGCATGCAGTTGCCTGCGTCTGTAGATGAAGGAATTCGATATCATCACCTCCCTCTGACATATGGCATTACATGTAGCTTATTGCTTAGTATATTTTATGAGAGAGATAGTTTTGAATACTATTTCTCCAATTATGATTCTGTGTTGCCAGAAGTCCCGAATTATAAGCAGATGAATAAATGGGATTACTGGAAGAGTGAAGACAGATTGGCCAAGTTCTTCATTCCTTGGATTACTTTAGATACTTCACATGCCCGTAGAAATAATCTGACATGCAAGGTGTCAGAAGTCGAGAAAAAGTTCATAGGGCAGGTGGATGATCGTTACAGGAGACAAAAGATTTTGAAAAAATCAGGACAAGGGAAATTAGATTGGACCGAGGAAGAGAAGTCACATAAGAGAAAGGGTAGTAGTGGTCCAATAGCTTTAGATAAAGCGCAGAAAGGAAAGTTATGTCTTCACCGAGCCAAAACGTATTATGAAAATGTATACGTGGGTGAAGTTGACTGTGAACATGCTTTTAATTTAGAGTACTACACTAAGGATTTCCTGAAGGGAATGCAAGTGATTCCAAATGTGTATTTTGTATGTGGAAGAAATGCTTACGTGAGACTACCTGACAACTGGTATGGATCATGTTACTTGGCAATTGTCTTCCCCAAAATATATCATGCACAAGACTTATTGATCATTGAGGGCCAGACATCATCGAGGGGAAGGAGAGATTTAGGCGATGCAGAAATGGTTGGAGATGTCTTTGGAGCTATGTTCCCTCTTTTGGGAATAATCCTTAATGATGTTAAAATTAGACGACTGGCAACAGTTGTCGACAGGTTGTCTGCCAGCACTGCTCAGTCCTTAATGCTGGTAGAAGGAGAGATGCAATCGATAAGGGCTATGGTTCTTCAAAATCGGCTTGCATTAGATGTCTTATTAGCAAAAGAGGGCGGAGTCTGTAAGGCTTTGAAGGTTCAGGAATGTTGCACTTACATTCCAGACCTTTCAAAACCCCTTGAGAAAGTTATTAAGAACATAACTAATATACACAAAGAGATCGAAGACTTGAGTAGAGAAAATGTCTGGGAAAAGGTGGGCCACGGAATGAGTACAGTTGGAGGGTGGTTTTCCACCTTAGGCAAAAGCTTTATTTGGTATATCCTAAAGCCTATCATCATAATATTGATCTGTGGGATAATATTGTGGGGATTGGTGAGGGTATTCAAATGGTACAGAGCAAGAAGGTCAGAAAGGGCCCAAAGAGAACAGTTGCAGAGATTGGCTGCCATACAAGATAATCAGTACAGGAGCCTGAGAGCTCTGGAAGCGCAGAGAATGCCAGCAATAACTGCAGTTTAAATGTTAGTGATGACCCCGAGAGGTCATCAAAGGGGGGAACTGAGAGAGCGCAAACTGATATAAATGTATGAGTACATCACACTTACCTATAGTAAGCACAAGTCATGATGAGAAATGCCATGAGTGCTAATAGTATCTGAAATTATATTCTAAATGTATAGCTAATATAGAGATTTAAGTAGAAGTGGAACTAATACAGAAATGTGTGACATTATATGATTTTATTAGACGTGATTATTTTGAATCTATGTCGTGTAGCTGTTAACATATAAGATGGTCTGTGGTAAAACGCAGAACGTGGTAGGCCTCAGGGCCAGAGCTGGAGCTAAAAGGGAAGGTGTTTCTTTTCACGACACAGATTGTTTAACGTTTTTGGTCATTGCATTAATGGGCCATGATTTAGAGTAATGTTTTCTAAATAATAGAATAAGAGTTTTAACATGCTTTAATTAAATGAAGAAATTGAATGCTATAATCATAATGTGAAATATTGTAGGCCTGAAATGTTTTAGCATTGATTTACACGTACATGTCTGGGCTGAGAAATGTTGCAAGCCTTTTTAGAAGTCTATGAGAGTTGGGTTCTTGGCGGCAGATATCTGTCTGCAACAGGAAAGGGGGGATCCAATTATAAGTGAATGAATAGAGGTCTGTTCAGTAGACGGCCCAGACATGGAGGAGGGTTCTGGAATGTTTAAGGGGTATCAGCGGGCCGGAGAAGAGACTGAGAAGCAAGGTCAACTCTAACGTCTGAGGCCCAATACAAAGCATCATGGAAAAAGCCTGAAGTTGCACCACGTGAGAGGCGTTTCGCAAGGGGCGTCTCAAATGTTGTTGACTGTTTTGTATTAGGGACAGCACCCCTGGGTGGAGTTAGAGCAGAGACCTGAGGACCCTTTAGAGAGCGGATGGGTAGGCAGTGAGGGGTCATGACTGGAGAACTTTAGGTTTTCACCAAGAGACTTAGAGTGGGTGACTTCCCTTGGGGGTCATTCATTGCTGACACCTTTGTTAGGTTGGGATTTGGTTAAGTAGGGATACCATCTAGAACAGGGTAGGGACGCCTAACCTGTGTTTGTTTTCCTCCAACCTAAATGAAGGAGAGATATGCGTCTATGCTGATAGCTTTGCTATTTTTAGAACTTGTGTTAGTGATTTCTGTTGCTCGTCTGAGGGCTTTTCGAGAGCACATGTATGTAATTGGACCTGTGTATCTCGTGAATCTCATTCTGAGATGCTTGTATTTGCAGCTCATTATATCTTTACAATAAACTTTTGAAACCTAGAAGTTGTCCGTGATCTTTGAGAGTAGAGTCCTTTCTTGGGTGAACTAATTTGCAGATAGGTGTACTGTTTCCTTCCAAGACAGGCAATAAAGGTTCAGTCGACCAGATCGAGGTTTGGATCAATAGATATAAGGTATCGATCAAAATCTCGCCCTTTCACTGGCAACTAGGAGGAGATTTAGCTAGATCTGAACGGGTCGAGCAGTTTGCCTGGTATTTCTTATTTTTGTCACTCTGATGAACTTGTCGATGGATGCAGCAATTGAAATAAATATTGTAATAATTGAGTACTTATTCAGTGTGATTCCTATCTACTAGAAGCGTCAAAAATAGCACCATCATTGTACAACTAAAAATTGTTAAGGGGGGTGGATATAGTAATAAGTGATTATTTACGATGCTTAGACTAGAGACTCACGGGAATCAATTAAAAAGTAAATTGATAGTGTATACATATTGCCATTAACAGGCCGACGATGTGCAAATGTAGCCCAGAATCTTGAGGCAGAAAAGAGGTCATCTCTTTGTTAAGTCTCAAACAGGAGAGAGATTGAAAGAGGCCTTCCCTTTTCGCAAGTGGCAGAGGAATGAAAAGTTATAACCTCTCACTTTGGGGTGCTAACTGATTTCCAAATTGGAAATTGGGAACAGTTTGGATGGTTTCAGGAGGAGCAGACAGTAGTTTGGTGGACGACACCCGTCATCCTCCGATGTGTTCGCCAATAGGAACAAACCAGCTGTCTCTTTAATGCTTATGTGTAGCTCTGAAACAAAAAGTTCCCCCTTGGGAAGCAAATACAGAGATCGTGATCTCATGTTCCTTGCAGGACACCATCCCTACATTTACAATGAGCAATTCAAAGTAGCTAACTAAATGTGACCTGCCTAATTAATATTCATTAGCATTAGGTATGACATTTTGAACCTTGTGAATGGGCAATTTGTGTGGCAAACTAATAGGATACAGGTCGCATCGTAACTTTCCTCCCTGCTCGCAAATCAGTCAGAGTGAAATTTCACCTCCCTAGTTTGTTAATGGGCATAGTATATCGCGCTCTAAGCGCGGCTTTCAGGGTGAACCTTTTAAACTGATCCATGCAGATCCATACAGTCCTTATCATGTTGTTGTACAGAACAGTGACATACATTAGAGGAGATGCAAAGAGCACTGGTCCTCTTCGTGCTGCGGCTTTACTTCTTTATATTCTGATTTTAAAGTCCAGTTCTGCTGCAGCTGCATCTAATGGGAAGATTATGAAAATGAATTATGGTCGAGAGATAGGAAAATGATTGAAGTCTCTTAAATCCCGAAATAGCACAACAATGTCAATGTAAGTGGGCTAAGCTGATAAAACAAAGGTTTATTGAAAGCTTTGAAGCTTGTCAGGTGTGCCACTTTCTTACAGCATTTTAGCTGACTTGTGTTCTTTATCCTATAATGCGTTCCGGGCAAGTGCTGTGGGGAATGGCCATGATGCTGTATTATGCAAGGGATTTGTGTGTTTTATGAAGTAGTTGTCTATCAAACACAAAACAAAAAACGCCAGGAGGCTTTCAGTTCTTTAGTTTTTATATAACAAATCCATAGAAATGTTTGACAGTTTGTGTGAAACAAGCTAGAGAAGCTTATTTCCCTAAAGAATCACATATGATTGTGTGTGCTGTTGCTAAAGTATCCCTAACAGATTATCAAATGGTTCTGTTACTGAACTACTTTAGAAGATACATCACAGAGTTTTAGACTGACATTTTATCAAGTATTATAAAACGATATACTGAGATACTTATACAGTTTCTTTCTCCGAGGAAAGCAAAGGTGACGTGTAGCGTGTCACAACAAAATCTGTTCTTCATTTGTCCTAGGGGTTGCACTGCAGAGGAGTATGTAAGATATGCAAGTTTAACCAGAGATGTGTCATGAGAATTTGGGAATGGTAAACGCATCGCCCTCTTTTGAAATCAGTAGTTTCCAGAAGCACCTAGTGTCATTTAATCATCAGTAAAGTAACTAAGAGCAGTCATCTGATTATTTTTAAATCCAAGTTTTTAGATATGTTTTGAAGGGAATTGTAGGAAATCCACACTGTGTGTGTGGTCACCCCACATCTTTTGCCTTTTGCTGGGCCCTATATTTTTGCTAGCTTTTGGAAGTCTGTGTAACTCACCCATGCTACCCGTAGCACCCTGCCCAGCCTAGGTACCCGCCAATGACTTCACCACACAAGAAGCTTGCTATTACACGTCTTTATTCATCTGCGTGTAACAATCCCAACATTCTAAAATTGAATTCACTTCAATAAACTCTAACCCTTACATCACAGTTCTACAGAGTACATCAGGAGACATAAGGGTTCCATCATTGCTATCTCACAGGACACTACACTAACCAGTAGTAAAGTGTCTGTGCTCCCCCTTTAAAAACACGGTTAAATTGGTATAACCCTAACCTGCATATTTATCTTACCGATATGTCCATAGCATACGGTACAAGGTGGACCGCGGGCCTGTAGGTCAAATCTCACTAGTGGACTGCAGCACCTATTGTGCCATCCACTACAGTGGCAGTACGAGCATGGCTTCAAGCCTGCCATTGTAGCCTGACTGTAGCATTGTAAAACTGCAATATGACATGTCAAAATAAACCCTTTTCAAAGGTCAAAACATTCCTTTCAAATAATAATAGGTCACCGTTATGTTGGCCTTGTAGCCCAAAAGACAGGGTGCATGGTCTAACAATAGGATATTTAGAAATAAAATATTAACATGTCCTTACATTGTGTAGCATCCAAACAGGTACTTAGACTTAGACTTAGTCAGACTTAGATGCCCTATTTAGAATACTGAAATTAAAGCTCACAAATGGAATCAGCTAGAAAAATAATGAAACAACTTTTTTTTAATGATTATTAAAAATCCAATTCAATGGTGAAGTTGGATTTTTAATAAATATTAAGAAAAGGTAACTTTCAGAAAATTACCTATCCCTGTCTGAAGTTCCTAGATGTTAATTTGCACTGCTTCTTTAGCTACTCAAAGCTAGTAATACGCCTTCTTGGATTTTCAGCATTTTGGCGTCTATTAGTTTATGAAAATGTACTCTATAGTTCAAATTTGGTTTGAGATTTTTATTGTTTTGTATTTTGACAGTTTTGGTATTGCATAAACAATTTACACTTGACCCTAAGTTAAGAATGTCTCTGGTATGCCTCAGCAGCCAGGTGTTGAGCTCAGGTCAGCTTAGTTACTATGAAGGCTCACCCTGACTATGGTTTTAACTATTTCCCACTCCAAATAAAATATCCAAAATCTTACATTGGTGTTCAGTGGTGAGATCTAGGACCTTTGCTTTGCAATATGCAGTGACTCAATGTGAAATGAAGCATCCTTCTTTAAATTGACAGAAAAAATTGCCTTCTGGAATTTTTAATCAGCTTTTGTTTTTTAACTGGTCATTTAATGTTTTTTTTCCAAAATTCATTCTTGCACTCAATTTTTCCACTTTAACATTTTGGGAAAATAGAGGTGTGCCTGGCCAATGTGGAGAGCCTTAGAATGGCAGAGCTGAGGAGCATGTGCAAGCAATGAGTGTTGAAATTGAAGAAGCAGTCCAAGAAGAAGGATTAGCACATTGCCTTCTGAACCTGGGAGGAAGTTCAACAGTTACAGTGCACCTCAGATGAGAATGAGGATGAAGTTTAGGAGGGAAATGAGGATGGCATGGAGGTAGCCCCAGTGCCAGGGGGTGTTCTTGCCAAGAGGTAGAATCACCTGTATTGTACATGGAGCAGTGTTTCTTGTCAGAACTGGAGCACAGGCAGGAGGAGAAGGCATTGAAGATGCCCTGGTTACAAAACCCCTGAGGAGAAAAGTTTGGCCTTTTCTGCTGAGGAAAAGAGGTAACAACAACCCATGTACTGAAGGAAAATAGTTGATCCTGACATTAGAAGAGAAGAAGGCTATGGTAGCTTATGAAATCACATGTCCATTGTTGGAAGGAATACACTATTATCCCTAGATGCTACCGACTGGGTTTCCTATGGCTATGAAAGAGCCCCTCGTGGCCAAATTTGGTTTGAACCCAGAAAAGGATTGCCTGATGTTCAGGGATAGCCAGAAGAAGTCACACCAGTCTTGGGTGGACTTTGTAGATTCATTTAGTAAGGCACTGGATGGTTGGGTGAAGGACAGTAAGGTAATGGATAATAATGAACTGTATAATTTGAGTATTCAAGAGAGCATCTTGAGTAATTGCTTTACAGAGTTGCGCTTGCACCGGACAGATTCCAAGCTCACTCTACCCAGAGAGTTTGGGAAGTAAAAGGATCGCTGTATCAATCTCAGAGAGACCAAAAAGGTACCTGGGAGTGACCACAAGAAGGGTGGTTAAGGTCCCACTGTGCCCCACCCTGTAGAGGGAAGGGGAAGGCCAGATAATCCTGAGAAGTTCCTTAAAGGAACCCAAAAGCATTTTGAGGGGAGGTATTCCCAGATGATTTTCAAGCACAAGAAGGGGAGTTTTGGTGGAAAGAAGCCCATGGTGCTACATACACAGGCCTGGTGACTGTCTACAGACAGAGCTCCAGAGAATGGACTCTGTAATTACCCAGACACTACCCACAGGTGGCCACTCTGCACGGGTGACTAGTGTAGCCCTAAGGATAGATTATTCCCAGGAGAGGTTTGAGCATGCACTAGTATCCCTTAGCTGGGAGGTGGATCCAGAACGCAAGCTGGTGATCCCTAACGGTGGAAGACATTACTTCCGGGAGGTCATAGTAAATGGATTCCCTGTCACTCGTCTATGGGATACCTGTGCCAGCCAGAGCATGGTAGTAACAAGGCTGAATTCCCCAGAACAATATCTGCCAGGGCAGGTCTGTATAGTAATATAGGTCCATTGGCAGAATTTTATCAGCCCCAAGGCCATAGTATCTCCCCGGAGGATTGTCAACTTGAAGTGGTCTAGAAGCTTGCATGTCTCAGTTACCTGGAGAGTAATGCAGGCAGATGCTTAATTTTCTGGCAGAGCTATACAAGCCTGGCTGGCTAAAGGCTACAGACCAGAAGAAGCATGATTCACTGGTCCTCCAGATATGGGGTTGGGCAGAAGCGTAACAACTTTGCCCTTAAAAAAAAAGCTTTTGTTATGAAAACAACGAAAGGTGGACTACATTCCAGCAGACATAAAGGGCAATAGCTAGAGGGCCATATATATTATCCTTAGAATGGGAGGGGCTTCTTGCCCCGAAGAGGATTATTGTCAGTCCTCAGATGCCCATTGACTGCATGCTTGGCAATGCCCCTAACGGTGACAAACGAGCTGGGAGTGGTGGCCACCCGAGGTGCCCCATGAGCACAGATATCTTTAGGTACTTTCCGAAAATGGAGGATATGCACACCCAGATGAAAAGTAAGGGGTAGGAGGTGGAGGTTATGCACAATGGGAGGATCAGAGAGTCAGGGGTTACCTGCTCACAGAGGAAAGCACCCCAAGACTGACCCTGGTGAGGCCACTTCTGATGTGGGGATTCTGCTTGCACTGACTCCGAGACAGGGGATAGGAGACCTACACCAAGCAGACCC
Organism: Lissotriton helveticus; assembly: GCF_964261635.1. Classification (NCBI taxonomy): domain Eukaryota; kingdom Metazoa; phylum Chordata; class Amphibia; order Caudata; family Salamandridae; genus Lissotriton; species Lissotriton helveticus. The sequence goes on along the minus strand of NC_136063.1, from coordinate 1,788,301,114 downwards.
CTACATGACACCACCAGACTGTGTCACTCTTGAGAAGAACTACATGTCCACTGAGGAAGTTCTGGACTGCCAGGATTATGTCCATGGGTACAGACCTTAAGCTGAGAAGCTAGTCTCAGGGTTTCACCCCTAAGATGATAGAAGTAAGAGTGCATGGAGGGAATCCGCAACCTGAAGTTGTAGGCTCACAGTAGGTGAAACCAATGAGGCCAAAGAGAACTCAGGAGCAAGTGGGGGGGGGTCCTCGAAAGCCCCATGGCTCAAAGTGAGGCCTACACAAGGCCCCAGGCTCCAGCTGACACTGAAGTGCCAGCGGCCTGATTACTAAAAATGGCAGCTCTCAGTGGCCTCTGTTGGTTGTAACATTTTGAGAAGAGCTTGAACTGGGCTGGGAATGCAAGTATGAACTACTAGGGGGCAGAATGGGCCACATCACCTTGTTGGCCATGCAGTACTGTCCGCCTACTGGGATGCATGTGAGCAAGGTAGGGTTTGTCGCTGCACAGGTGCAGTCCACAGGTGTAAAGAAAGTTTCCCTATTGATAGGGTTAGTGGCTAGGGAAGATGTTGCCAGATGGGTACAAATAGGTTCAGAGAGGCAGAGAGCAGACAGGTGCCACTTTTGAAGAGATGTACTGTTCCCGTTCTATTGACTGAGCAGGGCAGTTTATCAAAGTATTGATTACTCTACTCTAGCTCTTGGCTGGGGCAGCCAGTGTAGGAAATATGCCTTTTCTCCGTTGTCACCCCAGATTCTTCACTTTTGCTCGAACCTGTAATTTTTCTGGTTTTAAAACTCGAGGCACTTTACCCCTGCTAACCAGGCGGAATGTGCCTCTGTTCCCCTTTAAACAAAGTTGAACTAGTATACTCCTATTGGTACATTTGAAATGAAAAGATAATTTATATAGCGCGATGGCTACCCTAAGGCGTCCCAGCACTTCGGAGGTTTGGGCTAAGGCAGTGTTGCTGGAATTTACACCGGTTTGTTAAAGAGCCAGGTTTTTAACTTGCATATGTCTGCAAAATGTAACCAGTGCCTCTCGTGAACTTTGCTACCCACTGTAGTGGCAGTGCAAGTATGGCTTCAGGCCTCATTGTAGCCTAACTGTAACAGTGCAAAACATGAACAGCGACCTGTCACAATAAACCCTTTTGCCAGGTACTTTCCTTCTACATATTAAAAAAATCCACCCTACATCGGCCTAGTACCCCACAAGGCAGGGTGCATGGTATTTAAAAGTAGTACACATAGAAATTTAAAGTTAACCTGTCCTGACAGTGAATAGCACTGAAAAGTTATTTTTACTGTAGGAAGGACGGCTGGCTAGCCCATAGAGATGCACTTGGAAGCAATATTCATACTGCAGCCTGATAATGGGAGCAGCTCTAAAAATAACTAAAGCACTACTTTCAGTAGTTATTCAAAAATCAAATTCAATTGGATTTTTAATGTATATTAAGGAAAAGTCCCTTTAAAAAAGTTACTTTTTCCCGACTGAAGTTCCTGGAGGCTATATTACATAAGCACTCGAGCAGCCTTCAAGCCAGTGATTAGCAATAAATAGGTGTGAAAAGTCTGCCGGGTGCAAAAGATAGGCTGACCTAAGTGGGCAGAGATGACTTCTATGATTTCCACAGAATATGGAGAGTGGGGGCAGTGGGCATCCATGTTTACAGTACAGATTTCTTTGATAGTAGGAAAATAACCCTTCATTTTACTTCCCTTAGGCATTGTGAGAAATGGAGGAATGAATCAAGGCCCACACAAAAATGATTATACTTTTCTGTGTTGTTATTTTAAACATATTATCATATTTATGTCTTCGAATATGAATAACGTTTGCATAGAGGTGTCAAGTACAAAAAGTTGAGGGGCTAATCAGAAAGAATTGGGAGATCCTGTAATGAAACAACATGATAGAAGAGACAATCAGAAGCAAACCCAAAATCATCTATAGAAGGAGTCAATCCTTGGGGGATACATAAATGAGATTAAAGAAAATAAAGACACTACCACGTCACAGATGTAAGCATTCTTTATATGTAGGAAATACAAAGCCTGTTAACACAGCAAGAGCATTAGGGAATATCAGGCAGAGGGAAAAATACCATACGCGGTTAACCTGTGTCTCAGACTACGTGATTTACATTCTAACCTGTCCCTGCAATAGGAGGTATGTAGTCAGTGCCATGGAACATATGAGATCCTTAATCATAACCATAAATACTACCCAGTAGCCAGGTACTCGAACCCCATTACAGAGACAAAGACCTATTGCAGTTCTGTAGAGAGAATCCCATATCAAAATAGGGGAGGAGAGAGGGTACTCCAAATAAAAAGGCTGGAATCTTAGCATGTTAAAGCTCTTGAAGCCAAATTCTCAAATGAGCTGAAGAGTGAAGAATTAAGCACATATTTGGGTTCATTAATTCATTAACTGTTATTTTCTATGCAACTCCATTCTACAACACTCCAGTCTACACCACTCCACTGTATGCCCCTCCACTCTATGCTATTCAACATACGGAACTCTACTCTAGGCCACTCCACTCTACATCACTCTACTGCATGCTATTCCACTCTACACCACGCCAATCAACAGTATTTTGTATGCTTTTCAATTCTAGGCCACTCTATGCTGTGTTATTCCACTATACGCCACTCCACTGTATGCCATTCCTATCTACAACGCTCCATTGTATGCCACAACACTATACACTATCCCGCTGTACGCCACTACACTGTAGCCACTTGACTCTACGCTATTTCACTTTATGCCACTCTACTGTACACCACTCCACTGTACACTGCTACACTCTACAACATTCCACTGTGCACCACTCCATGCTATGCTATTCCACTCTATGCTACTGGACTCTCTGCCACTCTAGTGTACATCACTCCAGACTACGCTATTCCACTGTACGCCAATCTACTATACTGTACAGCACTCCACCGAAATGCACGTATCTCCACTCTTTGCTATTCCACTCTACATCACTTGATTTTATGCCTTTGTACACAGCTGCACTCTACACCATGAAACTCTATACCACTCCACTCTACGCTATTCGACTCTGTGCCACTGTATGCCAACACACAATACTATTCCACTCTACAAACTCCACTATATGCCACTCCACTGTATTCCAGCACACTGTAGGCCACTACACTATATGATATTACACTATACATCACTCCACGCCACTACACTCTATGCCATTCTATGCTATGCCACTCCACTGTCCGCTATTCCACTCTGTCAATCCATTCTACTGTATGCCACTCCACTTTACTCTATTACACTTCACGTCACTAGACTGGACAGCACTTAACGCCACTGCACTCCACGCTATACCACTCTTGGCCACTCCACTCTACAACGCTGCACTCTAAGCTGTTTGACACTACGTCCCTCCACTGTACGCCACTGCACTCTATGCAACTCAACTGTATGCCACTCCACTCTAAGCTATTACACTGCATGCCACGCGACTCACAGCACTTTACGATGCTACACTCTATGCTATTCCAATCTATGCTACTCCACTTTATTCCACTCTACACCACTCCACTGTACGATATTACACTCTAGCACTCCACTCTATCACAGTCCATGCTACACCACTACACTCTATGCTACTCTACTGTATTCCACTCCTTTCCAACTCTACTCTATGCTATTGCACTCTATGCCACTCCTCACTATAGAGTATTCCAATGTACTTCACTCCACACCACTCAACTTTTTGCCACTCCACTCTATACCACTCTACACTACACTTTTCCACTCTACTCCACTCTGCCCTGTGCCACTCCAGTTTAAGCTACTCCACTCTATGCCATTCTACTCTATGCCAGTCCACGCTATGCCACTACACTCTACGCTATTCCACTGTATGTCAATCTACTATATGCCACTCCATTCTACTCTATGCTATTCTGCTCTATGCCACTCGATTAGACACCACTCTATGCCACTCCACTCTATGCTATTCCACTCTACACCCCTCTATGATATTACACTGTACGCCACTCAACTCTATGCCATTGCACTCTATGCCACTCCACTCTCTGGTATTCCATTCTACGCCGCTCAAAGCTATGCCACTCAACTCCAAGCCACTCCATTGTACTCTATTCCACTGTACGCCACTTAAATCTATGGTACTTTACTTTACCCCACTCAACTCTCTGCCACTCCACTCTACCTAACTCCACTCTACGCTATTCCAGTCCACGCCACTGTATGTCACTCCAGTCTAGTCTAGGGACTTAACAGGGGGGTTTGAAGTTGTGCCAATCTTGGTACAGTTTTAGGGAAGGAGCTCTGGCACAGGGCACCTGGTTGGCAGGGACCCTGTGCACTTTGAATTGAAACCACATAATTTTTCAGGCAAAAGTGGGGGTCTAAACATGGCGAAAGAGGCACTTTCTCACAGCTGTACTCTATAATACCCCACAACACTCCACTCGACAATACTACACTGTACGATTTAAAACACCTTTTTATTTATTTATTTTTTTAATTCAATGAAACAACCAAAGGTTAAAACTTAGTTATAGTTAGGAAAATGTAATTTATTATTTCTATATGAACCAAACAAACTACACAATCATTAGAAATTCTGAGGTTATAGCTATACCTTACATTTATAATTTATGAACCAGCTTCAGATCAGTGTTATCAGTTCGATAGCCACACAACAATAACTATAACTTGCACCTTTATGAAGCACTGCTTATAACATTTCATATCACATCACTTATATTATATGAAATCATAGCTTTCATAACAACACTTATAACATCTTAAATGAGATCATTTGTGAGAATACTGTGCATTTTAAAGGTGTGAGATACTTATTATAGTGTGGCTAGAGAGGTGCAACAATATTTGGAGGTGTGCGAGTTATGGTACTTTGAAGCTAGTACCTACATTCTAAATATAAGGTATAACTATAACTTTAGAATTTCTAATGTTCTTGTAGTTTAAGTTTAGTTTCTGTAGAAACAATGAATAACGTTTTCATAACTATAACTAAGTTTTAACCTTTGTTTTTTTCAATGAATTTCAATGATTTTTATTTTGTGAGAGAGAATGAGAGACCGAGAGTGTATGTGTGTGTGTGTGTGTGTGTGTCCATGAGTGTGTCATACCAGTCAAATTAAATGTGCCACAATACCAGAAGCTATTAAGAAAAAGCATACTAATAAACACACCATTACATCTATTATACATTCATTATATAGTGCAGAGGGCAAATAAAGTGTCACAGGACAACATAATTGACATGGGAAAGTACTGCTTCTGCTTTAAAAAAATGCATGTTGAAAAGATTGACCAGAGGAAGACAACTCTGAATTGGCATGGGGAATATTCAGTGTGATTGTATATCAATGTATAGCCTTAACTCCTTGCATGTTGATTAAATATATTAGTTTGCAACTACGACCCATGAAAAAGCCACATGGCATAATCCATCCAGGGAAATCCACTTTGAGTAATATGCCATACATTATAAATGCAGAGGGAGGAGATCGGCACTGTAACCCAGTGCAGACTTTACCTCTCATGGCACCTTCCCACACACAATAATGTATATACGTAGCATATCAGCATATCTATCCATCTATCTATCTATCTGTTTATCTATCTGTTTACTGAAGGTTAGATCAGAGTTTCCAATGAAAAAGCATTTTTTTGTTTTAAATCTTCCTTTGTCTTTTGTCAAGTCTGCAAGAGACATACCACTGAAAACATGTTCTTTCGATTTGGGTTTGCCATGGCAGGTTTAGGGCAGAACTTGACAGGGCAAAATGAGCAGCTCAAAAAATTGACATTGTTAATTTTAATTCTCATATGATTCTTTGTTCTCCAGTGCAGGTAAGACCACTGACTGAAATTACACCAAAGTTAGCATGAAAGACCTTTACTTAAGGAACAGCATTTGCTTGGTTTGTTGTACATCTGTTGACTAGTGCATAAGAAATGAGGGCCTGATTCATAAATGTACCTTATGTAGTTGCGTAACTTTACTACTTTTGGCAGTTCACAAAGGTAACTTACACTTTCTAATAATTAAATAAAAATTAGGACAACTGTACATATAAAAAAAATATTTTATGTTTCTAGGCATATTTGTGATTATTTTACATAATTTACTTTAATTTAGCATTATTTGCTATAGGGTTTTATTTCATTTTCATACCTTCATTATTTTCAATAGGAGGGTATTGCATAAACAGTGGCTGACCATGTGTGGTGCTGGACTTGCTACTGTTTTTAGTGGTAACGCACACTTGAGTTTTGTAAATAAGCAAAAAGCAGTACAGTTAACCAAAAGTGTAAAATACTCAAAAGTGCAAATTACATTTGTGAATTGAAAATGTTGAATTCTTTTCATCTATAAGCAAGACAAGGGATACTTTGAATCAGAAGTCTGATTTTCAATGACAAAAATATTGTGTGGACAGAATATCATGTCAAAAATATTGAGGAGCAAAATATTGAGAAGATAAGTGCAAATAGGTAAATATAGATATACTATTCTTAACTCCACATCTATGTACCTTGAAGAGATATATATATATATATATATATATATATATATATCGAAATACCGCATCAAAGAGACAGGTAGCCGCCAAAGACATCTTGGACACGGACCAATTAAGTGCTCAATTCTTTTTATTTAAGCAGAGTATGCCGCATGACGTTTCGGGTCCTCGGAGCCTTGCTCACATGACAACGTCCCTCATGCAAATGCTCATTTTTAAAGTGCTAGTGACTAATCGTGTTAACACCACGTGATACAAACTTAGTATAGACATGGAAGAAGTATTGAACGTCAAATACCATACACAATTCACTGTAATATATTCATACGATATCAATTTAAACTTTTCATGGTTTAGTTAAAATCCTGGTTAAATACCTGAACCTTTCAATATTCGTGCTGTGATAAAAGCAAATAAATACATCCGTAAAAATTCATGTACAACGATATACAGGGTGACTCACTGTTAAATCGATCACATTGTGTGCAAGATACCGCAATCTGTGCAAAATACACAATGTAAACAACCTCCTACCACAGATTAATATTGTGGTAACTTAAAAGTGCAAGTCAGTTTAACAATGTGCAAAATCGCAAATAGTGCAAACTCGCATCGTTAACAGTTTAACTATATGTGCAAAATTACTCCAATAGTAAACATACACATCTTTTTATGGATCAGTCCAGGTTCCTTCCAAGAGTACTACTTTCGAGACCTAGACAGACAGTGTAAAGTCTATATACTATATCAGATATATATCAAAGTATAAGATAACAGATGTTCACATAATGCCTTACAGCCCGTTCTTTTAGTTCCTCCCACAAACTAAAATGAAAACAGTATACCTAATATATACATCAAAACCATTAATCATTGATAGACACTCCATGTATCATAGTTGAACATAGTGAACAAGATAAAAACCAGGCGTTTACTTGTGTAGTTTCTAAGATGTGATGTTAAAAACAGTGTATTCATCATACAAATCAGGTTATATTCAAAAATAGCTGCAGCTGCATGTGAAATCCAAACAAAATTAAGTATTTATATTACAATTTATCATTTGAGTATATAACAAGATTTTTTTATGTTTTTCTATATCTAATGTATACATTCATTATATGTATGATGCAAGTCAAAGTGGTTAACAATCAGAATCCTCTTACTGGTCTAAAATCAGGTTGTCCCCAGCCGGGGATACCTGTAATATAGATCTGACAATCACGGGACTAAACTGTAAATGCAGAATGATCAAAGGCCCACCGATATCATTCAATAAATCATGAGGAAGAGATGGCTCATTACAACTAGCAGGGCTAGACACGGGGGCCTGATATTGATTATAAATAACTGAGGTGTTTTAACATTATGGCAGACATGTGTACATATCCTCAGTTATGTTGAGACCCCCCGGTGTCTTGGTATCCAGCTGTAAAATATACTGGGTCTCCAATTTCCGTAGTTTAGCCTCCCTATCGCCCCCTCGTCTGCTCGCCTTAACAGAGTCTATAACAAAATATTTTAAGCTGGTGCTGTCCCTATGATGATACTCACGGAAATGCCGTGCCACTGGATACGTGTTATCTTGGCTCGATATTGCTCTTAGATGTTGAAGTATACGATTGTGTACAGCTAGTTTAGTACTACCAACATAACTCAAGGAGCAAGGGCACTGTAAAACATGAATGGCAAATTCCGTTTTGCAGTTCAAGACCTGTGATAGGATGTTCTATTCCACTAAATGCATCCCTGTATGACTTTTTATTGATCCCGTTTACACAGGACTTGCAGGTTTTACACCTGAAAAAGCCACTGTTGTTGTGTAGCCAGGTCGTTCTCTCCAAGGTCTCTGGGCAGGTATCAACCAACTGATCTCTAAGGGAGGGCGCTTTGCTGAATGTGAGAGTGGCTCGGTCAGGTAAGGTGGACCCGATAACCGGATCATTAACAACAAGTGGCCAATTCTTGTTAATAATATTGTAAATAGCCTTATGTTGTTTGCTATAGCCTGTAATAATTCTGAAGACCTTGCTGTCTTTGGCTTTTGGTTCTCCCTCATTAGCCATCTCCTTATGGTTAAAATTATTGTCATACTTTTCAAACAGATCCTGTCTTTTGGGTCCCATTGATTTAATCCGGGCTCCCTCAATGAGCTGTTCAGAATAACCTCGCTCTAGGAATCTCTCCTTGCTGGCTAATTGGGCAGCCTCTAAGTCAGTAGGGTTGCTACATATCCTCCTTATGCGCAGCATTTCCCCATAAGGGATGCTGGCAATGAGATGAGCCGGATGGGCACTGCTCGCATGTAGGATACTGTTCCCTGCTGTGCTTTTACGGTAGAGCTTAGTCTCTAACTTGCCATTCTTGACAAATACCTCAGTGTCTAAAAAAGTAACAGTTTATTGACTTAGTGTGGGTGTGAATGCAAGGTTAAGATCGTTGATGTTAATGTCACTGATGAATTCCTTTGCCTGGAGTTCACTGCCCCTCCAAATGACAAACAGGTCGTCAATGAACCGATACCACCCAATTATATTGACATCAAAGACTTCCTGATGTGTGGTTTTGAGGACCAGCTCCTCCCAGGCTCCCATGTGCAGGCACGCGAAGCTCGGGGAGAAGCTGGCCTCCATTGCCACACCCTGTAGCTGCCTGTAAAGAAGATTGTTATACATGAAGACATTGTTAGACAAGCAAAATTCCAACATTTGTAGCAGCATTTCATTATGATCTTTAAAGATGTGAGGGCGTCGGGATAAAAAATGCTTCACAGCTGCCAGACCATCTGCGTGTACTATGCTGGTTTAGAGAGCGGTGACGTCAAGTGCCATCAGCCAGTCACCCTCTGCCCACTTAATATGCTGGATTCTCCGCAGAAAATCTCCAGTGTCCTGTACATATGAATCCAATGATTGCACATAGCCTTGATGAAAATAGTCAATGTGCATAGATGTGCGTTCCAATAGGCCCCCCCTGGCTGAGATGATAGGCCTGCCAGGGGGGTTCTCAACATTCTTATGTACTTTGGGGATAAAGTAAATAAGGGGGGTCACAGGTTTCTCAATTTTCAAATATTTGAATTCTGTGTCCGAAATCATGCCACTTGATCTCCATCTCACCAGTATGCGATGATACTCGGCCTTGATGATATTGAGATTAACTATGTTTGTCTGTTCGTAGCATTGCCGGTCATTACGTTGGAGGTACGCCTCCTTATCATACTCGGCTCTTGTCATGAGGACAATGTTGCCCCCCTTGTCACTTCCTCGAATGACAATATTCTTTTCTTTAGTGAGGCGTGAAACAAGGGCTGCGTATTTCTGTGTCTGTCTGTCATACTTTTTCTTTAGTGAACAGGTATTCTTATGAAGGTCTTTAAGTTGTTTGACCGTGTTCTCATGAAAAATGTCTATTGCATCGCGTGGCAGTATAGGATTAAAGACTGATGGTGGTTTGAATGGGGAAATGGCTGATATACGATTTCCAACCTCATCCACCTTTCCAATGCAGTTAGGTCTCATCTGGTGTGTCCCATAACCAACTCCTTCAGTATCCCACAACTCAGCAATGTCCTCTGGAATAGGGGTACCTGGTATATCTATCGAGGTAGTCTTTATAGATGGATGGATCACATCTCTGTTTTTTGGTTTGAGAGCATAGAACTTACGTAATTTAAGTTTTCTAACCGCCTTGTAAAGGTCGCATCTTGTGGCAGGGTAGTTGAAATTGCGGGGAGGTGCATAGGAAAGTCCTAGATTGAGAATATTTTTCTCATCATTTGTAAGAGTGAGGGGCGTCAGGTTGATTATTGTCAGATTTTGTTGACCATTCGTTGTTACTTTTTCATTGCTCCCTGACCCCTGCCCCTCTTTGGCTTTTGATAATTCCCGCCTCTTCCTCGCCCATAACCTCCGCCGCCGCTTGTAGTTGGCCCTTTGTCTCTGTAATTTCGTTGAGTACGGGGCCTCAGTGTCTGCATCCTTTCTAGGCAAAAAAAACGTATTTCCTGCCCTAGTGACAGTTTGGCTTGGGTGCCCAAATTGGCATTTTTGAGGCATTCAGATTCATTATCAGTGTCCACTTCAGAGCTCAATGCTGAGGCTGAAGAATCCATTTGTTCCTTTTGCCTTTTGCTGTGTTTAAATTTAGATTGGGATTTGGGGACAGACCCCCGCATTAAATCATATTTTCTGGAGAAGGTAAAGATCTGACCCAGATCATAGTCATTATGATCCCGTTGAAATTTATACGCTTTTCTTTCTTTGATTTTATCTTCTTCTTATTTTAAACGTATATTCATTTCCTTGGTTAATCGTGTTTTTTCATCCTCTTCCCCCATGGTCTCAAGTTGCTCCTATAGAGCTGCTATTTCAATGAGCAGTGCCGCCCTGTCAATATCAGCATATTTAATAAGGACTAGCACTTGGCGGCGTGAGGCTTCTAGATTAATTTCCGCCCACTACCTCATTAAGTCAGGATTCGGATCCTCATAGGTGGGTGCAGTTAAAATCCGTAAGCCGCGGGGTGTACGATTAACATCAATGTAACTCTGTAAGGATTTAGATTACCACCATTAAGCTTGCTCGTTTCTGGATTTTTTCTCAAGTAATTTAAAAATGTCATTCAACGTGTTGCTGCTGCTGCTGGCCCCATCATTAACCCTCCCACGTATATTTTCAGGGATGGGTGAGCTGTCGGAAAACATAGTAAATGCTGCTGCTTCCCGATCACGGACGTTGGCAGCCGACATCTCTGCAATTGTCAGTAATAGTAGGCGTCTTGTCCAGACTCAATGTGAGAGTTATAGTCTAGAGCGCCACTTGCACATTTCTCTTCCTCCCTATTAATTCCGTTTACTTGTATGCCCACCTATTTCCAGGGCGCTCCTGCGGTTCTTTGTTTCCTCCGATCCGCCGCCGTCCCACGGACTCAGTGGAGCTTCCGTCTGTGTCGCGGTTGCAGGGGGTCAAACGCCAATCTCCTTCCGGAGCAGTAGAATCCAGGCCACGCCTAGATGTAGTTCCGATTCCGGTGTTGTCCGTTGCACGAAGAGGTCCCGTATAATGGCCTTATCAGAACTCACCGGCCACATATATCCCGAAATACCGCATCAAAGAGACAGGTAGCCGCCAAAGACATCTTGGACACGGACCAATTAAGTGCTCAATTCTTTTTATTTAAGCAGAGTATGCCGCATGACGTTTCGGCTCCTCGGAGCCTTGCTCACATAACAACGTCCCTCATGCAAATGCTCAAGTGCTAGTGACAAATCATGTTAACACCACGTGATACAAACTTAGTATAGACATGGAAGAAGTATTGATCGTCAAATACCATACACAATTCACTGTAATATATTCATACAATATCAATTTAAACTTTTCATGGTTTAGTTATATATATATATATGTATATATATATTGTCATGGTACATATGCATGCAGTTAAGTATAGTAAAACTTTGCTTTCCCATTGAAACTTATCTTCATGCTATATTTGTCCTTGATATTCTTGACACAATATTTTGCCCACACTATTTTTCAATCACTATTTTGTATAAACACCCTTTTTCTTTTATTAAATTACTAATGCAAGTTTTACAAATGAAACTTCTGCTATCCATGAGGACCAGGTTATTGACTGGTTTGATGATCAGGGATATATTTTCAGCTATTATGTCATCTATCTGTAACTTAAATATAGGAGATATTATAGAATATATATGTGCTCCCTCTCTCCTTAACTAGTGCGCCTCAAAACCTCATTACTGCATTACTGTTTTACCTCAGGATCATCACTCTGGGGTCCAGTTCTCAAAATGTTTTTGAAAATCTCAGCTCAAACATTTACACCTATGTTTGTGTGTAGAATTTAAAATTGCTGGCATTCACAAACATTTCAAATAGTTTTGGAAAGCTGCTGCAGTCACAGCTTTGCAGTAGTCCACCTGAAACATGTTTGCCCATTCTCTTTCACATTAATTCAAATCCACTTCTACATGCACAATATACATAGTGTAAAACTGTACAATAGTGCAATTGGATTTTTTTGTACCCACTGAGAAAATGGTTTACCACCTTCAGATACCACTTTCCCTACACCTCAAACAAATGTGGGGTGCTATATGCCAGTTTCCACACTGGGCACAAATTTAGTATAACCCTGGATAGAAATTATTTTCTTAACATTACCACTGTGAGAATAACCATGGAAAATGATCAGACTACCCACAGACCCAATCATTTGTGGGAGTACATAAACTTTCCAAGTTGCTCAACTCAGGATCACACAGAAGGGCAGATTAATTGCTGGTTAACATTACAGCATAGTAGGGCATCCAAATTGATTCCATTTTACTTTCGTAATTATTACTGTGAGCATGAATCACCTGATATTATTACCTATCAAAAGTATCTGATATAGCACTATCTCACATGCAAATAATTTAAGTTCTTTCCAGAGTTTTGCATGCTCCCAAAAAAACTGCCTCTATATTTCTATTTCGTCTCCAATACCTTCCCTCAAGAGGCTTCTTTAAGTCCCACCCTTTTTAACCTTTCTATCACACCACTGACCAAACTAGTATATTATTTTGGGTTCACAGTTGTATCATATGCCAACAATACCCAAATTGTGGACTTGGTCTCAGGCAACCCCGACCACATGGCCATCAATTTTTAAAACTGTATGGCACGCACCAGAGACTGGATAAATAATAATTGCTTAAAACTCATCTCAGGAAAAACAGAAATAGTCCTCTTTGGTAAGAACAGTGCTCTCTGGTCAGACAAATGGTGCTCAAAGATTTGGGAACTCTACCCAAACCAGTTGAATAAGTGAGAAACCTGAGTGTCATCATTGAAAATATGTAGATTTTTAAAAGCCAAGTCAACCAAATAGTCTATTAAGTCTTCTAATCACAAAAAGGTCATTTGAGCACTTTATAAATGAAATAACACAACATAACATACAACCCTGCATGAAAATTGACCTCGATTTCAAACTTATAATTGTCACCTTTTCTTTTTTCTTTCAAAAGACCCTGTCCTTGCCTTCCATCCTCTGGATGCTTCCTCTCTCGGAGCACTACCTGCTCGAACTCCTTGCATGTTGTCTTCAAACTATTTTATTATATTTCTGCAAATTACCTGCAACTCATTTCAAAGATCAAAAGCTACCAACGCCATATTTCAAAGATCACAACCTATTTTCTTTGAAAGTCATACTGCAACATACCAATACCTAATATTCTGTAGCTTATCTATCAATATCAACCAATTGCATGAATTCACATATCCCCAACTAAAAATCACACCTAACTCCTGTTAATGTAATCTACCACAAAGAAACTGGAGTATATGTTATGCTATGTTATGTTAATAACATTTCTAAAGCACAACTGTTACCCTAAGGTGTCCTGGCGCTGAGCACTGCCTAATTGGTTCCCATGGAGTGAGACAACTATAGTGTAAATAACCAGGTTTTCAGCCCGTGGCTGAAGGAGAGGAGCTCGGTTGCATTTCAAAGGTGGAATGGTAGATTGTTCCAAGCTTTTAGGAAGAGGCAGTGAAGCTCCTGACACCCCAGCAAGCTCTTTTGATTAAGGGAACAATCACTTGTTTTGCTGTCAGAGAGCGCAAGGTTCTTCTGGGGACATACAATTGAAACTGTTGTTTCAGGTAGTCAGGACCTTCTCACTTTAATGCCTAGAAGACTGTGCAAAGGGTTTTAAGTTGGGTTCAATGTTTCACTGGGAGCCAGTGAAGCTGTCTTAGTTCCCTCTTGACTGAGACAAACCTAGGTGTACCTGTCAGCAGCCTGGCAGCTGTGTTTTGTAATACTTGGAGTTTGTTCATATGTCTCTTTTGGATATTCAAGTAGAGACTATTACAGTAGTCTAAGCGTGACATAATACATGCTGTAACACAGTCCTCAAGCGGTCACCAGGAAGAAGTAACTTTATTTTCCTCAGAATTCTGAGGAGAAAGAAACATGGAGAGACAACCCCACCTATCTGAGCTCCAAAAGTAAGTTTATTGTACACAATCACCCCAGGTTCTTCACCTTCTCAGCTGGTTCTGGAAGTGTTCCCAGTTCTTTCGCCCACCAGTCGGGTGTCCAGATATTCATGTTATTACCAAAAATAATAACCTCTCTTTTTCCAGAATTAAGTCTCAGGCAGTTGGACGCCATCCATCCCGAGATGGCTTTCATGCAGGCATGACATTTTATTCCGGTTTCAGATTCATGGCCATGCTGAAGGGACAATACAATTTGCATGTCATCTGCATATGAAGTCAGTTGGAACCTGAATGACCTTATCAGGGCTCCCAGCAGGGACACGTATACATTAAAAAGTGTAGGGCTCAGGGACGACCCCTGCGGCACCCCACAAGGAAGGGAGAAGGGTTTAGACCTAACCTTGTCCAAATTCACTGTTTGCGATCTATCAGTAAATGCTTGGAATGGCTTCCTTAAAAGCACAAGACTAATCCGATACCCAACAATAGACAATAATCATTGGCTTAACCACTAACTTGGATCCTGGAGCAGTGTGCTGCCCAGCGCTAAGCCCTTCTACACCTCGTCAGGGGTAGTAAGCGCTCTATAAGTGCAATTACAATAAAGTAGGTGAGTAAGTCAATTTATGAGAACAAAGTCAATTTTTTGTGAATGCCAAAAGAGAATCTGCATTCGTTCTTTGAACTGCAATAACAGCTTTAAGTATATTTAAAAATATGAGCCATAGGCCTCATTTACTAAGGTAGCCAAGCTTAAAACCTAATCTAGATTAATATCTGTGCCTTCAAACTTAAATAATAAACAAGGTGAATATAAGATATTTATTCAGAAATAATTATATTCAGAAAAAATTATATTTACATATTTTACATAATTAAAGTTTCTAAATTTTCTAAACAAATGTTATTATACCACTATGGGAAAATGGACGATCTAATTAAAATCTAAATTGACAATTAGCATTTCTCATCTTTACACACAAATATAAAGCAAATTATTTATGATATACTTATACCAGTGTCTACATTTTTTCCTTATTATATCATGGCTCCTTCCTTAGTACTTAAAATAGATTTCATATAAACATTAACACTTAACAGCTTGTTCCAGTCCAATTGCAACAGGCATTTTCTTTGTTGTTCTTTGTTGATCCATTATGATCGTTAAATTCATAGTGTAACAGATCTGCATGGTCCCTTGACCAAATTAAGATTTTAAAACTATGAACAAAGGAATCGCATACTAAAGCCCATATTCTTGGGGTGTGATGTTGTGAGATTTTGAATTATTCATTTGGGGGTGATGTACCACACCAGCTTTATAACACTATATCTTGATAGCTCAAAACACAGAAGAAAAAAACCTTGCTGAATTCCTGAAGGATACAGACTTTTGATAGAGATATGTATGCTAGGTTCAAGCAGCGTTAAACAACATTAAAGGCATCATAGTTTTGTGAGAAAAAGTTTATTAATATATTCTGCCTACTCTTGTGGGTTTTGACACTGTCTGTGTCAAAACACACAAAGGGTTTGCTCTTGTCACCATCATCATGCCTCACCTTCTCTGAGTCCTATCCTTCTTTTACTGCTATGGCCGTTACTCTAATGCATCAGATGCTTTTACACTTTTTTAAATTGAATATATTCCCTATCCCGCTGCTTCTAAATCCCTGATCTCACGTATTAAACTATGCTCTATGAAAAACAAAGCACAAACCAGCCAGTGGTGTGGATTTGTCTAAGCATACTTAGCTGTTAAATGTGCATTGCATTTCCATTCATGATCTTGATCTATTTGGGCTCACAGAAATGTGTCCCAATGCAGGCCACAAGAAATCCCTATGGTTCCTACCAGTTACTGTAACTACTGTACTAACAGAAACAAATACAGTTATAAGAGGTATTACAGTCACAGCTTAATTCATAATTTCCTCTTACTGCAGATTTAACATATTTCCCTCTATGGTAGGAGACCCTACTGATCACCTTGTCGGAGTCAACAATTTTAATTCTGCCTGCTTATTCACTTTTAAATCTCCTGGGCAAACATATACCACATTCATATCTTTCTAAACCAGGCTAGGTGTGTTATTCTTAGAAAATCCATCTTACTGTAATTTGTGATTTGAACCAATTGCACACGACAGTACTTGTGGCAGCTGCATTCCTTGGCTTTTTATCCTAACTAATCTATGGGCCCAGATCTACTAATGGAGATACAACCTTGATTCTGTGTATATTAATTCCTCCTTATGCTCAATATTGATATGGATCATTCCTTGATCACCTTTCCTTCCCATAAATTTCTATCAAGATTGTAATATTTCGTAAACCTATCACAAGCGCAAACAGAAATGTACGTCACACTGATTACGTCACACTGATGATTGATGGTTGTATCTGTATCACAACCCAACCTCTTGTCCCATTTTTCTCTTTTACTGTTGCCTTTCATAAGAATGCAAAAAATCAATAAAAACAGATTTTAGAAAAAATACTTTCATATTTCTTCCTTTTTAATGATGTTCTGTACTCCTCCGCCTTTAAAATGTATTCATTATTGACAAAGGAATGAATGAAACAAGTTGCATCCTAGAATCCAGTCACATTGTTGCAACTGGCAAGTTCTAGTTGGCTGAGGCGAGGCACTAGCCAGGCAGAACCTGCCACTCACGTCAGGGGTGGGTGATTACACTCACTGTATAACCTGCGCTCATTCTTGTGTAGCTTGGCACTGAGCACTTAGGCTTATCATAGAGGCAATGTGTAAACCATTGGCACAGCACTCTCACACAATAAATACACAGAGTGTCACAAAAGTGACTTCACACATGGTGTATGTAAATAAAGTTTGCATTCAACGCACACATTAACACAACATGAATATCATGTATTTACGGGCATAAATCACATGTGGAAATATCACTAGCAGTACTAGGCCCAACTGTGTAAAAATGGCATCAGTACTATGCACACTTAGGAAAGATCCTTCTATAGCCCCCCACCACCCTTATGTGGTGCGAAACGTTGTCAGGACGAGGTTCACCGTGGCAATTATTATAATTCAATACCACACAGTTATAGGGTGCACCCCGGATCACAACAATATCAGAAATGTGTAGACACGGATAATTACAATACTTTTAACCACATCGCTGCGGCAGCTATTCCGCCGCAGCGCTAAGGGGGCGGGGCGAGGGTCGGGGCGGCCGCATGCTGGTGACGGAACCGCTCCGTCATCAGCCGCGGTTGGGCTGTGCTCATGACGGAGCGGTTCCGTCATGGCCCCGCCCGCTCAATAGAACGCCCAGCGCAGTCGCGGAATCCGCGCCACGCAGGCGCGGCGGCCGGGCCATGACGGAACCGCTCCGTCATCAGCACAGCGCCACCGCAGCTGACGACGGAGCGGTTCCGTCATCAGCATCGAACGAGTTAAGCAGCACATGGGCTAAGGCCACAAGGGTAAAAAACAATGTCAAACGTAGTATGCCTTTGGCAAGGAATCAACGTGTAAAGCAACACTGCCATACAGTGTAATAAATAACAGGCAGACACTCCCACACTCTCATTCAGCACTGATTCACAGTGCCATGGATATCAGGCAGGGCCTGTATGGAGCGCAGTCACACAAGCACACAGCCCCGTAATGCTGTACAACTAATATCCGGCAGGTCAGTTGATAATGCACATGCAGACCCGGTAGCCCATGCCCTCCTCCACCATTCAACTAACCCCGACTACCATACACCTACAAGTTGGAGAGAAAGAAAACCTTTCCCCTGATACTAGGCGATCGCGGCCGGAGTCACACTTAGTCAGAGTCCCAGGGAAGAAGGTGGAGGTAGGTGGCAGGGCTAATTAGGCGGTAGTCGGCAAAAGGGGGTTTGGCCACTACTCGGGAAGTTCACCCACAGTATGCAGAAGCAGGCTGAGGGCGATAGTCGTTCAATCAAAGGATACCACACTTTGCCTTCCGGCACCAGCCCAGTTCTGCGAAGCACAGGGAAGTTCATGCAGTCTCTTGACCCACTTTCGATAACTCTCTGAAGTGTTCATGAGCCTAGTCAATTACTTTCACCACCCAGGCCAGATCCGGGCAATACAACCTGGCAACACAAAGTCGTTGGGGCCAGGTGAGGAGATTGCAGTTGGTCCGTCACAATGAGGGCACAAAAGGAACAATTGATGAATGGGGGGTGAAGCAGGGGAGCATCTCAGAAGAATGAGGCAACCAGTCAGACATACATCGATCAAAGTATCACAGGAAATCCCTGGAAATGAGGCACAACATCTGGTGCGTGTTGATACGAGACACACCAGACAGTTTCAGTCACACACAATGAAGAGTCGCAAACTCACTGCCTCCCTGGAAATGAGGCACAAAACCTGGTGTGCATTGATCTGAGTCACACCAGACAGTTGCGGTCACATATAATGAAGAGTTGCAACTTCCATACCTCCCTGGAAATGAGGCACAACGCCTGGTGAACATTGATACGGGTTGCACCAGGACAATTCCAGTCAAAGACAATGAAGAGTTGCAAATTCCTTATCTTACTGTAAATGAGGCACAAAGTCTGATTTGTGTTGATATGGGTCGCAGCAGACAATTCCAGTCACACACAAAGGCGCAAATTCAGTAGTGCCATATGTGGTAGAATGAGGCACTATTATGCGTACACCCTCACCACCGAGGGTAGCAACCTGTAAATCGGACACCGCACACAATGAGCATGCAGTTGGCGTGTCACACGAGAAAGAGGCAGCACGATCGTCAAAGCAGGCCACGCAGGGTCCCGCAACCTGTGAATCCGCTCACCACCAACATAACGCTTATGTGTGTTGAGGTTCCACAATGCAGGGGTCACACTCCTTAGATGTGGACCAATCTTTTGGGGCTCCGCACAAGGCAATCTGGCCTCCAGGCACAATACTTAGTTCCACGCTCACGCAGAGCCACCAGTGCGGATCCAGCAGACGATGTGGGCACCTAAGAAGGCACCGCTCTCCAGGTGTCACAAGTAGACAGAGTGGGTCCCTCACAGGAGGCCTTTGATGTCTCTGAGACCTCCATAAGACAACAGGGGGCAAGGCAACAAGCCCTTGGAGAGCACACTTCCACACTTCAGGGTGCCACACAGCAGCAGATAATCAGCCAAGGCCAGCCACTATTCTGGAAGGGTGCATGGTCCCTTCCTAATCCTCCTTGTGCACAACAGATTCCTCTGGCAGTGTGCACTATGTAGTTCTAGGTTCTCCGGTCCCATGTCCCCTCAAGTGTATCTTTACACTGCTGAAGTATGGCACCAGTAGTTATACTGTAGCGTGCCTTTGAAGTTGGGGGTGGTAGAGGGTATCCCTCTGAACCACAGCTGTCTCCTCTAAATTTCAGTCCTGTCTACCAAGGTGCCGTGGAATGCAGATCTTAGTCTTTAGTTGGGCCATGATCTGGCTTCCCAGAGGCCAAGAGTCAAAACATTTTCCTCCAATATATCCAGCCAGACCCTGAAATGGAAGAGGCCTGTCATTCCAGTTGCATGCCCAATGCTTATTGTTGTCTCTGAGGAATGCACAGGTGTGCTCCCCCAGCCTGCAGTGTGGACTGGAGTCAAACTAAAAGGTACACAAAGAGTTTTAGAGCAGATAAATGCTCACTTTTTAGAAGTGGCCTTTCTACGCTATTAATGACAAATCCCTCTTTACCACAGGAGAGGGTTTGTCATTGTGAATCCAATGATAGGAAACATTATTATAATGCTGTTCAACTGTAAGCCACTATTGCAGCTTGAAGTAATTTCAACCATTCCCTAAGTTAACATATGGGAAGAGCAAACCTCATAGATAGTGAAAACACAAATTTGTATTCTTCACTACCTGAGCAGAGAACACATGTGTACCTGCCCTGCCTTTCACCTACCACTTGCTTCACACCCCTCAAGACTTACCCCAGAGGTGCCCTAGTGGTAGTGAAAGGTCCCCCTCAGGATTGGGCAGTGGTTTATAAAGGCAAACCTGAGCATAACTGCATTTGCGCACACACAGGTCTGCAATGGCAGGCTTGAAACATGTTTAAAAACCTCATCGGTGCAAGTGCATACCCACAGTCCTGCAATGGCAGACTTGAGACACGTTTAAAAACATCAGTTAAGCACCACTTCCTAATGAGTGCAGGAAGGGCACGCACACTTTCACACTACATTTACAGTGGGAAAGTACCCAGAGCCCTAAAGACACTAAAAGAGAAACAGCAAACCCCATGATAAAAAAGCAAAAAGTTTAGGGAAACACTATCTCAAGCTCATCAGGTCTAACACACATCTTGCCTCATCTTTTTCTAGAACTTTCTTTTAAAAATGTTTTAGTGGTTTAAAAATGTCACATACAAAGTAAGAAAGATGGTCACAAAAATATTCCTGATCCTACGAATAATGGTGTACACAGCAGGTCAAATCAAAAGAAATTAAAACATCATAATGTAAAGTAGAATAATTAACTGGGCAGTCTTAAGTTTCAGTACATCATAGTATTCAAACGTATTAATTGCAGCCAAAAGGCCAGCTTAATTGGGAAGACATAATTTACATGGCTCACTATAGCACCCACTGAAGGCCTACGCTAACCACTCATCATTCATGGCTTAACAAGGCATCTTCCCCTGAAGGATCAGACAGGGACTCCATTAACCTTCTTCCTTCCGACAAATCATCCTCCAGCTTGTTAACAGGTCGGAGTCTGTCTATGAACCGTTCTTCTGCCAGTGACAGTTCCCAGTCCTGCACATCTTGGCAGTACATTTGGAACTCACAGCCGGAACTCTGTAAGCTGTGAATTGCAATAGGTCGCTTGGCCAGAAGCAGACAAGTGCCACAAATTTTAAATGTGCTGTTCCCTGATTTTGGTCTTGGGGTCAACCCCAAAATGTGCCCCATCAGGCAGCATTCTATCAGGGTTTCCACTAAACCTCTGAGCCGGAATACCAGTGTACTCTACAAGTATTGGTCAGGACCAGACCATGTATATGGTAATTGGTCAGGACCTGATCATGTCTATGAAGTATCCTCCCCCGGTTTCACATTGCGGTTATCTATCAGAGTGGGGTATATTTTATTTATAATGGCTGGTATGAAGTAAGATCAGTGCAAATACTTTACTGCAAATGTTTTACAATGGCATTACAGATAACTACTTTCATGTATGCATATATTGTATCTAATTCACTAGAAAGAAGAGGGATTTTAAACTTGTAGTAACGTTGTCATTTGTAGTGCAAATATTTTTGGGCACACGGTGCACCCAACCACTCTTAGCATTTGGATTTCATGTTCAAAAGCGTAAAAAAGTGCTATTTTTAAATTACCTTCACATACCTAGTCATAACACTTGAAGTATTTTGCAAAGGAATGTGTGAAGGTTGTGCCATGAAAAACTAATTACACACCAATCAGAAATAACACTAATTTTCAATTCAGAAAGTGTTTTTCCCCCATGCTCTTAGCCTGACAAGTTGCAGATGAAAAATTAGAACATTGGAATGTTGGAAGCTCGATTGAAAACAATGGAGTGCTCTGGGCTTATAATGGCTGGTATAAGCCTGGAGCTCCACCATTCCAATGTTTCTTTGTTCACAGCTCTGGCTGTGAACAAAGGCTTGAGGGACGCTGAGGGGATCCCCTCACGCTCCCATAAGGCTTTGTTCTTTTTTGTTAGAACATTCTGCCCGCTAGTGGCAGAATGTTCTAATAGCCTTATAGCCCTTCGTAGCTGAGCTATACCGGCTATTAAAGTCCCTCACACTTGTTGAAGGCCCTCGCCTTCGGCTCGGGCCTTTAACGCTGGAGAGGGCCTTTAATAGCCGGTATAGCCCTCTACGGCGGGCTATAAGGCTATATTAAAACATTAGAATATTGAGCGCACTATTTAAAACAATAAAGTGCTCTGGGCTACTAAATGGCTGGTAGAAGCCTATAGCATCAACGTTCCAATGTTTAACAAAGGCCTTTAGGAGCCCGAGGGGATTTCAACCCCCTCGGGCTCTGTGAGGCCTTTGTTTTACAAATTAGAACATTCTGCCCTCTAGGGGTGGAATGTTCTAACAGTCTTTAGAGCCCTTTGTTGAGGGCACCACCAGTTATTAAATCACTGTTCCCTTGTTAAAGGCCTACGTAGAAACACTGGCAAGGGCCTTTAATGACTAGTAGAGCCCACTAGGGTGGGCTCTGAGGCTATATTAAAAACAACAGTTGGGATGATACTCATCGAGTGTGTCTCAGATGTATTAAAATCACAGGCAGGCGTATTAAAATCACAGGTCATCTTGCTGACGTCTGGACCTGTGAAACTAAGATTTTGCACAGAATATGTTTTACTTCACAAAGTCATATTATTGGCAAGTAAGAGAAAAGGAGACAAAATAAACCTAACAATTAGTGGAAGATGTAGAGGACATGAGCAAGGAGGTGGGATGAAGGTCAGCTTAACATAAATGAAAGGGTAGGAGGGAAAGGACATTTTGTAATAATAGGAACACTAATCATTATTAAAAGCAATTTTATTGGCATTACTAATTGAAGGGACAGGGGCTGTTGGTGGAGGAGCATATAATTGATCAAGAGTGGATACACAATATATTGGATTCCGATACCTAACGAAAACTACAGAAAATACAGTGAAAGGGCGTAGCTGCCTGAATATAACTGCAACGTTATGCAGAGTCGGTAAATCTCCTGAAACTGAATCATTTGGCTTTAGAACTAAACAGTAGTTATATTTTCCTTCTGCAAAGGTTAAGGAAATTACCAAGAAGCTCATGTTAATCAAAAGCAATGAGAAACAGACTCGTACTGTAGGCAGTGCTATGAAATTAATGATATTAGAAAAGGGCAATCAGGAAATTAAAAAAGGAAGTTCATAAGGCTAGCATAGAAAATGAGATAAAAAACAGGCTGCTCACTGCTCTGTTCCTAGTACCAGCAACTTACAGGAAGTGCAGCGAGGAGGGACAGCATTTCTCAAAGTAACAATGATGTGCTGGAATGCTTCTTTCAGTATCAGTCATAGATCACTGTCAGCTTCATGAAACATTTCTCATTTTAAATGTCTAAAAGTTATGAACGCTCTTCTTGTTTCTTACTATCCACGTCGCCATGTCTGCTATGCTCTTTGTTATGGTTATATGGAGGCCAGCATCTCTTAGTTACCAAAATCTCTCTTTTAGAATAAACACCCTAAAATCTTCCATATCAGCTCACTTTTTAATTTCAGCAATGCTATGGAGTTGGCAATTGCCAGACCTTTTCACAGTCATTGTGTTGGTAATGACCAGATTAGGCTATGTTAATGGCAAAGTCACTGGAATTATGCACCAGGGGAGGGCCAAATTATGCGGCAGGGTTGAGCAAATTATGCGCAAGAAAAGGCAAATTATGTGGCATAATGCATAAAGTCATCAGTTTAACATCATTTTGTCATTTTTACACTAGCTAACACTGTCTGGGCATTGCTCTCACTTTATTAGTTTCAGTTTAACACTCAAATATAGCAATAAGCAACATAAAGGTTACAAGTCAGGCTTTGCAAAGGGTCTTCCACTACATGGCTACACGTGTCACTGCATGTTTAGTACCTTTCGAACCATTTGAGCTAGAAACAGCATTTTTTAAATCTGCGGATTATACAGCAGATGGTGGAGTATACGGCCCCAGACATGGATCCTTTAGTGTCGACCTTGGGGCATTGTCTGGCACAAGTAGCCAGCTGGATAAATAAATCATGCCTTAAACTGAACTGAGCTAAAACTGAGCTCATGATCCTTGAGAACATTCCACCTCTAGGGCTCTGGGTTGGCTGGTCGGTCTCGGTCCCCATCCGACCTCAAAACCATCTATGAAAAGTTTGGAGTGTGGCTGGAAAACACTCTGCCCATTGAGACCCGAGCTCCTAAACTTTTCATCATTTGTTTTACCAAAACTGGACCACGGGCAGACTGGTTGTCCAGGCTTTAACTCTCTCGGACCTGAACTACGGCAAGTCGCTCTACCTGGGTGCTCCTTAGTAGTTCAAAAACTACATGCAGTGCAAAATGCTGCTGCATGCACACTGTTAGGGCTCCCTAAGTTTGAGTCGGCCAAACAGGGTTTGATGGAACTGCACTGGCTACCAGTTGCCGAAAGAACTGAATTCAAAATCCTTATCCATGGTACTCAGATCCCTCAGTGCACGTGGTCCCCCTATTTCCCGCCAACTTGTTATTCCCCTACTCCCCCACAATGCTTTTTAGATCCACCAACTCTCACCTGGCCCCCATCCTCACTATCAGAAGAGCTAGAAGCTAAGGACGGTCAATTTGTTTGAATGCGGCCAAGGTCTGGAATGCCATCCCCTTGGCCATCCGATCCCCAAACAGTGAGCTGTGTTTTCGAACATCCCTTAAGACACTGATTTTTAAAAATAGATTTTCTAGGTGACTTTTCTGTTCTCTTTTGAATAGTTCTCATTCTCTGTTAGCGCTGAGATGCCTATGGGTCATCATGCACTCTATAAATCCCCTAGTATAGTACAGTATTGGCAACATCCATTTATGATGGTAAACATTTGTGAGGTCTGAATGCCAATCAACATCAGGTATTACTTTACTACTATCAAACTGATTGGCGATCTGACACAACATGTCTGGTCTACCAGACTTGCCAACATACTGCTATAGATGGTTGGCCATGGCCAAATTAGGGATTCTATGTTTATGGAAATCGAGAACTCCTGCGACATGGAAATGTGTTAGAGGTGTGGCGCAGCGGCCAGGGTGCCTGACTCCGGACCAAAGGGTTCACGGTTCGATCCCCAGCGGTAGGTTAGCCCAGCACCATGTGACTCTGGTCAATAGCTTGCTTACTCTTCTTGACGGCCCGAGCGCCGGGACACCTCTCCGGAGGTAGCTGTTCGCTTTACAAATGCTGGTATAACATATTTCATACCTGGCTTGACAACATGCAGACACTGGCACCCTCTGATAAAGTGGTATATAAATTGATTAACAGAGTTGCTCAACTTGATAAGGTTTGGGGCCTATTCCTGAATCTCCAAAACTGACAGGGTGGAATTTGATTGGAACATAAGAATAACGATGACATATATCAGTGGTGGCTCCTCCGCTATGGCGGAGGAGTGTTGCCCCTCTGCTTTCAAGCATTGAGAGCAGCAGAAACATAAAATGATAACTTTCAGTTATTATAATTTTATGTTTGTGCTTCTTTGAAGGCAGGCGGGCGGGGCTGCACTGCTCTAGGAACAGGGCAGTGGAGGAGTGGTCTGCCCACTCCTAAGTGAACAGTGACTGTTTGGTCGTCCCTCTCAGGCCGCCCAAACCAGTCATGCAGACTTTCCCCGTTCTCCATGCAGGCTGCATTACAGCCTGCATGGAGAACGTGCCCACCCCTCCAGCCCCTGGTTGAGTGCTGTGTCACTGCACTTAGACCAATCACAAAGCTGCATTGTAGCATTTTGATTGGCTTAGGGGAGGGAGCCTGGCTGCCTGCTTCCTGTTACTGAAATTGGAGGCAGGACAGCAGGAGCAGACACGTGAGACCCGGCTGCAAGGTAAGCTATTCATTTATTTATTTTTACTCACTCCCATCTGGAATCGTGAACCTGTGCCCTACCCCAACTAACACCCCCCCCCGCGGCCCCCACACCCGACTACCTACCCACGAGCCATGCCGGCCGCTACTGATATATATATATATATGACCTGAAAAGGTCGTAAATAAACTAACATCCTGCCTGAAAACGTGGGGTCTGCTCTCTTCTTTCGCTGCGCTGCTGGCGTGGAGGTTCGAGGATTTGCTGTGCATATATATATATACATATATATATATATGAACTCCAACTTGCCTTCCAAGTGCTTCGCGCACAGACAGGTACGCAGACCACAAGATGCGCCAGAGTCGATTTCAAAGTTAATGCTGATTTTATTTAATGCAAAAGGTGCATATATATATATATATATATATATATATATATATATATATTACCTACTGGCGGTCGCCAGTAGGTATATATAGTTAGGATTTTTTCTCTATGGGTTTTTTGAAAATTCTATGTCTAATAACTTTGGCGTTTGTGGACGGAATTGGCTGAAATTTTCAGGAAAATGGCACATTTTGTTTCTGAGCAGCCCTTGAAAATTTGGGGGGGTTCGTCCAGTGGGGGCCGAGAAAAAAGGGGGGTCCCAAAACGTGTTTTTAACATTGAGTTTTCCATAGGGCGGTTGGCCTCACTTTTAGCCCGAACGGCTGAATGGATTTGCACGAAACTTGGCAAAATTGTAGGGACTGGTAGCCCGATGTGCCTTTTGTAGGTCTCAATATATGTGCTCCAGTGGATTTTGAGAAATTAACGTTTAAAAAAAGATATATATCTGTAACAGCGGACCGGGCAGCGCTCTGGTTCGCGGACTTTTCGCGCAACGGAGCTTTGTGAAGCGAAGCTGATTGGTTCTCCGGCGTCTGTCAACATTCCAAACAGTCCGTAGCGGCCGCCATCTTGTCTCTCGGTAGGATCGAGAGACAAGAGGAGGCCGAAGCGAAGGGGCAAATGACCATAAGGGGGCATAGTACATTGTCGCTCACCCCCTAGGTTTGATGTGGAGGTTTTAAAAGGGCCCCGCGGGGCAAAAAAAAATAAAAATAATAATAATCGAACAGCTGAATGGATTTGCACGAAACTTGGCAAAATTGTAGGGACTGGTAGCCCGATGTGCCTTTGCTAGATCTCAATATATGTGCTCCAGTGGATTTTGAGAAATTAACGTTCAAAAAAAGGTATATATCTGTAACAGCGCACCGCTTCGCGTACTTTTCGCGTTACGGAGCTTTGCGAAGCGAAGCTGATTGGCTCTCCGGTGTCTGTAAACATTCCAAACAGTCCGTAGCGGCCGCCATCTTGTCTCTCGGTAGGATCGAACAGCTGAATGGATTTGCACGAAACTTGGCAAAATTGTAGGGACTGGTAGCCCGATGTGCCTTTGCTAGGTCTCAATATATGTGCTTCAGTGCATTTTGAGAAATTAACGTTCAGAAACAAGATATATATCTGTAACAGCGCTCCGCTTCGCGGAGATAAAATTATATGTGTATTACCTAGCTGTTGCTAACACCAGTTAGCGACGGCTAGTAGAAGATAGCGACCATCTTGGGCCCCACTTTGCATGTGAGTGATATTTATCACTAATGACATGCAAAGTGGGCATGCCAAGATGTTAGCGACTGGAAACAGTCGCTAACATCGCTATCTCCTATTACCAACTTTTGGAAATATTCGAGATAAGGGCGAATATCTCTAAAAGCTACCACCTGCCCTGAGCAGTTCTTAGCCATGTTATCCAATGGGAGGTGGATAACATGGCTAAGAGCATTAGCTCGGTAATGCATGAATATCGCTGAGTTTTCAGCGATATTAATGCATTGCGGTCGTTTTTTATCGTATTTCCGATAAACCTTGATAATAGCAAGGTTTATCTGCGATAATTTCTGACGGTAAAAAAATCGTTGCTAAGCATCGTTAGGGATAAATATCGCTTAACTTTGGTAATATGCCCCAACGTCTGTTAACGTTCGATTCGAAGGAAATCAGGAAGTGTTGAAAAACATTGTCTGCGCCATCTTGTCTTTTTTCAAATGCCACACTTTTGTCGTGCACGGCAGCCATTTTAGATGCCTTGACCAGACCCACTCTGTGCACGCTGTCGATCCTTAGCATGGCTCCCCACCCTCGCAAACATCTCCCCCAGGCAGTGGTCACCCCCGCTCTCTGTCTTATGCATGGGTAATAAACCTCCCCCATCTGCGCTGCTGTTCCCTGAGAATCACACCCTGTGCCCGCCCGACACCTCCCTTTCGCCCTATTCACTACCGCACCCTCTGACACTCCTTTTCCTCTGTGTCCGATTGTCCAGGCTGGTCCTAGGGTATCAGCTAGCCCTGCAGATGTAGTTTATGGCCACAGCTGTAAAGAATCACCCCTCTTCAAAGGAGTTATAGTAGATCAAGGCCCACACTCGATGAGATTCGTCACAGCAGAAGCGTTGCTATTATCTGAAAACCATCCTGTATTGTGATTGGGGAGGGGACCGAGCCTGAAGCGGAAGATTCCAGGGATGACTGTTTGTACATCAAAGTTTTTACAATTATGTGTCACATTAAAAATATATAGCACTCCGACAAAGTAGTAAGATTATAAAACTTTAATAATTTATAAATATATACAAGAAAACAAAAATAGTAATAACATATAAACATTTTTAGGGAAAAACAACGAAGTAGCGGTCGGCTGTGCGAATAGTCCCAACGCAGCACAACGTCCAGATTTCCGGCGTGGGGCGTCGCGGGGGGTGGGTCATCAGTAGCAAACTGTTGTGCGAATAGTTCCAAGGCAGCAGAACGCGTTGAAATCTAGATGACACGAAAGTGATGTCTAGTAAGTTGCCACCCAGCAAATAACGGCATGGGGCGTCGCGGGGGGTGGGTCATCAGTAGCAAACTGTTGCGCGAATAGTTCCAAGGCAGCAGAACGATGGCACCAAGGTGATGTCCAGTAAGTTGCCGCACTGGTTTTGGTATCCTACAATGCTGCTCCGAATAACGGCGTGGAGCGCCCCGGGGGAGGCGGCGTGAACGGGCCTCTCCAGGTGGAGTGTCATCTGTTGTAGTGGGGCGCCCCTTTACCGTTTCAGTTGCCATTCCGTCCGTTTTTGGTCCACTGTGTCAAAAGCCGCAATTCAGCTGAGTTGCGCCCACTCTTGCGGTGCAGCGATAGGCGGCTGTCACAGGACTCTCAAAATGGCGGCAGGCTGTTTCCTTTTTGGGCCTGGTCCACTGAAATGGCCCTGGGACACCTTGGAAATCGGACGCTTGTCTGCTAGGTCTTGGACCTCATTCTCGAAAGCGTCCCCTCCGCCTTGAGAATTCATCAAAAGTTTTGGGGGCTCCGACTCCTGCAGGCTTCTGGTGGGGAGCGGCTGCCATGATTGCTCGCGGAATGACCACGACTGAGCTACGAGATGGTGGTGCTTTCATGCTGACGCCAGCTTCAGTCTGAAACATCCAGAAACAAGGTGGGGCTTTCATCGTTTGGGGAAAAAAAAAAGTTTTCATCCTATGAAAAGTGTTGTTTTTAGGTCACATGATCAAGCCTTCCATCATTAGGAAACCAAAAGTAAAATGAACCAATGAAAAGTTTTATAAACAAGTCACATGACCTGTTATGCGGCATAGGGTGTAAAATTAGGAGAAAATACGTTGGCACGTGAGGCGGCGTCAGTAGCGGACCGATGTGCGAATAGGCCGAAGGCAACACAACGCGCCAAGATCTGGATGGCACCGAGGTGGTGTCCAGCAAGTTGCAGCACTGGTGTGGCCATCCTACAATGCTGAAAGTCGGCGTGGGGCGCCCCGTTGGCCTGTGAGTTTGCGTCAGTAGCGGACCGATGTGCGAATAGGCCGAAGGCAGCACAACGCGCCAAGATCCGGATGGCACCGAGGTGGTGTCTAGTAAGTTGTCGCACTGGTGTGGCCATCCAACAATGCTGAAAGTCGGCGTGGGGCGCCCCGTTGGCCTGTGAGTTTGCGTCAGTAGCGGACCGATGTGCGAATAGGCCGAAGGCAGCACAACGCGCCAAGATCCGGATGGCACCGAGGTGGTGTCTAGTAAGTTGCCGCACTGGTGTGGCCATCCTACAATGCTGAAAGTCGGCGTGGGGCGCCCCGTTGGCCTGTGAGTTTGCGTCAGTAGCGGACCGATGTGCGAATAGGTCGAAGGCAGCACAACGCGCCAAGATCCGGATGGCACCGAGGTGGTGTCTAGTAAGTTGTCGCACTTCTGTGGCCATCCTACAATGTTGAAAGTCGGCGTGGGGCGCCCCGTTGGCCTGTGAGATGGCGTCAGTAGCGGACCGATGTGCGAATGGGGCCAAAGGCAGCGCAACAATATTTTCTGATTTGAAGACACCACAAGGCGCTGAGATGCCAAGATCCGGATGGCACCGAGGTGGTGTCTAGCAAGTTGTGGCACTGGTGTGGCCATCGTACAATGGTAAAAGTCGGCGTGGGGCGCCCTGTTGGCCTGTGAGATGGTGTCAGTAGCGGACTGATGTGTGAATGGGGCCAAAGGCAGCGCAACAATATTTTCTATTATATTTTCGGAGTAGAAGACACCACAAGGCGCTGAGATGCCAAGATCCGGATGGCACCGAGGTGATGTGTAAGTTGCGGACGGATGTGCGAATGGGGCCAAAGGCAGCTCAACAATATTTTCTGAAGAGAATACACCACAAGGCGCTGAGATGCCAAGATCCGGATGGCACCGAGGTGATGTCTAAGTTGCGGACCGATGTGCGAATGGGGCCAAAGGTAGCGTAACAAGATTTTCTGTATGGAAGATACCACTAGGCGTTGAGATGCCAAGATTCGGATGGCACCGAGGTGATGTCTAGGAAGTTGTGCCACTGGTGTGGCCATCGTACAATGGTAAAAGTCGGCGTGGGGCGCCCTATTGGCCTGTGAGATGGTGTCAGTAGCGGACTGATGTGCGAATGGGGCCAAAGGCAGCGCAACAATATTTTCTGACTGACACCACAAGGCGCTGAGATGCCAAGATCCGGATGGCATCGAGGTGATGTCTAAGTTGCGGACTGATGTGCGAATGGGGCCAAAGGCAGCGTAACAATATTTTCTGTATGGAAGATACCACTAGGCGTTGAGATGCCAAGATTCGGATGGCACCGAGGTGATGTCTAGCAAGTTGGTGTGGTCATCCTACAATGCTGAAACTCGGCGTGGGTCACCCCATTAGCCTGTGAGATGGCGTCAGTAGCGGACCGATGTGCGAATAGGCCGAAGGCAGCACAACGCGCCAAGATCCGGATGTCACCGTGGTGGTTTCATAGTTGAGAGGCACTTCATCTGCAGTGGGGCGCCGAGATCCGGATGGCACCGAGGTGATGTCTAGCAAGTTGCTGTACTTGTGTGGTCATCCTACAATGCTGAAACTCGGCGTGGGTCGCCCCATTAGCCTGTGAGATAGCTGTTCTTTGGATTTGGGCCTGGTCCACTAAAATGGCCCTGGGACACCTAAGAACTCGAACGCTCGATTTTTTTTTCCTTTCCTGTACATGCAAAAAAAGGTAAATGCCCGGTATGTTACACGCTTCATCTGCCACGATGAACTCTCCAGAGGAACCGAAAAAATATATAGTTGTGGTAACTATACCATGCATCGTCATATGGAGAGGTGGCACCAATTAATTATAGTGCTGCATAAAAGAGAGATTTGGAGGAGAACCCCTGACCTGCTAGTACATTCATCAAAGAAGTGGCACTGAGAGCTTCAGAGGCAAGGGAAACGGTCCCAAATATTTAGAAGAACTTTGGAAAGATTAAAATGACATGTTTAGATTGTGGTAAATTAATTTCATGTGGGCAGATGAGTGTTACTCTAATAAATACAGCATATGAACATCATCATAGTCGATGGTTGGTAGAGACATTTTGACTATATCCTGGACCTGCCCGTCCTCGCCCAAAATGGCGCCGGAATAAATGGGACTCGTAACTCCTTGTTGTGTACTGGTTGCAGAACCTTGAAATCACGAGATACGTATGCAGTTTTGAAGCACATGGCGGGCGGGGACGAGAATTGATTGAATATTTCGACATCCCTATTGATATTAAGTTCTGATGTGTTATTGATTACTGTACTGTTGAAAATTCGAATTAACGTCACCCATGGTACTTGCCCGCAAATGTATATCTAGATAATTTTATTGTAACTGGCCCTGTCGTATTTTAATTATAAAATGTACGTCCACCGATTCCGTAACTGTTAGACACCTTAGTTTTTGCAACCTAATGGCCCGCCCGTTACGTTCCTCTACAGTGTAAATGTCTATTCATCATATACGATTACAGTTTGCTCCGTGGCAGGCCCACGTGGTTATAGGCTCGTATTTGTATAATGAAATTTTCACAATAAAGGTTTTTAAAAGAAAACATGGTAGTAGTGTATACATTGGTAAAGTTTTTAATAATAGTCACTGTTTTAGAATCATTAAAAGGCAAGTGAAATAAAGCAGACCAATTACATGAAGGGTAAAAGGTATAATACGAAGGAACGCAGTAAAGATAAATGGTCAAGGGCTGTTGTGTTTTCTATTCCTGCAACATAAAGTGATCGATAAGAATCTCATATTCAGGCGTATCGGCGACTAAGACAGCAGGTCGACCCTCTTTTGCTCAACGGCTCCGTCATGGGACGAAGAAACGCTCTTTTTCTCGAAAAAAGAATATATTTTACTTGCAGGACAGTTGTAAAATTTCCGGGAAAGTACATTAGCCTGGAACATTATAACATATATTTAAGAGAAAATAATGTTCGGAAGTAATTAAAAGCGTAATTTTTAGGTGATATGACCAAGGCTTTCATCATTAGAATAAGAAAAGTAAAATGAACCAATGAAAAGTTTTATTAACAAGTCACATGACTTGTTATGCTTACGTTACACGCTGCGCGCCCCGGATGACTTCCGGATGCGCTAACGCGGCGCGTCATATGACGCATTACGCGACAACGCAGGTCCAGAATATAGTCAAAATGTCTCCACCAACCAGCGGTCGAAACACAACCCCTTTCAGCAGGCTAAATAGTTCTGTTAAATGACAACAGAAAGGACAGGCAACAAGAACCATCAGTCAAAGAGGGGAGGGCTAGTTCTTCTCTACCGGGTTACATTGGGGCGCTACCGGAACTGATCGAATTGGTAGTCTACAGTGTTTCTGGATGTTTCAGACCGAAGCTGGGGTTAGCATGAGAGCAGCACCATTTCGTAGCTCCGTTGTGGCCATTCCGCAACCAATCATGGCAGCCGCTCTTTATCGTTATTTTGGGCGGGGTGGGTGGCGGAGCCGAGCTGTTTTGCAGCCATCATTGTGTGGAGTTCAGTTCATCTCACTAGTTTTGTATTTGTCATGAGGGGTTGTTCCTAATGTTCCTATTTTAGCGAGGTCAAAAAGAGATCCCATTAGTGGCCTACTGATTTTGCTCGATTCCTTTTCTTTTTTTTTACACGATTTTTCGTTATCTGCAAAGACTAAACAGAGTATTGCGACTCTGTGTTTGTTTGTAAATAGAGAATGAACCAAAGAGAACTAATTCTAAAACAGTAAATACTTGGATAACAATCAATCAAATGGAGAGAGAAGCAGGCACGACGGATTACAACGGGGGCAAAGGCCTGCGTTAACTACCTTTCACTATCTGCAAAGAGAGAGTACTCCTAATAGAAATGAGGGGGGGGGCACCATTCAAAGCAGATCAGTGTGCATAAACACGAAAATGTTTTCACTTACCACGTACTTGACATTCGACAGCTTATGATATTTGCTATTAAAAAACCATTGAAATTCACTGAAAAAACCATAGGTTATAGACCATATATAGTTAGGAATTAGCATTTACAAAACCTTGAAAATTCACTGAAAAAACCATAGGTTATACACCATATATAGTTAGGAATTAGCATTTAAAAAACCTTATTTTACTCACACAAAACCATTGAAATTCCATATATAGTTAGTTGCACTAACTATATATCGCGCACCCGCAATCCACTGCTGATCATGTCACATATTACATCATTCATGACATGGTCAGTGACATCACTGATGACATCACTGATGACATCTCAAATGACATCACTGATGAGATCACTGATGACATCTCATTTGACATCAATGACCACATCACTGATGATATCATTCATGTGACAATACAATGCATCTCCTCACGTTTTAATATAACCTCTGTTTCACCCAGTGTTAAATACAGAGTATAATTTTTGAAACCATTGACACACCAATACTAGTTACTACATACGTACTCACTGATTCCTACGTCTACACACACATTCACTCATTCACCCATACAATCATTCATACATACAATCACTCATCTTTACAACACTATCATATGCACTCATACACCTATACAGACACTTACACTCTGCCACTCATCCATGGAGTTACTCACACACCTAGTCAGTCCTGTAAAGAATCAATCACACTTCCATTTTCTTGTCTATACAGTTAAACATAGAGCACCTTACATTTTCAAACATATACTAACACATACTTACTTTCTTATACAATCATTGATACAAGTACACATTGATCTGCACAGAGTCACACACCTCCCAGCCAGCCACACACACACTCAGTCTCCTATACAAATACTTGGACAATCAATCAATAACCCATATAGTTAATCATATAGCTACTGATCAACACATGCAGCAGTTTACAGAACAACAGACATAATGATGCACAAATTAAGACAGTTTACTCACTAACCCATGCACTCAGTGAGACACATTTAATCACTCACTCATACATTCAGTCATGCACCTACTAAATCCTTCGTCCAGACACTTATACATCTACTCATTCTTCAATATGTAAAACATATTTAAACTTTACAGAAACACACAGTCACTGGATGATGTCATCAGTGATCTCATCAGTGATGTCATTTGAGATGTCATCAGTGATGTCATCAGTGATGTCATTTGAGATGTCATCAGTGATGTCATTTGAGATGTCATCAGTGATGTCATCAGTGATGTCACTGACCATGTCATGAATGATGTAATATGTGACATGATCAGCAGTGGATTGCGGGTGCGCGATATATAGTTAGTGCAACTAACTATATATGGAATTTCAATGGTTTTGTGTGAGTAAAATAAGGTTTTTTAAATGCTAATTCCTAACTATATATGGTGTATAACCTATGGTTTTTTCAGTGAATTTTCAAGGTTTTGTAAATGCTAATTCCTAACTATATATGGTCTATAACCTATGGTTTTTTCAGTGAATATATATATATATATAGTTGAAAGGAACATAAAGGAAGATCAGATATTAGGTAGCAAACTTGTTAAATGTGAGGGAGAAGTACATTGCTCTATATGACTGGAATTGAAAAGTCATGAGGCAATATACATGATAGGATACTAAGCTTAGGTGCTTAATTGTTTTCGTATTGCTTATGTACTCCTTTAACTTCATCTTTTACACCATACATTGATAGTGTGGTGTAGTGTATTGTTATGCATGTGAAGAGCTTGTTTGGGGAAGATGTTATTAACCGGTAAATCTATCAGACGACACAATTTCATTTAATGACCACAATTGTAATTCTTGCTGTGAAGTTGAGAATGTAACTTGTATTTCTTTGTCCTTTGTCACTGCTAATCAATAAAGGGTTTGAACCACAAAAATAAATTAATAAATACTTTTTGTCGTGGTGCAAATTCTTATTGTGCAGCCTGATAACGTTAGAAGGCTTTAGCCCCCTTTCTGAATACTTAACATCCCAGGCTGTTACATCCCATAGGCAGATTGGTAATGTGGGAAACAGGAAGGATGTTGTTTTTCTAAAGAAACATTACTAAATGTACGTTTGAAAGAAATAATTGCAGAAGAACAAAACAGTGCATTATGCTTTCCCTTCTATTGTTTAGAGCAGAAAATGGTGCTTGTTCACAGTACTTGCATGCATAATCCAAATTATATCTTTTGTGCAAAATGTAAAATGCACACTTTTTCTACTTCAGGCAAAGACAAACACCTTGAAATGTTTCAATAAGCAAAGTTGAGTAGGTTGTTTGCCATTCCCCTTGAAGAGCTCATTTAAAAAGAATACATTTACATTTTACTAATAGTATTTATCTGCCAACCAATACAAATGCTGGAAGAGGAAGGGAGAAGCCTGCAAAGAGGAATAGATATTAAAATATACATACACATTTAAAATTACATCATTGTAAGATGGTCAGGCTAAAAAACGACTGTGTGATTCAGTAGCTGTCACTGAATATGGCACTTAAATAGACATTCATTTTTTCATACACAGTGTCAAAAGTAAATCATACCATGAAGTTACATTTCTAGTTAGGTTTCTATCAACCTGTTTAACTATTGTGATTGTTTTCAATTTGGTGCATTTCTAGATTTTCTATAGTGTAATATATGGGTAAATCTTAACTTTCAACTTTTCTTCTAGCGATCTACTGATCAAGTAGAAGCCTAACCATGAGTATTGGAGACGGACTGGGGAAAAGAAAGTGTAAACTCTTTACTGAGCATACCTCTATTTCCATGGATCCATTACTGCTTAATTAATAAGACAACTGCCAGTCCGATTTGACACATAAGTTTATTTATTTTATTTTTTAATTATTTACGAAGTTTTGTATAGCGCTAGCCTGACCGGAGGGTATCGGAGTGCTTCACAACAGTAACAGAGCAGAACAAACGCGAGCAGAACATATTACAATAAAGCGAGCGAAAGAGAGCAGAACATATTGCAATACAATGAGACAATCCGGATGAGAGTCATAGTGAAGAAGATGTTGAGGAGTTCCGTTACAAGGACTTGTTAACCCAGAACCTAGTGGGGTTTAGTATAATTTCCAGCACTCCGACTGATCCTATCAGATCGCTAGGGATCGATCGAGGAACAGGATTTTGAGCTGACTTTTGAATTTAGCAAAGGAGGGAATAGTTCTGATGAGGGGGGATATAATTCCATATTTTGGGTGCATTGCCGGCGAAGGATCTAGCCGTGGTTTTTTGTTTTAGTGGTTTTAGCGGGATAAGAAGTAAGGTATTGGAGCTTCTAAGGTTCCTGTCCTGACCTGCTTTTTTGAGTTTGGACGCCAGATATTGGGGTTTGCCTGTGTGGAGGGCTTTGTGGGGGAGACAGGCCGTTCTGAAGTTCAGCAGCATTTCTATTGGTAGCCACTTCAGTTCTTTGAGTGCAGGAGAGATGTGGTCAAATTTCTTTATTCCAGTGACCATTCTGGCAGCCGTATTGAGAGTTGTTTTCAGCGGAGCAAGGTGTGTTTTTGCTATTCCCGAGAGGACTGCGTTTCCATAGTCCAGTCTTGACAGCACCAATGCTTGAGTGGCTTGTTTAAGATCTTTGGGTGCAATGAAAGTTTTGAGTCTACATGATGCCTAATGATTTAACAGAATCGGCCAGGGTGAGGTTCCCGTTGAGCGCATCAATCTCTTTTAGCCACTCGACCACTTGTGGGTTCTCTTCATTGTTCAAGATGAGGAGTAGTTCGGCTTTGTCCGGGTTCAGTTTTAAGTGGTTGCTTGACAGCCAACGTTGCACTTCTCTTAGTGTTTCGTTGAGTCTTTGGATGTCTTTAGCAGAGGAGATTTCCAAGTAGATTTGGGTGTCATCAGCATATAAGAGAAAGGGGATGTTAGCTTTACTGAATAAGGTGGCGAGGGGTTCCATGTAAATATAAAAGAGTAGAGGGGAGAGCACTGATCTTTAGGGGACTTCCCTCAAGACTGGCTGAAGGTCGGATTTGAAGCTTCTGATTTTGATTCTCTGGGAGCGGTCGAGTAGGAATGAGGAGACACATTTGAGGACCACCTCGTCTAGACCAGCCCTTTCTTCGAGAGCTTTGAGGAGCAGTTTGTGGTCAACTGTGTCGAATGCTGCCGATAGGTCTAGGAGAATGAGGAGGCAGCATTGGTCTGAGTCCAGTGATGTGTGAATATCATCAATTATGTTGAGGATTGCGGTTTTTGTGCTACATCCTTTCCTGAATCCCGACTGATGGGAGTCGAGGAGGTTGGTATTGTCCAGGTGTTGAGTTAGTTGTTGGAGTACACATCTTTCTAGGATTTTGGAAAGAAGAGGAAGGTTGGAGATGGGTCTGAAGTTGTTTAGGTCATTTATGTCCAGGCCTGGTTTTTTTTAGCAGCGGGGTGACTTGTCAAACTTTCAGACAATCTGGAACGATTCCGTTTTTTAGGGAGCTGTTTATGATCCTACACCAGAGTGGAGGTAGGGAGAGTTTCAATTTTTTGGTCAGTTGAGCAGGGAGAGGGTCTAGCGTGTAAGATGAAGGTTTAGAGGTGGAGATAAGTTTGAGTATCTCTTCCTCTGGAATGGGCTGGAAGAGTGACCAGGATTTAGTATTGGGAGTAGGAGCACAACTAAGCACCCCAGCTGGGCTGCTAAGGGGAGGGTAGGAGCAGTTGATGTCCAGAGAGCCCTCGATCTTGGAGATCTTGTCATTGAAGAAGGTGGCGAAGTTGTCGCACCGTTCTTTGGAAGCCTGCCTCAAGGACGAATCTGGTTTGGAGGTTTGTTGTCTGATGATCTTGAGGAGCTCCTTGGGTCTGTTTTTTGTGTGCAATCCAGTGCAGAGCGGAAATATACAGATTTTTTGTTCTTGATACGACTGTTGTATTTCTTCCTGATAGTTCTGAATTAATCGCGGTGGAAGGTAGTGGGCATGCTCCTCCATCGTCTTTCTGAGGCGCATAATTGTCTCCTTTCGTCATTGATGTCAGAGTCAAAGAGATGGAATGGCTCACTTTTGTTTAAGTTTCAGGGGTGCTAGTTGGTCCAGTAGGGTTACCATATTCATGTTATATAGCGAGGTGAGATCATTTGTGGAGAGATCCTTGCCGCTGGGTAGGAGCAACTTTAGCCTTTCTTCCATGATGTCCAGGGGGATCTGGGTTTGATTTCTGGACCATTTGGAGAGGGGGGTCTTGAATAGGAGGCAACGATATAACTTTTTTGTTGATGTGGAATAAGATCATGTGGTGATCCGTCCAGTCCACTGGAAGAATGTTGTCAATCGTGATTGCGTCTCGATGGCTAATGATGGCATCCAATGTCGCTTCTTTGTTGTGAGTTTCTTCCGAGCAGTGTTGGGAAAGGTTATTGTCACAGAGGAGATTATTGAGAGATTGAATTAGTGTGTTGTTGGCTTCGTTCCTGCGTAGGTTGAGAACACCCAGGATTAGGTAGTTAGTATCTTTGAGAGCACAGTGAGCAATCAAGTCAGATAAGTGTTCCCCAAATGTGGGGCTGTTACCTGGTGGGTGATAAAGCAGGTGACCAACTAATGGGCTGTTATCCTTCCTTTTTATGTTGACAGTGAGACATTCAAAGGAGCTATACTTGCAAGAGTCCATTACAATGATGTCTATGTCCTCCTTACGGATGATGGCAACACCTCCACCTTGTTGGTCTTTTCTATCTTTGTTGATGATGGAGAAGCCTAGGGGCACCAGCATATCGAAACAGGGAGGGGAGATCTCGTTCAGCCATGTCTCCGTGATGAATGCAATATTTAAATCCTGAGGGAGGAAGGCTTCAGCTAGTTCCGTTGCATGCTTGGGGGCTGATCTACAATTAATGAGCATGCAGTTAGTGGATAATTTCTTATTGCTCGGATACTCTCCTGATGGGGCCCTCGGTATTGAGGAAAGGGAGGGTGGGGGTCTTGTGATTTTCGTGGGGTGGTCTCTTCTAAAGCCTGTGATCATTGAATGTTGGAATTCGGGGAAGCTGAGAGAGGAGAGGCATAGGTGGATGCTAGGTCCAATGCTTCTTCAGCGGACATTGCTGCTTTAGTTCTGGACAGTCTTTGTGACTGGATCTCAGCATCCTTACTAGGAGGATTCTATACCCCGGATGCGGGGGCTTTGATTCTTATGAGAGGCTGAACCGGGATCTCAGCATCGCTCCTGGTAGGACTCTGCAGCCGGTTCTTGAGGGCGGATGAGGGCCCGAAATGCGGCTTTAGAAGGATAGAGCCGATCCGAGAAGAGGGCCTGGGTTGGGATTGCTGGGGCTTTTGAGCTTTGTCTAGGTTGGTTAGGATTTCATTAAGGCCCCTGAATAATATTTCTAGTTGACTTTCTAGTAGGGTCAGACGGAGCGCCAAATTCTCCGGGACTGGGGGTGTGCGGTTTTGGGTTGGGACATCTCGCGGGATGGAGAGCAGGGTCGAGTTGTGAGGCCTAATGGTAGGTCGGTCGTCCAGGCTGTCTCTGTTAGCGACATTCGGTGGGGGGTCTAATCGAGGGCTTTGCCTCGGTGAATCTGCAGGTGTGGTAGAGGGGTCAGTAGACTGAGCCCGTGGGAGAGTGGAGTGATGATGACCATTGTGATTTAGTGGTACTTTTAAAAGGGCACACAGTGCAATTAAAATGCACTGCTACAATAAAGCTACCTTTACAAACCTTGTGTTTAGTTGGAACCTGAGAATAAAGTCCTAATGCCAATTGCCAAGAAGGACAATTGGTATTAAGACCATAAATCCAACAAATATGAGGTTCAAACTCATCCATCTTAAGACCTATCATCTCCCAAAGTCCATTACAATCTTCTGAAATTTAGCTAACTCTATAGGTTGTAACAAAAATCAGATAAGCAACATCCTTAACAGGTGTAGTTTTAGTGCTTAAAGAATTGGTACCTAGGCATGAGAAAAAAGAATGACCTTTACAAGCAACCCTTGTTTCTTTACGGCAAATAGTCCTAGGTTTTAAACAAGCAAGTTCCAGTTTGACTCTCTTTTGTTTGGCCCAAGCATTTAAACCCTTTATATTGAGGATAGTTACTCTAAATGAGTTGGACACAGTTATATCTACGTACTATTCTGCCCATTTTTCTCTATTTTTGTTCTCCATACTACCCTTAATATACTGGACCATCCCCCACCCTACATTATGTGACTCATTAATGTGTCTAAAGGTCACACTCTATGGGAAAGTGAAATGCCCTCCACCTCCACCCAATCCAGATATACTATTGTGCATACAAGGAATATGGAAAGTACCGCCACAGACACCTCACTTGTTATGAACATTTTAGACACATCAATAGAGGGTATTTCTAATCAGTATTCCATCTAAACAGTAGTTTTCCAGAATAACGATGTGCACGTTTCCCTTTCAGACAGAAAAAGTCGTAGCTCCTCGGGCCCATTAAAAACTTGATGGAAGCCTTGATAATATACCCTTATAGTCCGCCATAGCAGGCTATAATGTCTATTAAGGGCCCGCTCCAGCGTTAAAGGCTATAGCTGAGGGTGAGTGCCTTTAACAAGGGAGCGGAACTTTAATGGCAGGTATAGCCCAGCTACGAAGGGCTATAGGTCTATTAGAACATTCTGCCATTAGAGGACAGAATGTTCTAACAAATAAAACAAAGGCTTCAGGAGCACGAGTGGGTTGAAATCCCCTCAGGCTCAGAGAGGCCTTTGTTCAAACAACAATGGAATGCTGCTCTGCTAGCCTTTACCGGCCCGTAAAAGCACAGGGCACTCCATTGTATTCAACGGAGCGCTCCACATTCCAATGTCCTAATTAACTTTAAACAATGACATGGCCACAATCATTGCAGGACTAGA
This sequence comes from Lissotriton helveticus, assembly GCF_964261635.1. Taxonomy (NCBI): domain Eukaryota; kingdom Metazoa; phylum Chordata; class Amphibia; order Caudata; family Salamandridae; genus Lissotriton; species Lissotriton helveticus. The sequence goes on along the minus strand of NC_136063.1, from coordinate 1,788,259,242 downwards.
ACAACTCATTAGCTCCTGTATCACTGCTCTCATCTCTCATTGTCGGGTTGTAGTTTCCAAAGCTGAGTCAAGGTAAACCAAGAATGAAAAATCTTAACTCTCCAACTAACATCAAGATTGTTTCCTTATTTATATAACCTAGAAAGCAAGCTATGATTGTGTGTGGCTCCCCCTCAGCCACTGTGGTTGGGCCCCTATGTGACTGTGCAATGGAAAAAATCAAAATATTTGTTAGCGTGGTCTAAATGTTCCAGTGAGTTCCCCATAATTAGTCACCGCCTTTGATGCCATGAAATCTGCCATGTGCACGACCACTGTGCTCAAGTCACCGAACTTCTCCCAAGAATTGTTGTGCAGACAGATGCTTCAGAGTATGATGTGGGAACAGTACACTCTCAGTTGAACGACGAGGGCTTGGACCAAGCTGTAGCTTTCATCAGTAGAAGGCTACTTCCCAGGGGATATAGGTGGAGTGCAATTGAAAGAGAAGCTTTTGCTGTGGTCTGGGTGCTTAAGAGGCTAAGACCCTACTTGTTTGGTACTCACTTCCGGGTTCAGACGGGCCACAGGCCCTTCAGATGGTTGATGCAATTGAGGGGTGAGAACTCAAATCTATTGAGGTGGTCCATCACTCTACAGGAAATGGACCTTGCGGTGAAACACCGCCTTGATACAGAACACGCCAGTGCTGATGGTCTGTCTAGATTCTTCTGCCTTCATGATGAGAACTCCCAAGAGGGTGGGTAGTTCTCCCCATTTTTCAGCTGGAGGGGACACATGTTAGACTTGGCATCTTTGGCATGGTTTTCCCAGACTTTTTGTCTCTACCTGCTGTATTATGTTTTTATTATTATTCTTTTTATTAAAATTAAAGGCAGGCACATCAACAAGTATGCGAAACATTCATTAAGGTTAGACATAATGGGTAAGAATAAGGCATCAGACATACTTATGATCAGTGGTTTGATTTTAGACCAACCTCCTGTATTTTTGATACTGTGCTGGATTTTTCTTTTGCTGGCTTAGATGCTTTGGGCACTTTGCCACTGCTTATCAGTGTCAAAGTGAAAATGCTCCCTGCGTAAATTGTCATTACAATTGGTTCTCCCCGATTGGCATATATGATTTACTGGTAAGTCCTTAGTAAAGTGCACTGAATGTGCCAGGGCATGTAAATCAAATTCTACTAGTGGGCATGCAGCACTGATTGTGCTACCCACATGAGTAGCCCTGAAAAGGTATCTCAGACCTGCCACTGCAGTGTCTGTGCACATATTGTTACCTGCTATGTCGACCTGGTAAGTGCACCCACTTACCAGGCCTTAACCTTCCCTTTTCTAACATGTAAGGCACCTCTATGGTTGGCACAAGGGATCCCCTGGGCAGGGTGACGTGCATGTGAAAGGTAGGACATGTACTAGTGTGTGTGACATGTCCTGATAGTGAAATACTGCCAATTTTGTTTTGCACTATTGAAAGGCTATCTTGCCCCATGGGATAGATTGGGAAATACTTTGTAACATCTTACAGGTATAACTTTCCATTGTGGCAGATAGAGAAATATGGTTTAGGCTCTCTGAACTCATAATTTAATAACATATTGTTTAGTAAAGATGGTTTTTAAATTGTGTGTTTAAAATGCCACGTTAAGAAAGTGGCATTTTCTTGTTTAACCATTCTGTGTGCCTGTTTGTGCTTTCACTGTCTGGTTTCGGTTTGACAGGGGATGGGGATGTGCATTCATTGTAGACATCATCAGAAAACACAGACTCAGCATAGTATCCTACACTGACGACACCCAGCTCATCCTCTCCCTCACCAAGGAACCCAACATCATCAGGCACACTTTCCAGGAAGGAATGAAGGACGTTGCATCCTGGAGGAGCAGCAGCTACCTGAAACTCAACTCGGATCTACCCCCACTGCATGGGACAACACCTGGTGGCCCCCTGCCCTCAGACACCCTCCCACCGCCATCGACCATGCCCGCAACCTCAGCATCATACTCAACGCCTCTCTCACCATGAACTGACAGATCAAAGTTGTATCCTCCACATACTTCAACACCCTCTGTATACTCTGCAAGACCTTAAAATGGATCCCTTCTGAATCCAGGAAGATCGTCACCCACGCACTCATAATCAGCCGGCTGGACTACGGGAACGCTCTCTATGCTGGAATCAACAAATCTCTCCTTCAGAAATTCCGGACCATCGAGAATGCCACAGCAGACTTGTCCTCGGCATCCCACGACATGACCACAACACCCAGCACCTCCGAGACCTCCACTGGCTTCAAGACCTCCACTGGCTCCACGTTGAAAAAAAGAGTGACCTTCAAGGTGCTCACACGCCTACAAAGCCCTCCACAACACAGGACCCCAATACCTCAACGAAAGAATCTCCTTCTACGCCCTCAAGAGAAACCTCAGCTCCGCCGATCTAGCCATGGCCGCATCTATAGAGCCAGAATGGCTCGATCTCTCAATGTGTCGGTTCTTGCAGCAACGACAAGTGCTGCGTCGGTTCATGTAGCAGGGTGGCAATGCGTGGAGATTCTACACGCACAGCGATGCTGCGTCAGAAAAACAGCCGGAAGAAAAGTGATGCATCCATTTTTTCAGTTCTTTGGGTTTCTTCCAGCTCACAACAGCAGGAACAACCTCCAGGGGCCCAAAACTGGAATAGGCATCTCCTGGCAAGTCAGAACTCTCAGTAATACCATTCAGAGGTGCTGGGGGTGAAGTCTTTATGTTCCTGAGATTTCAGAACAGGATGCCAGCGCACACAGGCCCTTGGAGATCTTCTTCAAGCAGGTTCAAAGCAAAGTTCCAGTCTTTGTCCTTTCCTTGGCAGAAACACGAACTGCAGGCCAAAGCAACACAGCACACAGCAAAAGGGCAGTACTCTTCCTCACAGCTCTCCAGCTCTTCTCCTTGGCAAAGGTTTCTCTTGAGTCCAGAAGTGATCTAAAGTTCTGGGGTTTAAGGTTCACTACTTATGCCCCATTTTGTCTTGTTCTTCTTTGTGCAAGGTCCCCTGAGCCCAGTCCAAACCAGTTCTGCCCTCATTGGTGTAGTATGACCACAGGGGGTGGAGACAGCATTGTGCAAGGGAGACAGGTCCTATTCAGTTGCAAGGAAAACTCCTCCCACTACTCTAAATACTGCCAACGTCTATTCAACTCAGCTCTGAGTCATCCAGGAAAGGCCAGGCACACCTCAACATCCCCAGTGGCTGTCTACAGTGAATGTACATCCTCTGCTCCTGTCACTCCAAAACCAGACAGTCAATCCACAAACAGGCAGAGGCACACAGAATGGTTAAACAAGAAAATGCCTACTTTCTAAAAGTGGCATTTTCAAACACACAATTTAAAAACCATCTTTACTAAAAGACGTGTTAATAAATTCCGAGTTTAGAGAACATAAACTTAATTTCTCTATCTTGTCCCAATTGGAAGTTATACTTGTAAGATGTTACAAAGTATCTCCCATGCTATTGTATGGAACAGATAGCCTTTCAATAGTGAAAAATTAAATTGGCAGTATTTCACTATTAGGATGTATTGCATACACCAGTACATGTCCTACCTTTCACCTACACTTCACCATGCCCATGGGAGTACCTTGGGCCTACTGAAGGGGTGTTTTCCAGGTAAGTAAATGGAAGGTTATGTCATGGATAGTGGATGCACTTGCCAGGTAGATATGGCAAATTACAAATGCGCACAGACACTGCAGTGGTAAGTCTATGATACCTTTTCAGGGCTACTCATGTCGGTAGCACAATCAGTGCTGCAGGCACACTAGTAGAATTTGATTTACAGGCCCTGGCATATTCAGTGCACCTTATTAGGAACTTACCAGTAAATCAAATATGCCAATTAGGGAGAACCCTTGTAATATCAATTTGCACAGGGAGGACTTGCACTTGACACTGATCAGCAGTGGCAGAGCCCAAAGCATCTAAGCCAGCAAAAACAAAATCTAGGACAGCATCAAAAATACAGGAGGAAGAGGCAAAAAGTCAGGGGAAACTATGCCAAAGATGTCAAGTCTAACACGTACTTTGCAGGATTCTCTATATGAATGGGTGAGTTTTGAAGGCAGAACATTTTGAGCCTTTTGAGAATGAAGAAGGGGGAAGCCAACAGGTCCAGTTGGTTATGTCACTGATGATGTCAATAGTAGTGTATTACTGAAGCAGGTATTCAGCTCTGAAGATATTGCTAATGTCTTCCGCATTGCCCCTGCAACCTTAATTGTCAACTGAGTTAATGAGGCTTTGCCAAATCCATCCAAGGTATCTCTCTTAGAGAGCTCGCCGAGGCTGGTACCCCTAATAGACCTTTTTTGCCCTCTAAATTGCTAGTGGTCAAGGGAGGTGGCAGAGGAAGGAAGGTTGACATAGAAACTGACTTCTTGCCTTGCAAGTAGGGTTTCACTAGCCCTAAAAGTTATCAATTTTCAATTTCCTTTCATTACAGAGCACGTCACTGTACCTTATTTTGTCCTTTATATTCAGGTCCAAGAGTCGCCTTCCTAATACCTGTACTGTGTCAAGGAGGAATCATGTCTTAACTGCCTGCAATTGTGTACATACAAAAATTAGTCTCAATAGATTTGTGCCATGCAATCTTACATTTTCTTAAGAGTACGCTAAATATTAGAAGACACTATGAGTGCTTGCTTTTTAATTGCCTGTAAACCATAGATTATGTGATTACCTATTATATTGCTTAAGAATATTATTATTAGTTTCAAACGAATGTTAATGTCTTTGTAATACATATTTTAAAACGCCTATTTTTTTAAAAAAAATGAATATTTTATCATGAGTTCTTTGAATATGTTTTATGCTTTTAAGGAAAATATGCCGAATAAAGTTGAGCTTGACTGCCTGATATTGCCTTAGTTTGCATGGCTGCCACAACTCTTTGTGATTTCATATGTTTGTAAATAAAAACCGGGACCTTTTGGGACAAGCATGTTACTTATCAGTCAGATTAAAATCAATTTAAAAAGAGCATTTTAATATGGGTTTTTCCAATATTTTCTCGTACACCCTTATTTGAATTAACAACACCAACATTTTAAATTGTTATCAGAGTAGAAATGTGAACTGCATTCAAACTCCAGCTGTTTTCAAACGAAGGAAGCTAATATTGAATGAAAATATGCCACTGTGTTTAAATATATTGGGATGCATGTTATGATTATGATTGGAAAGTAGTGATCCTGGGTAAGGGGAGCTTATATGACGTTTTTGGTGACCTTCGGCCAGCATTCGACCTCGTGCCACGTGGGAAGCTCTGGTTGACACTAAAAGATATGGGCTACCCCTTGATTTGTTGTCTCTTATCATCAGGCCGCACGTAAGTAATAAGGCCAGGATTCGCTGGGGCAAACAAGGAGAGGTAACTGAATTTTTCCAGTAGAAAAAGTAGTACGCCAGGGATGCGTTCTGGCCCGACCCTCTTTTCATTGTACATTAACGGGGATAGGGAACTGCATGGAATTAATTAATTCGGATGCACCGGTACTGGCAGGCAAAAAGGTTCCATACTGATGTTTGCGGACGACACGTTGATTCTCTCAAAAACTCCAAGTGGGCTACAGAGGTCCATTTCAATCTTTCAAGAGTTCTGTGCTCAACGGGGAATGGAGGTCAACGTGTCTAAAACAAAACGGATGTCACTTAACCCAAACAGGGCATTTAAAGGAGGCATCAGACTAAATAACATCAAGCTTGACCAGGTTAAGGAGTCCACATATCTGGGGGTCCACATTGAGGAGGGTCTAAGATGGTCACATCAGGTTGATTTAGCATCATTGAAAGAAAGTCAACTGGCAGGGGTATTGCTAAAAGAATATAAAACCTCTTTTACCAAGATAATCAGGCCGCTAAGGAGATATATAGTGCAAAGGGGATCAGTTCTGCCTTATATGGTGCTGAACTTTGGGGTGACAAGAACTTAGCCAAATTAACCATCTCAGAAAAGAAGTTCTTTAGAAATATAGCGAGATTGCCCCAGAGTACCCCAATGGGCCCATTGCTGATTGACCTTGGGCGGAAGCCAATCGCAGAAATGGGAAAATTGCGCCCCTTGTTGTACTTGCGGAGACTATGGAATACCCCAGAGTTAGCAGAGTATGCGGCTGGCTTCTTATATGTAATCAGGGTGGACAGCTCGCGTAAAATAAGATGGCTAAGACAGCTTAGAGCCACATTATTTTGTATGGGCATGGGCTTGCTGTGGGATGACCCAGTGAATGCTATTTTTCCCCCAAAACTGATGCTGAAAGCTAAATCCTCGGAAATGGCACAAACGGATTTGGTGCGGAATTGTGAGTCAACCTCCCTCACTGGCCGTTTCTTATGTGGCAAATCGGTACCTGAGTTAGATCGCTATTGGGACCTTATTACAAAGCCCTTTGGGCGGAAATTATATTTCCAGTTCAGAGTGGGTACATTGCCCATAAGAGCCTTTACTAGCAAATGGTCAGCATCTAGTTATAATTTGTGTTTGGTGTGCCAGTCTGGAAATGAATCCCTATCGCACATACTATTTGAATGTAATGGCTACAGAGCTCCGCGGCGTATCTGGTTGTCCCCAATTTGCAAACTCTTAGGAACAAGAAGGGCGCAGGAGGCAGAAAGAATCCTAAGAAGCGACACATCTGAAGTGATAAATGTTGCCATAGCAACATTTTTGGGGTGGGCATGGGCAATTAGAGCACGGTCCCTAAAGGGGAGAACAGCCTACTAAATATATTAGACTCACAGTATCTCATGTTTGAGTATCGCCTCTCACTAAATTGGATAGTTTGTCTCAATATAACTGTGAAATTCTAATTTACTAATTTTTAGATAAGATTGTATATTGTATATAGTGTTTTAAAAGGTTTTATATTTCTATTTTAATAAGTGCCCATTGATTCTAAATTGCTTTTCTCTTTTTTCTAATGAATTTAACCAGGAAATCATGTGTAATTGTTTTATATGTATATTGTGTGCTTTGATGACCTAATAAGTCGAATAAAGCTTTTTGGAATTGGAATTGGTTCTGATTCCATGCACACCAGTTGCCGCAGAAATGTGACAATCCTCATGTCTTTCATATAGTAAGCAATTTCATTTTGTTAAGCAGAATTATTGTTTTTCCTTGTGCTATATTTTGTATTATGGTGACAACACCTGTTGACCTTTGTTTTTTTATTCAGCCAATTTAGAATTTTTGTGGCAGATTGCTACTCAGAGTTTCACTAAATATCCTATAAAAAAACAAAATGATGGCAACAACCTGTGTGATTCAAACAGAATTGTGTTATGGATGAGTATGTTTGGTTATACATTTCTGTACAATGCTTATAATTATGTTCTGTTACATGCTTTATGCTGGGATTTACACCTTCAAATGTGTCATTTAGCAAAGACTCGTATGTCGGCATTCCTCTAGAGTTATGGCGCTCATTTATAGAGTCAAAAGTTCTTTCTATACCGAAGACGACACAGGAAATGACTAAACAGGATTAAACATCAACAAGTATTCAGTTTTATGTATTGATGTTTTCGGCATGTTTTAGTTGGATAGCTGCTTTATGAAACACATTATTGATTCATTTATCAGCCATGTAACACATTTTGAACTTGGGTTGGTTCCACATGTCTAGATAAATGCTTAAACCCTACAAATTCACACATCTTGCAGTGAAGAATATGCCGCTTGCACCTTTACATTTTGCACCGTATGGCTTGAAATGTGTTTGTTACTTTAAATGTATTATATTATGAAGAAAGAATGAGTTTCAACAAAAAAAATATTTACCATTTTACAAGCTTAAGTCAGAGTATATTTCATTTTCTTTGTTTACCAATTCGGATCAGATATGCCTCATGATCTATCAGTATGCAAATGTTTCGAAAACAATTCCTAAGAACCGGATTACTTTATAAATATCTATATCCACTTTCTCTTTGTTGAAATGCAGAGTTGTGATCTAAAAGTTGAAAATATAAACACAAAATTTGGGATTGGGATGTTTGAAAACTGTCATTGCCATCTTTTGAAAACATAATTCTCCAAGCTTGTATCTATATATTTGTGGGCTCCTTAGAAGAAAGGTGAATCATATGTAAATCAGTTTAATACACTGCCAAAGCTGTCTTCACATGGCGCAAAAAAACAACCTTGGACAGATTTGTGCCTTCTTGGTCTTTGTCAGTGAAATGCAGACCCGGTAGCCAGCAAGCATATAGACTGTATGCCCAGCAAGCACTGAGGTTCTTACTACTTCTAAAGACTACTTATACCTGTGGATATGTTCACAGGTGGAACTGTGACCCAACAGTGCTGTTAAAGATTAAAAAAAAAAAAAGAAACCCCTCTGATACACCCACTCATTTAGGATCTCCAACATTTCCACTCCCTCCACAAATTTCCATTTAAACCTTCCACTGAGAGGTGCTTTCGTTTTTCGGAATGTACTGAGGTAGGAAAGTACTTGCGAATTGCTGCTAGATGCCCAAAAGCTTATTTCATCAACATTTTGAAAGCAACACCTTCAAAAATTACACATGAAAAATGAATGAGCAAAAACTGCTAACAATAATACTGTCACAGCTGTACTGTAGTCAGTGTTGTACAATCTGAGTGTTACTATTGTTTAACGGTACTGCTCTTACAACACGATGCTCTTCCAATGTTTTTTCTTGTTTATATAGCTCACCCTTGACTTTCTTTAGCTCACCCTTGACTTTCTCCTGGTGACCTGCAGACATTGGTGGTCTCTGGAAAAAAAGCAGTGTCTGCTCCCACTGTGTAAGCAGCTAGCCCTGTGGAATAGCATCGTACTTCTACATGTGAGGGCGCGGTAGAGTGTGGCGTCTCTCTACAAAGCAGCAAGCACTACCTGACGGTTTATATAACAATTACTAATAAAAATGCTTGAGGATGTGAGGTTGAGTTGTGCTGTGATGAGTTCGTGTTTTTCCAAGTGTGAGTATCGCTGGTGTTATACTGGATAACTTTGAATATTTGCACCAAATTCCGTTGTACCTAAGGAACCTCAAAGTTTAGTTGCTTCATATGGGAGTAGGCCTACAGCCTAGTACATTGTGGTACCACAGAATACACGGGGTACCTCGATACCAGGTGTTCGTAATAGCAGTTATAATTTGCACATGCCATGTACAGTTATATTAGTCACTGTTCTTGCATTAGGTATATTACAAGGTAATTATGACTAGGGAATTTTGAAAAACCAAGTGAACTCGTGTTTTATGGTTATTTTCGAAAACGTACTGCCTTTGACAAAACGTTATTTATTTGATATCAAGTTAACGTTTTCCAAACAAACTGGCAAACTGCTTGCTGGGAGAGATTTTAAACCACTGACAAGTAGGGTGTAAGCTTCGTAACTAGAGAGCGATCTTCACATTGTTAAGGCCCTCACCTGACTCGGATATTCAGAAAACGCTGAGCAAAGTAAGTCGGACGCGAATCAGCTGGTGGCAGAGTATAAATAAAATCCGTCGAATGCTTTAAAATGCTCCAATCACTATATTATTTATCAGCCGCACTCTGCTTCTATCAGCATGTAGATACAGGAATCCGCGCGTTGTAAACATGCCTCTTAGCCACGAGGGCTGTTAATTATACATCGCAGGCACTTTCGACGCACAATGGCGCTGCTTGGCCGAGACATCTGAAGGGAATATGTTTAATGCCCGCCTTATTGGGCCAATCTGTGATAAATAACGCGAGAAGCGGGGACGGGGCGCAACGCGCGCAGGCTGCGAGGAGGCCGGTTACTGTCATGAACAAGCATTTGCAATGCAATAGGTCTCGCATTTGCGAGTTTGAGCTATTTTTATTGTAATTGACAATGCCTTTTATTTATGAAACATAAATAAAAGCCAGTGTCATTTACAATGCCAATAGGTCAAACTTGCGTAAATGCGAGACCTATTGCATTGCAAATGCTTGTTTAAACAGGTCTTTGCATTGTTCATTAAGAAAAGCCCGGTTGCCAGTCCGGCCCTGAATGTGATGATCATCTTCAGCTGAAGGTCTGTCTGAACAGCACGTGCTCCAGGAGCCTTTGCAAGAGGCCATGGTTAGGATCCCTGGCTCATGGAGCTCAGATACCCTCCTGCCAGGCTTCTGCAGCATTTGTTTTGGATGGCAGATCATGAGTACTTTGCTGACCATGTAACTCTGGTCAATAGTGTGGTCAAGCTCCTGGGGATGCAAAGGCCTGTGTTCCACCGGGCCGTATGCACTGCACAGAGAACTGTGAATGGAATTCTCCATTTAAGTGGAAGAAAATTGAGAACTAGCAAGGTGGGTCTCATATGCACAACCGGATCATTTCATTTCACATTTGCAGCAGCATGTCTATGAGTTTTATGGGCTGGCCGATGTGGATAGTAATGGAATAATGAAGACGACTATGAACATACTTCTAGCCATTTCCATCTGGTAGTTGGTTGCAGGAGTTACAAGAACTTGCAGAGCTGGAGAGTTGAAAGCTAGCATCCTTGAGCACTTTATCTGTTTGCAGCATAAATGTGATTACAGAGTCTAAAGTAATGCTTGGATTCTTTGCCTTCTTTGCTGGGACAGGATTAAGGGTAATGGAAATGGGATGGATTCTCCTTAGTACCGCCTAGAAGCATGATCTCAGTTTTGTCACCATTCAAGCAGAAATGACTGTCCTTCATCCAGAAGTGGAGATTGTGGACACATTGTTTGGGATTCGGACAATATTATGGATTTAGGGTTTTAGTCTAAAACATTTAGATTAAAATTTGCTAGCATGGATTAAAAGGGTTAGATTTACAAAATGAGTAAACTTTTATAATAAATTCCAGGTTTACCAATAAGGTGTTAAATATAGGTTTAGGGAATTGAGTCGCACAAGTTTTGGTTTAGGGAGTAACCTTAACCTAGATGTTTAAGTAGTGACAAATGGTTTAGATTTAGACACAGCTGCTGTGAATGGGGCTGAGGAATTTAAATGTGGGTTTATGGAAATAGGCTTAGATTCATGAGGTTAAACCAAGTATAAAGAGTTTAAGGTTTAGGAGCCTGGTATTAACCTAGAGGTTTAGAAATATGTAGGTGGATTGCCTTAGGTATCAGATTTAGAGGTTTAGGCTGATCAGTCTCAGACTTGCTGTTTATGTTTAAAATTCAGTGCTTAGGTTCGAGTGTTTAGGCATCTTTTTTAGGCCTATCCTATATGTATGAATGTAGGAGTTTGTGCTTGGACGTGTATCCTAAGGTTTACTCTGTGATACTTAGCATTCATTTTGGAGTTGTAGCACTTAGAGACTAAGATTGCATTTAGAATTAGAGACTTTGTTTTAGGTTAAGGGTCACAGCTGGTTACATTTTGATGTTTAGAGACATGAAAAAAATTCTTTGGTTTAGGTTCATTGGGGTTTAGCCTTAGCAATTAGGATTACTATTCGGATTAGGCAGGGGCATTTGGAGTTAAACGTAGCTTTAGAACTTTAAGTCAGACAGACACTTGAGTTAAACTTGCATGCTGGGGATGGAAGTTGTGTCTGTTCAGTTTTAGGAAGAACAAGTACAAGTCTATGGGGACGAGGTCCTTGTAAATGATTATTCCGGGCAAGGACAGACTTTTCAGGCGCTACACGCTGTACTCCTTCCCTCAAGGCGCTGTTAATCTGGATCGGCGCTCCTCTCATATTTTGGGTCAGGGCATTTCAAGCCAAGATAAATTTCCACTTCTCTGTCACCCATAGACTTGAACACTTTACTAGCGTCTGGTGACGAGTCGCTTTTTTTTGTTGACCTTCATATAAAAACACTCATACGGCAAGCGGCAAACCCAAAGTGTAACAGTAAAAAGCTACGCCAGGTTCTTCGTTTTCAATCAGCAGCCACCGCAGTGACACGGTCCGCAGACACCGCTCCCGTCACAAGGATACCTCACTTTTCACCATCACCACTGTCAAACACCACCATCCAAGCAAAGCATTTGGACCGGACCCGGGTCCGCAAACACCTGTGCGTCCAAGTCCAATGTGTAGTAGTCACTACTCTCAAGACTACACTCACACTCCGCTTGCTCTCGGACCCTACGCAACCCCTGGTGCGCATCCTGCATGCTACCGGGGTCAGGTCTGCAATCCCTTATGCCCGTCCTGCGTGAGCTGCAGCCACCCCATGACCAAAGGCCAACTCAATGGCGACGAGTCACGTCTGCCCTCCTCATACTCCACCCTACCGAAGCCCTCCTACCCTCAGATGCCTGCGCAATCCAACGACTGCCTAGGACCTACGAGCCCCCAACCCACACAATCACTGTGGGACTCAACACCGAGGCCGGGGCACATACCGCAAGGATGCCACACCGGCAGGCGAGCATGAACCCAGCCCCAGGCATCGGGCTGCCAGCTGGGCCCAAGATCTACACCTCCAAACAGTCGTGTGCATAAAACAACACACTACACACGTAAATGAAGACACGTGACATACAACGCCACCTAACATCAGGCCCAATAAGCCCCCTGTCCGCGAATCCCAGAACCATGTATCAATGTTTAAATTACAAAGAGAATGCTGCGCGGCAAACAATACAGACTGCCAACAAACAGCAGCAAAACACCAGACTAGCAGCAGGCGAGTGCCATACAACTACCAAATCTTTCTGCTCATCATCACGCACAACACAAAAACATGCCCTAAATAGCCAAACAATAAACACATACACTTCCAAAAAGCACATACTCCATAGTATAGCGCTATCTGTCCTCCAAAGGATCGTCTGCGCCTTCTGAGGTCATGAAGCGCTCTAATGGCTAAATGCAACTTCGATGCAAGCAAGGGCGCAATATAACTTAACAAGACCGTGGAGCTGAAATTGCATAAGCCCTTGAGCAAACACATCCTTTGTAGTCAAGACACTCCTTTCATCCGACGTGATTTTTCGCACTGGGGAATCACTTTCAGGTGTTGGCACAGGAAGGTATTTTTACGGTACGTGTGGCATTTCTTTGCTAGACAAAAATTAGCAAAAGCAGGTTCTAAGGTTATGAAAACATTTCTCTTGCCTAATCTCAAAGTGAGAAATATTTTGGCAGCCAAGTCACTCATAAAGCTGTGCTGTCACCTTGTATCGTGTTCTTGAAAGAATTACCACTTGACATCTCGCAGCACAATTTCCCCCCCTTCAACTTACTTAAGTGGGTGGTATTAACCTGTAATCTTCCCAAAAGAATTTTGACACGATGTATCCGTATTTCAGCAACCTGCCTTCTCAGAAGAGGGAGCGGCTGAAATACATTTCGCTGACATTCTGTGTACACACACACACACACACACACACACAAAACATGCACACACTGGGTGTGATCTTATGCAAACCACGGTGAAACATCTTGCTAAGTTTAAATGAGTGACACTTCTCAAAGTTTGGGCAACTTGACTATGGGACGACTGACAACTGTACGCTGCTCGGGTGGTCCTGTTTGCTGAAATCCGTTTTGAGTTATATCTTTACATCGAATAAGAGGCCTTGTGCCAAACAGCACCTACTAGATATAGCTGGCTCACGCGGGTCCTGCACGATCATGCACTTACCTCTGCCTCGCTATGCCACTGCCCTGAGAGAATTAACCTGGGACCCCATGTCCAGTGGTAATGAGAGTCTGCCTCCTGCGAGAGGCTGGGCGCGGGTTCTATCGTGTCCTTCTTCCACGCCTTCATATGTAAATAGAAGTGCAGGTACTCCATATGGTACATTTTTGCATACCCCCTCAGTTCGAACTGGGCTATCAGGCAGGTCCCGAAGGGCTGGTTTGACAGATTGCGGTGTGGGACAGTTTTATGGCCAAGCGGGTCGGGTTGAACTGTTCATTTCCCTGATATTACTCCTTATTCGCTAATAAGGACCTTTGTTATTTTGGTGTCTGGGCCTAATTTTTGTCCCAGTCCGACCCTGCTGATCCGTGCTGGTACACTCCCATTAATTGTATTGCAGCAGTGCTGAGAAGTGCAGGCACTCAGTACGGACAGCACCTGCCCTTTAAATAAAGTTCTAGGCTTCCTCCTCATAGAATACATAGGTGGGGAATCGTTGTTCAACTGTCGGAAGTCAGCTTTCGCCTCACAAATGTGTTCCTTTCCTGTGTCAGCACCGTTCCAGTGAAAGTGCTGCAGCCCTGCTGCACGGCCTGTATCAAAGTGCGGCTACCCATGTGTCTGACAGAAGCAACCCGTCGAAAGCGCCGTTTTGTTCTTCATGGAATGCAAATGTTCACAGATGAAAGTTACAGGCTTCTGGAAATGTCTTGAAAAATCTCAGTTTGGTACAAAACCTAAAATCCAATGAAAACAAGCAGCAGCACATTGGCTGGACACAGGGTTGTAGCAAGGGGGCTGTGGGTTCCTAATTCAAGGGAATCATACTCTTGTTTGATAGGGAAAAAAGCTATAACGGGGTGTAGTGATCTACTCAGAACCCTGATTCTAGTGTCACTGTACCTGCTGCACTATTCACAAATACACTCTCTAGGTAGACAGCGGTATCCACAGCTGAGTAAAAACACCTGGACCGGCAGAAAGCATCTTAAAGGCGCGCGCACTAAACGCCCTGGCACTGGATCCGGTGAGAGTGCACGTGAAGGGTCGGGTGGAGTACGTCCCCTCTATAGTGCAGTGAACACACGAGCAGTGCACGTGCAAATCAAAGACAACTCGAATGCTAACATAAGGTGCCAGAGAACTGTGAACTTGATTAAGGGGCCCCACACCATTATGCGTTAGGCCACTGGTGCCAGGGAAAGCAGTTTTCACCATAAAAACAGCACAATGAATATCTGCCAGACAGGCGTACATCAGGCTCTGTTATGACTGGGTGGATACCGTCAAACAGTGTGACAGGAGCAGTCACTATTTCTAATTCAGAGCTGACGAATTCCGAAGCCTGCCCCAGTGTCTACCCACTGTAGGCGCGGGTGATACCCTCTGTGTCTATCGATTGCTCGCCTACCTGCAGTACAGACACCGAACCCCGCCGAAACAGAAGTGATGGATCAACAGAACATACAGATAGCCACCGGGCAGCGCAGCGGGTAAAGCGCCTGCGGTGTATAGTCTGCAGCTTCCAATGATACTTGTAGAGTTGACTGTATTTCATCCATCGAGGCTCGCCGCTGAGTGCACTGTGATAGTAATATAACTTTATAGCGAAGGGCTGAGAGAGTGATTCTTTCGTGGTGGGCGCTACACATGTATCTACGAATCTCACTCAGTGTCTGTGACTCTGATTCCAAATTAACACAAGGCAACGTCTGAAGAAGCAGCTGAATACCGAGATGTAGAACTGGAGTCTTACTGAGGTGTGCCCCCATCTTCACAAGCCCAACCTCGGTCTCAGAATTTTTTTCTTTTAAACACACCTCACACTGTCACTGCTTATCTCAACTCACTTACGACACTATTACTTGTATTATTTAACATCTGTGCATAACTCAATAGGATCAAAACTCATTTGGGGGCTTTGTGAGTAACTCAGCATCGAAGACTCAGAACTACGAATTATTGTGCAAAACTAGAAAATCGTAACCAAGACAGCGCTTGAAGATTAGTCCGAGATTTTACAACGGAGCCATATCCAATCAAAATACCAGTAAAGAGAACAGATAAGTTGTCGAGCTTTGTTGAAGTAGTATACGATATCATACCATCTATTTTCTTCATATACAGCCTCCCACACCTCCGCCGTTAACAGGCACCCTGCTTTCAAACCCCACTCACACAAACAGGAGTCGTTGTCACCGATCGAAACCTCGAACACGGACTCTCAATACTGTGCGAATAGACCGAGCCCGCCCATATGCCACATCAATTGGTTTCGCTCTTGGAACAACTCTCTGATTGGTAGGTGGCCATGCTCATCATATGCGTTAATCGAGTGTTTCCGCTCAGTTTACACACCCAACAGGGAAATGTAGTTTCTTGCTTTGAGCAAGCACTCGTGCCGGGCGGGGCGCAGGAACCTTACCAATAGTAAACAAGCAAAACAAGTGACGTCAGGCGGGCGCGTGCACTTCCGCGCAGGCGCAGAGTGTTCTTGGTCGCTTCTCCGGCACCCGCCCGCCCATCCATCGGGAGCCCGACAGAAGGAGCCCACATGAAAACAGGACAAGAAAAGAGCCTGGTGAGGTAAGGGGGGAGGGGAGCGTGTGTGTATGCAGTGTGTGTGTGTGTATGCGACGGCGGTGGTGGGTTCTCTGTATGCGTGCGTGTGTGTATGTGCGCTCGTGTGTGTGTCTCTGGTGAGGTAAGGGGGGAGCGTGTGTGTATGCAGTGTGTGTATGCAGTGTGTGTATGCAGTGTGTATGCGACGGCAGGGGTGGGTTCTCTGTATGTATGGGTGCGTGCATGGGTGCTCGTGTGTGTGTGTGTGTGTCTCTGGGTATGCGCATGCGTGTTGGTGCTTCCGAGGCAGGAGAGGGGCACGGCGCCGTGCGCGCCCACGAGGTGCAATCTGCGCTCGTGCACCCTCTTGTCCTCATTCCCAGAAACGGGTGACTATAGATGTCTTCGCAGACTAAGCAATGCTTCGCATTGCTTACGTCTAGCTCGACCTAAAAATGAACACGTAATTGGAACGCCTTTCTTTTCACGGAGTCTGGCAGCGGCTGGCAGGGTTCCTGGGAATTAGCGCGGCAGGTACATACCACAACTCCGAACTGCTCAGGCTCACACAGGTCTTCGTACTCCTCCTTCAGCTGCGCCAGGGAGCTCAGCTCCTTCTGCTCCGGCAAGTTCTTCACTAGGTTCTGAAACAAAAAGGAAAGACTTTATTTAAGATTGCACTTTCCGGTACAGGTGCACAATATGAAAGACGTAAGGGAAGGGTTCATTAATGCCTGTTGTTTCATCTACAGTTCTTAAGTAAGTTGCAGAGTCTCGCGAGATTTGCATATTGTAAGTCAACTAAAACATGGTAGTAGTATCAATCTTTATTTCGGTTAATTACTACAATATAAAATAAATCAATCAAATATTTAAATAATTCTTAGCAGAAAGATTGATTAAAAAAAAAATAAGGTATAACCTTCACAGTGTAATTTGGTAAAATCCCCAAAACTGAGTTTTAAATATAAAATAAGACTAAGGTACGTACTTTAAAATGGAGTTCATCTATTTCAATAGAGTAGCTAGTAGGACCAGATGACGCAAGTGCTATCGGTATATTTGCTAAAGTGCGCACAATGGCTTGCTTTGTTATTATAAATATAAATCAGCCCAATCATAGTATCCATCTACTTTCCTGTGAAACATTCAGGCCAGACTTCAATACAGCATGCTCTTTAGCGAACGTTCTACTGGACTCTATGTAAGTATTTTGCCACACTACATACAGTGCCTGTCGGACCACAATAAGCTTAGTGCCACAACGTACTTAGGGCCTCATTATGATGCTGGTCAGACCAGCTTCTGTTCCCCACCGTGGTCTCATCGAAGGCTGTTATTCCGACTAACAGATTACGATGCATGCATCGTGTACTTCGACTGACCGCTGAAAGACCACCAACTCCGACAGCCTCTCTCTGACCACAGAGATGCCTCGACTGGCTGCCTTGTGTCATCAGAAACTAAGGATTCAGGGTGCATAATCACCAAAATCTGCTTCTCTCCAGCAGTCTTCTCCGTGATTCCCTTCCAGGTCCTCCCAACAGCTGGACAGTTTAACCCCAATGACTCTAGTTGTGTGGGCGCCCGTTATCCAGGTAAGTCCTTCTGCGATATGTATCCCCATTAAATGGACTGTGTACATTCCGACACACTACAATGGTGCACATGGTGCACAAGGCATATGCCCACATATGTCATGCATAGGTGTACAATTCACACGTTTAATGTGAGATTTGTATGCATTTGCAGTGACATATTCAGGGATATGTGCTCAGCCGTAGCTGCAACCGCCGCATTAGAAGTGGTTGCATCGTAATACGAGGGGACCTTTCCGGCCTTAGCAGTTGAAAAAGGCTCACAAAAATGGCGCTCAGACGGTCGGTCTGACCAGCATCGTAATGACCCACAGAGTTACTCTTATCAACCAGCAGATCAGGATTATCCACTTTCTCCTAGGGATTTTGTATGCTGTAGAGAAAAACATAGTGTAAATCTCACACTGAAGAGAACAATGCACCGACAGACATAATAAGTGGTTCCTTACTTTTTTAGCTTCTTGGCACACTGGAGACAAGCGGTAGCATTTCAGTATGTATTCACCAAATAAATGGTCAAATGCCTTGTGCTATTTGCATGAGCATTTCAGATAGTTATATTAACATATTTTGCGTTATTAAACATTTGGGGTAGGACAAAACATTGCAACAGAAGAGTAAAACCGCTTCAAAAACGAATTCAATCGGTCATAAATATCAAATTTGTTTCTATGGTATAAGACAAAGCACTTGGGAATGTAGCTACAAACATGTTTTTTTCTCTAGTCGATTCAGGTTTATTTCTTATAGGGTTACTGGAAATTCATAGGTGAATACTAGGAACACTCTATGTAATGATTCATACTCAACAGTTAAATGAAAGTACAAATGCATGTTCTACTGGAATTTGTATACAGCAGCAAGATTTAAAATCAACCACCAGCAAATTCAGAAGTCAAAAAGTTAAGAACCACTGTGCTACTGGACCAAGGGATTATGTGTGATATGCATGATCCTACCTATGCAGAAATGAAGTACCTTATCCATTAGATGTCTCTGGTGCACATTACATCATGTTCTGTTTCACAACAAGAGGGAATGAGGCCAGGAGGCTGCAGCTAACAGGAGTCTACACAGAGCGGTCTTTCAACAAACATATTCAAGCATGTGCAAGCTTTCCTTCGTTATACATCTGTTGGATGCCTACAGGCTGGCAGCCATCAATACATCATAAGTGGGATAACCGTAGGGACCACTTAGGAAAGTCATAAAATATGACTCCAAGTAGTGTGACCTACTTTTGCTTGCATTTCTTGTTATATGGGGATAGTTCAGCCAAAAGCTTTTTATTTATAGCATACTGAGCCACAGTGTTTGCCAAAATTCACTGGCACACACTGATATAACGTTAATTGGCTCCATCTAGAGAAAATAAAAACAAAGCGTTGGCTTCTTCTCCAAACCTCTATAAGCGAATACTAATAAAAAATAACTGACAAGGTACACGCCTCAAACACTCACTGTTGGTAATATCTTAATGATTTTTCTTTAAATGTTGCTACTATTGGGAGGTATAACTCGGGTTGATGTTAAAACATAGTTGTACATTTACTCCTGCAGTCTTGGGCTGAAGTTTGGAGAAATTGTTTGAGAACCTATAATAAGCGGTTTACTGAGATAGTGCTTTACCGTACACTTCTGGTAAAAACAGGACATAATAGGTGCTATTATTAGGCAATGCAATGGCTCTTACATTACCAACCTCAGAAGTATGGACATCTGAGTAGGGCTTGCTGAGATTCAACTTTGTGACAATCACAAGTGCAGTCATTCAACTTACTGAGCTATCGTGCTGACTTTTAAAATATGGAATTCAGACAGGATTCCAGGGGACATATTATTGGAATGTGCTTTCCCGATTTAGCTTTATATTTCACAGTAAAATTTGCTCATTTTGCATAGCCAATCTGAAAACACGCCTAGCTGAGTAAAAATGCCTTGCATTTTCCCAGCGCCTCCTGCACAGTAAATCTTTAGGCTCAGCCGAGAGCCAAGTTTGGCTTGTGGAGTTTTAGCTCACCTTTCTTATAAATTTCAGAATGTAGGTGTTGTGCAGGCCTCGGTTATAGTACAATACATTACTTTCTTCCTCTGTACTAAAAGATCTTCACAACATATATAAAGAAGCTTTCTTTAACACCCCCTCCTAAGCCTAGTATCTATAATCGCTGCTACAAAACGCATGTCGGCTACAAAAAGCAGATTATTTATTTTTCACCTCTGCTCTCACGCCTCTTGGGCAAGTCAGATCTTTGCATGTTTGAACTTTTACTTTCATTTTCACTATCTGCTATGCCTTTGAAGCACTCACCACTCTTACCCAGTTCCTTATCTATGCTTGCAGCATCCACACTTTTTTTCCTTCACATGCAATATCTAAAATTGATAACTGCAGAACAAAGCATTGAAAATACGAAGGCATAGCGCACGCTGGTGCAAGCACAAAGTCTCTGCTACTTCGCACATGTTCCCCTCCCTGTGATGTCAGACTTCCTGAAAGAACGGCTCTCGCTGGTGGTGGCAAGTCACAGAAGCACCAGCACCGCATGGAATACTCGAGCCAGCGCATTTAAGGCGCAATATCTCAGAAACAAAAGGTCAACTAGTGACTTCAGAAAGATAGTAACTGAGTACATTTCTTTTGTGGCACGCGGCAGGCAAAAGGCACAGGCAGCACGTAACTAAGTGCATTTCTTTTCTGGCACGCGGCAGTCAAAAGGCACAGTAACACCATCGTTTTATAGAGGAAAAAAAGCAAAGCAGGTATGAATTTGTGTCTCCCTGTAAGTTAAGATACTGAAGTGCAGCTACACCCCGAGGCCGAGTTTCCTGGGCAGAGGCTTGGTTGATGATCACGTCACCAAGCATTCTGTTCCCTCTGGAAAGGAAAGTGGGGGTCGCTCGGCCCCCACGCACACATGGCTGTGCCCGGCCCCTCCCCTTGCCCAGTCCTGATTGGGCGCGCGTCCCGCCTTGCCCCGGAAGCAGGTTTGCGCTTCCGGGGCAAGGGGGCGGGACCGTGCCAGCTGTGGGGTTCAAGAGCCTGGGGAGCGCGGGAAGCTGCCTCTTTGTGCCCGCGCTCCCCAGGCTCGCTCCTTGCCCCGCGGTGGGCACACTAATTTTCTCCTTTTTTATATTGCAGATTGCTGTTTCAGGGACGCCTGTTTGGATTTAACCCGTCGGCGGTTCTTTCGTGAAGGGAGTCAAGCAGGGACGCCAGGTCTACGGCTGGTCTCTCGTCGGGAGGAAGCGGGATATCGCGTTCGGGCCGAGCAGCGTTCAGGGCAGCCGGTCGAGGGGTGTGCAGGGACACATCGGAGCGAGGTATTTTGCGGGCGGGAGGCAGCGGGACGGAGAGCGGAGCACCTCGTGCAGCTAAGAGGCTTAAACACGGTCCCGAGCAAAAGTGGAGCAAAGCAGGGACTGGTAGGGTAGCGGTTGGATGGGAGGCTAAAAGGGGATTGGATTAATCGATCGCTCATTATAACCACTGTAAGGTAGGGGTGGGCACAAGGTTGTTGTGCAATTGGGGTTTATATATATTGTATATATACATTTGCTTAAATACCTGTGAGGCAAGTCGGTAGCACTGCATTTAAGTCTTTTCAAATCCTGGGATATTGGCATTGTCCCAGCCCAGGGCGAATCCTTTTCCAAGGTTTGAGTAAGTGGCTCTTGGGGTTGCCGTGAAACTCATTACATAGTGGGGCAAAGCCTTTGTACAAATTCAGAGCTCACCGCATTAGGCACTGGTTGGGTTACTGTGTGTAAAAAGGGCAGAACAGGTGGGGTACAGAGTCAACTCACACGGTGTATGAGTGCATGTTGACAAGGATTCAAACCCCAGCTGGGGAAAATCGTTTTTTACAAGTACTGGACATTCTTGGGTGAGCAATCACCCCCTCTTTTAGTTTCTACATCTGGAATTTGGTTCTTACAATTTTCTCATCGTAGGTTACGGGCAAAGGCCGGCGCGGACCAGATACCCGAGGAGCTCACGGTGGACGCCGGAATTTAAAGACCGTTGTGGACCAGTGTAGCTGAGGAGCTCGTGGTGGTCGGTGGACTACGAGGACGTGGGCAGGCCTTCATTTCACTGCTTCTGACGGGCCGCTGGGCTAGAGTTCGCTCGCCTGAAATAACACTCCAGGCTAGCTGGGGTGAGCGGTTACAGTAGCGTGGTGCCTAAGGCCAGCTCGTGAGCCTCCAACTTGGTCAGGTACGGAACACAGCGTGCTCATAAGTAACCTATTGTGTAGAGTAGGGTCAGGGCAACATGTCGGCTAGACGGGGTGCAAGGAACAAGAGTGTTGAATCAATGTTTCAAACAATGATGCGCAGGATGTCAGCAATGGACAAACGATTGGGGAAGGTGGACAAGTTGGGTGAGACCGTGGCAGAATTGGGAGCGAGGGTGGATGCCCAGGCAGGCCCATCGGGAAGGCCCAAGCGGACCATAGTGCACCCCAAACCAAGGGGGGAATTTGAGACACCGCCCAAACGTGCCATAACTAAGAAAGTAGGTGGTTGCCCCCCCAGGTCCGGGGAGGGTGGGAGGTCCCCGAGCCCAAACCCTAATATACTGCCTGGGGGTCCTGTTCCGCCCCCTGCTCCACAAGCACCACCAATGAGTGTGCCAGCAGTGCCTGGCGTGCCACCGATTGTCCCAGCCCCCTTGGTTACCCCTGCATCAGTCGCACCAGCGACCATCCCTGTCCCGTCACCTGTCCCACCGGTCACTCCAGTTCAGGGACCAGTGCCGCCCGAACTGGCAGCACAGATAGCGGCGGTACTTCCTTGGTTGGGAATTGGGGGAGTGTTACCTGCGGCAGCATATCCCTCGGCAGAGGCCCAGAAAATGGTTGCTCAAATATTGCTGGCTAGGGGCGGGAATGGCACTCCGAGTGCACCAATTTCTCCCCAAACAGGTCCAGCGAACGATGGTGAGGCGGTCAAGTCGGTGGACGCTAAACAGCCCAACGAAAGTGGTAAGGAGGTAACACTGCCGGTGCTGGGCGAAGGCGCAATTCCCTCCAGGGGGGAGAGTTTAGCGCAGCACGTGTCTCAAAGTGTGAAGGAGTTAATCTGGGCAGACAAATATGTTAATATTTTTTCGCTATTGATTGACAACAGGGAATGGGAATATGCAAAATCTCAGAAGGATATGATGTTGCCTAGTGAGTGGCGCTCACAACTGTACAAATTTAGGGTGGAAGAGACGCTCGCCAATTGGATCAGGGCCTTTTCAGTGTATAGTGCAGTGATTGGGGAACGCTTCTCAGGTTTGCAAACTGTGATGGCCTGCTATCAGAGCAGGATTACAATGTACCATGAGAATCATGGGGGGGATACATGGAAGGAGTACGACATAGCCTTCAGGAAATCAAGGGAGTTCAACAAGTCATTAGCTTGGGACACAGTCGATTCCATTTCCTGGCATTCCCAGTTCGAGAAGGGTCAGGCCGCAAGCACTAGCACCTCCGGTAACAGGGGGTATTCCCCCAGACCCCAGCAGTCCTTTCAGCAGCCCTTTCGACCAGCGCAAGGGGGGGAGTCGGCCATCAAGTCCAGAGGTAGTGCAGGTGGGAAGGGAGTGTGCTGGGATTTCAATAGGCGGACGTGCAACAGGGCCCCGGGCACCTGCAAATTCAGGCACGCATGTAACTTATGCGGCCACCCGTCCCACCCGGAGACCACATGCAGGTCAAAGGGCAATGGGGCTGGGAACAGAGGGAGGAGAAAACCAGAATAGCAGAATTCAGCCCCCGGTGACGCATTCCCCTATTTTGGTGACGGCTATGATTCCCTGGCTCAACAGATACCCTAATCACAATTCCGCTAGGATGTTACAGGAGGGTTTCACGCATGGTTTCCGGATTCCCGCTGGGGGGTACACCGGGGCACCACAGTGTAAGAACCAGTTGTCAGTACAGATGAACCCCAAGGTGGTAGTGGACAAAATTGAAAAGGAACTGCGCCTAGGTAGGGTAGCGGGGCCTTTTTCTGACATCCCTGTGCATAATTTTGTGTGCTCACCTTTAGGAGTGGTACCTAAGAAGGAAAAGGGCGAGTTTAGGCTAATACACAATTTGTCAGCGCCCAAGGGCATATCTTTGAATGATGCCATAGATGAGTCCATTTGTAGAGTAAAATATGCATCCTTTGATCAGGCGGTGGAAATGTTGAGGACTTTGGGTCCTGGGGCACTGATGGCCAAATCGGACATTGAGTTAGCCTTTAGGCTTCTCCCAGTGCACCCGGCAGATCAGCGCCTGTTAGGTTTCACCTTTGATGGTAAATACTACATGGATATGTGCATGCCCATGGGCTGCTCTATTTCTTGTGCATACTTTGAGCAATTCAGCTCTTTCCTCGAATGGGTCTTAAGACAATCTACAGGTCACTAGTCGGTCATGCATTACCTAGACGATTTTCTTTTCCTGGGCCCTGCAGGCTCTCGGGAGTGCGCGTGGGCATTGCAGGAGTTTTGCGTGCTCATGCGTACTTTTGGGGTGCCGCTAGCGCAGGGGAAAACGGTTGGGCCAATAACGTGCCTAGAATTTCTGGGGATTGAGCTGGATTCTATGGAAGGATGTTTCAGGTTACCCAAAGAAAAGATCCAAAAATTCAGGGCAACACTGGAATTATGTTTACAGACTAAGAAAGTCACTCTACAACTGTTGCAGCAGACAGTGGGTCAGCTAAACTTTGCATTGAGAGTGATTCCCATGGCACGCCCATTTTCCCGCTCAATTGCACAAGCCATGAAGAGTCTGCGGGAAAAACATAATCGAACACGGCTCTCTGTTGAGGTTTGCCAGGACATGCGTATATGGTTGGCATTCCTGGAGGATTTTAATGGAAAGATTCTGTGGGGCGCCCCCGCGCTGTCCTCAGCTGAGTTAGGTTTATGGACTGACGCTGCAGGCAGTGTGGGGTTTGGCGCGATTCTGGGCAAGAAATGGGTGGCGCAGAAATGGCCAGGATGGTGGGAGGAGAGCGGGCTGACGGCAAACATTGGATTCCTTGAGCTCTTTCCAATCTGGGTGGCATTGAAAGTGTGGCCGGAAGAATTGGCCAATCACTCTGTAATTTTCTGGTCGGATAACATGACGGTGGTGGAATGCATCAATCAACAGGCGGCGAGGTGTTGCTTCATACTGCGCCTGTTGAAAGAGATTGTGCTGTGCTGCATGAAACTGAACAACATACATTTCAGGGCCAAACATGTCCCAGGGGTCTTAAATAATGCAGCTGATGCCCTTTCTCGCTTTAAGATGCAGGTATTCAGGGAACACTTACCGGCTGCAGAGGCCTCCTCAACTCACTTCCCAGCGACTCTCTGGCAGATTGGTGCCCCCAACGACACGACCTCATGGCAGCCAGCCTGGCGCCAAAGACAAGGACAGCTTATAAAGGGGTGTTCAGGTCTTATTGTGATTTTCTGAGGCATGATTGGGAGAGCAAGTGGGATCGGGAGGCTAGTTTCAATGGATACTTGACCACCTTACACAGTGAGGGGCGCACAGCGGCGACAGCTAGCAGACACAAAGCAGCAGTATCCTTTTTCGCACGTGCCAGGGGTGTTAGGGATCCAACAAACAGTTTCCTAGTCCTGAAAGCACTGAGAGGATGGCGGCGCTTGCAACCACCCACCGCAGATGTCAGGAAGCCGATAGGCTTTGACCGCTTGTCAGCATTGCTCCTCGCCCTACAAGACACATGCAGTTCTACGGCCGAGGTGGGGTTGTTTAGGGCTGCTTTCACCCTGGCATTCTACGGGGCTTTCAGAGTAGGCGAACTGGTGGCAGCCAACAAGCTAGACAGGGAGGGTGGTCTTCAGTTGCGTGACATCACCATAAGGGACAACACAATGCAAGTTACCATTCGGAAATCCAAGACTGATCTGGAGTCCAGGGGTCAGATTCTGGTCTTACACCGGGCACCGAGTAATCCATGCTGCCCGGTGTCGCACGTGGAAGCGTTAATTAGGTAGCGCGGAGCGTGACTTAGGGGAGCATTACTCATGCATTCGGACAGTACCCCTTTGACCAGGTTTCAATTCCAGAGAGTATTGGACATGAGTATCGCTAAAACAGGTGGCGATCGCAAGGAATTTGGGACGCACTCCTTCAGGATAGGGGCAGCCACTGAGGCCACTGCAAGGGGGTTGAATGTCAGTAATGTGAAGAGGATTGGGAGATGGTCTTCCAATGCCTATAGGCGGTATGTGCGGTTGCACATGTTGTAAGGCTTTGTCACCACCCCGCTGACGCCTGTGTTTTTGTCTTGTTTAAATTCTAGTTTCTCGGGCCTGTGACGCAGGACGGAAACTAATGATGGGACACCAAGCTCGACCATCAACATCCAGGCAACGGCAGGAAGACACACGGAGGACAAACGTAGTATGGGTAGTCGGTCATTCGTATGTTAAACGCGCTAAACCAATTTTCCTTGCAGGGGGGGTAGACGGAGGGCGGAGTACGCGGGTTTCAATATCTCCTTCCATGGCAGAGGGGGGCTTTGCATCAGTCAGCTTAAGGGGTTCATGTCAGAGCTTCTAGTAAGGTACACCTCACCACCTTCAGTGGTTATCTTGCACTTGGGCGGGAATGATCTGGTAGATTTGGGCAGAAGGGTCCTGTTAGAGGAAATCATCTCAATGGCAGGATGGCTGGCAAAACAGTTACCGGACTGCACCATAGTGTGGTCACAATTGATACCAAGATTGCAGTGGAGGGGGGGTGAATCAGTCAGGGCGTTGAACAACTCGGTAAAGAGGGTCAACAACAAAATAGACAAGCTATTTCGAACTCCTTACTTACAGAGCATAAATCATGGCTGCATTTGGGGGGAACAGTTCTATCTACGGGATGGGGTCCATTTGACTGAGTCGGGGAATGCCCTTTTCATAAGGAACATCGTTGCATGGGTAGAAGGTTTTGCCGGAAAGTTATGACCTTTTAGTGTAGGTTTTGTGGGGGGGGGGCCAGATAGTCGGTCAACTATGCTGGCCTGTGGCGGTAAGGTCATAATCGGTGAGCAGCAATTTAAGGTCCTTAGGTGGGGGCGGCCCCATTCACGAAAGGGGTCGCCCAGGGGGAGGGGCCATTGGTCTTTCCCAGAACTTCAGGGGCAGGATATCCGCTTGCTTGGGTGCGGGGGAGGGGAGTCAACGCTTTCCTCAGGCTGGTAGCCACCCCACACATACACTATGCACTATGACACTAAGGGCGCGAGTGTAAGGGCCCTCCTGTTATGGTTAAATGGAGTTCACCGAGCGCACGAGGGTAAACGGGCCCTTGTCGCGCATGCGCATCTCGGACGTGAGAGCGTAGCTGGGTAAAAGGATCTGACACCGGTTAGCGACCTTGCCGTAAGACAGAAAATTATTAGTAAATGCAAATTTAATATCAGGATGTTAGATTCGGTTAGGAACACGCTGTATTAGAGATTTGTTAAGGTTAGCCCATCATACCTGTCAAAATGAATGTAAATCTAATGTTCTGAAGTTTGCATTTTAATAATTATGTAAATGTTAATTTTATCAATTTTTAATTTTGTCTCATATTTTAATAAATACGGCCGGGGAGTCTCGGGCTCGAGGCTCCCCGCCTTCCAAAGAAAATTCTGTGTTAGAAGTTTGAATATGTAACGGTGTTCTGCATGTTATGGCGGGGGGTGGCCGGCAGTCACAGACCATGTGCTCTCTAGAGGTGGGCAAAACAACACATTGACAAGGAGAGTATAGCCCGAGCCAGGGGTCAGCTTCGGCTCTTGGAGTCCGTGCACGAGCCAAGTCATGAACATGTTTGCTATGTAAATAATACAACAAACGTCACCTAAAATATTATAAAGTCTCTTAAATATTAAAAAAAAGTGTATTTCTTTAACACATAAGTGGCTGGAAGCAGTGCTTAATTTATAAAATATTAAGTGCCAGGGCTCTGACCAGGAGGCCACTGCAGCTTGCACCACCCATTGCCCCTGTCATCGCTGAACAACTACTAACCATCTCTCTTGCTTGTAAATGTGACAGATCATGATATTCCAGGTCCCCAAAGCTAAAGAAATGGGTGGGGAGGCAGGAATTAGCAATTTTAATGTATATTGTATTCCTAAACAACTGTTGTTCTGCTCATCTCTAAATTAGATAGCAGCGCCACCATGTGGTAGACTGTTCTGTGTGTGGTGTTGACAATTAGATGCCGGTGCCCAGCACCGGAAACCAATTAAGCCCGGTGCTGAACACCGGCTCAAATTAAGCACTGGCTGGAAGAAATTAGTTCAAAATTGACATTCGACTTAAAAACCAATATTAGAATGTGTTTAAAAGCTGCTGCAGAAATGTGTTGACTTAGAAATGGCAGGCAGAAAAATATGGGCACATTATAATGCGAAATAAATCTTTCTAATTCATAACTAATACCCACAAGAGTTATTAATATTATTCTTAAGAATGTGCACCTTCAGTTTAGGCCTCAAGATCCTATCATTTCAATATTTGCACATTACGTAATAACGCTTATTTAGAACGTTAGGCTAGCACCAGCATCTTGCTTAGGAATTTACTGATTCATGTGACTCACTCAGCTTCTTCACTCCAAATTAGATCATTTACCTGAATACAATGTGACTTGTTGTAGTGCTATTTTAAATAATGATTTAGATATTTATGGATGTTCAATTAGAATATGTTGATTGTTTGCCTAATCTTTTCTAGACAGGCCTTTGTCTTCGTATTGAGACACATAGAGCATCCTTTAGCTTAGGTAAGAAGATTTTCATGAGAACTTTCCTCCATGTAATGACATTTGCAACAGTGCTATAATAATGTACCAGCATGAATGCTTCTTGTCGGAAGCAAGGAAAGGGACATCGGAAGCTTGACACAAGAGAGAATATCATTGGATTAGAAGGATCAATGCCTAACAATATTTGCTACAATATTTCTCAGTTAATATTAATGTGTTTCGAGCTAGTTAGTTTAGATGAAGCTTTGAAGAAGTCTGAATGCGGAGCTGATAGACCCATCATCACATGTGTTTTGATTTATGCTCTCACTAATGATTTCTTTATTGATTTCTGTAAATTGACTAATTTGAATAAAACTGCAAAACGATACAAATCTTTTAAAATTATTAAAGGTGTTGAAACTTTTTGAAACTTCTCATCATTGACTGAAATTCTAATTGTTGATGATATAGGCCGAATTTAGGTTTTGTTATAGCTCCATTCACATCACAGTGGCATTGTGCTCATTGACCTTGTTTAAAGCCATCAGGATTTCCCATGGATGAAGTCTGAAAGTTGGTGTTAAAGTTTGAAATCATATTTGGCTAATCCTCAGGATTTCACAAATGGCCCAGATTATTACAGGGCAACATTATGTTGCATTAAATCAAATACAGAAGGTTTTTGTACAACTGGTATGGATAATGAAGATAAATGAGTTTTGGAGAAATAAAATATTTGCCTATGATCACACAATTTAAGTGGCAAAGCAGAAATTTATCCAGGTTTTCCTCTTTAACTTTGTACAAATCTGCCACTAAATGGGTATCTGTTTGTAGTTCCTTATGTTAAGGCTTTGCTTTTACCTCTTTGTGAATGTTTCTGCAGGTTTGATACAGCACAAACTCGACCAGTACATATTGAAGCACTTTACATGAGCAGCAGTGACATTACACAAGGTCACATTCATTTGTCATAGGCACAGGAAGATTATGTGATTTGCCCAGAATCACAGGATGTCGAGCTGATGTCAACACTCCAATCTGGTTTCCCATTTTCAAAGTTAACTGCTCTGGTTGCAACACAACAAAAAAGGCTGAGACAAGGTGGCAGGCAGAAGCCAATGAAAGCTCAGCTCGTTATGGGCTCGATGTCTCAACAGGACCTCAAGCTGAGCCATAGCCAGTCTTCAGACTCAAGCCTGGCTTGAGCTCTCGGATGGCTCATCCACCTCTAATGCTCCAGGCGGATCTTCACTGATGTCCTATCATTTGGCTGAATCATGAGGAAGAAACACCTCTTCCGACAATAATTTTCTATGCCTTAACTGACTGAGTTTACTACCTGCCATTCCTGTACCACGGCCTCCATGAAGCTGCCCATGGTGGGACGGATGTCTCACAAAAAAAAAATGAAAGCACTGGATGTGTTCTTCTCCTTCCACCCCAAAAATATATGGGCAAACTGTTGGTCCCTTTAAAACAATTCCCACTTATAAATTAAATATTACCTTATTGTTTAGCTCTAAATTAATCAAAATGATCATATTATATATTACAGATCGGTGTTACAAACTCAGTAAAGAATTAGACTTGCCAATAATACTTTGTTTTATATATAGAATGTGAATTAAGAGGTTTTTTTAATGAGTGCTGTATTGAACGCTGCAAAGTAGATACTTGACAATGACAAATACATCAGTCCTTGACTGTTAGTTACTATCATTTTGCATCTGAAACTAGTAATTTCACTTTAAACACCTTAACATGGGCTGAAAATATCCAGCATGTAAGCAATGCTAGATACAACACCAGTACTGGCTAAAAGTGTCATTCATCACATGAGGCCTTCGCCAACTGGTCAGCAATTAGTGAAAAGAAGATCAAAACCTAATTCCAACAAGGAGATTTGTTCTTTGATTTGTAGCGTCTTAGCACAAGTAAGCCCCATTGTCAACTTTGGTTTTAAAATAAATTCAATAACATTGGACAGAGGATGCACTAATCTGAACTGATTCTCTGGCCAAAAGCCTTAGTTAGAAAATGTATCTATTTCCCCAAACCCAGTCAATTTTCTACATAAATCTATAAGTGTCAATTAGTTCTGGATAACCCACTGGGAAATTTTGATCAACACTGATGGTTAAATGAAGTGGAAAGGCCAATGTTATTATTATAAAAAATATTTAAAAGTAAGCCTTCTTAAAGTTGGGTAGCAAAACTAAATTATGTCAAGAATCAGCATTTATTAGAGATTGTACGTAAATGCAAACCACTAGCCGTATCAAAAGGCCACCTTTGGCTCGTCCATTAACTGTAGGCATGGCATGAACGGTAAAAGTCGCAAAACCGTCTATATACCAGGCAATAGGAGGCCATGCTTCTTGCAAAATCATAGTACGATACTGCTTAATGCACTCTGTCCAATATTCATCTTCAATTATGGAATGTAAAAAAGCTTTGCTCTAAGAAATAAAATTATAATAATTTTCTGGGCCTTCTACTACAGTTTCCCTGTGTCATGTGTATATCTAATAGGAACACGACTATTGGGAAACACTATTGTGTATGTTTAAATTGAATGTGCAGCCATTAAAAAGAGGACACCCATTGGGAGGAAGATTATTTATCAATGTGTCATTACAGTTTTCAAGCAACCACGTTCTATTCCCCACCAGCACACGAATTTGAGCAGGAAGGACAGCCTAAATGGCAGAACTGCTCGACCTCCAACCAATCGTTGTAAACCGAATTCTCAAGAAGGGTGATTCTCTAAAGTTAATTACAACGTAATCACCTTTAATAGTCTTAGGAGAGTTGGCAACCAAATGGGCAGGTGTTTAACCATGTAAATCTGATCAAAACTGACTCTTGTGTAGCTCAATTTCTTGTTTAGCCAATGGATGACTTTATTTTTAGGTTTGGCATTAAAGAAGACTATTTGATTTTGCTAAAGTTATACCTTTGATATACTTACTTATAGGGGTTGTCAGCCCTCTAAATCCATTGTCTGTAATTGCCTCCTTCACATTTTTGTTTCACCCACTACAGCATATATCATGGGCAAAGTGTCATCCGGCTCCAGCCATTGGCCAACTTCACCGTGATTAATTACATTATTACATTCTTTTCTTTCACAAGGAGCACATTCACACAAAAAGTAGTTTGAAGTGTGAAGTGACTGGGGCTTCTCAGTTTAGTCCTCTCGAATAATAATGGGTGTATCTATGTGTAAATGTCTAAAATACACTTAAATATGTGCCAAGAAATTGTTTTAAAGACATAGAAAGTCACTTGCTTGAACATTGGCATTGGGTATTTTGCATTTGAAAACAGATGTGGTATATGTATAAAATAATTAGAAACCAGTGAACGAACATGACATACTGAAGCTTGAGTCACAAATAATTATTAAAATGAGATTCAAAATAAAATACTGGCACTGGAATAAGTACATGTGTCAGAGTGATTAAGCCCATTGTAGCATTGAATGCCAATTGTGGAACCTTTTTTATATAT
This sequence comes from Lissotriton helveticus, assembly GCF_964261635.1. NCBI lineage: Eukaryota > Metazoa > Chordata > Amphibia > Caudata > Salamandridae > Lissotriton > Lissotriton helveticus. Next base: position 1,788,227,210 of record NC_136063.1, on the reverse strand, counting down.
TTATTTTTTAAATGAGGCATGAATAAAGCACACATTCCCTCTCATAGCTGAAAGAGGTATGTCAGAGTTAGATATGAAAAATCAATACTGTTCAAATGCATATTTACCTCAATAACTTAAACTGTCACTTGCCTCAGTGACCACAGTCCTAACTCTCAAAGGAGAGCAGTATGAATGTCTAGAGCTGGATGTAGGCTGCGTGTAGGCTTCTAAAGGTGTGCCAATGTCTGGGCGATCCCTTCAAGGTTCTAATATATGAAGCAGGATTTGCGACGCTGCGTGCACTGCACAGTACAGCTGCCAACTGCTGCAAGTCATTTGTCCTAACTTTAAAGTCAATTTCACTTTGGATTCAGACACTTAAATATCATTTGTATGTTCTTACAAGTACCAAGATGCAGCCAGTTATGGCTTAGTGCATCTCCAACAGTATAGGAATAGTTAGATGAACTCTACAAGCATCAACAACTTGGTGAATCTGGCTCACATGGTGCTACTACTCTGCAAGCAACGTCTGCCAGTTGTAATGCACCATGTGACACAGACCTGTTGCTACATCCAGAAACCATTTGGAGCTCCATAGAAAAGAAATGGGACTTGGAGGCTTCTAGATCCACTAAGAGTTCTCTGGTATTACATGCAAGCAACCTGGATGTAATTCTACTATTATTTCACCCTATCAGATTGATTCAAAAGCTCGCACTAACAACTGATTAAAGGTTGAGGAGCAAAGAACAGAATCCAGTCAGAGATTACAGTCATGCTTATTTGTCTGCATAGGATTCTATTGGGGCAGGAAGTGATTAAAGGTGTGCAAAGTTGCAAAACATTATTTGGCAACATTATTTAATATCTGACGAAAACTTAATGACTTTTGTATCAATTCAAAAAGTTCTGCATATACAATGCATAAAGCAATAAGGGGCAGATTACTTTCCAGTGCATTTTTTTGCACAGAGAAAGTGCCTCTTTTCATCACAAATATCCCTTTGTGTCGCTTTGCGCCACTTTGTGTCATGTGGAAGTTGGATTGGTGGTAGTTGGGTGTTTCAGCGCAAGCACCCATGCTTTTTGACGCAAAGCCCTACCTATGTACTAAAATTGTCAGACGACGCTTTGTGCAAAACAAAAAAAATACCACCTACTAAAAGTATGTGAAAAGTTGGAGAAAAAGATTTTATTTCTCTAAACACTGCACACCTTGCATGTGTGCTTTACTGTACAACACACATCCAAAGTGTGACACTTTTAAAAACTGTCTAGGCAAAGGTTTTTTTTGTTGAAAAAGTATACTTTTAATAGAAAACCTTTGCCAGACATCAAGCGCACATGCAAAAATCAATGCAGGATAGTGCAAATGTGTATGTAAAGTGTTAGACAGCCTGTTTGTCTGCTAGCACGAGGGAGGGTCGCATCAGCAGGTCATAATTAGTAAATATGGCTTTGTACTGCTCTCTCCTCCTTGCACAATGTTGCGCTGGAACATTGATGTCCACCAATGTACTATATTTTAATTAATTTGCCCCAAGGTATTCTTTTTCACCAATGTTCCCATCAACTTAAAATAACTTTGGAAGAGGTATACGTACAAAGAAATAGTATGTAATAAATGTTCATATTGCCTGGGCACTGCCTGAGTGAAACTTATCTTGCAATGCAAAGAAAATCATATTGCAATGCAGAGTAAATCTTCAATTGGGCAAGATAAAGCAGGATACATTGCCACGTTCTTCAAAAGCAAACATTGGCAACTATGCAATAATTCAAACTCACTTTGCCGAAAGCCGTATTGCCCACATGCTGTCAAATGTTAGCAGATGTTCCCCTCTCCATGCACCCTCACTTTCATAGCACACCCATATTTGTGAGGAGGACATTTATTATTAGCCATTTCCCTCATCAGACGCTGTGATCCACTTTACTACCTCCATATTTGTGCTTTGCTAGGGAAATAGCATGTGAATCTAGCTGAAGGTTTACTCTTGTATTTATGTGTTGTACTTTTTTGCAAAACCATTTTTTACAAGCCAACGATGTGATCACTATGGCTGTGTGTTGCTTCCTTTTGCTCACAAATGTGTTATATATTGCAGCGCTTGGGTTCATCCATATTTTGACCTGATTTCTTTTGCATGTATTTTTTTCACTGTACCCAGAACCAGAAATTGAATTTATTGCTTTCTGAATATGTGTTTTCTCTCTCAATTTATGTATGATCCTGCCCAACCTTTTGCTGTCTTCAGTGGGATAAAAAAGCAAGAGACCTAGAAAGTAAACGCAAAGAGGCAGCATAAGATGATTTTCGGTTTATTGACTATATATCAATATATGAATAGCAATTTCATCTCCTGGGACAGTTTGACATGATGGGCCGTATCACATAACGTGAGCTCTGGCGGTGACAATAAGTTGGCGCTGACTGGTATCTTAAGTGGTTGAAGAGCAAGAGAGGAACTATGTTTCCACCTTAGACAGGAGTAAATGGTGTTTGTCACAGGACTTTTAAAGGCATGTGCTGCTATTGGCTGGAAATATAGCAAGGTTTCCAGACCTAACAAAAGTATCTACGTAAAAAACAAAATAAAACAGACTAAAATACACCAAATTAAAAGGCAACAAGGCACATCACAACTAAAAAGTCAAAACAGTATGCAACACAATAACTACAGTGCAACAAAATGAATTCACATTGCAATGAATGCAGCAAATCAACACCATCACCAGCACAACACAAAATTACACAGCAAATGTGTACAAACGTTCTGTCACACGTTCCCACCCCCAGAATCCTGCTTTCCTATTGCTGTGGTTAAAGGGTGTTGAGCAAGCACTAGCTTTACAGAACCAGTTAAATCTTTTTGTGAGCCAGCCGATATGTTTAAAGAACCATATTTTGTGTTAATGTTCACACTTAGAAATAGCAAAAACAACATTAAGCTCTAGCTAAAAGCATTATAATGATCTTAAAAGAATTACTTCAAACAAGGCCGGACAGCTTGGAAACCATAATTATACATATAGGTCCAGGTGTGAGGAGATTCAATTAACACCTTAGGCGCCATGTGAGGCGCTTTATAATAAAAAAAACTCCTGTGGCCAGAATCCCCGGCCAATCGAGCTGGCATTCACCAAGGCCTGGTGTAATAACAGATAGGACTGTTTCACCTAAGTGCCATTTTCTCGTCCACTGAGGCAGTTCATACATATAATGCTGGCGAAAATAAACGACGACCTACTTTCAATAATGCAATTCACTGGAGCACGGACCAATTGCTACAGGAGTACATAATACGTTCTGCTATTAAGTGAATCCACATTATTTGCTGAAAGGATTTACGAAGAGATAAAGATCACTGCGTACTGGCGCGTGACAGTACCTTTTCATTCTTCCCAGCTAGATGCAGATTGCATCAGTGTAACACTTTGTGCAGCACCGAGGCTTTCGAGCAATGCTCGCACAAGGCCCCAGGACTTCAGCAACACTCCGCACAGTGAACTGCTCTTCTGCAACGTGACTCGAGTGTGCATCGTGATTTGGCGAATGTGCTGACCGCAGAGCCTGATGCAAAGAAATGTCTGAGCAGAACAGGGACCTTTTATTACCACCCACATTTCAGCAATTATTTTTCAACAATTCTAAAACTGTATTTTTTTTTTTATAAATGTTAATTGCACACTTAAAGGTTAGTTAAGTGAAGGTACTGAGCCGCATTGCCCTTTCTTTCCTGCCATAATCTGCCCTTTCCTACCTATCTCCTTACTTCATATCCCCTCATTAGGCGACTTTAACTTAAGGTGGGCCAACACGTGGGCAGTTAATGGCCAGGGTCATCACATCCAACAAAACACGCTTAGATCTTAAAACCGACCATAGCTCGCGCCTCCAAGATAAAAAGCTGTAATTTGATGAATAAATTCCTGAATCCTTTGTACCTGCTTAATCTAAATTATTTGGCATATGCACGCACACGCATTGTGTTGTAGAGGAAATGTTTTGATATAAAACTGATGGGTAAAAGTAAATGAGGGATACATTTGTGTATGCCTTGGTTGATGAGATATAGCTGGTTTGACCCTTGTGGTGGTGCGACTCGCGAGGTCATACCTATGTATAAGGAGTTTCCGTCTGATTCAAAAGGGTACTGCAGCAAAATAACTATGCCATTCATTGAACTGCCTAGCACGGCACACACTACCACCTCGTTGGTCTTTCTGGTCACCACTCCTACTCTATGAGCTTGAATCCTTATAGAGTATGGATTGATACAAGAGGACCGACAACTGGCAACGTCTTGATTGCTTATCAATAATCTTCATTATTCCGAGCCCATTCACCAAAACCTGGGGTAGCATCAGTGACATGATGTGTATTTTGATTCCCTGATGATGATACAGCTCTTCAAGAACCTTCTGTTGGCTGCTGAAGAGATGGGAACAGGACATGGATAGAGAACTACTAAAAACGTTCTCTTTCCTCAAGACTCTGAGTCGAAGGGCCGCAATGGCAGTGCCATGGGTACCTAAAGGCAAGCCAAGGGCAGCTGCTACTTCTCTAGCCTCCTTTACTTGATACCCATCCTATAATGAAGTTGCATGATCACATGGCAGGAGATAAGCATAGGAAAATCCCTATTAAAAGACACATATTTGTTCATATTTACTTCTTCTTTCGCTGCCGTTGGGCTCGCACGAGGAAGTATAACAAGGCAAATTCAAACAAATGTCAGGAAGAAAGGATAGAGCAATTGGTGGGCTATGCCCACTTAGCAGGTGCAGGAGCAGCTGTGCTTTCTTTGGGCCATTAATGGCTCTGGAGGCAGACGCTGCTGGTTATTTGGCAGAACTCTCTCAGTGTGGGACCCTGGCGACTACAGAAAGGGGCATTGATGGCTCAGATCTCCAAGGTTGTGGCACGGGCCACTTAAGCCTCTGCCTTGTGCTCTTTATGTGAACGCTTATACCAAAGATCTCATCCAGACTACATGCACCTGTGTTGTTGAGGGTTACATACAATATTGTATCCAAGTTAAGTGTCCTCTTTCCATTTCAATGGAAAGTTGTTCCAGAGATTGAATGTGGTTTTTCAAAAACACATTTTTTTAAAATGTATTTTCTGTGCACTTGATGTGCCCAACATGTAGTGCATAGCCTATGTTCTCTGAGGTTTAATCACATCGAACTCATCTGCATTCTCGACTCGTCTAATCCACTTGAGATGCCAGAGACTGTTATCATATTACCCTGTAATCTGTTTAGATCCAGGCTGAACATGTTAATTAAAGCTCAAATCTTCTTATAGATTTTGCTGCCTAACAACCTCACAGCAGATTTTTCTCGTTATAGTGAATCCTACGTGCAGCTGACCACAATTAAATATTAAACACACTGCCAAGCAAATACAAATGGCAGAAACTGTTGACACAATCACGTTGTTGCTTCTCGCACAAAGCATGTACTGTCTTGCAGTTTTCAGTACTTTTTTGTGTTAACATACTGGTGATGGCTAAATGCTTTCAGTGGACACTCTGTACCACATGTATATACATCAGAGAGGTATTGCACAGCATGCTGGATGTGCTGTTGTATTTACATGACTACATGCAACATCAACAGATCATGGTCTAAGCTCGATTCAAATTTATCCTGTCAATGTTTCTCCAATACAGTTGCATTTATCAAATGAAGACCGTGTTATATATGCAAGCCAACGTGTCTGGTATGCATTTTGAGTGCTGACTAAAACATTTAAAATTTTAAAAAAAGCTTGCTGTACTGAGTAAAAATTTGAAAAATGATTGTTTTCTGATTACAATGAGATAAGGAATGAAATGGGTCATGATTCAGTCTACTTTTGAGAGGTAACAACAGTTGCGGCCGGTATTATTCGCGGGTGGGGGGTAACGCGGGAAGGGGGGTCACGCAAATGTAATAATACATTTTAAAGACGTACCTGACAGCCGGCCGGCAAGTTCCCGCATTGTCTCGGCTCCGGCTCCCGCTCATGAACAGGAAGCAGGCATCCTCCCTCCCCTAAGCCAATCACAACACTGCAATGGCAACGTTGTGATTGGTCGGGAAGGCGCCCAGCCAGGCGCCTATGGAGGGGCTGTTTTCTCCATATAGGCTGCATTGCAGCCTGAATGGAGAAAGGGCAGAGTGCGCATGACTGGTTTGGGCAGCTCCAGAGGGCTGACCAAACCAGTCATGCTCACTCAGGAGTGGGCACACCACTCCTCCCCTGCTCGTAGAGCAGCCACGCCCACTTGCCCGCCCGCAACCAAACATTTCTGCTTTCTCACAGTGCGAGAAACAGAAACATAAAATGGTAGTTTTACCATTTTATGTTCCTGCTTCTTGCACTGCGAGAAAGCAGTGGGGCGACACTCCTCCGCCCTAGTGGAGGAGCCACCCCTGGGTAACAATAGACCCTCTTGCATTGTAATGCAAGCACGCCACAGGAGGCAGAACGATACACCAAACAGCCAATAGCATGAGGTGTTATAATAATCAAGTGAAAAGCATCAGGCATCTAAACCTCAATGACATGTTTTTGTTACCAGTCTGTGTCATTCAATAGAGACATTATGGATCAAGCAGTGGAGCTTTACAATCAAGATAAGTGGAAGGCCGAGGCCTTTCCAGCAATGATAACCAATGAGCAAAGACGAGGAGCTCATGACCTGAATAGCATTTTGAGTGATTAAAGTAAACTCTCTACACAACATGCATTGTTGAAATCACAGATCAAAAAACAGCATTTAACAATAGCAATAACCATGCAGCAAATTACCCCAAAAGAACTTAATGGGCAGTTATACAATGCATCTATACATTAGGGGCCCGGTTTACAAATTAATCCCTCAAAAAGTCTTAAATCTGCTCCTGTCAAATGAATTCTACATTTGAATAAAGTGAAGGACAAGTACTGAATTCACAAATAATCTCGGCAGAACTTCATGGCTATGAATGAGAGTTGTAAATGCTCAGGAGTTCTTCAAATTGCCAATTCATTAATGCACACTTCCAAAATTACCTTTTATTTTGGCCTATGGCATTACCCCTTCTTTCATTGCCCATGTAAGCACGGGGTGTTCTTGTCTCATTCCTATTCTGTAAAGGCACTTACTTCTGTCTTTTAAGGAGTAAATGTGTGTATTTACTGGTTGCGAAACTACCTGCAACAGGTGAGTGAAAACCAAGTCAAACACCCTTTGCCACACTACTAATCAGACACTGATACCGGCATATTGTTCACCATCGCAAGTGCATTTTATGATTGCAAACTCCCATATTCGGTTTCTGTGAACAAGAAACTAGGTTCTAGAACTTATAACACATTGGTTTTTTTTTTAACTCTTAAATGCCACTTAGGTGCACAAATGGTGTCTGAGCTAGGCCAAAATAGAGCTCATACAATTTTCTTTATAAAATAAGCACTAAAACCAGAAACACGTATAAAATGCATAGCGCCAGAGAAATTTAGTCATAGGATTTCATCGTGTTCTTAAACAGCAGGTGTTTGAAAACAGAGCAACCGTTGAGTCAAACCATAAGTAGATTGTAGAAAGGGAGCTGTGAGAAAAGTGAATCATAAGAGTGTCTTAGCTTTCCCTATCACAGCCTTAGAATCTATGTACCCAAATATCTCTCTTCCCCTTCTGGTCTACTGTAGAGCTAAAGGGTCTTTTGAAATCTGGTAAGAATCCACACTGACAAGCAGAATACGAGTTGGCAGTGGGCTCAGTAGTCCCTGAAAGAAGACATTTATTGAACACGGATTGTACTCTACCAGTAGCTTTATTTCTCTCTTCGATGGATGTGTGAACATTTCCGCACACCACAGTAAGCGAATGATTTATTTATCACACAGGAATCTCTGATCCCAAAGAGAATGCACATGGCCCTCTAACCTTCTAATGTATCCTAATTCCTACATAAGGGCAGACAGAGTGTGAGATCTGCATACATGCAGTTCTCAGTAGAAGAGTGGTCTGGTGTCCACTTATTTTTCTTTCTTCTTTAGCTATTCTGTCCACGTGGTCATGCAAATATGCTTTTTTCTGATTATATCACAGCACCAGCCATTGGTTGCCGACTTTTTTTTCACTTAGGCTGTTTCATTTCCTCTCTGCCTTAGGTAGACTACTAAATTGACTGCTAAATATATAACTTGCACAGCCTCCCACGGTCAATGCCAGTTTGAGGCAAAGTAATGCTGAAAGATTACGTGGGAATGCAAACCCACAACTCAAGGCTAACACTGGGCAATGCCTGATCATGACTCAGCTATCCAAGCCAGGTCTTTATCATAAATCCTTCAAGTCTATCTTTGAAAGCAAGTAGAGTAACCCAGATTTCCTTCTGGCCTTTATTTTTGTGTGTAGAAGTCCAGGTGTTATCCACAACTGGTCCTCAGGAGGTGCAAGGCTCTCGGAGAAACCCACTGATCCTGGGGTCGACTGGGGCAGAGTCCTTAGTCCTTAGTCCTTAGTCCTTTTCGGCCTCCTTCTAGTTGTCATTGGCTGTCACAGTCTCAGGGTCCAGCAGCAAAAAGCACAAACAGCACCAGCAGCAACTGCATTTTCTCTCCTTTGTGCAAGAGCTTTTAGAGGGTGTGGAAGGTTCTCGAAGCCAGGCACCCCGTGCCAATCCTAGGGTGCCACATCACCTCTACACCCTTGCCCCAACCGTCCTGCACAGTATGTGGGGACAGCTCAAGATGGCATCATCCAGGAGTCACTTGTCACATCTGCTTCTGGGATCTCAGTATAACGTCACTGACATAACTGCCTTTACCATGGCATTTACCACCAAAACTTCAAAAAGGAGCCCCCTCTTGTGTTGGCTTCAGTTGTCTGTTCTTCCTCCTTTGGTCAGTGGCCCCGGGCTGTCCCCAGCCTAGTATAGAGTGACAGGTAAATAACAGATGCAGATTTTAATCCCAACCTCTTACTGCTCAGGAGCTGAGGGGAAGCACTGTTAATTTCTCCTTTTGTGTGGGGAGGCCTTTGTTCCTGATGTTGGAGAGAAATGTAATTACCTCGGCCCAGCAGGGTGACAAAAGGCCTGAACTCTGATCTTGAGTGGAGGCAGAGAAATATGACAATTCTGGATGACCAATAAGATACACAAATACCGTCATGGAACTCTCAGATTTGATTTTGACGCACATATTCCACCCCGTTTTGATACGTCACTGAACTTGAAGGGAAAGGGAAGTGAACCAGCACTCGGCAGTTTTCCCCCTATGTGTATAAGAAAGTGTCACTGGAGACAAAACAGTGAACAACACTGACTTTTCCTATGAGAGTACACTAACATTATAAGGCCTACCCCAGGTCAATATCTAATCCTACAGAGTACCCTCTGCGTCAGGCCACCTGTGCACAATTACCGGACTGAGCACAACAGTAATCTCTCATGCGCAGCCCTCACACATGTAACAAGTCAAGTGCCCCTCACCCTTGCTGTATCGTAGTGGCCTTATCTTAAAAGGTAGAAATTGGTGGTAAACGCGGGAAGTCCATATTTGTGTGTGTTTATATGTAGTGAGACTCAGCCACAGTAAAAAGTCCAAAACTGGGTGATCAAAAAAACCTGGGGATATTACATGGGTGGAACCGGTGCTTAATTTGAGCTGGTGGTTGTGGTGGTGGCCACAGGCACTTATTTTTGGGCACCAGCACTTATATTTCTGCATCAATCAGTACCTGAGAGCAGTGATGGAAAACAGCACAAATTGGAAAGACAGAGAACAAGAAAGACGTAAGAACCATTACAAAGGGAGAAATCAGGCATTAGTGAGAAAAAGGGTCAGGGTGGGTCTGGTAGTGGATTAAAGAGGCATGAGGTTGATTTAGGACTACAGGCCTTGGCATTATGCGTACCAATGTGTAATTGTGCTGGCTGCAAGCTTTTTAGCAGAGCCTTGGACACCGGCACTCTTTCTTTTACAAGTTAAAGACTGAATGGAACCCATCTTGCACCACGGTCCTATAGGAATAGTAGTGAAATTAGCAAAGTCTGATTTAAGTCAAATCCAATCAGTGGGTGGACAACTTCAAAGAAGTAGTAGTAACAACAGGGTATAGTCTAGTCATCCCATCCAGAAACAATTCAATTTTTGGAAATAGCAAGGAAGCCAGTTAACAGTTGAAATAAGATCCTAGATCATGGACTTGTGGTAGTTACTAGGGCATACTGGGTATTGCTCTGTTCCAAAATTAGAAGTTCAACAAACGTGCCACATAGAAATCTCTGCCTTGAGTAAGAAAACATCAACAGGGAAGTTCATCACTATTTCATTATGGCTGAGACTCAGTGGATATAGGGTGAGTGAGGAGAAATTAGAATGTAAGCTGTAGATATACTTGGGAGGGGCATTTGTATGTCAACTGTACTACAACAGGGGAATGTGAATGCAAGGTGAAGAAAATTGGAAGAAAATAAGGCTTAATAAATGTAGAAAACAAGGAAAAAGCTGTTGGCTGAAGGGAAAGCAGCAAGGGAATTAAGTGGATGGTGCAGATACTCATGACAAAGGAATTCAATTAAAACCACTCCTAAAGCAACATATTGTTGCTTCACATCCCCTCTTACCAGTCTCTCTGAAGTGCACCACTGCCCTTGGTTTCCTCTTTCATCATACCGTTCCTGTGTCTCAATCTGCTTATGCCCTTCATAGTCAATCTAGTTTCTCCCAAGTCCCCAATGGTCTACTGTAGCGATACTCACTTCTAATAGAAAGCCCGATCCTTTTCAGCACTCTTTTGATGTGTAGGGAGAGTCTTCCTTTATGAATCCAGTATAAACATACCATACATACAGGGGGTTACTGAGGTGTGAATGATTACTGGTAAGAAACTTGGCAAAAGCCATGATGACAGACACTAGGAAGGAAAAATCAGAACTCACTGGAGATTACCATGTGTGTCTGGAGGAGTGTGGTGATCTGGCATGACTGGAATCACACCTGCCATCTTGCATCAAAACTACCAACATATTTTTTTTGTGCCATACTGAACTTAGAATCAAGTTTCCAGCTCAGCACTCTCCCTCTTAACTGAGGGCAGATGAATTGCATTGCACAAGCATAAGGAGGGAGTTAAATCTTCCTCAGGCACCCTGTTGTACGCTATGTCTGTAAGCACAAAGTGAAAGAGACATTTTGGGATCTACCCCCAGGATGTAAAGGGAATGAGAGACTTTTTTTTGCCTGAAGGGGCAGCGGGTACCTTTTCTATAATACAGAGAGCCCCCGCACATGTGCAGCTCTAGTGCTATCCTAAAAGGATAATTCTCTTGTTGCATTGGAAGAGACCCATAGAATTGAGGGAAATTCTCTGCACCTGCACCATATTACGAACAAAAGCAAAGGGGTGGTCAGGAGGCACACTGAATGCGCCACAAAGAGATGCCTCTCAGGAGAATGGGAATGGGATCACATTGTCCTCCTCAGATATCTCCCTACAGATCGGTGCAGTCACTAATTGCTCCTGCCTGCAGGGAAATCTCTTCCCCTCTTAAAAGTGCAGACTGAATGGCTTCTGCACTGTGAAAGGCAGACCGGTTGCTTCAATCAGCTACTCCTTCCTTCACTAATGCTCTGCTCTGGAAACAGAGGATTATCATTAATAGGGTGCACTGTCCACGTTTGAATCTGGTGAAGGGTAAGGGCCACAAATCCTGTCACATAGAGACACACAAACAACTTCGGTAGGCTCTAGAATTGGGATATACAAGGTAACAAGTTGGAGACTCCACGTCTGAAATGGCCCAACAGGGTGAAACCAAGCATAGCTTGCAGCTACGTCCTCATGTAGAGGCTGAAGGGGGTGGGCAAGAGTGCAAAGGTGGGGTGGAAGTGATTGTCAGGTAGTCTTTGTCCTTGGTAATACATGAACCTAAAAACTAGGAGCACTTATGAGGGCTCATTATTTTCGGGTCAAGAATGTCATGTTGGCACAATTTACTACAATGGTGTCTGCGTTGACCGCTAGGAACAGATAATTCACAGTCATATATATGAAGGGATTTCCCTAGGCATAATGCCACATAGATAGCACACTATTTATACTCTGCACCTTCCCGGCAATAGAGATACACACATTGTGAATGCACTCTCTTTGGTTTGCAATGGATCAGATTATGGTGTTTGTTCCCAGTGTAAAATGCTGAGAATGCGATGCAAGAAGAAACTCTCATCCATAACTCTACAATCTCTTTATTTGTTTAATAAAATGTCCTATAGCAATGTTATGTTATGTTATGTTATTATGAATTTCTAAAGCGCACGTTCACCTGTAGGTCTCTTGGCTCTGAATTTAGTTATGGAGTGACCGATATCAGGAAGTCCAATCTAATTATGCGCTTGAGCAAAAAGCCAAGTCTTCAGCATCTTTCTGAATTGCAGATAGTCCATTTCAAGCCTCAGGGTTGTAGGAAGAGTTCTAGAATTTGGGGCCCAGTATAGAGAACCGTGACCCTCATGTCCGTTTGCGTCTGAATCTTGGGACTGCCAATAGATTCATGTGAATGGATCTTAAGTTGCACTGGGGGGAGTATTTGCGGATTCTCTACCCAAAATACTTGGGACCAGTACCGTGTATGGCTGGCTTTAAACAGGATGCAACCTGTTTTAAACAGAGAACGCTGCTCCACCGGGAGTCAGTGAAGCTCTTTCAGCAGCGGTCTGATGTGACAACGTCTATCTTGTTGGTAAATAATTCTGGCAGCTTGATTCTGTATCATCTGCAGACAGTGTTTCTGATTTTGCAGGAGGCCAAGGTACATCACGTTTCCATAGTTGATTTTGGATAGAATCAGGGCAATAGTGATTTGGATGCTGGCTTCTCTGCTGAAAAATCTTCTGAACTTTCGCAGTTCTGGAGTTGGAAGTAACATGCTGAGGTAACTGAACCAATCTGCATACTCATCGAGAGATCCAAATCTATCTGTATGCCCAGGCTCCTAATTGTAGTCTTTGGGGTGGGTGCAGTGCCTAACTCCAGGGACCAGTGTGCAGGAGTCCAATGCAAGATTTTGTTTTTGGGGATAATGATTTCTGTTTTTTCCGAGTTCAGTTTTAACTGATTGCTATTCATCCAGTTCTTGATGAAAAGCATGGAGTTGCTAAGAAACTCCTCGGATGTTGATGACTCTTCAATGGTAAAGACTAAATTGAATGTTGTCAGCATAATTATAAATCTTGATCCCCATCTGACGAAGTCTAGATATGAGTTGCCAAATATAAACATTAAAGAGAATCAGGGAAAGAAAGGAGCCTTGCGGACCTCCGCAACTCATATTTACAGTTCCAGATTTGTACGGTGAGAGTCACACGATTGCTTGAGGTGCTCTAAAAAAAATCTGAAATAACTCAGAGCAGTGCCTCTGAGACCAGCTGCAGCAGTACGATCCATCAGTATTTCATGGTTAACGGTATAGAAGGCTGCAAACAGGTCTAAGAGAATCAGAGCCTGCATACAGTACTCATACGCCTTTCCTTTTAGATCATCCATGATGGACAGTATAACTGATTCAGTGGTATGGGATGGACGGAAACTTGCCTGATGGGTGTCTAGAAAATGTGTTTCCTCTATGAAGGAGCTAAACGATCTAGCTACATGTGTCTCCAATAGTTTAGCCAGGAAGGAATTGTCTAGCTTCAGCAATGTGGAAAAAGGCCTTGCACACACCACACCCTAACACCAATGATCGGCAAAGAAGGAAGTTATTCAAGGTTAGTCCCAAACAAACCGCACCTCTCTTCATGCCACTTACACTACCTGTCTTTCATAGTTGAGGCAGTCGTGATTGGATGCAGTGCTGCCATTGATGTACACGTCAGACCCCAGCCCAGCTTATTTCCATCATGAGATGAGTGCTGCGTAGTGATGTTATGGAGAATTACTTCACTTTCCCAGATGTTCAACTATATATATGGGTGCATTATTATGCCAGATCATGACACAAACCCACTGCTGCTTACAAGTTGCCTGCATCTACAGATGTAGTCTGCGGCGAGGAACTCGTGGTATGCCCCAGGAGTTTGGAAGACCCTTCAACAAAGTATAAATGAGGCCCTTACACTCTTCACCTACCTGGATTACCATTGGGTTGAAGTTGATTATACCATCTGCCTTTTTCCTTCGATTAATTACTAGTATATTGTCTGAAGACACCACAGCAGTTCGTTATCGTTTTGGGTAGCCTGTGACCCTGCAGTGTGGCATCCAGAAGTGATCTTTCATAAATATGTGGCTAAAGAAAGGATCTTGAATCGACTCTATGACAGTTTCCACGCTAGCTGAGCTCAAAAATTAAAAAAGCCCACTTCAACCATGTAAACATTGTATTTTGAAGACAGCGTTTGATGCTCTATTTCAGGTAAAGGTCAAGCTGTTCATCAGGACAACCTCCAGTGTATTAACATTCGGACAGCTTCAGGTACCCTAATTTCGGTTTCTAATGACAACCACTAACGAATTGCATTACGTTCTGAAAAAGCTCCTTGCCGGTAATTAGTGACTTCTCCAGTTGATAAACACCGCCTTCCTTGCTTGTGCCAATATATTTGTTTACTCCTGCTGCCTGCTTTAGATTCCTCATGCATCCTATGAATTCATTTTCAGTGAGATGAATTGTGGCTGAAGAAATTTGTCAATATGTCACTAAAGAATGCAATAATTACTGTAGTTGCTCTGGTGTAGTTTCCTCCATTACTGAACTCTCCCATATTGAATTTCACAGATGTTTGCTTTTCATTCCAGTTTGTCAGATGGAAATTAAAGTTTAATTTCTTTGACTTGGGGAAAAAAGCACAGCGTGCTTTCGGTTCCATTTCTTTTTTAAAAGGGATACTGCTTATTTCATTTTAACTTATACAAAACATTTCAGGCCTCTGAAAAGATGACAGCATCTGTGGAGCTTTCAGCCACTGTCTTCTAATGGCTGCAAACTGTCAAAATGCTCCTCCATAATTCATTTCCCTTTTCGAAAACAAAGAAGACACTGACAGAGTAAATGTACTTTAATAAGGGTGTTTCAAGATCTGCTATTTTACACCATCTTCTCAAGCTCACTTGAAAATACCAAATTTGTTGGAACGTCTAGATGAGAAACGAACACAAAAACACAGCGAAAGCACTTTGCACTGATGGGCCATACAGCGGATTTGAGGTAATTTTGTTTTTAAAATCACTAAAGTAGCACCGTAAATGCTCTAACAACATAACTGGAAAGGCGTGTGCCGCAATGTAAAGCCCGCTTGAAGCAAACCTTCTCCCCATTGGCCTTGAGACGAAATAACTATGATTACGGGTCTCAATAAAAAGACTTTTTAAATGGGCTCAAAGGGCACTTGGCTGACGGTTTCTGCTGTTAAACTGATTATCCTGTGCATTTCATGTGACGTTCTCGCCGTTGTCCGCCATCAAAAACACTCCTATGAACGCGGATGTCCTGCCGCCATTATCCATGGTTTGAGCCAGGAACAGCATGAACTAGCCAAACTGGCCCCTTTACAACAAGAAATAGAGTAAATAAATGGTCCTTGTAATATCAAATATATCATTACTGGTTAGTATATACTCTTGAAGATTATGTAGAAGTTCTATGTAAGCCTCATATTTCATTGTACATGGTAGAGGTGAAAACAATTGATAAGCGTTGGCACCATTTAACTCTCCGAAGTTGTGTTCTAAATGGTTAGCAAATGCATGTCTTAGTGTTCAGAAAAACCTTGGCAAATGAAGCAGAATTTAGGTGCTGCTGGTTGATGTCCAAGTCTCGAAACCAATAATCATGATTTTACAAAACCGATAGGTAAAAGTTAGAACCACGATATCGAAAGGTCAATAATCAGTGGCGGTGTGTCCATTGGGGGCTTTGCCCCCCTGTCCACACCCGCAGCTCCCTCGGCGTCTCTGAACTTAAGTAAACTC
The DNA here is from genome assembly GCF_964261635.1 of Lissotriton helveticus. Taxonomy (NCBI): domain Eukaryota; kingdom Metazoa; phylum Chordata; class Amphibia; order Caudata; family Salamandridae; genus Lissotriton; species Lissotriton helveticus. Next base: position 1,788,211,266 of record NC_136063.1, on the reverse strand, counting down.
TCAGTTTCAGAGTGAGAGTAAGTTTAGAGATGCCGAGGAAGAACTGATAATCATGTCAGTCAGCATGACGTCGGACCGCCCACCGCCTTCACAGAGTCTGAAGGGGGTGGGCGGTCCGGCATCATGTTGACTGACGTGATTGTCAGACCGTCACCAGGGGCATGCAGCACCACAATGCACAAGTGCGCATGACTGGGGAAGGTTGGCAAATTTTTCGCCCGTGCCCAGTCATGCGCACTTGTGCCTCCTGTGGCTGGCGCATGCCCATTAGGAGAGCAAGGGTTAAGCAAAGGCTCAAACCTCGGTCTCCTAATGGGCAGGCGGGTGGAGAGGAATCCCGCTCTATGTCAATCCTGGCGCTGCTGGCAGCGCCAGGAATGGCTGAGAGGGGTTGCCGCCCACTTGCCAGCAGTGATGCGGCTGTTCCTGAATGTAGGCGCCAACTAGTGGAGTGGACCCGATGCCGCGCAGACCTGGTCAGGTAGATAGGATTTTAAAGTTATTTTAAAACTCCCCCCTGCGCGACACCCCACCCACGACTCTCCCATGACCTCCCCCCTGCAAACACCCCCCGCGACACCCCCTGCACCGCGACTGTAATTAATGTATATTACGAAAAGAAGAAAGATAATGAACTTATAATTATTATGACTACACTCTTGGCCGTTTCAGTTGTCATTAGTGTGGACTGACGAGATACGTTGGGTAACCTTGATTGTACAGAAAACACACTTCAGTGATTTTCAGCTAACTGATATAAACTGGCTCGCAAGAAAAGAATGGTTTAGAGACAACCGACATGTTCCGAATTGATTTCTGATATGTGGTAGTTAAAAGTATTTTATGTGCTGTAGTGATGTATCTTTCAGGATGTCACAAAGTATATTGTTGCACTAGGCAAGGGATATTTCGCCTCCCCTCCGTCACCTCACACCTTCTTTGACGCCATTATATTTAATACCCTGTTCTGAAGGCTAATGTCTTCCGCTACCAGTAGGGGGCGCCATTGACGGTCACTAATTTGGCCTATGCTCAGAAACGATCCCGAAAACTTAGCACAGTGAATTCCCATTTTGAAATTGTTTTGCTGCTGTGCATGTCCGCCTCACCACTTTCAAATGTCACCAGCCGCCACCGTCAATAATAGAAGTAGACCTTTCAGTTACCACAAAACTTAGTGTCCATAAGCAGTTGATATAATACTCTCTCCCTAATAGCCAGCGTGTGTTTTGCTCCAAGGTGTAATAAGCTGTCAGATGTTTACATGGTTCTCAGTTAAGAAAATGGTGTTAATAGGGAGATCGATACATACATCGATGAAAATGAAATATCCTCTTTATTAACAGATTCGCCCACTGTGAACTTTACATCAACCTCAACTGGTAAATATGTAGTTAAGCAGGCCCAGAGACCTAGGCCGGGGAAGTGCTCGTTGATAGGGCATAGGTAGAATGACGCATAGCTGCAGGCAAACATTCAGGCAGGAAACTCTTGATCAATCCCAGAGATAGGCACAGCGAAATTACAATGGCCAGGAGAGGTTGCCCCAATGAAGCACACGTGGCTGGAGGGGGCACGCATGCTCCTAAAAGCACCATAAAGTAAGATGCGCCATAAGTTAGGAACACATAGTCAACCAGGAGCTACCACACAGAGTGATCACGCACTCCTCATGCTGGACATCTAAAAACATTCACCACTGCCCACACTGTATCCATGCGAGGTCGAGCCCACCTGTAGTAACCATTGGCAATTACATTTATGACTCCAAAGGCAGCATCCAATATTTCTCACCAGATATGGTACACTGGCAACTTTTTATTACCTGTTGCATTTTTTATATAATAAGGACACAACCCAAATGTGAATTGAGACAGTCCTCTGACCTAGTGCCTGTAACTGTTCTCCCGGCCGAACTGTTTAATTTAAAAAACTGTTACTGTTTTGCCAAACGCCTATTGTCTCTTTTTTTTCCCTAAGGAATTCTAACTTAAGCAACATTTTAGCGAGCTACTCTAGGATTGGGACTTCGCACCTGACTGCAGCCGAATGAAGGTGACCTCGCCCGTACGGATTCACGTTTCCGCAAAGAGAACGCTGGTCAGACACCGCAATTGATTGGAAGTTCTGCTGAATCTTCACGCAGAGATCGTCCTAAAGCAGCCTTCACAGTGGGTAAGAGACTACATACAAGCCTAAACCATAGTCTAAAGCTAGTGGCGTATGGTAAACTAGGGAGAAGTGTAGAAATATAACCTGAACGTCCTGCCACCGACAGGGGCTGGCATATTACCTATTTTATATTGCCTAACTGTATCAGTAGTAAGGCGGCCTAGGAGGCGTTCCTGGGGAGGTCACTTTGTTCAATAGCTAACGCTAGCTAAGGTGAATATAGTGTATATTGTGAATATAGCCCTTGATAAGTCCTAGGACACTGATTTTGTGAAATTGGCTATTCTGATTAGGCAGAGTTGACACCTCAGTCTCACAGTTTTTTGTTTAACGGCTTCTCAGTGCTAAAGAGGTTTCTTAACACTCGTAGTATCTGGAAGAAATGTGGGAAGTACATCTAGCTTGACACTGGGTGCTACAGGAAGGAAATCGGATAGGGAAAACTAGGACCCAGGAAACTGGGCATAACTCATGTGTGGCCAAAAGGGGCTGTGATTCCAGAGTTATCACTAAATAGTTTCTATGATTACCACCTTTGTCTAGGAGTGGATAGTGCCAGACCATCCATCTGACTTAGGAACGTATTCGACGCTAGTGTTATCTTGCTAGAGTATAATATGTGATAAATGTACTAATTTTGTTTGACAAAGTAATTTTTTCTGTCAACCATTATTGAAATGTATTAGTGTATGTGATGATACTGCACTAATTGTCTTTGAAAACTGTATGGTGTAAAAATATGAGATTGTGCAGATGCTATTCTGACATATCGCATATTCGCCCTATGTTGCAATATTACATATGCAGTCTTATCTAGTTTTATTCAAATGCTCATTCGAACTGTTTAATGTAAAAATTGTAGTTGCACAGCTCATCGTGTTTCGACAGCACCACCGAACTCCACTGGACCGACCACAGCTGCATCCATTTCACCTTCAAGAAACCAACCACGCACCACCGCATCCAACAGCTACCTCGCCTCTGCTGGAACAAAGTCACCAAAGACAAGCTGATCACCACCCTCGCCCAGAACCCACCCACCGACCCCACCAACCCAGACGCCGTAGCCCGCCACCTCAAACAATGGATCGACGACTGCGCCAACACCCTCGCATCGCTCAAGAAACCCTCCAGCAGCCACGCCAACAAGAGAGCGACCTGGTTCACCGACGAGCTCTGGAGCTCCATACGCGTATGCCGGAAACTGGAGAAGACATGGCTCCACAAACACACACCAGACAACCACGCAGCCCACAAGGACGCCACCCGCAAACTTTACCACCTCATCAGATTAGCCAAGAGATCCTCCTTCAAGGACCGCTTGGATAACAAGGCACACAACAGCAAAGAGCTCTTCAGCATCATAAAGGAACTCTCCAACCCCAGCGCCAACGCCGACATCCCGCCCTCACAAGAACTATGTGACTCACTAGCCATCTTCTTCCACCGCAAGATCGCCGACATCCACAACAGCTTCAACACCACGACCGCCCCGACTACGCCAGACTCCACCTCCCCTGTGAACACCACCAGCACCAACTGCCTGACCTACTGGTCCAACGTCAACGACGACGAGACACGCAAGGTCATGAACTCCATCCACTCAGGATCTCCGTCAGACCCGTGCCCACACCACATATTCAACAAAGCAGACACAGCCATTGCACCCCAACTACGGTAAGGTCATCAACATCTCCTTCGAGACAGCAACTTTCCCGGAAATCTGGAAGCATGCCGAAATCAACGTCCTCCTCAAGAAGCCCAAAGCAGACCCCAAGGACCTCAAGAACGTCTGGCCCATCTCCCTGCTCACGTTCCCGGCAAAGGTCATCATGCAATTAGCCCGCCACCTGGAAGACAACAACATCTTGGACCCGTCCCAGTCCGGATTCAGACGAAACCACAGCATCGAGACAGCCCTCATCGCCGCTACAGACGACATCAGGCGCCAACTAGACAACGGCGAAACATCAGCCCTCATCCTCCTGGACCTGTCAGCCGCCTTCGACATGGTCTGCCATCGCACTCTAAAGACACGCCTCCTAGAAGCCGGAATCCAAGAGAAGGCCCTTGACTGGACCACGTCCTTCCTCTCCGGCAGAACACAGAGTGTCCGCCTCCCGCCCTTCCGATCCGAAGCCACTGAAATCATCTGCGGCGTCCCCCAGGGCTCATCCCTCAGCCCAACACTGTTCAACGTCTACATGACACCCCTCACACAAGTGGCCCGCCATCACGACCTCAACATCAACTCCTACGCCGATGACACCCAGCTCATCCTATCCCTCACCAAGGACCTACACACCGCCAAAACCAATCTCCACGAGGGAATGAAGGCCGTCGCCGACTGGATGACAAGCAGCCGTCTGAAGCTGAACTCGGACAAGACGGAGGTCCTCATCCTCGGATCCACCCCCTCAGCCTGGGACAACTCCTGGTGGCCGACCACACTGGGAACAGCACCAATACCCGCCGACCATGCACGCAACCTAGGATTCATCCTCGACTCCTCCCTCTCCATGTCTAAGCAGGTCAACGCCGTCTCCTCCTGTTGCTACAACACCCTCTGCATGCTCCGCAGGATCTACAAGTGGATCTCCACTGAAACAAGAAGAACGGTGTCACAGGCCCTCGTCAGCAGCAGACTGGACTATGGAAACGCACTCTATGCAGGAATCCCAGCCAAAAACCTATGACGACTACAACACATCCAAAACGCCTCCGCCCGACTGATCGTCAACATCTCCCACCGCAGCCACATCACCCCCCACCTGAGAGACCTACACTGGCTCCCCGTCGACAAGAGGATCACCTTCAAGCTCCTCACCCACGCACACAAAGCACTCCACAACGCCGGACCAGTCTACCTGAACAGCAGACTCAGCTTCCACACCCCCACCCGACAGTTCCGCTCCGTCAGCCTCGCCCTCGTCACTGTCCCCCGCATCCAACGAACGACCTCCGGCGACAGATCCTTCTCCTACCTCGATGCCATGACCTGGAACACCCTCCCTACCCACATACAGCAGACCCAAGACCTACTCGCCTTCAGAAGACTCCTCAAGGCCTGGCTCTTCGAGCAGTAGCAGCACCCCCCCCCCCACCTTGAGACCCTCACGGGTAAGTAGCGCACTTTCCAAGTACTATGATTGATTGATTGTGTACTTTTTAAGAGTGCGACACATATAATTTTGCCCATACAATTAGACAAACAAAACTAGAAAAATTGCATTTGAATTGTAGTTTTCCAAATTACTCAAATTGCCAGTATTCCCCATTAAAACATATGGAAACTAGGTTTCCCGAACAGATAAAAAGGATTAATAAGCTTTGCCAAGAGTGGCATTTACACACACAATTCCCAGGCCTGAGAAAGGAAAATTTGACACAAATATAATTGTACACAATAACCCACATATAAAACGTAAATATGTAGGACAGAAGAGAGACAATAGGGAGTCAGTGCTAGAATTGTGGGCTATCTTTGAAGAGGTTCTCGCCGATAACCGCACAATGCCCTTAGCAAGCAAGGCGTTGGCACCTCCCCCATCATTTGCAAGGATGGATGTACTCATACCAGCTTCCACTGCATTAGGAAATTCAAACCCAATAATAATAGAAGCCGATGAGCCTCCCACCTGTTGTATGGGCTTTAGATTCCTAATGGATTTTCCTGATTCATGTCCTTATATAGGTACAATTCACGTTGCCCATACATAGGCATAGAAATCAAGCTCTTATTTAGGCATAGCCCATGCTACCCAAATACAGGCACGGCTACTTCCATCCGTTCACCAAACGATTTCTTGGAAAACCAGACTCTTAAGCAGAAGGGACTTCCCCTTGCTTGAATATTGATTTCTCCAAAAACTCCGTTAGTTTTACAATGAACATCTATTCCTTAGGGGTTCATTCATGACGTTCACATGCCCGACTATGTTAAACTATGGCATTCCTAAACACCTTCAAGGTATAAATATACCTTCACTTGCTATGGCAAAGCACGGTGGTTCGGAGCAGTTCGACAACCTACTTGCCCGACACAGCTCGCTACAGCAAGTGCCGAAGGAAGCTGACTCTCCAGTTGACGCACTGATCAGGAAGCTGCCCTCCTCTGCTGAGAAATCCAGCTCCAGTGTTTCTGGTTCCCCTTGAGGGGCTTTGGGAAATCGAGTCCCGAGACAGAGATACCAGACCTCCTTCATTCTAAGGTATGGAGCTGATAAGAACCTAGAGAAACCTTTGGTATATTCTTGGCAAAAACAAAACGTATGCTAAACAATACTTACTTCTTCTCTCATAATCGACTTAGGTTAGGTACACTGGGGTAGGTGTATTTTAGAAGCACCAGTTGAGTATTTTAGCCTATGTTATTTATGTATGTATTTTTATATGGCTTAGAAACCATACAATGCTATTACAGTATTATTTTATAATACTATTCTCGCTGTACCCATTATACTTTGCATTTTGCCTAACGATTGTAGCAGTTCACCACTCTTGCATGAGAAAGAAGACTGTTCAATAAACCTTTTATTGAAAACGCCCATCTCACCGTTTCTCTGCAACTCTGTAGAAACGAAGCATGCACGATTGACTGAGTGAACTACTTATCTATTGTTACCACGACTCTGAGAGATATATTTTTATTCATGGGAAACAAAGTTATCATGTTTATGCGGTTACTGTAAACAAACAGAGAGAGAAAGGGTATTCTGAGTATGTGTAAGGAGGAAACTCCTGGTCCCCTTCTAAATACTTTAAACAGCAAAAGGAGGAGTGCCCCCGTGAGGTATATACAGAGTAGTCCTCTGCAACAAAATGTCCAATGGTACACAATGTGCCCAACCAACCTAAGGACAAAGGTAGTCCTTTAAGAAGACCCCTCACTCACCAACCTGGTTGGTGACATGCTTCATCATCGGGGTCCCACCCAGAAGGCCGAGTGCCAACAGGGTGTGCTTTGACACCTGACTACAGTGGAGCGGATATTTTTTCTTTTTTATATGTGCAGAGATAAAATTACAGTGAGTGATTTAAAAAGGAGCCAACGCTACTCACTCATAGACTTTATCCCGGAGTGATTGGACACCCTAAACAAGAGAGCTGTGACACCTTTGTCTAATTAAGTAGGCTTCGGTGTTCAAGAAGTGTGGTGTATTAAAATCGCGTCGTGTGTTATGTGATTAAAATACAGGTCTACATGTTTCAACCATATTGTAATTGTCGGTTTTCGTCAGGACCAATGTATATGACCTGGGTGGTGCACACACGCTAAGGTGTGCCCTGCCCTCGATCAATATATATGCTGGAGCCACGAACTTGTGAACCGAAAGAAAAAATTGTGTTGTAGAATAGTCTTCTCCCGGATCTGGAAGAAAAAACTCAGAGCTTGGAAAGTGTTAGCTTCTTGGGCGTCCGGGTTCCAAGAGCGGATGGCTCACGTAACTTGTGGCTGGATCCTATCGGTATATTAACCTTTTTGGTAACCTTAACGGAGCCCCGGGGATAGTGACCGTAAGTCACTCAGTCAATCGTGCATGCTTCGTTTCACCAGAGGTGCAGAGAAATAGAGAGACGGGCGTTTTCAATAAAAGGTATTTATTTCTACTTTCTTTTAGGTCTTCTTTCTCAAGCAAAAGAAATGAACTGCTGCAATCGTAATACTTGCGGTAAAGTACAAAGCGTACAATACGAAGAGTATTATAAAATAGTACTGTAAAAGCATGATATGGTTTCTAAGCCATATAATACATACAATACATACATTGATAAATAATGACTAAAAGTACTCAACTGGTGCTTCTAAAATACGCCTACCCCGGTGTACCTAACCTAGATCTAGTATAAGGGAAGAAGTAAGTGAGGTGTAGCCTAGTTTTAGTATTCTTTACCAAGATTCTAATCCAAGAATTCTCTTAGGGTCTAATCAGCTCCGTACCTTGGTTTTACAATGTAGGATGTCTGGTGTCTCTCTCTCTCTCAGGACTCGATTTCCCAGCAACCCACAAGGGTAGCCTAGAAACACTGGAGCTGGATTTCTCGGCAGGAGAAAAGACAGCGTCTTCTCAGTGCGTCAGTTGGAGGGTCGGCTTCCTTCGGCACTTGCAGCAGCAAGTAGTTAGTCGAACTGCTGCAAACGACCGTGTGTTTGTTTGGACAAGTGTGGGCATATTTATACCTTGAAGGTGCCGAGTTTGACATAAGATTGGACATAATAACGTCGTTAGAGACTTAATTCTCTGAAAACTCCATGAGTTCTTGGATAAATTAATATTCATGCAGGGGGAAGTCCCTGACTGCTGAAGGCGGGTTTTTCCAAGAAATCGTTGTAGATTTTCGGAACTAGTGGAAGTAGCCAAGCCATATTACGACTACTTGAGCTATGTCTTAATATGGTTATGATTTCTATGCCTATATAAGGATACAGTATTTTATACCTATATAAGTTCATGATTCGGGAAAATTACACTAGGGTCCTAAAACGCTATACAACAAGAGCTGAGCTGAATAGACCTTGGCTGAATTTAGAGTAGTGGGAGGAGATTTCTTTGAACCTGAATAGGGCTTGTCTACCTTGCACGATGCTGTCTCCACCTCCTGCGGTCATACCACACCAGTGAGGACAAAACTGGTTTGGGCTGGGCTCAGAGGCCTTTGCAAAAGAAAACAAATACATGTTGGGGTATAAGTATCAGACCTAAAACCCCTGAACTTTAGATTACTTTGCTGTGTGCTGTGCCCCCCTGCTTCTGGAAGACCTCCAAGGGCTTGAATAGAGCTTGCCTCCTGTTTTGAAGTCTAAGGGACACACAAGACTTTAACCCCAGCTCCCCAGAACTTCCTTGCTGGGAATTCTGACCTACCAAGAGGTGCCTGTGATTGTGTTGGGCCTCTTTAGGCTGTTCCTGCTGTTGGGAGGTGGAAAAGCAAAGCAACTACAAGAAAATCGATGCATCTCCCTTCTTGTGGCTGTTTTTCCGACGCAGCACTGCTGTACGAGAATAATCTCCATGCAACGCCGCGCCGCTGCCGAAACCGACGCAGCGCCTGCCGTCGCTGCTAGAACCAACGCATTGAGGGATCGTGGTTAAAGAAACCAACACAGCACCGTTCAATACCGCAGCGTAGATCGCCGCCACATCCCAGATTTCTACGCAGCGTACCTGTGTAGCAAGTTTTCCCGATGCATCACCCGTGGACCAGAACCATCTCGGAAACAACGCATGACTTCCCCTTACAGACAGGATTCGGCACAGCACTTTTCCTGCGTGCAGCAGATCTGGTGCATGCCCCTCCCCCACATGGTCTCATGAACTGACGCATCTCTTTGTTTTTCGATGCTTCCCATCTCTGTGACTGTATGGCCTAGTGAATTTTGTCGCAACTACAGGTACTTTGAAAGAAATCATGCATGCATAGTTTTCTATGGGCCAAGTTGTTTGAAACCTTTTTTAAGTCATATTGCTTTTACTTGTATATTGGAGTTTTGTCGTTTTGGTCTTGTTGAGTTTAAATAAAGATACTTTGCTTTTGTAAATTGGTGTGGTGTTCATTTGTTGTGTTATCACTGTATTACTGTGTGCTTTGAGTAAAAATGTGTTTACACATTGCCTTTGGGATAAGTCTGTCTACTCGCGCCAAACAACTCGGGGGTGAGCAGGGGTTATCTCAAGTGTGTCTCCCCCTTACTCTGACTAGAAACAATTGTCCCTATTTGAAAAAGGTACCTACCTCTGCCAACTAGAGACCCCCATTTCTAACAGTTACACTTCGTAGATAAGGACAGTGATTAGGCAAGTTAGGACTGGTGTATTAAAGGCAACTGGTAAGCAATCAGAATGTTTTCCTCTTGGTTAGATTAAGGAAAACAAAACAAATCAGGTCAACCACCAACTAATTGTAGGTGACTTGTTAACAATGGGGGCAGGCAACATAATAGGCAAGACCTAAAACTAACCCCATTACAAATGTTCATAAGACTTGAGCTATATAATAAATACATTTTTTTAATAGACTTAATAATGAAAACTTGATGTGCACAAAATACTTTTTGCAAATGCATCCTAAGTGAAGACAAATCTTTATAGCACTCTTGTTTAAAAGTGTTTCTTATTTTGCCTGACAGCTATATTTATAAACAAATTATATAATGAGTTAGAATGCCTAAACCAGGCATTACAATAAAAGGTGTATGGATCTCAAATTCTCTGAAACCTAAATTGCTGGGTTTTTGGGATTATTTCGTTCAAAGGCAAGGGACAATACCTACCTCTATGCTTAGTAACAAATACATAATTATGTCACACCAGTGAAAATATATATGACTCACTAAAACAGGCCATGTTCTTATTAGTATGTCTTCATCAAATCATAGTACATTGTTGTCTGACTCTTGCCCTATGGATCAGGCATGGCCAATCCATGTCCTTTTCTTCATCGGCCTGGATGGTACTATGCTAATCCTATGCTTAAAAATTTAGCTAGAAAAACATACTTTTGAGGTGAGCATTTTAAAAGCATTGCTGGTGTTGTAGGATGTGCTATACAGGAGCTGTTCTCCACCTAAACCTGGGAACCACCCAGAGTTCTCTGCTTCTTTTTATCATAATGAATGCAGCACTCTAAGCTTGAAAGGGTATCCCTTGTGTATCCCTTGTGTCTGGGCAAAGTGAAACCTTTCTGAAGAGCTATAACAATAGCGAAACATGTGTCATGGGTTGCTTTTATTCATTCTAGGCTGGCTGGGGAGGTATTTTACCAATCCAATACTGTGCCTAGAGTGGTAAAAGGCTTTTGTCATTTTACAGCTTGAAGGGGATCTTGAAGGCTGTGCTAATCCTATGCTTAAAGGCTTTGCTGTAGAAATGGTAAATACCTTGTCCCTTTCTAGCTCTGCGTGGATGGCACTGTGCTTATTCCATGCTTAAAAACTTTGCTAGAAAAACAGACATTTGAGTTGAGCAAATCCAAAGTGTTGCTGGTGTTGCAGGTTGCTCTATATAGGTGTTGCTCTCCACCTAAACTCGGGAACTAACCAGTGTTCTCTGCTTATTTTTGCCTAATTTATGCAGCACTCTAAGCTTGAGAGGGTATTGTTTTGATGTATACCGGGTGCTCCCTTGTGTTTGGACAAAGGTAAACCTCCTCGACTTCTTGTTGCTGCATATTTTATTTGTAATTATATTCATACTCTTTGTTTTTCATTGTTCGCAAATCGCCCGGCAGCAAGGTTCCATTTGTGGGTAGTGTTCGCTGAATTAAATAGTGCAACTAAATAATAAATATGTCCATGTAATGTAATACCTCCAAATTCATGTATTATTGATTCCAATTATCTGACCTTGCTCTGCTCTTTAATAAAGTTGTCATAATAGAACAAGTGTTTTGGGATCGCCACTCGATTATGTTGAGCTGTGCTAATCTCAATGTGGCAAGTCTCACTTCCTACCGAAAATCTTTACTCTACCAGGGATTCCTATGAATGACAATTGTCATTCATATTAAGTATTTGGGATTTCTAACCTTACTGATATTTGATTGTTGTTTGACAAAGTTGAGCAAATGACTTCATAGTCGTGCAAGTTCATGCATGATAATGCACGAGTCTATATTCCAAGGTACTGTGATAATATAGCCCTTCGTCTCCCTAACAAAACCCCACCGCACTGGTATAAGCCAGAAGTCTCCTGCATTTTTATTTGTCAGACTTCTAACAAATGAATCCTTTATCTGCAGCAATCACTGCACCTTCTGTTCTAGTTTCAGGGATTGATTATTGTTTTTACACATAAATCATGTAAAAATGCACCTGGTAACACTGTACTGAAGTAATATCCATTGGAGACCGCGATTCAAGGACATATACGGTGAGAGTGACTCCATCTCAAGGGAACAGGGCTGATAGTCAAGCTATGGCGTGCCCTTGACTTGAATGCGAGGAAACAAAGAACTATACTGTAGGACCACAAACTCACAGCATTTACACAAATGTCCTATGCCTTTATTTTGATTCCTTACAGAAGAAAGAGCGCTGGGCAACATGTAACTGAAAAGTTCATATGCGAAAGGAGTCGCATAGTTTTCTTTTGACAAGAGGCATGATGGTATTCTCAAGTCGACTGTCAGTTACATAAAAGGTTTTCAAGCCAATGTGCGTTTTATTATGTTTGTATATTATAAGGCGTGTGCCCCTGAAGCATAATGCAACAACGTCAATACATGAGTTTCACGGCCAATGCATGTATATACCTAAGATTTAGGGTCTCTGCACGCTTTATAGAAGAACGGATTTGCCTTATTCAAGACTCAATCAAATACTTTATTCGTCTCCTTCAAGCCATAACAGTTCCCAATAAAAAGACATTTGGTTGCATGAATATATATACATTAAAAAAAGTAAAAATATACATCATGATTACAAATTTGTACAAATATAGAAAACTTAACAATTAATGCAGTATCTCAATATTGACCACGGGTTTGCAGGGCACTTATCATGACATTTAGCACAGCATTACACATTTCTAAACTTCCTAAACATTGTAAGTTTGCAAATGGCAGCTCATGAGACCCCAGATTTTCTCAGTGCTGGGTGCAAAAACGGTCTCCTTTGTGAAAAATAAAGGGATCAAAATAAAGTACAGTCCATTGTGCTTTGTGCTGGGTTAACACCACAGGGGCAAGGTGGGAGTGATGGAAACTATGTATCTTGGGTAGGGAAAGCCATCAAAAAATAAAGACACTTAGGACGAATTTTATTTAGTAGATACGTGTGGCGTTCTTTGAAAATTACTTGCAGATACAGTGCAGGTGTTAGACTGTATTGGAATTTAATTGGGGTTGTTCCTCAAACCTGACACTCATACACCATACGCCATGATTGATTGCGCATAATAAATAGCCCTGTCACTTTTTGAGATGACTGGTTGGAAGAATCAGTAGGATTAGGGAAAAGTTCTGGGAGACCGAGCTCTTTGAAGCTCTGCTTTACATAGTGCAGCTGAGGAGAGTCTACTGAGCTGTCTAAAGCCAGACAGTCAGCCAAAATCGCAGTGCCGAAATACATTTACTCTTAAAAATGTGTACCAATTCACCCACCGATTGGTGCCCAAGTCTTTTAACAAATCGTAAAATGGCCTCAAGGGACCTTTGAAACAGTGATATTCTAATATTCAGTTGAAATTTCCAATTGAAAGCAAGATCAACTGGTATACCCAGGTAAGTAAAATATGGGAGTTGCCCATTTCTGCACCACCAAGCATGAACTTCCTTGTTTTCGATACCCTAGACCCGCATTTCATTATTAAAGACTTTGTGAGATTCATCCTTAGCTCCAAATCGCCCATAATCCTGTTCAACGCCTCTGAAAGTGACAGTAAACTGTTGGCTATCCTAGCTATTAGCACTGCATCATCGGCCTGCAATAGAATAGGTAATAATCCTCTGATCCACAGGTAATCCTCAAGGCCATGTATGTATAGTAGAAAATGAAAAGGGGTGAGTACATATCGTTGTTTAACCCCTACTACTGAGCAAATTTCTTCTGAGAGGTCTCCTTCCCTACTATACCAGATTTTAGCTGTAGTGTGTGCATGGAGTCTATGGAGTAGGTTTACAATTGCATTGTCTATCCCTATTTCTTCCATAATCAACTATAGTTTAGGCTGCTGAACAGTGTTGAATGCACACGTTATATCCATAAAGGCCAGATGGATGCAGCCTTTTTCAGTCTTTATGTATTTCTGTGTGATGAGACACAAATTTGTCTGTATGTCTGACAGTCCCCGGTTCTCAGCTGACCATACTTCTAGCTTGGCCAAAATAACGCTACCCAAAATTTTGACAGTGCTATGTAGAAGCGAGTTTGGCCAATTAAAATAGGGCGAGTTCTTATCTCCCTTTCTGAATATTGGAACAAAAGTAGCATCCTACCAGGTCTGGACCAAGGGGATCTACAATTGCTGATCTTATGACATTTGTGAGCACCGTACCCCAAAATTGGGGTAATAATTTGCAGGGATCAGAGAGGATTTTATATGGGCCCGGAGCTTTATCTGTAGGGTTAATTTCTATAGCGAATAGAACGTCTGACACCTCAATCGATTTACTCAGGGCAATAGCAATCTCCTGATCATGGTGAACTTCTCCTGATACAATGTGAGGTATTAGGTCATTGGACCCAAAGATTTTAGATAAGTACTCTACCCATATTTCCACAGTTATAACTGTGTCAACCTTTAGGCTGTCATAACCTGAGAGGAGGGGAGAGTTATTGACCTTCAAGAAGGCATGAGAGTCCTTCAGCCCACTCGCAGCCTTAAGGTCTTCCCAGGCTATCTCCCATATTTCAGCTTTGCTAGCTGCAATGACTTCTTTATATGTTCTCCTGGCTTAAACTACACCTAGTTGACATTGAGGTAGCTTTTTAGGGCTAATTTAAGAGTTTTGTGAGCTTGAGTGCAAGCATGATTAAATCAACTTGGGCTATTACTGACCAACTGGGCATTTTGGGTCAATTTTGCAGCAGTATACCTATTCGGGGTAGAATATGCCTGGCTAATATCTGCAGGGCTACTATCATCTTGTAGGACAGTTACAATTTGAGTCAGATTATTCACTACCAGATACTACATAAAGAGATCCTTATCAATCCTTGACCATTTGATATTTAGGACGCTATTCTTTGCGTATTCAAGCCTGTGTTAAGGAGTATTCGATGTTTTAAGGCCAAGATCTAATTTTAATTCCATGGTTAGGGGATTATGGTCACTTAGATAACTTATATGAATCTCATCTCTATTAGAAATAGGAGTCAATTCCTTTGAAATTATTGTTGTGATTTGCCTACATTTTGAGCTGCTGAGGTCATGTAAAAATATCAGATTTCTAGAAGCAACTAGTCCATTCAGGACATCTCCGAACGGGTTATGCCTAAATTGTATAAGAGGCTGATCTGCTTCGTCCCAAAGGCCACAAGTGATCATAATTTTAGGGTCACATTTATAGATATTAAAATCCTCAAACCAGATTATTTAAAGATCCCTATTATGATACTTCTCGATTTTATATAGGTGATCCTCCAGGCCATCCAACACCCTGGTTACAGTCGTATCCAATCTATTATGGTAGACATTGATCAGTAGCAAATCAAAAGATTTCTGCTGTTTCAGTAAAAGCATTTGATAATGCAGTGTGCTGTAAACTCCCCAGGCAATCATACAAACAAGATTAACAGTAATAAAAGTAATTAAACCCCCTTTTGCCCTTCCTGACTTGGATAGCATAGCTGTAGTGCTAAAAGTTAAATAACCATTTATGTATGAAGGATCTTGTGACCATGTCTCTTTACAGCAGATCATTTTGCATGTGCTCCACTAACTTTACCAAGTCCAGGTTATTTAGCTTGGCCTGTAGGCTTGCCGCATTCCAGAAGATCACAACCCAAGTCTTTATCAGCCCAAAATTATTATCAGTCACAGAAATCCCAGCCAAAGGGTGTAGGGGTTTACATTATTTCCTATCTTCTGTGTGCCTAAGGTTTGTAGTTGTCAATCCAGTTGTTCAAGAGATGACAAGGTCTCAAATCTGCTAGACAGTAATACACTGCCTTGCTGAGAACAGGTTGCTGCTCTATCTCTAATGGGGGCACTTTCTTGTGCCCTACTGTTAATACATTGTAGATGATTTAACCTTGGGCATTAGAAAAAGCCCAATGTTTGCACTCTAGTACCCTCCTGATGAGTGATTGATTGAAAAAAGCAGTATAGCATAGCTGGCACCACATCTGGTCTAAAATGTATTATAATGCAGTCTCCAGATGAAATTGTATTCAAAGGCCCAACCCATGATACTCTTCTGACAGTGACTATCTCTTTTGACAGGTCACAGGTCCGACCTGAGAGCTTCCGCAACCAATGTGTCACTTTATTTAGTAAGAACGTGTGTCTCTAAATGTGAGGGAGCCTATCTTTGGAACATTCTCAAGGATGATTATATAAGGTGTACACTTAGGAGGGACATGGGGGCGGGCATCATGATCCTCGCATCGAGGTATTATTATATTTATTGGCAACAGTTTGATTATTTTGAGCACCCACTTTTTGCCTCCTGCTATTCTCAAAGTCCATAGCCATCCTCAGGGGCAGAGATTTGGATGTTACTAAATTGTCACACAGAGCTTATTGAAACTTCACAGCTTCAACACTTGAACCTCTGTGGTGGATTGGCTTGAAATAGTGTGCAATTGGTGCCTGGGCAGTTTATTGCTCACTATCTTCTAGATTCTGTTCATGCCCCTGTCTTTTAGTCTCTCATCCTTGAACTAGGTGGATCTCAGCTAACTTTACATCTAGAGTATTTAACTTTGTCAGACTCAAAGAGCAGAAGTTGCTTATTTCTTTTAATTAGCTGTCCAGGTGATCTACCCTTTCCAAACAAATATTGGTAAAATCTTTATGAATAATTTCTCTGGTATCCCTCTCCCTCGCCAGCTTTCTCACTACAGGCTTCTTAACTCGAGTTCCTTGCTTTATGTCGCAAAGTGGACTTGGTCAATGAGGGGGCATTACTGGCTCTATCTGCGTTACTTGTTTCTCTCCTGATTTCCTTGGGGGGAGGACTTTTAGACCGGGCTAAGGCCTCTATCACTGTCAGGGCAGATGAATCATGAGCAACACACGGATTTAACTGCACAGCTTTGATTAAAGCCCCCACATGAGATGGACACAACCAATTTTCGTCTCAATGCACCCATAACAGAGGACAGATAACTAATGATAGACTTAGAGGCCACCTTCCATCTTTTAGTACAAGTGGTTAATTGACTGCCCATTTTGTGCGACCAAATCCAACTCAAGCAGGTTAAAAAAATTAAATTAAAAACAAACTCTGTACCTTTGGCTCCCATGGTGGAACCATCTTCATGTAACCAGTACCTATGCCCAGATGTTAAGACCCAAAGCCAAGAGACCTGGCCCATCCTGGCTCTGACGTAAGCAGATGGGCTTTGCTCTTGGCCCGGCCTTTGTCCGGGCATCTCGCTTTAGAGTGTGTTTTGGTAATTGTGGCTCCTCCTTTGCCCCAGGAAGAGCTGTAAGAAGTAGTCCCACCGCAGTTATGGTCAGTGAATAAAGAAAGTCAGTGCAGGCAGGGGCAGTCAATATAGAAAGAGTCCTGCGCTGCGAGAGCGTCCAGTGCTTTTGAGTGCATTTCTGCAGTTGTTGCTCCTCCTGTGCCCCAGGGAGAGCCAGGGCACGTAGTTCCACCTCAGCTATGGCTGGTGAATAATGAAAGTCAGTGCAGGCAGGGACACCAAGTACAAAGACTACCAACCTGCAGGAGCGTCCAGCGCTTTGGAGTTTGGTTTGGTGGTTGCAGCCACGCCTGTGCCCCAGGTAGAGCTGGATTATGTACTTTAAAACACTTTACGTTTAAAATTATGTTAAAACAACATTCAATAATGATATATATCTATAACCATTTCTTTGTCCCAGACATGATCTTGAAGTATTCATTGGTTTTAAATGATAGGCAGTGTTATTATAAAACTAAATGCTGCTCATTTTACAGAGCTGAAGGGCCTTTGAGCATTTTTACCAGCCACTTTAGGTTGCACACCAGTGTGTTAATAAACGCATTGAGCTATCATATCCCACAAACAAAGCACTACATAAAATAATCTATTACAGAATCATGTTTTTTCTGTAGCATATTGTTTCTGTAGGTCAAAATTGCAACAGCAAAAATATACCTGTAGACATAACTGGGCCGGAATAACCTCCCCTTGGATTTATCCACATTTATTTGCCCTTTTTTACTAACAAAATCAGGCTATCCTGAAATATTCGGAAGGTTAATAGACCAGGTGGTACTACAGGGATTCTGCTATAAATGCGCAGTGGGATCTGGGACTTCTGCCCTGAATTTTCCCTTTTTAAAGTCATGCACAGAAGATAGACCGTTGCAATGCAGGACTTGTTTTCATTTATTTTTGTTCAGATTTATGAGGAAATAACACTGCTGCAAGGCAGTGCAGAGGTCTTTTGTTACAGCCGGCTATCTTGCAACTAGAACAACCTGAAAATCCTCGTTTATTTCTGTTGATCTGGATTTCTTCTACACAACTCATGCAGCCAATATACTACTTAAAAGACACATCTAACAGCTGTCTGAAACAAGTTTTGGTTTCAACTCTCAATGCGCAGCTGTGCATCAGAATCTTTGAGCAAACACAATGTGTCATGAACACAAAAGGTTACAGTTTTTTCTTTGGTGAAACAGTCAGTACAGAGTTAGTGAAGTGAACTCCTTCACCAGTAAATTTCGGCGACTTAAAACCTTCACCATTGAGGCATAAGTTCAAAGTTTCCTACCTTAACCTAAGTCGACGTTTTGCAGCATATGATCCATTTCTACAGTTTGATATCCGGGCTAAGATATATGCGTCATCAGATGATAGGGAATTTGATTCACACTCACTCAGGAAGGGCTGCCCTACCTCTGATTTGAATGTAGAAAACACAATTGCAATTAATGGTCAGTCATGAATAGTTAGTTCCCCGTGATTTTAAGACCTGTTCTAAGACTTCTGCCAGTGGGAAATTAGATGTATACTGGACCACCAATAGCACCCACTATGTGGCGGACATGCTGCACAGTCACACAACTTGGCGGCAGCGGGACCATGCCCCACTAAGGGCCAATTTTCCCAAATTCGTCCCTTCCATTTTTCTTAAAATATCACACTTCCCAAAGCAGAAAACTTTCAAACTACATTTTTAAGATGGGAAAGTTATGTGTCTTAAAAGTTGCACACACACTGCAAGTGCAGTGGCATTTTTAAAACTCTGCTTCGTGGGTAGTGTAATGTGTTGGGACCCTAGGCCCCCATGCACTAATAAGAATAACGCATTCACAGATGCATGGAATATGGAACGGCCCAGGGCACGTGCGCCCGGCCCCTTCTATTAGCAGGGTCACATGTCCTGTGACACCTGTGATGGATGGGTGTGGGTTGGTAATGTAAGCCAGCCTTCGGGGAGTGGCTGGTACAACAAACACTAGAACAGTGACCTGCCAGTCACTACATCCCTCCCAAAATTTATTAAAATTGAACAACAAGTCCAACCTGTGGGAGACAAAAAATAACAACAGAAAACTCCAGAGTCTATTCAGCTGCTTTCAGAACATGACAATGGTTCAATTGCAGCCAGGATCACCAGTTCAAATTGGCACAGTTCAGCGGTGCACTGCTGATCTTGGACTCACTGCGTGGACGTTTACAACCAAGGTCTACATGCACAGTTTACTGTGACGGTGCATATGGAGTGACAGTGAAGACTGTGGATGTTACGTTTTCACAAAGGCGTTCGGGCTCTATGAACATCAAGCCTCCTACAAAGGATGACATCCTGTTTATTGTTGCAGAGTCTTCCACAGATGCATTAGTGCTTTCAGCTGCACAATAGTGGAGTAATTTCCAACATCCTTCTCTCACCAGGATTTCCCTCTCACGGGATTCCCCTGAGGTCCTCTTCACCAGGCTTCCACTGGACTGTGTGTACTCCGTGTCGCGCCAACGCCATACTTTTGACTCATAGCGGAATCGCTACAAGTCCCACCTTTAAGTCACTCGCTTCGCCCAGAGAGTGGTTGTTTCCAGAGTGGATTACTCCTGCCATCCAGACTCTGGTGAACCAGCATTGACAGGACAGTCTTTGGGGTAACCAGCTTCCTGGGACCTGCTTGGGGGTGCTGCTGCAGATGCATCTCTCATGCCGGGATCCCTCTCTCACCAGTAATTCCTGAGGACCTTACCCCTGGATCGCCACAGTCTGGTGTGGATTGGTATGATCCTCTTCTAGACCCCACGACAGAGTTCTCTCAAGACATCAGAGCAGGACCACAATCCAGTCTCACGTGCGACAGCAAAGGTGGATGGTACAAATGATCGAACTTTCTCTCATCTACAGGCGCCAGGTTTGCTTGGTGTAACCAAAGACTTCTGGACAGCCAGCCTCTCATGGTGCCATAAATGTTACATAGATACTGTGCTTCATTAACGATGTCCAACACTCCTAAGATGTTATTGCACTCAGTCATCTTCTGTACCTTGTGGTGTGCCAGATGTCTACCACACCCTCCTCTCTTCTTTCTTTGGACTCATTATGCTGTGACCTCATGCCACACTTCTTCCTTTTCCTTTTCTTTCACTTCACAACACGGTCCGGTCCTATCTTGTCTTACTCTTCTTCTTTTTCTGACCAGCCCTCTCCATGTGAAGTGCACTTCACAGGGGTCTTCCAGGCCATGTCCTAACCCTATGACAATGCTTCGACCAGACCTTTTGTTGTGACCTTCTTCATTTCACGACCTCTCCTAAGGCTTCTTCCTTCAACTTCAGGCAAATCTTCTCTCCGACTTCTCACAAATCATCTTTTCTGACCTCTCACAGGTCTTCTTCTCCAACCTCTCACAGGTCTTCTTTTCTGACCTCACACAGGTCTTCTTCTCCAACCTCCCACAGGCCATCGTCTCCGACCTCTCACAGGCCATAGTCTCCGACCTTGCACAGGTCTTCTTCTCCAACCTCCCACAGGTCATCTTCTCCAACCTCTCACAGGTCATCTTCTCCAACCTCTCACAGGTCATCTTCTCCAACCTCTCACAGGTCATCTTCTCCAACCTCTCACTGGCCACTTCTTTAACCTTTTGCAGGTCTGCTCTTCGACCTCTCGCAGGTCTCCACTTCACTTTAAGAAGCACTCCTTGCGCCTCAAGGCTACCCCATCATTGCACTCTTCATACTCTATTCAGGTAGGCTTTGCACAGTCTGTCACTCCCTGTGACAACCTGGGCCCTCTTCCTTGCAAAACTCTTACCCTCGGGCTTCTGTCCGTACCATCAGTTACTCTGACAGTCTTCGGCTCACTTCTGACTTTAGCACTCTCTGTTCCTCATGCTCCCAGTTTTCTTCAGCGGCACCCTCCACTGGCACCTTGCGCGCTCCGTCCTTTCTCTTGCAGTGGTGTAGCTCAAGACTTCTCGTGGGGAGCAACATTCTCTCAGTACAGGGGTTTACAGCCTCTCCCCTTTACAGTTCATGCCCCAGGGGATGGTACCTCTTCAATTCGGGGCCACAGTATCCCTCTTCACGCTGTGGGCCATTTCCTCTGTCCCCAGGGGTACTTAACCACTGCGGGGACCACCAATGGCCGCTAGGTGTCACCACAGTGGCTTTATGGGCCCCCTGCAGCTTTTCTTTGCTAGGGCATCTGCGACCAGCTTGGGGCTCTTTTGCTCCTTGGAGTGCACATTTTCTCTCTATATACACTGCAGTGCTCAAGTTGCTTCCAGTGTAGGACCCTGCCAGTCACTCTCTGTTCCACCCTGTTGCTTACTTGCTGTTCCCCTGTATGCCTTTTTATTTTTGCTTCTATAGAACTGAAGGTAGCTGCCTCTCGCTTCACATTAGCTATAGGCCCTGGCAGTCTTCGCTGTGTCCCGGTCAACTGTTGCTGGTCATTTTCTTTAGCTGGTGTGGCACCACCAAATTGGCACTGAATGGCACTGTGCTTTATTTCAAGGTCCCGATGGCTTTCTAATGCTGCGGGCCTCATATGTAATCACTGGAGCCACTTCACCAGCTGGTCAGACCATGCCGTGCTCCTTGTGTTGTCACAGCTTGCATGGATCTCGTTGCCATCCTTCCCCAAAATTAGTTTGCCTTCTCGCCATACATAATTGTAGGCTTTCTCTTGGGAGGGGGGGCAGTCCAATCAGGCCTTATCTCACCCCTTGCACGGCACAGCTACCACCGGTTCCCTGGCACTACAATTGCCACTTTTCTACAGGACAGCGGTGTTGCGAGGGGTTGCTTCACTTGCTGCTGTGGCCATACAGTCACGCTTCACAGGTTTGGCGGCTCCATGAAAACCGCAGGTCACTACACCCGCAGCTACTTTCCCAGGTAGGTCCTATTCTTTTCTGCCTGCTTTCGCACTTTATTCACGGGGCACGCAAGCGCCTCACCTCATGCTCGCGCGGCCCCGCCTTTAACCCGGCACTTCTCTCCTACGAGGAGAACAGCAGCCGTAGTTGGCTCTCTTCATAGGACATCCTCATTCAGCCCGCAGCTCTGCTCTCTCACCAGGATCTCGAAGAGCGGCAGAAACTGATCTCATGGGAGCATCGTTAGCTTCCTCCTCCCAGTGAGGGCAGGGCTCTTGCCCACATGGGCTCTTCAAGGGTGGGGGAGGTGCCTCAGCTAGTGTTGGTTCCCCTTTCAATACTACGGTGCACTACTGCAGGGTCACATGTCCTGGTCAAACTTGATCAAGAGTATTGGGCCAAAGTACTAAAACCGATCTTTGAAGCAATCTTGCAAACATTGACGATTCCAGCATCATGGAGGGGTTCTATTATCTCTCCAATCTATAAAAAGGGTAATAGGAATGACCCAAAACACTACCGGTTAGTAGTCTTATTGGACAATGGTGCCAAATATTATGCTGGGCTACTGTTACAAGAACTAACGTCTTCGGCTGCAGAAAATGCAGTAATTGCTCCAAACAGGTTTCTGTAAGAACATGGGGACCACTACCAATATCTTAACTCTCTCAATGATGAAATACGCCATAATAGCACTCAAACAACCCTTGTACATATGCTTTATTGACTACAGCTCAGCATATGACCACATAAACAAAAACATACTATGGCAAAAGCTACAAAAGCTGAATATTCCACCGTTACTTTTAAAACAGTTAATCCTTCTACACTTCAACATGTGGGTGCAAGTAAAATTAGGTGCAGAAGATTACTGAACAATGAAGTTCTTTACCAACTCCGGATTGAACCAGAGCTGCATGCTAGCCCCAACACTCTAACCTTTTTTTGGCAGACTTATCAGTCGGGCTGAACGAATGTAACTCACATGCCCCAAAGCTGGGAGACTTGGCCTTATCAAATCTATTTTACGCAGATGATCTTGTGCTCATTAGCTGAACCCCAATTGGCCTTCAGTACCTGATCAATGTAACATCCTTTTACTCAGAAGATAATGGACTGAGCATTAACCGAGAAAAAACAAAGGTCATGTGCGTGAATACACGCTGAGCAAATTCATTCCATTACTGGCAACTGGCAACATATCAGCTGGAAGTTCCACAAGGGTATAAATATCTGTGAGTAATTATCGACAGCAAAGGGAATTTTGCAGCCCACTGGGAGGCCATAACAAAGAGGGGGATAGAGACAGCTGTGGCACTAAACAATCTGAAATATAGGATCTCTGGCATAAGTTTCTCCTTGCTGTCTCTGGTGATACAGGTGAAACTCATACCATCTATCACCTATGGAAGTGAGGCCATGAGAGGGAGAGATGCAGAAATATGGGATGGCTCCATAGCAAGAGCAATACGAATGATTTCCGGTTTGCCGGATACACATCCCCTGCACAATTGAGATTAGAGTTTGGGATTCAAAGGCAAGAGCTGGCCCGTAAAGGAGCATACATTAAAAGCTGGTATAAAATTAGAAAGGGGGACCCAGAAACCCTAAGTGCCTACATATAGAAAGAACTGCAAGCTAAGGAGACAGGTCCAGACAGACGCTACCTGGAAAACTCACTCGAGCAACTAGGGCTATGCGATCTCTGGGAGACCTCTGGGACTTACGTGAGCTTCAAAATTCTAGTCAACAATACGGCCAAAAGAGTGGCCCATATTCATGATAAAGCCATCCAGTCAGAGAGAGCACACGGCTGGTTCTCTATTCAGAATTATACCAAAGCCATGTCCCAAACATACCTTCATATCTGCTTTTCCAAGGCCACTAAAGAGAAGTTCCTGAAATACCGCCTAGGTATATTACCATCTGCGTTTCACTTGCAGCCGTGGCTTCGCCCCCCGCTGCCAGCAACCTGTCGACCCTGCGGGGAAGGGAAGGAGGATATCCTGCACCTAATAACTAACTGTAGGGAGCTACTAAGGGAGCGTCAAGTTTTACTCAACAGAAAAAACATACGGTTTTGCAGACAAGCAGTGATAGCAAGTTTCTCTGGAGAGGATGTCCAGCAGTGTAGCCATCTGTTAAAATTTCTGACTATCGTGGACACAAAGATAAAAGACAAATTAATCAACACACGACAACAGAGTGGCATGTATAAACAAACTTAAAGGCGACCACAGGCGGGCGAGGATCTTATCAAAAGTGCAGTATATGAGCCAACTTGGCCACAAATTAAATGCTGTTGCTAATATTGTTTTCTAATTGTACAAGATAGCTCTTAAAATCCCGCAATTGCTACTTTTGCACACAAAACACGCCCATTTTGACTATATGTGGGGGGACTCGGGACCACCATATCCTAGTGACGTAATATTCTAGTGACGCTATATTTTTTAAAAATCTTAACCGATTCTTATCAATTTGTTTATGCGAAACTAAATTAGTGTAAAAACGCAGAAATTTTACTTTTTTTCTTATTCATTCTACTTTTATGTAAATTATTGCAATGGTTTTAATTAATCATGCAAATAAAGAAATACTCACTGTGATGGATGGGTGTGAGGTGGTAATGTAAGCATGCTCTCGGGGAGTGGCTGATACCACAAAAACTAGAACAGTGACCAGCCGGTCACTACAGGTAGTAAGTGTTATATAAATGCTTTGGGAACAGAAAGCAGCCCTTGAAAAATACTCGAACCAGCCTAGTTTCCTTAATTTCCTCAAGCAAACTCTCTCTTTCCATTCATTCATTCTCTCTCTCCCCTTCACTTCTCTCTCTCGTCTTCCTTACTGATAGCTTTACTACCTTCCCTATCCCTACATCTCTTTTTCTCTCTCTTGAAACCAACCTATGACTACTGCAATTAAACTTCAAGAGCTGGAGAAAGTGACGGAGGCACCAGGAGCCGTCCTGGGTTTTTAGAACTAGCCCCCCAGGGCTCCATCCCCCTGGGGAAATGCCCGGTGGGATGAAATGCCTGTCCGGCCCTGAATTACAACACAATACTCGCTCTAGTCAGTGTCTTTCAAATACATTTTTTATAGTAGCTGACTAAACTGGAACCTGTTCATGAGATATTAAACGTCTCTGTCTTCTATCTTCCTATAAAGGGATGTATTTGATGTTAACACAAGGAGCCCAATTAATCCTAAATTATCAAGAGTGATTGCTTTTGATTGTAACCTACACTCCTTTCCTTCGACCTCTGTTTCTTATTGTTGTATTGAGCGCTTCTTAGGACAAAAAGGCACTGTAAACGTGCCTTATCGCTAGGCTGCAAGAACTGCTGCTAGAATCACAAACAGTTTTCACATCCAACTGCGCAGCCCCCCTGGGATTCCGCTCAAATCACAGCGCATCTGGGATTTATAATTTTTTTCTTCTAGACGATATTACTTCTGACAAATACACCTTTGCTTCAGTGCTTTGAGAAATTGGTTCAAGCGATAAAATTTCTTCGTGAGCCTTCATGATAAAGAATAGATTTTTTTTGCTGCTATATAGATTTTATTGTTTTCTTTTCATGACTAAAATGCTATTGGGAGTTCCAAGAATATGCATCTATTACATACATTTCTGGCGCTACAGGAGATACTGCAGTACAGATATAAAAGGAGTAGACCAACACTTGTGTTACATAGTTCCTCAACTATTAAGCAGAATCATACAAGTGTCTTATAATGTCATTATTGCAGTGGCGTAGCTAGGGGGGGTGAGTTCAGCCTCGGGCGGCACTCTTTTGGGGGGCAGTAAAGGTGAGCATGCACCCTTTCTCCCCAAAACAAGTCGACTGTTGACCGACTCCCCCCTCCCCGCTCTTACCTGCTCTGGGCGGCAAACTCAGGGACCAATAGGTCTAGCTATGTCATTGCATGATTGGCTAGCCCATACACCTTGCAAAGCATTTAGGTGTCTGAAGTAGGTGAGATCGAGCTCAGTGACTTTCTGTGGCCAAGGTACGCAAGTGGGATTTCGCCCAGTAACTTTAGAAGACTATATAATAAATACAGACCTATTGGCTAGTTTATGTTTGCATTTGCTAAGATGCAACATGGCGGATTATCAGAAGCAAAAGAGAGGCTTAGCTTCTTGTCTCAATGGCAAAGAAAATGTAAAATCCACCCTTCATATGATGGACAACGTGAAAACAAGCATTAGACCCAAAAAGACAACAGAAAGTTAAGGAACTGATTAATGCGAGTGACAAACGTGGAATAGTGAAGAAGGAACATGGTTTTAATTTGATACATTGAGGTATTAAAGGGCCCTATCACTGATGTTGCTTAAAGGGGCCATCCAGTAAATTATTTCAAAATATGTCTGAAAACCTAAGCAAACACTAACAAACACAGGAATATTCTAGAATGTTTTTGAAGAATGTTAGGTATGCAGCACTGAGTAAAGAAAATTGTTCTCGTCTCTTTTTAGGGTGGCTCCTTTAATATGTTATATTGCATAATAAGACACTGTGTGCAAGGTATCTGAAGCATTGTTATAGAATTTGTCAAAGCTAGGAGTGCTGGTGCTTTGTAGTGCAAATAGTGGGAATATGCGCTGGTATATGCCCTAATAGCTTATGCTGTCACAGTGCAGAGCTAACACTGCACAGGTGGAGGGGACAGAGTACAATATGTCACTCAAGCAGAGGCCATCTTGGCACGCTGTCAAGGGACACCTGAGGGGGTGTGGTATTTGAATCACTTTTGGCGGTACAGAGAGCATGTCACTCAAAAGAGCAGAACGCCTTGGCCAATGGGGATGCATTTTTATAACGTTCCTGAATACATTTACCATCCACAATTTTGCTACGCTGGGCTGCATGGCTGCTCATATGTAACCAGCAGTCCAGAAGGCTGGCGAAAATCTGTCAATTTTCTACTTCCCGATTCCAATGGGATTGGCTACTTTGGGTTATGGGCCATCCCTCCATTAGTGTAGTCTGAGGAAGACCTTCACAAAACAACAATTTTGGTCAAGCACATTTTCTAAAAAGTTCAACACCACTACTTTTAATTACTTTGGGTCAGGTTTGGTAAAAGGGCCACATTATCTCCACCATTATCTCTCTCTGCAAAGTAGCAAGTGATTCTAATTGTGCACACATGAGTTCAAATAAACAAATATATGGAAAGAAGTATTGTTTCTGTATTTGTGTTCTCTTTTCTTGGGCCGCTTGTTGGCCCTCAATGATTCTGCCCATAAGGTGCTGCTCAATGGCCTGACCAAACAAGCATGCACCGCGCTTGTCGATTGAGGGTTGTGGATAATCTCTGTGAAAGTAAACCTGTTCACACCCTCAAGACTAAAATGCAGTTCAGTTACCGAGCACTCTGAAAAATGAGGAACTTGGCATTTCAGTGAGCTAACAGCTATGAGAGTATTCTGCATTTGCAAGGACAGCAGTAATACAAACTTGTTAAAAGATTTGCCTGACTGACGTTTAAGTGGGCATGTCCCAAGGCAAGTGGCCAGGTGTTATGTAATATGTTGTATGTCATCTGTGTCGTCTTTCTGACTTCACGTTCCATAAATATGGAACGTGGAGCGGGCAAGATGTTAACATAAACATTAAAATTAACAAGAGGACAGGAATCAGTTATTACCGGGGCTTGATGTCGAGAAGTTGAACTACCTGTACCTGCCTATGTAAAATAAATGTATCTTCAAGATACTGCCTCCGCAGCCTACATAACAATTTTGACGATGATCGGAATTTAAAAAGGATCGCAGTAAGGAAGGAGGAAATCTTTTTGGTGAATTTTGACAGAGTTGACGTTGTGGCACCTACGCGCAGAGCAGATGAAGAGGAACCGCTTGAGTAGAACTCCCGGAGAATTGGCCTGAGTCATTCCGGTGAGCAACACAGCTTATTTTTGATTTATTATTGATAATCCTTACCTGAATCTGGGCTTCCGCTACCAAGGTTCGAACTTTCCTAGTTCAAACGTTCCATGGAATATGGAACATGGAGCAGGCAGGAAGACAGGATGACATGCAACATATTACATAACACCAGGCATGGTCTCTATTACATAACACCAGGAATGGTCTCTTCTGGCCCACTTCATTCTTTAATAATCAGAACAACAAATCGCTTTAGAACCTTGCCTTTCTGATGTCTCAGCCAGAATCTCCTAACAAATAGTTGCTCCTCTAGTAGGATTCAAACATATGAGTGAGGCAGACTTTGGATTAGTCTCTGCCTTGGATGTTCTTAATACCACAACAGATTATGACCCCAAAGCATTCTCATGTTCCTAGAGCTTTCAGCACCTCTCTTAACACACCAGACCAGACCACCAGATTCTCTTTACAAAAGTAAACAGCATGCAAATGGAGGGCCATGCTCTATTTAAGATCACATATACTTGCCAAATAGTACTCAAGCCATACACAAGTCACCAGATTACTCATAAATCAGCCTAGTGACCAGCAGATAATCCAATCTCTCCACCTTATCACCCTCACTATTCAAAAGTGTGAGAAAGTAAATTATTCATTTGGGAGGATGTGAGTCCTCATCAAGTAATAATGACAGAATCTCGTACCATATAGGTCTCAATAATGTAAGCCTGAGCTCAACCCTTAGCAGCTATGGCACTGAGCAGACTGGCTTCACATAGGAGAAATGTGTGAAGCATGTATCAGTTCCAAAACAATTAAAAAGTAAAAAATAGAACACATAAAATATCTCATTCCTATTGATACAAAAATGGAGTAAACTTTATTGACAAATAAACACCAAAACAACAAAAATAGGATGTAGGGTACCAGAGATCTGATTTTTAGAAGTTTTTATTCAAAATAGCCGGTAAAAGTGAAAACCACCAAATGTGATTATTTGGTCACTCTAGACCAGGTCCAAGTCTTAAGTTAAAGCTGACTGTGAGCTACTGCTAGTTGGGTATAGGGACCAGGTTAGTTAGTCCAGGTGGAAAGTTTACCTTCTGACTTAGTAGATTTTCTGAAGAAAATTCCTCATTGATGGGTTGTCTGCAGATCGGGCTGGAGGGTGGATCCAAATGATCCTGCAGCTTAACAGGTCATCCAACTGACCCTTAGAGTACAGTTATTTATCCTGGGTACACCTGGGAGCATGTCCAGCCCTTGGGGTCTCTCTTAACAGGTTCAACAATAGGCGCAGTCCATCATCTGTCTTCCCCAGATCCAGATATGTTCTGAAGAAGGTATCCTGGTGTGGCACATTTATGTTTGGACTAGTTGGTGGGTGGTGGAGACTCCCTGACCAATAAGGCAACTCTACCCAGGTTCACATCAGTTTCTAGGAGTTTGGGAAGAACCTTCCTTTCCTCTGGGAAGAGCTCTGAGAACACCACTGAGGTGTACATTTACTTTATTATTTCAGCTTTACAAACAAAAGCAATATAATAGCTGGACACAAAATCAATATAATAAAACAAAAACAAGAGTATAACTATGATACAAAAAATACCTAGAATAATTACAAATCAACAAAATACCTCCCTCCTGATCATCACCAAATATAAATTAGAACATAGATCGATGAATTGTGAATCTCGAAAAACTGGCAGTCAGTCTAAGTGATTTTCTAGAGAAGGATGACATACCAGAAAGGCCCAAATATTAATACAGCTCTCATCATCCTTATCAATGGTTTATAAAGCGCTATGTTTAATAGGTAAAACAACCTGGTATGACAACTAAAAACCGGATTGACTTAAATAAATATCTCCTACATAAAAAGTCAGGCGAGCTAGATATAACATACCTGATAAAGAGGACAGAGATAAACATAACTATTTGGACAGAAGATTATAAAAAGATAAGAAAAGATGGATCCTTAAGATCCTCCACTGTACAATTAGGCTAATAAATTGCTACATATTAGAAACATATAAGACAACTCTTGACCCTGTGGCCTGATAAAAATCAAGCAAACAATTAATAAAAATGAGATTTTCAGTGGATCTCAATATCCTCGGCTGTGCTAGTAGCTATCTGAATTGCTTCCTGCTATATTTCTTGCAAGCATAAGCCTCTGTCCTAGTTTTCCTACATGGACAGATAAATATTGGAAAATAATGGACTATCGCCTTCTTTAAATGGCCACATGTGGATAGTGGTATAGTGCAAAAATGTTCTTACAAGCATAAGCCTCAGTCCTGGTTTGTCTATATGGACCGATAAATATCAGAAATTAATGAGATATCGCCTACTTTAAATGGCCATGCATGGATAGAGTAAAGCGCACATTTTTTTTTACTATTGCTGACCTTCAACAATCAAGTGAACCGATTAAATTTAATGCTTTCGTGCTACCCAACGGTTCACATGTGGGGTATAACCTAAGGTACAAAATAACCAAAATATGAGCTGGTTGGTCAACAATATATGGTAACACTGCCTATTAAAGATTAGCAAATGAGGTTAAAAGATATGGATAAGCCCCTCTACCCCATGCCTTTAATTGCAAAAATCACTGGAGTTTTTTCAGTACAGGCCTGGTGGCCTTCCAAGCTGCATATATATATATATGTATGAAGCCACTGGGCAGACAATAGAGTCAGAACTGGTGCGGAAACAAAGTACAATTGCAGCTTTGTAATGCTTAACATTATGATTAGTAAAAAGAAGACACAAGAAGTGCCTTAGGGCTTGCAAGGAAATAGTACAAAGTAAAATTAAGTGCATTATAGTTTTGTATCCTCTCTGTTTACAAGTACAAATGTTTGTACCAGTAGTTTTGTTTGGGTTTAGGGGTATAAGAAACTCCCCTTCCAAATTAGTTCTGAATCAGGTTTTACACCCACTGGAATTTGTGCCTTC
Source organism: Lissotriton helveticus (assembly GCF_964261635.1). NCBI lineage: Eukaryota > Metazoa > Chordata > Amphibia > Caudata > Salamandridae > Lissotriton > Lissotriton helveticus. The sequence continues at coordinate 1,788,180,275 of NC_136063.1, read as the reverse complement.
GTGACTACCTGTATTTAAAAGGAAGATTTATTTCTGATGAAAGGTTGATTTTGACAGGTCGAATTGGCAGTTTTAAAATTGCTCAATCAGGTTGCTGTGGCAGGCATATGGTCATATTTTAAATGGATGCTTCAGCGGTGGCATAATAAGTGAAGCAGTCCACTACTGCCATTTTTCTGACAGGCCCTAGGCACATGGGGTACTACACATTTGAGTCTTTCAGGTATGGCACATGGGGTACTACGCACCTACCTATTTTAGTTAATGTTAGACCTGGCATCTTTTGGCATGGTGTCCCCTGTCTTTTTGCCTCTGACCTCCTGTTTTTGACTGTATGTTGGATTTCGTTTTTGCTGGCTTTAGGACTCTGAGCACTTAACCACTGCAGACCAATGCTAAAGTGTGAGTGCTCCCTGTCTAAAATGTAATGGTAATTGGTTCTTCCATGATTTGCCTATTTGATTTACTAGTAAGATCGTAGCACATGGCACCCGGTGTGCAGAGGGCCTGTAACTCAAATGCTACTAGTGGGCCTGCAGCACTGATTGTGACACCCAGAGGAGTAGCACTGCAAACAAGTCTCAGTCCTGCCACTGCAGAGCTTGTGTGTGCAGTTTTCAACTATCATGTAGACCTGGCATGTACACCTATTTGCCAAGCCCAAACTTCCCTTTTATTACATGTAAGGCACCCCTAAGGTAGGTCCGAGGTAGCCTATGGGCAAGGTGCAGTGTGTTCAAAAGGTAGGAAATTTGGTGTTAAGTTTTACATGTCCTGGTAGTGAAAAACTAGTAAATTCACTGTTCACTACAGCAAGGACTATCTCTTCTATAGGTTAGCATTGGAGCTGCCTAGCAACATTTTATGAGTATATCTTCCAATTGGGAGCTGAAGGAAAACTGGAGTTTGGTGTCTCTGAACTCACTATTTAAAAATACATATTTTAGTGAAGTTGGTTTTTAAATTGCAGGTCTGAAATGCCACTTTTAGAAAGTGGGCCTTTTCCTACTTAACCATTCTTTGCCTCTGCCTGTCCCTAGAATGCACGTTCAGGTTGGATGACAGTTGGGCTTTGTAAATTCACTCTGGACAGCCACACCCAAAGGAGCTGAGGTGGGCCTTGCATATCCTGATGGCCCATCACCAGGCTGATGGGTCTTCCTAAGCTAGACCGGTGGGGGGAGTTGACACTTGCACCTTAATAGGGCTGTGCCTGTCCACTCACAAGGCAGTCTCTACCTCCCTGTAGGGTGTCTGCAGCCAAGGGCAGGGTCTTGTGCACTACAAAGACCTTTCCTTTAAGTATGCCAACTTCAAATGCTGAAATGGGTATAAGTACTGGACCTCTGACGCCATATAGAAGGAACACTTCTGGATTGAGGGCATTCTGCCAAGCTGCCAGCTATGTTGCTGTCAGGAGGCACTGCCACTTTGCGGTTTGCATTAGTGTGCTGTCTGCTGCTTTCTGCTTCTCTACTGGGAGTGAAAGGAATGGACTTTGCGTTCTACAAACTGCGTTCCAAGTTTCTCCAAAGGCTTGAGTTGAGCTTGCCTCCTATTGGAAGTTTCAGGGGCATCAAATACTTCACCTGCAGCATCTGGGCTTTTCTGCTGAGAACCCCACTCTGCCAAATGGTGCCAAATCCAGTTCCTTGGCCCATGGAATAGAAGTCGCTGTGTTCAACAAGAAGAAACCAGTGTATCAACTTTGAGTGTGACTTTGGGGCCAGTGCAGCTGTCAATCACCACGCCGCTGCCTTCACCAGAGTTATGGTCCCGGCTCAACGCAACAACTTCAACTTGTTAGGAACTTCTCCTGCGTGGCGCGGTGCCGCCATAGCCTGGTGGCGCCTTGGCAGTGGAAGCAGCCGCGCTTCAAACGGCTGCAGCTGCGCTGGTTTGTATGGTGTAGGTGTGGTTGGTGCCAGGGCTCCATCCGCTCCTGTTACGATACCCTCAATTGAGAATCCGCTTGGAATGGCTCCGAAGAGGATCGGGAGGGGCGCGAAGACTCAAGGGGCGGCAGTCGCGGCAAGAGCTACTGCCGGAATTACGGAGGCACCTAATGCTGGGGTGGCTGCAGCTCCTTCACAACCTGTGGACGGAGCTGGAAGGCAGATCGCGAGACGCGCAGCGGATCATGCTCGAGACGCTCAAGACTCAGTGCCTGAGAGAAGATCCTGAGGCTGCGGAGGAGACCGCGCTACATGGCAGCAGAGGCCGGCAACAAGGCACCCCTCTCAGGGAGCGAACTGTACCAGCTATATTCCAAAGGAAACCGGCATTAAAAGGTAAGCCGGGGGAGCTCCCTGAGAACCAATCTGCACTGCCAGTGTTGGGAGAAGTAGGCAGCAACATTGTATCATTTGTAGCTATTGCAGAAGATGTGGGGGTTGATACAATGAAGTGCAACACTGTGATTCCTACCCCCAGCACCATTGCTTCTGTTACGGTATCAAATAGTAACTCCATGACTGATCAAGAGAGGTTAGTGGGCAATGTCTTGGAATCTGGATCATATAGGAGTTCAAATTTGATGGCCTTGGGGAGGCTCATTAGTCACAGGGGAGGCTTCACAGAGCTTACTGAACTCACAGAATAATGGGAATCCTGTAGCTGACAGGCTGAATGACGTGGATTCTGCCGGCTCTGGTGGAAAATTCTATTCAATGTCTGACCTCTCAAATCTCTCAGAGAATGATAATGTGAGTGAGGTTGGCGACTGGGGGGATGAAATCGAGTTGCACCCAGAGGAGGATGACCCTAGTTCTGAGCACTCAATGAATCAAGAGACTGCTAGAAAAGTACAAGATCCTGGTAATCCTCTTTCTCAAGAGACGCCGACTCCTGCAGGTCAGCTCATATGGGACTGCTCGCCCTCTTCTCAGCTTGATCATGTAGAAACGAATGGCCGTTTTCTCTCAGAGCTGGATGGGGAGATCACGTTGAATACAATATATAAGGTGATTATGGGGCACAGGGAAGAAACAAAGGCTGAAGGGCTGCGAACTCAGGGTGCGGTTCGCAAACTGCAAAATACCGTACGCCGCATAGCCATATTATGTGCGTAAATAACACGGATTGTGGAGGCAGAAGAGCGGATTTCTGGTGTGGAAGATCTGCTGGCTCAGACGATTGTGGCTCTACAAAAAACAAAAGAAGATACTAATTGGAAACTAACAGTTCTTGAAAATCGATTGAGATGGAATAATCTCCGCGTTTTGGGTGTTCCCAAAAACAGGGACGGGAAGGATGTTAGACAATTTGTCATGAGTAGATGCTACAAAAAATGACACTCCTGAATACAATGCCAGATATTACAACATTGGTATATCTCATCAGTGAATACTTCAAAATCCATAGAAAAGTGGGCTTGCACTTTTGGCCTCATTTTTTCCAAATATTTCATGCAGAATGAACACCCTCAATGTACCAATTTTTCAAAGGTGTTTTTTGTTTCCTGATTAGTCATATCACATTTAAGGCTCAACGGGTATGTGATGGAGAAGGAATCTTATGTTTGTAAATATCTATTTCTTGAGTTTCAAGAGAGATCATGGCTTGCTCAGAATTTCTCAAGTGACAAGCCAATCAGACGTATGTGCACGTATCTAGAGCTACTTACGTTCTTGTATGTCTGTGTCAAAAAAATGTTTTGAAGTATTTTGGAAAAGTGTTTTACTTTGCCTAAAACGTTTAATGTAGGCACAGTTCATAATACGAATGTCTTTTTTATTTTTCTGCGAATTTTTTAATTTTTTAGATCTATTCTAGTAAAGTGCCATGCAATTGCCTGGCCCATTAGACACCATATGAACGAATTCAACACAATTTAAATTCCCTTTGTCCGGGAAATTGGCTGCATTTTACAGCAATATGCTGTTACTAGTTTCACAGTCACCAAGCACGGGCAATGCTTTTTTTCTTTTATGTACACAGTTTTATGACTCCCAATTGGAGATGAAAATCTGATTAAACTTTTTTAATAAATAAACATATATTACATTTGTAATGGCATGAGAATGCTGAATGCATTAAAGAAGAGCTAAAAGCATTTTAACAAGCAATAAGAGGCCAATTTCGCTGTAAAATGCAAGCAGCTATGCAGTCGCTTGGCAGAAGGCATGGTGATTGCTGCTGCATCACCCGTATTAGCAATATTGTACTTTGGGAAGCATAGTCCTAGATTTCAATAGAGACACTGCTCTGCCAATGGCCTTAAAAACTCAGGCCTTTATAATGAATGTGAGCATCCTTTTATATATCCACATGAGCCTGCCCTTTCCTATGCAATAACGTTGTTGCTTTTCATGCTTAACGTGACATTTACAAACAGAATGCCCTCTTTTGCATAAAAATAATCAGTCAATGGTCTTTTGGTCAAAGAGTGTCCTGAGGAGCATTTTTCATAGGTGAGAACGTCTACATCCTTACTGGGTGAACTCAGCTTTATGCTTTACATAATATGAATGCTATTTCCGGCCCATGCTCTCACTCTGTGCATGGATTGACGCTAAAGAGATTGCGGCACAGAAACATGAACCCATGATTCCAATCCCCCCCAGTGGCGGCTGGTAGGAAGCAGGAGTGCAGCAAAGCGGGATTAGGTGGGGGGGGGGGGGGGGGGGGGGGGGGAATAAAGAAAAAAAAACGTACCTGGTGGTGCAGTCGCAAGCCGTCGCCTCTCCTCCGGAGGTCAGGATCAAGAAGCACCCAAGCTTCCAGACTCCCCTGACCAATCACGACGCTGCTAATAACTGTGGTTCTGCACTCAGCGAGAGAGAGTGGAAGCTTGGGCATGTTCTCCACCCAGGCAGTAATGCAGCCTGGGTGGAGAACAAGCAAAGTGCTCATGACTGACTGGCCAACTCAGGAGGGCCGGCCAAACAATCAAGTGCACTTTAGGTGCAGCAGAAGCAGCCACTCCTCTTCCCTGTGACGTGGGGAGCGTGGAGTAAAGGAAGATGCACAGTTGGACATTCCATGATGTCATGGTACATTCTATACAGCGGAGAACAGTAGATAAGTAATTTACTACAGAGCGCATCCCGCCTCAAGCTACCCTGGCACCGCAGCAACTACAATACAAAAAATAAAATGACAATAACACTCTGTTATTATTTTCTTTTTTCTTTCGCACTGCTTTAAAGTAGTGGGGCGACGCTCCTCCGCCTTAGCAGAGGAGCCACCACTAATTCCCCTCCTCTTCGTTTACAAGCAGGCAGCTCTCCTAATGCTGTATTTCTGCCGTGGGGCCACCAGGACGGTGGGTACAGACTGCACCCACATTGCTTTCAGCAGTAGGGCCACTTTAGGACCTAGGAGCAGGGTGCCCATTTGCAGATTCTGAAGGACCCTAATGCACGGTCACGGTGCACGGTCACGGTTGGAGTGAAGTAGTGTGGCTCACTGGTTAGAGGCGGCAGACCCGAGAGCAGAGGACGGCCCGGGACCAGGGTTCGATTCCCGGCGCGGCAGGTTTCTGGACCAGGGTCAGCGGACTCGATAATTCTCTCGCCTCGGTGCCCACTCTGATCAGCGTTCACACTCGGCAACTCTGGGCATTAGCTTGCCTCATCTTCACTAACGGCCCCACCAGACCGCCGGGGATGCCTGGTCTCACCCTGGAGATACCCATTAAGGGACCATCTCTCAGGGAAGCCAGGAAAGGTTTCGCAGCGGTCGAAGCGCCTTGGGACCCTACAGGTAAGTAGTGCGCTATATAAATGCCTATACATTTACATTTACATTTGCCCGTGTAGGGATAGCCAGAGCCTACGTTTGTAAAGGACTAGGAACCTCCATACCACCCACGTATAGGCATTCACTTGGATGCTTTAAACATGCACCCCTTTCCAGGGAAGTGGACATTCCGCGTGTGCCTTTATGCTATTTTGCAAGAGAGCAATACTCACACCATGAAGAAAGCACTTGTGCAAGAAGATTCCCTAATGGATTGGGGACATATACCCATACGAATGAGGGTACAGTCACATGACAAAGTGCAGCTGCTAACCTACTACATTCTATATAAACATGTGCTGTCCCACCAGCAACATGTAATGCAGTTTGCAAACTGTTCTAGATAAATGCAAATACCATTATTAGTGTAGTAGTAATAACAACACCGCCACCACCATCACCACAGGGGCAGGCAGTAACCAACTGCATAGTGATTTGGCCCATGACTGTTTCCCCTTTGTTGTCACCAGTCTGTGAATAAGAGCAGCGATGCAATGCAGGTCCCTGCAGCCTCTGAGGCATGGCGGTGAGGGGCGGGTGGGGGGGGGGGACAACGACGAGGGAGGCTACCCCTTCAAGAAGTCCCATTTCAGGCCCAGGCTAATGAATGTCAGTGATATATGGGTGACTCAGGTGTCCGTCTTCCAGTTCTACGGCGTAGGGGTCCCCATCATTTTGCGTTACACTACTTGAACGGATAGAGTCAGGGGGTCCTCCCTTTCAACACTGCATGTGGTGGCCTGTACTATTAATACTCACACACACTCCTGCCTTCACACATACACGCACACACACACATCCATTCACAACACTCAGTCCCATATATTCATGCACGCATGCACACACCAAACATTAAAAATAAAATCATACTTACCTGCTGCATTTCTGCCTCAGACATCCCAGGAGGGTTAGGACTGCAGCCTTCCCTCATTGGATGACCTAAGTCTTACTTTAAAATGTTCTGCATCCCTCTATGACCAGGGCCCAGGGGCCCATTGACCCGAAGAGCCTTACTCCTTAAAGGAATTTGACACTTCTCTGAAAGTTAATATGTTTGGCAAATGCATGTTAAAAAAACTCTAACTTGAAAAGACACTCATCTATAATTCATAAAGTCGAATGTAACCTGAAGCAATGATAAACGTGTATCCTTGGTAGTTTTCATAGGATAAGGATAATTCTTAAAATAGTCTTAAGCACAGGCTCTTTCTAGGGCGGAACACAAGAGGTTCCCTTGGCATACTTGTTTACCAGCTCTAAACGTTCAGGGAAAATGGTAAACTGACATGGTTTGTTTCTGAATTTGAACACGAGACCAGAGTAAGGATGCTCAACTCATAGAATGTAGGACTCGGAGCTCACCTTCATGTTTAAATACCTTTTCCCGCCCTTACCCACCCTTCTTCCTTCTCTGTGAGTGAGAAGGACGTTTCTCTGCTGTATGTTAGAACTCACACCTGCTGGGGATCACACTGGCAATTACTGACCAATGCAGCTTTCCAAGGAAGCACCTATCTTAAGGAACTTTGAGTAACTTTCTGAAGTTTAGTAAGAAAGCAATGACGCTCATGCACAAGGTTGGACTGGGACAGAAAATAAGGCCTGGGGAGTAATAGAAAAGTGGCCCCCATTAGTGAGTCTGACAGCGAAAAAGCTGCTAATGTTTGCAAATTGGGACAATTTTGAACTTGTAAAGAGACTCTGTATAAGTATTTGCAAGGTATGGAAGACTGCATCAATGTGAGCTTGTTGCAGGCAATATTGATTTTAATACTGGGGAAACCAATAGTAAAACAGACAAAGCAGACTATCAAACTGGAACACAAACACACAAAACAAGCCTTTGTAATGCAATAGGTCTCGCATTAGGAAAGTTTGAGCTACTGGTATTGTAAATGACAATTTTTTATGTATGTGTTGGTTTTGAAAATAGTGAAATTAATAGCTTTGTCATTTACAATGCCAATAGTTTTAACTTTCGCAAATGTGACACCTACAGCATTTATAATGCAGTATGTGTTGTATTTACGTGACTTACATGTATTGATATTACAAATAACAATGGTTTTTAATTTTTTTAAATAATTAATACTTAAATAAAAGTTATTGTAATTTATAATGGCAATAGCTCAAACTTTTGTAAATGACTTTTGTGAAGATTATGTTCAGTGTATTTTATTGTGACGAAAATCCAAGAACAGAAGTGAAATATTAACATCTTTTTGTAACATTTGTAATAGAGCTTGAAACATTGAGAGAACATATTTGAACCAGTTGTTGTTGAATGGTTGCACAGATTGATGCTGTGGTGGCGCTGAGTGATGTTGTGCTGGCGACGAGTGATGCTGTGGCGTTCAGTGATGCTGTGGTAGAGATGTTGTGGTGCCCCTGAGTGATGCTGTGGTGGTGCGATAGATAGAGTGAGTGCGATAGAGGGAGGGTGATAGATAGATAGAGTGCGATAGATAGAGGGAAGGCAATAGATAGATAGAGGGAGGGCGAAAGGTAGATAGAGGGAGGGAGGGTGATAGATAGAGAGATAGAGTAATGGAGATAGAAAGATAAAGTGAGGGCGATAGATAGATAGAGTGAGGGCGATAGATAGAGTGAAGGTGATAGATAGAGTGAAGGCGATAGAGTGAGGGCGATCGATAGATAGAGTAAGGGCGATAGATAGATAGAGCGAGGGCAATAGATAGATGGATCAAGTGAGGGCGATAGATAGATAGATAGATGGAGGGCGATAGATAGATAGAGTGAGCGCGATAGAGTGAGGGCTATAGATAGATTGAGGGCGATAGATCGATAGATAGATAGATAGATAGATAGATAGATAGACAGACAGACAGACAGACAGACAGACAGACAGACAGACAGACAGACAGAACATATTTGAACCAGTTGTTGAATGGTTGCACAGATTGATGCTGTGCTGGCGCTGAGTGATGTTGTGCTGGCGACGAGTGATGCTGTGGCGTTCAGTGATGCTGTGGTAGCGCATAGTGATGTTATGGTGCCCCTGAGTGATGCTGTGGTGGTGCTGAGTGAAGCTGTGGTGATGTGATAGATAGATAGAGTGAGTGAGTGCGATAGAGGGAGGGCGTTAGATAGAGTGAGTGCGATAGAGGGAGGGCGATAGATAGAGTGAATGCGATATAGGGAGGGCAATAGATAGATAGAGGGGCACTCTAGAGAGATAGAGTGATGGAGATAGATAGAGTGATGGAGATAGAAAGATAGTGCGAGGGCGATAGAAAGATAGAGTGAGGGCGATGGATAGATAGAGTGAGGGTGATAGATAGATAGAGTGAGGGCGATAGATAGAGTGATGGCGATAGATAGAGTGAGGGCGATAGATAGAGTGAGGGCGATAGATAGAGTGAAGGCGATAGATAGAGTGAGGGTGATAGATAGATAGAGTGAGGGCGATAGATAGATGGATCGAGTGAGGGCGCTAGATAGAGTGAGGGCGATAGATAGATAGAGTGAAGGCGATAGATAGAGTGAGGTCGATAGACAGAGTGAGGGCGATAGACAGAGTGAGGGCGATGGATATATAGAGTGAGGGTGATAGATATATAGAGTGAGGGCGATAGATAGATAGATAGATAGATAGATAGATAGATAGATAGATAGATAGATAGATAGATAGATAGATAGATAGATAGATAGATAGATAGATAGATAGAGTGAGGGCAATAGATAGATGGATCGAGTGAGGGCGATAGATAGATAGAGTGAAGGCGATAGATAGATAGAGTGAAGGGGATAGATAGATAGAGTGAGGGCGATAGAGTGAGGGCGATAGAGTGAGGGCGATAGATAGATAGAGTGAGGGCAATAGATAGAGTGAGGGCGATAGATAGATAGATATATAGAAGACAGACAGACAAGACAGATAGATAGATAGATAGATAGATAGATAGATAGATAGATAGATAGATAGATAGATAGATAGATAGATAGACAGATAGATAGAGTGAGGGCGATAGATAGATAGAGTGAGGGCCATAGATAGATAGATGGTTGTGTGTGTGGGGGGTTGTGTGTGTGTGGGGCGGTTGTGGGGGTGGGGGGGTGGGTGTTTGGGGGGTTGTGTGTGTGGGTGTGTGTGGGGTTGTATGTGTGTGTAGTTGTGTGCATGTGGGGTTGTGTGTGGGGGGGTTGTGTGCGTGTGTGTGTGGGGGGTTGTGTGTGTGGGGGGGTAGTAAGTGTGTGTGGGGGGTAGTGTGTGTGTGGGGGGGGGGGTAGGTTGTGTGTGTGGGGGATGTGTGTGGGGGGTTGGTGTGTGTGGGGTGGTGGTGTGTGTGGGGTTGTGTGTGGGGTTGTGTGTGTATGGGTGTGTGTGGGGGGTTGTGTGTGTTGGGGTCTGTGGGGGGGTCAGGGTGTGTGTGTGTGGGGGGTTGTGTGTGCATGTGGGGTTGTATGTGTGTGTGGGGTTGTGTGTGTGTGCAATAAAGAAATAAAAACAGAAGAAAGAAATATAACTGAGGGGTTAGGCGGCGTGCGGGAGACCTCCAAAGAAGGGGTGTATGCGTGAGAGGGCAAGCTGCATGAGAGGGCAGTGCATGAGGCAGAACACGAGGCTGGGAAGCGGCGTGAGGCTGGAGCCCTGGAGCGATGGCGCTTGAGGCCGCGCGGGGAGGACGAGGCTCGGGGACTGGCAGGAGGCCTTACGAAGCGGCAAAGCGGAGCGGGGATAACGGGAGGGAAAGGAGGGCAGGAGAGACGGAGGGGGAGGAGACAGCTGAGGTGCTGCAGTGATTTTTAGGGAGGGAGGGGGTGGGTGAAGAGGGCACAGGACTGTAGGGGTGGAGGGGGGAGGTAAAAGAGGCGGAAAAGACAGTTGGGGGCACACGGCCTATTTGCATGTATGTGAGGCTAACACCAATAAGGGGGGGGGTGGGTGCAGAGGGTCAGAGGAGGACGGCTCAACCGAGGAGTCACGGAGAGGGACACACACCCGGGGGGCACCCTTGTAATGTAAATACTGAGGGAGAATGGCGAGAGAGGAGGGAGAAAGTGAGGAGGCTGGAGAGAACGAGAGAGAAGGCGGTAGGGACATGCAGAGGCGGAGGGGAGCGAAGGAGGCCAGGCAGGGAGAGGACAGGCCGTAGGGACAAGGAGTAGGAAGAGCAGGGCAGTGTGGAAGACCCAGGGGCAGAAACCATAAGGGGGGTGGGTGGCCACAGGGCTGTTGAGGATAGGACTGGCAGAGACATGTAGGAGGGTGGGAAGGAGGGTGTGGGGTGGAAGGTAGGAGCAGTGGTGGCAAGGAGGAGATCTGACAAAGGGCAGTTTAGATTCTGCTGTTTTGCTTTTGAAGTACAAATGAAAATGCTTTGTAAAAATGTATTTCATGTTGGTACATGGAATGCATTTTTACGAATCTTTTTCATTAGTACTTAAACAAGTGGGGAAAGAGTGAAACAAAATAATAACAACGCACCTAAAGTAAACAAGAGACTGGCAGTGATCCTATATGAACCTACTGGAAAAACTGAAGCTTTTCACAATAAAACATGGCCACTAGATGGCAGTGAGTGTCCACCATATTAAAAAACAAGCATGCAGTCAGGCTCATCCAAAGAAGCCTCTCGGAGCAGTGAAAAACAAGCTCTCGGCATTGCGTGGATTTTTTAAAGTCTGATGGGGGGGCAGCGGGGGGCGAATTCCTTTGAAATATGATGTCGAAGCTCACAAGCTGATTACAAATGGTGTGTGATGTGATGTGCAAGCGCCTGGCTCACATGAACTGTACCTAATCCGCAGTTTGGGAAGACTTTTGAAAGCCTTACTATAATCTCGCCAAACAAGCATTGCTATAGCATGCTTTCAGCGAGACCTGAAAATGGCCTACACACTGACCTGTTGGACCAGTCCATCAGGATCTGTCTGAGTGCCCTATAGGCCCTGAACATGCAGAAAGGAATCTTTGTTTCTCTGTCCTCAAAGCAACTAAATCTGCTACTGAAACAGCAAATTACTTCCAACCACCAAAGTCCACCCACTCCTATATGAGCCTTCTGTCACCCATCTTTAAGCACACTGGAGGTCAGGTAAGTGGCCAGGTAAAGCCTCCTGAGCATGCATGTAGTCTATTGTAACTCAAGAATTCTTTATTCTTCTGATGGGAGTGAGATAATGAAACCGAGCTCCAGTGCTTAAGAATTTGGAACCCAGCTCCCAGTGCCTGAGATATTACACCTCTGCTCCCAGTGTTAGAGATTATACACCTTAATTTCTAAGACTCGACAGTGTGCACCGCTGCTCTCACGACCTGAGATAATACACCTCTGCTCCCAGCGTTAGAGATTATACACCTTGGTTTCTAAGACTCGAAAGTGTGCACTGCAGCTCTAAGGGCCTGGGACAATACACCTTTGACCCAGTGTTTGAGACTGTACACCCTGATTCAACAGTGTGCGCCGCAGCTCTTTGCGCCAGAGATTATAGACCTCTGACCCCAGTGTTTGAGACTATATACCTTGGTTTCTAAGACTCAACAGAGTGCACCACAGCTCTCAGTTAAGATTATATTCTTCAAAACCCAGTGCTTGAGACTATATACCCTGGTTTCTATGATTCAACAGTGTGCGCCACAGCTCTTTGTGCCTGAGATTATACACCTCTGATCCCAGTTATATACCTTGGTTTCTAAGACTCACCAGTCTGCACCACAGCTCTCAGTATCTAAGCATATACAATCTAGATCCCACTGCTTGAGACTATATACACTGGTTTCTATGATTCAACAGTGTGCACCGCAGCTCTCAGAGCCTGAGATTATACACCTCAGTTCCCAGTGTTTAAGACTGTATACCTTGGTTTCTAGGACTCGATAGTGTGTAACGCAGTTCTCGCTACCTGAGATTAAACTCTTCAGATCCCAGTGCTTGCGACTATACCTCTACTCCAAGTTTTGATACTATACACTCTGGTTTCTAGGAGTCAACAGTTTGCACTGCAGCTCCTAGTGCTTGAGACTTTACACTCCAATTTCTAGGACTCAACAGTGTGTGCCGCAGCTCTCAGTGCCTAAGATTATATACCGCTGCTCCCAGTGTTTGAAACTATACACTGTGGTTTCTAAGACTCAGTAGTGTGCACCGCCTCAGATTATATATGTCAGCACTGTGTGGTTGAGAATACACACTCAGGTTCCCATTACATGACCACAAGCACCTCTGCTTCCAATGCTTGAAAAGGTGCACCTCAGTAACCAGTGATTAAAAATATGTTCATTCGATCACAGTGCTTGAGAATATACTCCCCAGATCCGTGCGCTTCAGATTATAACTCCAGATTTTCAGCAATTAACAACCCAGCTCTCAGTGCTTCAGTAAATGGAACCCACCGTTAAGTGCTTAAGACCATGCACCCACTTTCCTATACCTAGGTCTAATGCATACCCGTTTCCAGTGCTTCATGACCCCGTCCCCACAGTTTATTATTTTATTTTACCACACCAACCCCCATTGAAAATATGTTTCCACTGCTTGTGAATTTGCACCCCAGCTCAGAGTGCTTCAAAACAGGCAGCACTGACTTAAGGGCTTGAGTCTACGTACCCCAGCTCACAGTGCTTCAAAACAGGCAGAACAGACTTAAGGGCTTGAGCCTATGTACCCCACCTCACAGTGCTTCAAAACAGGCAGAACAGACTTAAGGGCTTGAGTCTATGTACCCCACCTCACAGTGCTTCAAAACAGGCAGAACAGACTTAAGGGCTTGAGTCTACGTACCCCAGCTCACAGTGCTTCAAAACAGGCAGAACAGACTTAAGGGCTTGAGTCTACGTACCCCAGCTCACAGTGCTTCAAAACAGGCAGAACACACATAAGGGCTTGAGTCTACGTACCCCAGCTCACAGTGCTTCAAAACAGGCAGAACACACTTAAGGGCTTGAGTCTACTTACCCCACCTCACAGTGCTTCAAAACAGGCAGCACACACTTAAGGGCTTGAGCCTATGTACCCCACCTCACAGTGCTTCAAAACAGGCAGCACTGACTTAAGGGCTTGAGTCTACGTACCCCAGCTCACAGTGCTTCAAAACAGGCAGAACAGACTTAAGGGCTTGAGTCTATGTACCCCACCTCACAGTGCTTCAAAACAGGCAGAACAGACTTAAGGGCTTGAGTCTATGTACCCCACCTCACAGTGCTTCAAAACAGGCAGAACAGACTTAAGGGCTTGAGTCTACGTACCCCAGCTCACAGTGCTTCAAAACAGGCAGAACAGACTTAAGGGCTTGAGTCTACGTACCCCAGCTCACAGTGCTTCAAAACAGGCAGAACACACATAAGGGCTTGAGTCTACGTACCCCAGCTCACAGTGCTTCAAAACAGGCAGAACACACTTAAGGGCTTGAGTCTACTTACCCCACCTCACAGTGCTTCAAAACAGGCAGCACACACTTAAGGGCTTGAGCCTATGTACCCCACCTCACAGTGCTTCAAAACAGGCAGAACAGACTTAAGGGCTTGAGTCTATGTACCCCACCTCACAGTGCTTCAAAACAGGCAGAACAGACTTAAGGGCTTGAGTCTACGTACCCCAGCTCACAGTGCTTCAAAACAGGCAGAACAGACTTAAGGGCTTGAGTCTACGTACCCCAGCTCACAGTGCTTCAAAACAGGCAGAACAGACTTAAGGGCTTGAGCCTACTTACCCCACTTCACAGTGCTTCAAAACAGGCAGAACACACTTAAGTGCTTGAGCCTATGTACCCCCCCTCACAGTGCCTCAAAACAGGCAGAACATACTTAAGGGCTTGAGCCTATGTACCCCACCTCACAGTGCTTCAAAACAGGCAGAACAGACTTAAGGGCTTGAGCCCACGTACCCTAGCTCACAGTGCTTCAAAACGGGCAGAACACACTTAAGGGCTTGAGCCTACGCACCCCACCTCACAGTGATTCAAAACAGGCAGAACACACTTAAGGGCTTGAGTCTACGTACCCCAGTTCACAGTGCTTCAAAACAGGCAGAACAGACTTAAGGGCTTGAGTCTACGTACCCCAGCTCACAGTGCTTCAAAACAGGCAGAACAGACTTAAGGGCTTGAGTCTATGTACCCCAGCTCACAGTGCTTCAAAACAGGCAGAACAGACTTAAGGGCTTGAGTCTACGTACCCCAGCTCACAGTGCTTCAAAACAGGCAGAACACACATAAGGGCTTGAGTCTACGTACCCCAGCTCACAGTGCTTCAAAACAGGCAGAACACACTTAAGGGCTTGAGTCTACTTACCCCACCTCACAGTGCTTCAAAACAGGCAGCACACACTTAAGGGCTTGAGCCTATGTACCCCACCTCACAGTGCTTCAAAACAGGCAGAACAGACTTAAGGGCTTGAGTCTATGTACCCCACCTCACAGTGCTTCAAAACAGGCAGAACAGACTTAAGGGCTTGAGTCTACGTACCCCAGCTCACAGTGCTTCAAAACAGGCAGAACAGACTTAAGGGCTTGAGTCTACGTACCCCAGCTCACAGTGCTTCAAAACAGGCAGAACAGACTTAAGGGCTTGAGCCTATGTACCCCCCCTCACAGTGCCTCAAAACAGGCAGAACATACTTAAGGGCTTGAGCCTATGTACCCCACCTCACAGTGCTTCAAAACAGGCAGAACAGACTTAAGGGCTTGAGCCGACGTACCCTAGCTCACAGTGCTTCAAAACGGGCAGAACACACTTAAGGGCTTGAGCCTACGCACCCCACCTCACAGTGATTCAAAACAGGCAGAACACACTTAAGGGCTTGAGTCTACGTACCCCAGTTCACAGTGCTTCAAAACAGGCAGAACAGCCTTAAGGGCTTGAGTCTACGTACCCCAGCTCACAGTGCTTCAAAACAGGCAGAACAGACTTAAGGGCTTGAGTCTATGTACCCCAGCTCACAGTGCTTCAAAACAGGCAGAACAGACTTAAGGGCTTGAGTCTACGTACTCCAGGTCACAGTGCTTCAAAACAGACAGAACAGACTTAAGGGCTTGAGTCTACGTACCCCAGCTCACAGTGCTTCAAAACAGGCAGAACAGACTTAAGGGCTTGAGCCTATGTACCCCCCCTCACAGTGCCTCAAAACAGGCAGAACATACTTAAGGGCTTGAGCCTATGTACCCCACCTCACAGTGCTTCAGAACAGACTTAAGGGCTTGAGCCCACGTACCCTAGCTCACAGTGCTTCAAAACGGGCAGAACACACTTAAGGGCTTGAGCCTACGCACCCCACCTCACAGTGATTCAAAACAGGCAGAACACACTTAAGGGCTTGAGTCTACGTACCCCAGTTCACAGTGCTTCAAAACAGGCAGAACAGACTTAAGGGCTTGAGTCTACGTACCCCAGCTCACAGTGCTTCAAAACAGGCAGAACAGACTTAAGGGCTTGAGTCTATGTACCCCAGCTCACAGTGCTTCAAAACAGGCAGAACAGACTTAAGGGCTTGAGTCTACGTACTCCAGGTCACAGTGCTTCAAAACAGACAGAACAGACTTAAGGGCTTGAGTCTACGTACCCTAGCTCACAGTGCCTCAAAACAGGCAGCACAGACCTAAGTGCTTGAGTCTACGTACCCTAGCTCACAGTGCTTCAAAACAGGCAGCACAGACCTAAGTGCTTGAGTCTATGTACCCGAGCTTACAGTGCTTCAAAACAGGCAGAACACATGTAATTGCTTTCAATGAACGTGCTTCAGTTTGCAGTTCTCAACAGGCAGCACAGCCTTAAGGGCTTGAATCTACGAGCCCCAGCTCACGGTGCCTCAGAACATTACCAGTAGGCTCAGAGTGCTTGAGATTAAGCATACCAATGCTCGACACTATGTGCCCCTACTCGCAGCACCTGAGAATATGAATCCCTGGTTAAAGCACTTTAAAAATACAGCTTCCTACCTTGCATATTTAAAGCACCTCAGCTCGTAGTTCCTGAGAGTATGCACATGGACGAGGAGCATGGAACAAAGACCTCCATATTTGAGGCCACATGACACAGGTTCAGAGCTGTCACCTGTGCAAATAGTGCTTGAGACTGTATATCCTAACTCCACATGCTCGAAAATATGCACTCCAGCCCTGTGCTTGAATATATGCTCCCTAGATTCCAGCACTGGAGAATGTGCTTCCCATCCCCCACTGCTTGAGAAGGAGTACCAAGTGTTTAGGGAATGCGTTCCCCAGCCCCGAGCCTGAATATATGTTCCCCAGCCCATGCTTGAATATAGGCTTCCCAGCCCCATGCTTGAATATATGCTCCCCAGCCCCACGCTTGAATATATGCTCCCCAGCCCATGCTTGAATATAGGCTTCCCATCCCCATGCTTGAATATATGCTCCCCAGCCCCACGCTTGAATATATGCTCCCCAGCTCCCAGTGCTAAAGAATGTGCACCAAACACCATGCTTGAATATCTGCTTCCAGTGCTTGAGAATGTGCTCCCCAGCCCCTAGTGCTTGAGAATGTGCATCCCAGCTTCCATTGGTTGAGTATGTGCATCCCCGCCCCTAGTGCTTACGAATGTACACCTCAGATACCAGCGCTTGAGGATGTGCACCCCATCTCCTAGTGCTTGAGAATGTGCACCTCAAATCTCAGTGCTTGAGGATGTGCACCCCAGCCCCTGGTGCTTGAGAATATGCATCCGAGCTTCCAGTCCTTGAGAATGTGCATTCCATCGCTTAGTGCTTAGGAATAGGCACCTCAGATCACAGTGCTTGAAATGTGCACCTTAGACCCCAGTATATGAGAATGTGCACTCCAGCTCCCAGTGCTTGAAAATGTGTATCCCAGCTCACAGTGCTTTAGAATGTGCACATCAGACCGATAGTGCATGAAAATGTGCATCCTAGCTCCCAGTACTTGAGCATGTGCTCTTCAAATTCAGGCGCTTGAGAACATCTACCCAACCTCTCAATGCATCCTAACGTTCCTTCCTGCTCTAGGTGCTTGAGGCTATACATCCTAGTTCCCGAAATCTTAATAATATCCATTCCAGCTTCTTGCACTTGATGCGGTCTGTAACCATTTTTAGATTATTTCAGGGCTGATTAACCCTACTGGGATTTAAATATCTCTGATCAGCAGCTTATACAATTTTTAACAGTGAGTGCTTAACCCACTGAGACATCTTACTGGCCATGAAGCATATTTTTTGCTAAATCATAGGCACAAACAACTCGTGCCTATTTCTGTAAAATGCGACCCTTACCAAAGACACTTTCTCATGAAAATCACCAGAGAGTAGGAAAAAAAGAAAATAAACGAGCAAAAGAGGAAGTGTCACTTTTAAGAGTGTTTAACTTCTTTGAGCAAAATTAAACTATGGTTTTCAACAGCTTTTTCTACAACACGTTCCATGTTATTTAACAGGTTTACCCTAGACTTCACAGACACCGAGAGGCTCAAAATAGCGTATATTTTATGATCTCAAGAGCAGAAGCACTTTCACGAATCCCAAGGGAAGCCAAGCCGGGAGTGAAGCTCTTCGGATCTATCGCGTGCCGCCTGGGAGGTTCAAAAGTTTGGGGAGCAAGTCTGATATCAGACCATTTATTTGGAGCGCAAGCACAGCAATGACACAATCAAAGAAATGGAGCAGGTCAGGAGCAAAGCCCGACCCGCCTCTCCATCAAGCACCGCAAAGTTATTTCTCCTTGGGCGACGATTCGGAATTATGATGCGCCACTTGAATCCGGCAAAGTTCACCGACTCAAATAAGTATTTATTGCACTGAAGTTAAAAGTACTAAAACACAGCTCTGTCCCTAACCTTTCGGGACTGGTCTATGTGCGATATTGCTGCCTCACTTTTCCAATATGTCTTTTTATTCCTTGTATAAAAATATACAAGCCATCAACAGGAAGTTCAGACCACAACAGTGGGAAGAGAAAAAACAGGGTCTTACAAATCTCAAAGCTATTAACAGCTAAGTGTTTCATCTAACACTGGTTGCTTTCATCACAGGAGGGATTCTGTTCCTTCATTTTCAGGCAGTCCAGAGAGTCACTGAAAACCATTGAGGTTGAATATCTCTCAAAGTCATCTTCATTAGCAGTGCCCGGCCTTTGTTTCTCTCTCTGTTTATTGACATTCATAGGTAGCACTAGTACATAGTAAACTAGGGTAAATAAAGCTGAAGACAGGGTATAATTTTTTGTGTGGCATGAGTGGGCAGGAAATGCAGAGACTACTTTGTGCCTAATTATACGTTTTTAAAAAAATCTTTTTTTTTTAGAGTTTTCTATAGAGCGATCTAGACCCAAGACATCGGGTATCAGAGCGTTTTGCATGAGCACCAGTTTCGTTACAGTTGGACACATTCATTTTTGCTAGGCACTGGGAGATTAAGGGATTTTTCCAGAATTACAGGATGTTGAGCGTTGTTGCCGAGACTCAAACTAGGTTCCCCAGCTTCGAGGTTGACTGCTATAGCCGTAACACTACATCCTTTCCCACACGTATAGGCGTAACTTATCGTACCTGGTAAATAACGATACCACTGTGTTTGTTATTTATCAGGTGTAATAAATAGCACCTATTACGAGTTTCTGGGGAATAATATCCAGATTTTGGTGGTTAATGCAGCATAATTCCCACCATAAACTAAATATCATATGCTTCGCCCCGTTACATTTCAGCAGGTTTCACCTGTCAAAATTTAATGAATGTTGAGTTATTTAACACTTCCAATAACTAGTGGATGCGTAAAACCAAACTTATAATTCCGAACCATGCTCAAACAGGTTGTTACTCATGGGTCAGAATTGAACAAGCAACTTGTACTCAGCGTCATAGTCTTCTAGTGAATTTCGGGGCATCAAATTCTCAGGGTTTGTGTTACTCTACACTAGTTCAAGAACAAATTCACTAAGATATTGTAATTCTAACTGTATTTATATGGCACTTACTACCCCTGAGGAGGCGCTGAAGCACTTTTTGGCGAGTAGGACACTACTCTAGAACCTAAAAGGATTAGTGGATATGTGTTGATTTTGCATGGAATTTATGTTCTAAAAGAGTAAAGAGTTTGATCCCTCTTTGGTGGTGTTTGCTCGTTCTCTAAACATTGAGAAATTGATTTACAAAAAATGTCTGAGGCCATAGTTAATATTAGTTGAGTAGGAAAATACTTCTGCATCCATAATTGGATGCTGCTGGTTCCGAGAATCAAAATATGTGGGTAACGTCAAGTGCAAATTCCATTTATAAATGAGAGAATATGCTAGTTAATAGGATTTTATATAGTTGTAAGCTTGTAAAGGCTGGACAAAGGTGAGCTCCCAATCGAGCATCAAGGGCTTGGCCTTGGAAATGCTGGGATTAGTCACATATTAGCAATGAGCATTGGTCGAGAAGTTAATTGTACTACTAAGAAAACTATTCCGTCCTCTTAAACTAAAAGCTATATTTTCACCGAATAGGAAAACATCTTTTCAAGCATATGTTCAAGAGAGAGGACTTCAAGTCTACAAGTGCCACAGATCATTACAGCAGCTCTTGCTAATTTGTGACAAGGACACTTTAGGAGATGATTCTCCTTGGGTGTAAAATAGAAATATAAACTAAGTAACCTGAAAATTTCAGCAAATTGTTCCAAGAAAAGCTAGAGTGCTTTCAAGCTAGGATAACTCATTTGTTGAGAAAACGTTGTGAGCTCTAGCGGCGACCTCAAATGGCAGATTGGTGCTGAACAGAGCTACCAAGAAAATCAAGCAGCAGAGAAGAAAAAAATCTCATACAACAGGGAAGTGAACAGACATATACATTTAATTTGTAATGCAGGCTAATTGCAAGATATATGTTTTCGGAAATTGTTTTAAGTTAAGATGATTAAATTCTTCCTTTACTCTCCAGTGGCATTTGATTCCAGGCCTTTTCTGTATAAAATAAAAAAAAAGCTCTACCACCTGTTTCATTTATACTTCTTTCTACACGGATAGATTTTCAAAATTAATTATAATTATTAGCAACATAACATGTATTTGTAAAGCGCACTATCGCCCAGAAGGGCATCTTGGAGCTGAATAACAGATGTTTATTGTTACACAACTCAATGGTACTCCTTTAGATACAAGATAATAGTTTAATGATTTCAATATATCCTAATGATATCCACTGGCAGTGCACTAAAGGTCATGTCCTATTCACCACAGTAGCCTATATTGTAGAGATGGCTCCGCAACAACCCTATGGGTATGCCTGGATAATTTTAGGTGTACAGCAGAAAAAATGCAAGCACCAAAGACGGACTGATGTAGATCTATCAATTATACTAAAGTACAGACTAATATGGCTGGAAAAATATCATATCAGAATCCCTTTCAGAAGGCCATAGGGCTAGCAGGAGCTAATGGGCCCAACCATGGGGATTTAGGCCTTTTACTCCTAATGCCACGGTGTCCGATTTACTATGAGGCCTGAGCAACTGGGCCAGTAATCTTTCAGCATTTGACTCTCAGTAGTAGCATGGGTTGAGCAGTCCTAATCTCCTTAGGGGAAGGTAGATGCGGGGGTGAACATAGGCTTCTAACTCAAAATGCATACAATAGCAACAATAAATGATTCTCTAGTCAAATACTTTTAATGAAAAATAAGCATTTATTTATGATTATAAAGTAAAATACGACATACAAAGTAATACACACAGTCTCCTGCGGGTAGTACTCTAGTGTTCAATAGGCAAGTCTCTGAGTCCCACTTCCCTCCTTAAGGAGTAGTTATTCCTCATTCACAATAGACCACATGCAGGTTTGGCCTCACTAGTAGTCCGAGTCTCGGAAGTCCCACTCCGACTCTTCCAAAGTCAAAAGTGCACCAGTGCCTATAGCTCTTTGAGGCCGAACAAGTTCCCAAAGGCCCTTCAGCCCTTTCAATAGTCTAGTCTTACTCGCTCGATCAAGGGTTGGGCTACTGGACTCCTCTGGTGCACCCCATGCCTGGACTTCGTGGAGGGCTGCGGCAGCTGCAGGCAGTGAGTAGAACTCTTGGCTTAGCACAGACAGCGGCTGGTCGTCCACAGCGCTTCCTTCATTGACACCGAAGTTCCTCTGATCCTTCTTTCATGTACAGGTTCAGGTTATTCTTTCATTGGTAATATCCAGATTGGATTTTTCCAATTCCCTGTATTATGGACTTCCTCAATTTCTGCTTCGCCGCCTTCAGGTAGTACAGAACCAGGCGGCCCGCCTCATTTACAAAATACCCAAGTGGCAATCAGCTAAGCCCATGCTTCACAGACTCCATTGGTTACCGATGGAACAAAGGGCGGCTTTCAAACTGGGCTGTCTTATGTTCAAAGCCCTCCACTGCACCAGTCCTGCCTTTCTGAATACACTCATCACCCCACACCGACCTACGCGCAACCTTCGTTCTGCCCATCTTCATCTGCTCACCGCCCCAAAAATCAAAACCAAGAAATTCGGCGGTCGTCGCTTTGCCCATCTAGCCCCCGCCAACTGGAACTTTCTCCCTCTTACCATCAAGTCCAGCCCAACTCTGCTTCAATTCAGGAAAATGCTAAAAACTCACCTTTTTCCATCTTTAGGCTAACTCCTCCTCCTCTGGTCTTATACTCATCTACTCATTCTGTCATGTAGCGCCAGGAAACCTCCGGTGTCAGCGCGCTTTAAAAGTGTCATTTAACATAACATACAGGACGGTCGCTCAGCCTCCACAGCATCCTCTTTTCTCGACGTCAACAAAAACCAGGCAACAATCCTTTTTCTCCACGTGGGCCCCGTCTGGCATACATGGTCGCTGACTTTACCCTACACACAGATGACACCGCATTCGATGCAGCAGGGGCTAACTTCACGGCAGCCACCCACTGGCATATGGGTCGCTGACTTGAATCTGCACATGGGCATTGGCCTGACAGATGAAGCAGCTGCTTCCTCACTCCTGGGAACTGGGATCCAATCGCTAGGACCCCCTCACAGGACCTCATTCCCTTCAAGCTCTCTCCTCTTCCTCACCAGGTACACTGGTCTTGGCAAGTAGGCAGACGCAGGTGCTCCAGGATCCAGGGCAGGTGGTCTTAGGTTTCCCTGGGTGATGTCCTGTCACCCAGCTGGAAGACTGGCAAACCTTAGGCACCAGTCTTGGACACAGGCAGAAGTCATTCAGAGCTTCTCCTCTTCACACAGCCAGACTGGCTGCTTGACAATTTTGGGGGCATCAAGCTCCCCTCCTTATAGTCCATTTCCAGACACTTAATGTGATTTAATGTCTGAGTCTTTGACGTTTGTGTTAGAAGTCTGATTCTTTTCGACTGCCCACTCCTCTTCCATGCCCTTCTGCCAGCAAGCAGTATGTCACGACAGGAGTGACTCAAAATCTAATAGCACCACAACATAGGCCATGGGAGCGACTAGAGTTTCTCACCTGAATGTGCAACAATATTTTACCCAAGGGCCCCAGCTCTACTGATTTTCTTATCATCCACATCTCCTCCCTACGATATGCCCCGGCCCCCTTTGCTGGGACCTCTCTCAGTATTAAAGAGCACCCTATGTGAAGTGTATGGAAGTGCCTGGCTTTTGCTTCCTCCAGTGTGTGTCCCATTTAACTCTCAAGAAGGGAGCAATCCATAAATCAGTCTGGGGGGAATCCTCTACCTCCACATTCTCCTTGAGTCAGCCCTGGATCTCACAAAATGGACCTCAGAGTATTTCATACATTGTACCACTCACAGACAAATATACTCCCAACACATACATGGGACCACACGCATGTATGCGCTGCATACTAACTTGATGTAGGACAATGGTGAGTTAATTACGGAACAGTGGAACTTTATATGAGTGGCCCTGCAGGCCTCACATCAGTGACACAGATAAAAAGGTCTGCTCACTCCTACTGATCATTACACAGTATGCTGCCACCACCGCGCTTCACTCCAGTAGACTGCAATCCGTGAAACAGCCTATGTCATAGGTCACATGTTCGTCCATGACAATAAATATCAGCACCAGGAATTCAGATATCTTTGCTGCTGGGGCATTCAGGGCAAGCGGCACATGACCATCACAATGCTAGGGACTTATTCATCCCCAACAATCACAGTCAGAACGTTTTGGCTCTTCAAAAGCAACCACAGGGAACTTTCTCAACATTATGCATTTCCTAACTTTGGATCTAAATATGTTGTAGTAAGTATACAATTAAACGTGATAAGTGGGTCAAATAATGCATATATTTTTGTGGGCATAAAAGAAGGACTATCTCCAACATGAAAAATATTTTTCTTGTCTGAAAAGAGATGGAACCTATTAACAAATGTACACTTTGTTTGCTAACCCTATGTATTGATTACCTGCAAGCAAATTGCAGGAGTAGGTGTAGGTTAAACAGTCATAGTGCCTTGCTAGATTCAGGTGACTGAAGTGTCCCGTTTAGTTTCCAGCATTCAGTGACCATGCATAGGGCTGTAAGAGTTGGGACAGATTAGCTTAAGCCACCCTTGTAGCAGGTGGAGTCTTTTTTATTTATTTACTTGAGTTTTATACAGCGCTGGCTAGATCCGGAGGTATCAGAGCGCTTTACATGAGGAGAGTTACATAGGTTGCAAATTACACATTGTTACAGAAGGTACAACAGTTACAAGTTACATTCTTAGGTTAATGGCATGTAGGGGGGTAAGGGGGTACTGTAAAAGGGGGAGGGGAGGGAGAATTAAGCGAAGCATAGGCATAAGGATAGACAAAGCAGGCAGGTGGAGAGGAATTCAGGGGAGAGAGGAAAGGAAATGGGAAGGAAGCCAAAGAATGAAGGAGGGAGGTGGATGTGGAGGGGGTAGGGGACACAGCGTGGAGACGGGAAGGAAACTGTGTCTGGCTACCGGCTGGGTGGGACAGGGATCATTCACAGTCTTCAGTTATGCGTGATTCCCATTTTCACGGTGGGCTCTCTCAGCGGTGTCGCTGAGACTCCAGGGCATAAGATGCTGGATCCCTCCCCAACAAGGGGAGAGGAGTGCTTTGGTCACAGGCACACTCAGAGGAGTGAAGGAGGGAAGAGGTGGGGGAGGGGGTAGGAAACCCAGCAGGAACACAGTGTCTGACGTCAGGCAGGGTAGGAGACAGCTCCTAGTGGTAAGGGGTCAGTCCCATTCCTCCACTATGTGTGACACCCTTGTCACTGTCAACTCTCTCAGAGGGGTCTCTGAGACTCCAGGGCAAAGCTGCCGGATCCATCCTCAACAAGGGGAGTAGGAGTGCTTTGGAGAAGGGCATAGTTATGGGGGCCAGTTAAGGGAACCACGCTGGTAGAGAAATGTACTCTCTGTAAAAGGGTCTAATGGCATTGCCACCCCTCAACGAGAAAAAGCCTTTAGTTGGGCGCCCCTTCACGAGGCTGCAATGCAGGTGCCTGATTGCCGACATTTTAAGGTCAGGCACTGCTTGATCAGGATGATTCTGCAGGCTCCACCGCTGTATCTCCCCTCTTGGCAGGGCAGCACGGTAGGAGCCGCCATTTTGCCTCGCACCTGGAGGATCCTGAGCAAGGTCCAGGGCAGCAGCTGCGAGAGGCGAGCCCCCAATTAGAAATTTGGGAGGTAACGGGAGTCTCATGATCCAGCTAGCAGGTCCCCCTTTCCCTAGCCAGCTGATCCAGGCTGCACGTCTTCCACAACAGGAGGGGCACGGGGGCACCAGGGTCCAAGGTGTGCATCAGGCGCAGCGCTCGAACAGCGTGCTCCTTGTCCAGCGTTTGGCGGTAATTTGAGCAGAGTGGCAGTACAAGGGTTCTTCAGTGCAGCAGCGTTCGTATCGCCGGGAATAAAATGCTGCTTCTCGACTTTACGGATCCGCCATCTTAGGGTCAGGCATCATTCTTTAATTAATTTGCCAAATAAGTGCAGACAGTCCCTCTGATTAGCACTGACAGTGCTATAGTAGCGGTATTCACACGCATGGTCTCCCTTTTACATCCCCGCTGTAAACAAATCATATTTTAGAATCACGGACACCATTATAAGGTCAGGTCTCATCACCAAAGGAGCACCGCATAGTCGAAGAATAAATTAAAACGGTAAAACCTCTTACCGGAAGGTGTGTCCAGGCAAATGCTTGCAATTCAGTTTGTTGAAAAAAAACATTCAAGGGTTTAGATGCCGTGTAAAAGAACTTTAAAGTCGCTACTCGTGATCGGCCATTTTGAATCCTCAGCGCTCCTTACTTGGCTTCATTATCGATGAGTAAGATGCTTCTCTTCGCCAGACCCGATTTTCAATCCCGCTGCGGTGACCAGGCAGCCTCACTATCGGCGGCCGGGCTCCTACATCACGGGCCTTACTCCCAGGGCAGTAGCAGGTAGTGTCCCCTTCGGTAGTAGCAAGGCTTTCACAGCAGCATCCCAGAGGTCCGGGCATTCGTCTCTCACTGTGTAGGACAACACAATGCCACAGGACGGATCGGATCATCAGGCAAGCAGCAACTCCCAGCTTCCACATCAACCTAGGTTCGGGGAGCAGACATCGGGGAGAATCATCATCCGAGAAGGTATTTAGGTATGTTTCTGTTCAAAATATTCTTATTTGTGGGATGTAGGACTGATCGTTGAGTTACCTACGAAATACCCAATGTAGGAATGTCACGTAGCAGGGTGGATGGGGGCATATTCCATGGATATTCACAAGATAGTGATCCCTAGCCCCGGAGCATCTTTGGCGAGCTCCAGCTCGGCGAATATCTTCCTGCCACTCCTAGTCACACGCAGACTCTAGGAAACATGTGGCCTATTTCACGTATCACTTGATGAATCTAGGTAAGATAAAGGGAAACATTATAATGCTTGGCTCTGGCTCATGCCACTGCAAACATTCTTTCCATCCACAAAGCACATTTTGCTTGCTTTCAATGTCTGCAGTTTAGGAGTTTTTACTATTCTTTTGTAATTTAGTAATGTTTCCCTGTGCGACATTGTGCATCTGACAGTTAATAAAGATAATATATATATGTAAACAAATAAATACCTCAATAATATCAAATAAGGGACTTTATTCTTTGTCATGGCTCACTTGAGATACATAATGAATTAAGAAAGTTGCAATTGAACTAAAGAGGCTCATCCTCTTACTCTTAAATCCCACATTCCATACCTCGTTCAAGAAGCCCACATGCCATTCCCAACAGCCCACAATTCTTTGAAAAATCGCTACTAATCAGGAAATAGTTTGTAAATGAGGAGCAAGACTTTAATCAGTGGGGTATACCCTCCACATACCAAGTATTCTGGATCCACTCACTGTATGTAGTCCATCATGGTGAATGATCCTACAGGTTCCATTACACACAATAGATAAGCTTTATTTGCTGCAGGTGTTGGTAAGCTCAAGCAAGTGGTCAAATCTCAACTCTACTGACAAATTACAACACAATTTTACATATGTGGGAAGCCCATTTCATCTACTTTTTTAAACTGGTTTTTAAAAATGTTTTTACATATTTAAACTTGGTATTGTTGAACAGTAAACACCTGTGCACTGATTATCTGTTCTACCAAATTTTATGCATTGGCTTGTATGGTTTATTAAAAAAACATGGTTGTTACTGGGGTTTAATATATGTTCTCAGAATTTAGCATGCATTCAGCAACAATCCTTGTTGTCTCTTGGAAATTATTTTGTTTGGTTAGTCACTCTATGAGTTCTGCTTCATGTTTAAAACATAAATAGCTCATACAGACATACAAATCCATCATTCAAGTGAAGAGTTAGTGAGAACGAAATATATATTGGAGATTAAAGCAACAAATTGCATAAAAGAACGGTTATTAATATGAAGGGCAGTAAGTATGACAAATCAAACAATTAACCTATTTGGAGATTACGTGAGAGTGGGTGTAATTTAGCGGTGCACTGTAGGAAATCCAGTGGCGTAACTTAAGTCTGCGCAGCCCATGCAGTGCTGGGGGCCATCGAGCTCCACCTGGCCCACTCAGCAAAAGTGGTACGAGGTGGGCTGGGTTGGGGTTCCCACTCCATGAACGTTGCAGGGGGGGGGGGGGGGGCTCAAGTTTTATAACGCCACTGAGGAGATCATGCAGGAACTCTGCATGAAAATAGTTGAAGTGTTCCTAACCCTCAGTTATACAAGATTTTTTCAGTCAACCCAATTTAGATATATTTTGTGTTCAGCTCGGAATTTGTAGTCAGTTGCTTTTTTTTGCATGTACTTTCCACATCACAATGAAAAAAGTTAACTTAATGAGCACAGAACAGGTGCAAATACAGTTTATATAATCCCAAAATCTAAAATAATATTAAAATAATACAGACACGTTATATAATATACCCTTTTTGCACTCAGTTTTGCGCTGCTTCTTAGTTGTCCACACAAGTGTTGTATTGTTAGGCAAACTGATACGCTTTAATTAGGTTTGTCTAATCAAATAAAACACTTTCAGAGTTGAGAAACTAAATATGTAGTGCATTCAGAAAGATGTCAAAGACTGGCTAGGAATGCAGTTAATGGAACAAGGTAGACTGCATGGGCAATTGGGGGTTGTGCTTCAATATCTAATACGTAAACCAGGTTGTAGCATATCAAATCAGTGGTCAAAAAATATGTCTTTGTCAAATTTCATGAGCCTAGATATGGTTATCTGACATGGTGACAAAGAATGACAATAAAGTCAAGAAATCACTTAACAACGTATTTTGCTCTCTAACCCTTATTCTTCGGATGAAATGTTTAATTTCATTTGAGAAGAAATATTAAACACAGGTATACAAATCCATTCACTTCTACTGAAATTAAAAGGAACTTACATTTTTTATTAGAATTAATATTTCATTTTCAAAGAAACAAGTAGGTTTCACTCGGAATACTGTAGTAGATAGGAGAGGTTTAGTTGAAGTAGTTATGTTATCTTACCAGTGAAGCACACTTCATTGATATGTAATGTCCCTTATCACTTCTCGAGTCTGGGTGCCCTTTGTGATTCTGGGATTCTCACTGACTATATTGTGAAGGTGGTGTATTGTCATTGTGATTGCTAAGTAATGCAAAAAAGAGCATGTAAACACCCATCAATAGAAGGAGTACTCTTCTGAGATGAACAACAAACACTACGAAACTTTGAAGACAATTTTCATCAAAGACTTAAACATTACAATTACAATGAGGGTAAATGATGTGAATCTTGACAGCTTTGAACCCAAACTTTCACAGAATGCCAAGTCACTTGGATACACCCTGGACAGCACCCTCATACTCAAGGAACATATTGCCAAAAAACAGAGATGACCTGGTACCAGCTTTCTCATCTAAGGAATGGGAAACATTTTCTACCAGAAACAGAAAGTGACTACAGAATTGCTGTTCAAGCCCTCATACTCTCGCATCTGGATGGTAATAACACCCTGCTCCGTACCCTACCTGGCTGCACAGTGGTAGTCTTTAAGGTAATCCTACACTCTGCAACACATCTCATCCAGGGCCTGATTAATTATGATCACATCGACCCCATTATGATGGTACTTCGTCGGCTCCCCTTGCTGGTCCACCATCTTCAGAACCAACAGTATCATTTACAAAGCCATTACAACCAGCACCTTCACTTATCTTGTGGGCAAGTTCACCATCTCTAGTGGTTCTTAGCATACCCACAGCCAGGACACCATCAGACTACAAACAAAGAAATGTAAAAAAGATAAATCAAGGCAGCAGGGTTTTTTATCTATCCACACAGGTTCTGGAACAACAACCCCAAAGCCAAAAATGCTCCAATTTAGGAAAGAGTTGAAGATACACTTGATTTAGGACATAACATCATAATGCGTTACCAATCCATGAACCAGCTATTTCTCATATCCCTCATTGACTCTATGCTTGGCTTTGAACCTGTACAGCACTCTGCTGCCGTCTGGCTAGGTTTGCGCTATAGAAGTACCACATGCATACATCCATAAATTGAACCACAAAATCAGAACATCAAAGGTAAATGGGCTTTATCTACCATGATACATTACAACATGTGTGAAATGTTAATAAGCATTCCTTCTAAGCAGGCCAGATACAAATGTGTTGTCTGCGCTGATTTGTTGCAACATATTCATTCGTTTTCATTTGTTACTTAACAGCAGTAGTCAGTCAGTCAGTCAGTCAAAAGTACTTTATTCGGTTCATATCAAAAACCATAAAAGTATTCACACATCAGAAATCAAGATCATAGTACATTGTTAAAAACAAACAAACAGGACATGATAAATATAAATATAAAAGACCCTAAAAAAAAAAAAAAGATCTACTATTTACAACTGGGCCAATTAATTTGTTTCCCTAATCTCATAGCTATTGTTAAAAAACATGCCACATTAAAAATTTCCCAAGTATTCGACAACAACTGGAGGTACATAAGGGCCGGTTTAACTTGTCTAAACCCTTTGTGTTTGATCAGTGGTATAATGAACTTTTTCCGTATTTCCACAAAGTATTTACAGAAAAACATAAAATGTGCAGTGTCCATTATGGAAAACCCATCACAGGGACAAATGCCTAAACCCTTCATTTTAGTCCAGGTTGGTCGTGTAGTAAGGAGCAGATGAAATTTGTTCAACCTGAACCTAGTCAAGAGAAAACGATGGTTATTATTATTGACCATTTTCAGGTATAATTCAATATCAATGGAACTGATTAAGAGCTGATGGGCCCTCACAGTCACCTTAATCAGTTCCATTTCCTCCCTTACAGAACTCTTAATCAACATAAAAGTATCTTTGGTCCATTTCAAGTCTCCCTTAACCAGTATTTGGGGCTGGGTAAACAATTCTGGGCGACCTAATAACTCAGCTAATATTTTAACATATTTCAGCCATGGGATGGATGAACTGTGGTCCAAAGTCAAACAATCACTCAGGATCTCAAGATTTAAAACCAATTCCGGGTTTAACCATGATGTAATCCACTTTAATAGCGGTGCCACAGCTATACGGTCTTCCAAATAACCAACCCCAAGTTCCTGATGTACAATATAACCAGGGGTTGATTGGGGCACTGATAAGATATTTTTCAAAAACTTATCTTCAGCAACCTGTAGGTGTTTACGCTTTTAAAGCCCCATAGGTCTGCTCCGTACATGGCTATGGATACACATTTTGCGTCGTAAACTTTCAAGACGGCTTCCAATGGTTTCACCCCTAACTTACGGGAAAATTCTAAAACGGCCGAAATAGATCTTACGAAAACATTTCGTTTAGCGGCCATTTGGGGCAGCCAGGTAGAGCTGTCATCAAAGATAACCCCTAAGTATGGGAAACTCGTAACTCTGGATAGCCTATTACCATCACAAAACAGGGTTTTCAATTCTTTACTTTTACTACCCACCGCCATTACATGAGATTTAGAATAGTTGACGCTAAGGTCCAGTGCATTCATAAAATTATAAAATGAATTTAAAAGACGATGGAGGCCTACTGTTGTACGTGCTAAAAGAGCAGCATCATCTGCATAAAGCAGAGCGGGTATCATAAATTTGCCTGCCCTTGGTATATCCTTACTTGCTGCCCCCAAAACTGTCCCCAAGTCATTAATATAAAGAGTGAAAAGCAAGGGGGCTAAAATACAGCCCTGCCTGACCCCATTCACAATCCTTATCTTTCCGGTACAGTTCCCTTTATAATCATATCTAACTGTGGCCGTGAGATCTCTATGTAGGTCAGCTAGGAAGTGCACAATGTTTACATCTATACCAAGCTTTAATAACAGATGCCACAATTTGGACCAGTTCACTCGGTCGAAGGCCGAGGACAGGTCCATAAAAGCTAGGTATAGAATACCATTTTTAGCAAAAGTATATTTTCCAATTATTAATTGTAGATTAAGACTTTGGTCTATAGTACCCCTCCCTTTTCTAAATCCATACTGCAAAGGTGAGAGGGTATTTGTGTCTTCCAGTTTCTCTGTTATTCTACTCAGTATAACTCGGCCAAGGACTTTTACCGTGGAATCAATAAGCGAGATCGGTCGATAATTTACAGGATCTCCCCTATTACCTTTTTTGAAAATGGGAACAATAACTGATTCCGACCATGTAGGAGGGATACCAGATTTACTAATACGGTTAAAAACGTTAGCTAAAATATTAGACCATGTCTTGATGTCTGACTTAAAGAGGTCAGCCGGAACACTGTCAGGGCCGGGGGCCTTATTACTGGTCATTTTCCGGATGGCTTCAGCTACCTCTATTTCTGTGACTGACAGGATATATTTGTGTGGGGCAGGGGTGCACACAACCTCACAGCCTGCAACCCCCCCTTCATAGACTGTTTTAAAATGAGTAAGCCATTGGTGTTCTTGAATACCACAGTCAAGCTGGTTGTTACAGGGATCATTAAAATATGGCTTATTAACGACTTCCCAAAATTTAGCGCTATTTTTTAACCCCTTCGATGCTCATGACGGAACGGTTCCGTCATGAGCTACGGTTGAGCTGTGCTCATGACGGAACCGTTCCGTCATGACCACGCCCGTTTTTATTAGGGCCCAGCACCGGAGGGGGAATCGCGGTCGCGCTGAAAAGGTTAAGACATTGATTGAAGTTAACTCCTCCCAGGTGGCCTCTCTAATTTCACATTTCCTGGCTTCCACTGCTCTTTTGTATGATTGCCTTAAGGAAGCTACTGAGTGACCTATCGATTGGTTTGCTTTTCAGGGCAATCCTAAGTTTTTGATTGGCAACTGAGCAATTACGGTCAAACCAACCAACACCCCCTTGCTCCTTCACCCTACCTGATAACTTGAGTTCTGATGCTATTTGGGTACAAATTTTTAAAAAAGCATCAAGGACCTCTTTATCCCCCGTTTCAAGGTCCATACATTTTTCCATATCTATCCCTCTGGTTTTAAAAAGATTATCTATGAAGTCCCGCTGAACCACCCTTTCCCATCTGATCCTACGTCCCTGATCTGTTGGTCGGATGTCGTGCTTATCTACCCTTTTATATTGATTCTCAGATATTTTGAACGGATTAGTAATAATCAGGGTCACTGGGTTATGATCACTGAAATGTGACCTGGATACAGAGTATTCCCAGATTCAGTTCCCCAGGGTAAGACTTATAAAGATATAATCAATGGTGGAGCGACGGATGTTATTCTCAAAGTTGGGATCTCCACTTCCTCCCTTTGAGGTAGCATCAACCCATTACTCGCCAGGATATTCTCAAGGATCGCTCCTTGGGCAGTATGTTCAAAATGTATCTCACCTTGATTTTAGGGCCTAATTTATCAAATAAGAGACACTTATCTGGGCACCCATGAATATTAAAGTCTCATAATACAATTACCATGCAGTGGTTATTTAAAACCGCAATTTGCCTAGACAAAAAGAGTTCCAGGGTCGACAAATGATCGATAGGAGTTACTCTGTCATAGGAGTTATAAAAAGTGACAATTAAAACATTACATACCTCTTTGCAAACAATTTGAACTGCTAGACAGTAAGGTGAACCCGTTACTAACTGTGTATGAATCCCCGGGATGGATGCCGAAATTAAGGTGACTAGGCCCCCCTTTGCTCTCCCCATGGCAGATGATATAGCTGGAAGGCAGTGACAGCAGTAACCATCTAGGGTGAGGGTATTCGTAGTATGCCAAGTTTCTTGTAACCCGATGATATCGAAGGTCCCTAAGAATTTTCTCCATATTGGGTCATCTACTTTATTTCTTAGGCCCGCTATATTCCATGACATAAACTTTAGGATTGAGTTTCTGGGTGGAATGTCTTGTTTATTTGTCTGGTTATTGATACTGGTTTCGTTTAAATCCTCATTCTCTGTGACCCCAGTAATCAATGCAGACTCCCCAGACTTTGCCTCTGGATTCATACTTTCCTGGTTGGTCAATACATATTCTAAGTTGAGGTTTTCACGACCCGTTCCTGATAGATTATTACCCTTTTGTCAGTCACCCCACCCTAGATCTGACATCGCTTCAAAACGATTAAAGGTTGGGGCATTATAAAAGTTTCCCTGCTGGTAAGGCACAGAGAAGGGGTCGAGTCCGGGAATGGGAAGATTGTGATAACAACTTACTTCTGGAATGATGCCAAAATGAATGCCAGCTGGTCTCGGGTAGAAGAAAGTCAAGTCGACTACTCCAATGCCGGCGCTGCTAATGCCTAAATTCTGCCTAGAAATTAGCTGAGCTACCCTGGGATCCTTGAAATTAACTACTACACAATCCCCCTCAAAGCGCTTGAGACTACTACCTACCCAACCTATCCTTCTGACACCGAGAATCAGCCCATCAACTTCCCTGGGCAGTGGTCTATTAATCCTTAACCAGTGCATGGTCTTATTTTTTAGCGTCTGGAAGGATTCTTGCTGCCCAACCAACAATGGTGGTACGTTGGTAAGGATGGCAACAAAGGGGTAGCAGTCTGGGGGCAGGTTCATAGGAGGTATTCTGCGGGGCACTTTAGGAGGAATTGTGTCGGGTAGGCTAGAGGGGAGAGGAACATGGCGAGTCGATGGGGTTTGGACTAATGCGTTGGAATTATTGAATCCAGGATTCCCAAATTTGGATCTATCAATAGTGCCCGTGACCTCGATAGCTGGGCGCTTCTTGGGTTGGGATGTGTTTGCCCGTGAATGGTCTAAAGGGTGGGGGGTGATCTTGTGGATTTGACCTGAGAGACGAGGCCCCCCTTTAGTAGTAATAACAACAGGCGGAAGGGGCTCTGGAACAGGTACCCCACTTGCCAACCCACTTGTATTAGAAGAATCATGTGGAGTGTTAGAGGTTGACGTATCCACTTGGGCCCCCCTTTATTACTGACCCCCAACCTAAAGTGTGTTTTAATTAAGGATTTAGTTGAGAAAAAGTTGTCTACGGTAGCTTGTTCAAAGCAGTCCAATCGATCCGCTAACCTTTTGACTCGTTCTACAATAGGGGTCAGTAGAGATTTCATCAATTTCTCTATCTGCATGAGTAAGGGTGAATCTGGTAATAAGATCTCAGCAGGAACTATCACCTGAGAGTCACTCGGGTTAGATGCTAAATTACCCGAGGACACCCCATCCTTAGCAGCTTGAGCCCCACCTGAACCAGCCCCTTTAGGCTTACAGGGAGCTCCCGGTCCTATACCAAGTTTCCTGATTTTCTTAGGATGTTTAGGGTGACAACCTTTCCGGGGACTGGTGTGTCTTTTCCTTTTGATATGAGGATTTTTGGGGGCTGCAGGGGGTAACACACCTAATAGGGCAGGTTTTTTCTCGTCAGTAGAAGTAATATTTAGAGTAGTAGGCATGGGGGGAGGCAAGATGGTAGAGACACCGACCGATGGCTCGTTTCCGGTCTGGGAGTCAAAACCTAACGTACCTTCCACACTGACCAGACTGGGCGACTGTGAAGAAGCATGGGGCATTCCCCCTGAGACTGGCACGGTTAAAGGTGGTGAAGAAGGGAACGATGCCAGGGAACCCAGGGGTGCCCGCTTCTCTAAAGGAAGTTTAAGGAGTTCGATAGATTGCCTGCGCTCAGCGCGTCTCTCAGCTAGGGCAATCTCTTTATCGATAACCCGGTTGGCCCTAGTTAAATACTTGTCTAAGGGACCCAAGATTGTAACCCCTACCGTGGGCGGGAGGGAATTCAATAGGGGAGTAGTTGGAGGTGAAGACATACTTAGTGGTCTATACAGCACGAGGGGTGGACAAGAACGATGTAGACCGCAGCAGGGCCACTCAAGGCACAGAAGAAAACCTTAACTACGGGCCGTCTACAAAGCTACACAAAATAACAGTTAGCTTCACCTTATGCAGTATAGTCCAATAGATGACGCTGGATGACAGAGAGAGGGCCCAGCCCAGCCTCCTTCAGCCCCTGATGGCCGCAGACGGCCCCGCCCTTGTCCCGGGACGCTCCCGCGCGGCGAGAGTGACAATTGGTTAATATAGGGACTTCAGTTAGTGGGGCGGGGCAAGCAGGGAGAGCGGCCCAGGTGATGCCGATTCGGGCTAGCGGGGACTCCTGGGAAATGCAGTCCCGGTCCCGCTGCTCGCGGCCCTGCTTACAACCCACACACCCACAGCAGACTCCAAGGGGCCAGCACTTCCTAAGTCCACAGACCTGTAACAGCACACCCCACGAAGCGGGACCCGCGAAGCGGGTACCGCGCGGCGCAGCACAAGGAATCAAGGAACAAAGCACAGGGTCCCGGCAGGTAAAAAGATTTCAGCAGAGTGTCCCAAATGCAATCCAAGGGCTGGGGTTTTTAAGATCGAGGTGGGGCGGGGCAAGCAGGGAGAGCGGCCCAGGTGATGCCGATTCGGGCTAGCGGGGACTCCTGGGAAATGCAGTCCCGGTCCCGTTGCTCGCAGCCCTGCTTACAACCCACACACCCACAGCAGACTCCAAGGGGCCAGCACGTCCTAAGTCCACAGACCTGTAACAGCACACCCCACGAAGCGGGACCCACGAAGCGGGTACCGCGAGGCGCAGCACAAGGAATCAAGGAACAGAGCACAGGGTCCCGGCAGGTAAAAAGATTTCAGCAGAGAGTCCCAAATGCAATCCAAGGGCTGGGGTTTTTAAGATCGTTGGTGGGGCGGGGCAAGCAGGGAGAGCGGCCCAGGTGATGCTGATTCGGGCTAGCGGGGACTCCTGGGAAATGCAGTCCCGGTCCCGCTGCTCGCAGCCCTGCTTACAACCCACACACCCACAGCAGACTCCAAGGGGCCAGCACTTCCTAAGTCTACAGACCTGTAACAGCAAACCCCACGAAGCGGGACCCACGAAGCGGGTACCGCGAGGCGCAGCACAAAGAATCAAGGAACAAAGCACAGGGTCCCGGCAGGTAAAAAGATTTCAGCAGAGCGTCCCAAATGCAATTCAAGGGCTGGGGTTTTTAAGATCGTTGGTGGGGCGGGGCAAGCAGGGAGAGCGGCCCAGGTGATGCCGATTCGGGCTAGCGGGGACTCCTGGGAAATGCAGTCCCGGTCCCGCTGCTCGCAGCCCTGCTTACAACACACACACCCACAGCAGACTCCAAGGGGCCAGCACTTCCTAAGTCCACAGACCTGTAACAGCACACCCCACGAAGCGGGACCCGCGAAGCGGGTACCGCGAGCCGCTGCACAAGGAATCAAGGAACAAAGCACAGGGTCCCGGCAGGTAAAAAGATTTCAGAAGAGCGTCCCCTCATTGACTCTATGCTTGGCTTTGAACCTGTACAGCACTCTGCTGCCGTCTGGCTAGGTTTGCGCTATAGAAGTACCACATGCATACATCCATAAATTGAACCACAAAATAAGACCATCAAAGGTAAATGTGCTTTATCTACCATGATACATTACAACATGTGTGAAATGTTAATAAGCATTCCTTCTAAGCCGGCCAGAGGCAAATGTGTTGTCTGCGCTGATTTGTTGCAACATATTCATTCGTTTTCATTTGTTACTTAACAGCAGTAGTCTATTGGCAGATTTTACGCAGCCATGATGCACTCCACAAACAATAAAACACTTTCCAGAATATATCCAGTAATGACTGAAAACTACTAACTGAAATTTTAATAAATTAAAAGGAAAAATAACTGAACTATAAGTCGATGACAATGCATTGCATCAGGATTGGTGCACGAATAAAAGTAAGGACTAGCAATCACACAAACGTTTACAGGAAGAACGCTTGCAAAAAGTTTAACCACTGGCGATTGCTTGGGGTAGCATTCCAACTGACTGTGTTTCACCCAGTGTGCCACTCTAGACAAATGCCCACCACCAGCAAATCAGTAGTGATACTGCTTCTCTTGGGAACAGTCCATCCAAAATTGCCAGGCAAGCCTCCTCCAGAAGGGACCACAAGCATCCCCAAATGGGTTACAGCCTTGGAAGGCCAAGTCAGTGGTGGGGGGCAACACTATTTATTTGGTATTTCACCAGGGAAGTATGTAAGCAGCACATCCATGTACAGTAGTAGGATCATGATTTTATTTGTTCTAATTCTCAAGATAACCTTTTATGCTTTGAACAGGGATTACTAAATGTTGGTATACAAATTTTAAAAGGCCATAGAAAGTAACTTATCTTATTTTACATCCCTGTTGCATTCCAGAGAGCATCGCCTATTGCTCTGCAGACACGATTTGACTTGGGCTGTGTTATTCATTTACAACTTCAATTGTATTGACCTCCTGATTGGATCATTTTGGAATGTCTCCACTTTTTTCCAGAACATTTTGTAGTTAATCATATCAAACACTCTTGACTAGTGAGGGAATACACGATATAGTGGCATTTCTTTTTTAGTGCTGAGTTTCTGACCATATGGGAGAATCCAACGACTTAATCAATGAAAGACAGGCCTTTTCTAAAGCCACCTTGGTCATTTTATGTTATTTTAGTCCTTTATATGGACAGGTACTGTTAGGTACAGAGTACCTGAAATACTAATTTGGAATGTCTAGAACAATGGTTCCCAAACTATTGACTCCTGAGGACCCCCATTGAGTCGCCACTGGAAGCCGGGGACCCCCAAGCAATTTGTATGAGTTAAATTTCAAACATTAAAACAGTAATTCGAAAAAAATACACACGTGTGCACACAAAACAAATACTCAAAGTACTAAGGGTTTTGGGGCCAGATGTACGACCATTTCATTTAGCTCCTCGCAATGGCGACACATTGCGAGTGGCAAATTGCGAGTAGCTAAATGAAATGTACAACAGTGTGTTTAACACTGTTTGGGATTCCCAATGGGGTCGCAAATTGCGAGGTTCATTAATATTAATGAGCCTCTCACAATTTGCGAGCTCATTGGGAATGCCAGCCCTCCAAGCGATGGTGGCCTGATGGGTTCTGCAGGCCACCATGTCTCGGACTGCTTTTAAATAAAGCAGTTTTTTGAAAAAAATGCAGCCTGTTTACCATGCATTTAAAAAAGAAAATGAAAATGAAAAGTTTTTGTTTAATTTTCTAAGGGCAGGCAGAGGTCCCTGGGACCACTGCCTGCCCTTAAAAAATATTTTGCATGCATTTGCAAAGGGGAACCCTTCACATTTGCGAATGCATTACCATCTACTTGAAGTAGGTGGTAATTGTGACTGTTTTGCGACCGCAAAACATTTGTACATGGTTTTGAGACTCGCTATTTCGAAGGGAATGCCCCTTTCAAATAGCAAGTTGCAAAACCTAATTAGAGAGTCACAAATTGCGACTCGCAAAATAGGCTATGTACATTGCCCAATAGGTATTTGCATGCGCAAACGGGTTCGCGAACCCGTTCGCGCCTATATAAAAACAGATCGTACATCTGGCCCTTAGTATTTTATATTGAAGTAATAGCCCCTCTGTCACATGTATTTCATTTGTTTTATAGCATCTCTCATACCATTGTAGGATGTCAGAGCACTTTACATCACACACATATAGAGACATTGAATTATACATGTACATCAGAGTGTATATAAAATGTTTAAAGGGTGTTTGGTCTGGAAAAGCACAAACTCAGGATACAGAGCATAAAACAGTGGCTAGCATTGACTTTAACATAAAAAATGTATTTCCACCCAAATATATCATTTTAGCAGCATCAGGTTAATCAATAACTGGAACACAATATAAGTTACTAACTGTTACCATGCAGTTTGCAAGCAGATCTTTGATGACAGTTTATAGGTCCCTCTGCTAGATTACGATTGTCACTTATGAAATGCACAGTAACAAAAGAAACTCTGTGACAAACGCAGTAACCACGAACCTAGGCACATAAAATACTGCTTTTTTTAAGATGCATGTTACACGTTCTTTGCAGTAGGCACATTAACCCTCTGTGCTAGGTTAGTTAATTCAAAGCTGCCACTGAACAAAACTCTCCTGCTCTCCAGCAGGTCCATAAATCACTGGCATTCTCTTGACACTTTTATTGTTTCTGTAAAGCTGCTAATTATACAAGAAATGTTTCTGTGCTTTTAAAACTGTTGCCTACGGACCCCCTGGGAATGTGTCACGGACCCCTGGGGGTCCGCGGACCACAGTTTGGGAAACACTGGTCTAGAATGTTGTCATAAAAATTGTGATCCACCAATTTTGAGGCTAGCACAT
The DNA here is from genome assembly GCF_964261635.1 of Lissotriton helveticus. Lineage (NCBI taxonomy): Eukaryota > Metazoa > Chordata > Amphibia > Caudata > Salamandridae > Lissotriton > Lissotriton helveticus. The sequence goes on along the minus strand of NC_136063.1, from coordinate 1,788,140,486 downwards.
CTTTTTGGTCAGATCATCTATGGATCTGTCATTTTAATGTTGGCCATATGTTTCATTGATTTCTTGATAAGGGATATGTTTAACGACTCATTGGCTCTTCCCTCTGTCTGGTTTTGTTGCAGTTAGCCAATGTACCTGTCATTCTGACACTGGCATGGTGATGTTGTGAATGTGTATGTTATCATAATATGCAGCTAACCTCCATGTCTGTTTGTTGTGAATATGCACAGACCTATGAAGCATGGACAGCTTGAAGCACGTGAGGCCCACACACATCATTGGAATGTATTAATGGTGAGGCGCAAGGATCTCTTGTAAGCGTGGGCAGTGATGAGGAACATAATATCCCTTAGGAAGGACCTTATACACTTTCAAGGCCCAGAACACCACTATCACTTTATATTTAATGTGCATATCAATTTGTTGAATAGAAATGATATCAAATAAATGGAAAGATGTGACAAGATATTCACGACTTCCTTTGCCTCTGCCATCCGTACATAAGTTGAAAATGTTCTTGTCAAAATGCTCTACACAGTCACTTTGCCCCATAGAAAACAGGGGTCGCGTGTTTTTTTCTTCCTGCAACCCTGGTGTGATCACACCTATCAACAATGCTGCTGAAAGACCCGTTACTCCTTTCACGTGAGTCGCGTGGCGGTATGACAAGGTCTTCCTTTTATCCACGAAAATACGGATAAACACAAAAAACGCACTAATGAAAGCCTTTCCCATGAAATCACAGGTTGGCTCGGCTCTTTCTCAGAGATGCTTTCGTTAACAATCGATAGCACTTAGCGGCTGCCTGCACCAATCTTTATTCACGGGGCAGATAGCAACATGGCGGAGCACGCGCTAATAGAAGATGACTTCACGGCTGGAGACACTGCGGAAGAAAGAACAATCTCTTGAAGACATAAATAATACTGCACGAGCAAAGCTATGAAAGTGTTAGAAGCAAAAAAATAGATGGCAGCAGTTTCCTGAAATCTCAAAGAAAAGCCAACGACCTTTTGACTGCACAATTCGTTGGCCCTCTGACAAACGAGACATACCTCACCAAAAAAATTAGATGTAGCAATGTGTAAAAATAGAAGTTTATTTCTACGTGTTTTTAGTTGCAGAGGTGCATTTGCTTACATATACCCTGAACACGTCTCTGTTCAGAATAACTAGCTGCGAGCTGTGGAAATAGACTACTGACATGTGTGCTCACAATAATCAGTGTTTGTTGATCACAGTGTCACAGCACCAGGATATTGCTTCCTCGGGAAGCTTGCATAGCACTGCAGTACCAAGGGGTAAAGGTTGGGCAGTGGGAACGGCGATACCTGAACACACTACAACAAATTAAAAAACAAATGTGGGTTGGGTGTCTGTGTGGGGATCTGGTGAGTTTGCAGAAAGTGTGATTTACATGTAAGAGGTACTCGGATGCACATTTTGGGAGCTTAGCTCAGGAAGCAGAGCATATGACAGAGACCCCTGATGTTTCCATATGTTGAGGCAACAGAAACTTTCAATCATCTGAGAACTAGAATAGATATGTGTGAACAAAATTCTGGAAATTAGGAGTGCTTTAACTGTGAACTGGCAATGATCTACCTTCCCAGTACAAGAATGTGCGCATGGCGCTATTATGGAGAACATAGGGTACAGAAATGTCAATCATGTATGCATGTGAACAAAAGCTTTTGGCCTTCATCTGCAGATAAACAATGCAGCTACAGAATATTGCTTTGGCTAAATTGTTTACGGCACTCAGTTTCTTTGTATAACATTGACTGGAAATTAGGGCTTTAAGTGGGGGGGGGTCTGAGCACCCCAGTTTTTTGGGGGGGGCTAGAAACTCTCTAGGGTCTCAAGGGGGGCTCTATTTTCGGGCCTCAAAGTTAGGGTGACCAGACTTACGGGTTTTTGTTGGTGTTTCAGGTGAGCATGCTCGCACACTACTTAAGCAAATCAAGCTAATAAGCTCCCAGTACCCCTGGCATCCCCACACCAGCTCGATCAGAGGTGCAACTAGAGTGCCCACAACCAGCTGCGGCCCGTGGAGGGAGTTCTGTGAGGCGGTGAGGCGGTGAGGCGGGGCGGGGGAGGGACGTTAGTAAACACCGGAATATTGATGTACGGAGGTAAGTAAACATTTAAATAAATAAAACAAATTTTGTTGTGCGCGCTGCATTGCATTTTGCGATGCAGCGCGCACAACAAAACTCGTTATATTTATTTAAATGTTTACTTATCTCCGTACATCCATATTCAGGTGTTTACTACCCCCCACCCTGCCCCTCCCCCGCCGGCCCGCCTCACCGCCCCACGGAACTCCCTCCATGGGCCGTGGCTGCCCACAACTCCTTGGTAGTGTGCTTTCATTGCACCATTGTGTCAATCAATGGTAACTCAAGTGGGATCATTTAGCAGGTTAAAACACTTTGTGTGAGAAACTGCCTATATTTTGATATCTCTTCTTTACTTCTGATTATGGGAAACTTGCTTGTAAAATTCCAGTCAAACAAAAGTTAGACGTGAAATAATACAAACGTGTTTGCACAGAAGGAAATTTTATGTGACCGCATCATAACGAGGATATGACAGCCCTATTTTGCAAGTGTGAGAACATCAGGCTGATTTTGTGCGCTGCGATGCTGGCCTGCAGCATCGCCCAGTTGTTTGGAACACCATAAGCCACTCGGCGTGTTTACCGCCAGTGTTAAAGCCACAGAGGGTCTATTCAGTGTCCTGGCAACAAGTACCCACTGGCATACCCAACGGGCAAGGAAGGGGAGGAGGGAGCATTTGCACTGTTGAACAAAATGCCCGTGGGCACAGTAGTAGGAAGTGTGGAGCTGCAGGGGCTCTAAGAAGGGGTGAAAAAACGACAAAGAATTATTAACATGCAAATGGTCTTTTAAAGACATGTGAAGTACTCGGGTGCGGCTGTGTGTGCGCCCGGGAAGCTGTCTCAGCCTGGGCTGCCACACAGAGGGGGCGGGGGGGGCTCTGAGGAATCCTAGAGCTGACGGCTTGTCAGAGCAGGGGGTACTGCTACACTAGTTATCTTTATTTAGACCACGCCCCTACTTAGATAGGCCACGCCCCTTTGGGGGCTGCCCCGCCCCTTTTAGAGCACCCCCAGTATTTTTCCCACTTAAAGCGCTGCTGGAAATACAAAAAAAACATTCTTGCTAATTCTGCTCATCCCACAGAACATAGCACATGGTTGTGGTTTTAGCTAATCCTGGTAGGCTGGCCTGGAACCTTCATCAAAATGAGGTCGCTATTGTTAAAGATTTGTATTCGTTCATGTTTTTGTGCATCAATAATAATGTGCAATATATATTTCCATACTCGATTACACATGTATACACTGATATAATGCTGTTACATTTGAAACAAATTCTCTATGATATGTTGAAGTACACTTCCCTGATATTTGTTAAATATACCTCAATTTAGATATAAACGCCATCTTGTACAAGATAGAAGTCACTCCTATCACTGTCCTCACAAATTCTGCAGTACACAGTCAAGCTAGGATGTACTTGTTTATGCTCCTCTCGATGAACTTTACCCCACTCAGTCCCAAACTGCAACTTTAACCTCAAGGTCTTTACACTGGTTCACTGTGACCATTCTTATAACACACTGTTGTTCAGGTGCCAAGCATCTCTGGATCACAGTACCATAGAGCGGGCAGAATAATTTTTCAAGTAGTGGGATAGTGCTTAGGTGTTAAGGTAATATAGCGTTTATTTTGTATGTGCTATGAGTTGCTGATGAAGTGATACATTTGCTCACACCATAGTGATTCTTAAGGTTCTATTAATTTTGTGTGCAAAAATCATGTATAAAAACCTGCAGTATTGGGGGTGAGCCAGAAGACTTTCCTGTTGTATCAAGGATGTTGTTCATTATTCTTCCAATTTTGTTGCCCACTTTGGCCTATAAAGAATTTTTGATTTAGCATTTCTCTGTATTACCCTTTTTATTGAGAGACTTCATGGCATTGACCCTATATCGCTTTAGTTTTGAATTTTGTAATAAAACTTTAACTTTCTAGTGATCTAGAACTCAAATATTGAGTAGCCATTTACTTAATAGATTGTATTTCTGATTTTGATGCATTGGGCGGTGCCTTAAAGCGGGGAAACAATGCCTCATGAAATGGAGGTTTTAAACCATCTTTGAGCCGGTAAATGTGGGTATTCTGACTAAGGTAAAACTTAAGGGTGTCTAACATTTCTAAGTACATGTGCCCGCACTATTACACTCCATGGGATTTCGAAAAAGTTTTAAGTTCAGCAATATGATAATTTTTTTTTTACCAAAATAGGGTATTAGAAGCAGTTCATTTCTGAGTTAACCTAGGTTTAGGGACGAGACTTGCATATGAGCACAAAGGCATTCATGCCCCCAGCAGTTAATATACATTCTGCCCCCCACAACCAACCCACCAAAATGTTATGGACAGTATGTAGGTCTAGTTCAAAACAAATACACAGGTTTATAAAGACGCATGTCAAGGAATATTACTGAGTCTACTATCCCTAAGGAGCCTATCAGAGGGTAGCAGTCTATGTAGCTACCGATTCATTTTCCTGGAGTCTTCATGGACTACAGGGTGTCTCTGTTTGAAATGTCATAAGAACAAAATACCCTACACATACATGAGCAAAATGGTGCACCGTCAACAGCTACATTCAACAGAAAGGGCACAATCAGACATTGTTCGTGCTGCCATTTTCCCCTGTTGCCTTTTGATTCTTAAAAAAAGAAGCGAAGGCCTAAAAGATATTTAGATATCAAATAAATATTTGGAGAGAGCACATTTACGAGTAGTTGGGGGCCAGACCACTTTTCAAGCTGCGGCATATTGTTCTGCGGGCGGACGAGCGGCACGCTCCTTTTTTTAGCACTTTGGGCCAGATGTAAGTAATCCCAGATTACCGATTCTTAAATACTGAATCATATCGATTCGGTATTTAAGAAATGGCAATCGGGATGTAGGTAATTTTACCGATTTATTTACCGAATCAGTATGATTCTGTAATTACCGAATCGGTATTTACCGATTCGGTAATTGCCATTCATTCCTATGGGCCTGGAGGCCCATAGGAATGAATGTCAATTACCGAATCGGTAAATACCGATTCGGTAATTACCGAATCATACTGATTAGGTAATTGCCATTCATTCCTATGGGCCTGGAGGCCCATAGGAATGAATGTCAATTACCGAATCGGTAAATACCGATTCGGTAATTGGGGGAAACATTGAAGGGTGGCAGGGTGTCACTTTGACACCCTGTTGCACCCCTCAATTGTGCATGGGTGCACATGTTGCAGACATACATGCCCTTAGGGCACGTATGTCTGCAGCATGGCACTGTTTCAAAAACAAAAGAAATGCTTTTTAAAGGGTTTTCATAATTTACCACCAACTTGAAGTTGGTGGTAAATTAAGAATTCTTAAACCCCTGTAGCACTGATTACAGTGCTACCTACATGTCAAAATACAGATTCGGTAATTATACCGATTCGGTATTTTACCGATTCGGTAAAATTACCGAATCTGTATTTTAACATGCCCCTACATCCCAAACTCCAAATACCGGTCGGTAACGGCCGAAATCTTCCGTTACCGACCGGTATTTGCCTTCCTACATCTGGCCCTTAAGTCCCTTGTGGTGAATCTGTACAGTTTTCTTTAAAGTTTTACTTTTGCTACATCCATGGCACTAAACAGAAGAACAATCCGAGGCAAAGAAAATGAAAAAAACAGCACTGAAATATGTTTTAATCCATACCAATTAACTTGACCTCTCCTCCTTTAGTGCTCTGTGTTTGGCAAACGTTTCTACAATAGACAGAAAAACTGGATCTCTTCAATCTTTGCACTGCACGTTCATCCGATTAAAAATGTGCTTATTAGAATTGAGCTACTCAATTCACTGTTCCTCATAAGGGGAGAATTAAATCATAAGTCAATGGCTCTTTACTCTGCAGGCAAATCAGTTTCACAGGATCTCACCACAATAAGTGCCAGACTGCAGAGTTTTAATGAAAGAAAGTGACATGTGGCCACAGCAATGAGAGAGCAGTGGCTGCTCCGAGATTCACGAAAGTCTGAATTCCCAGTGTTATTAACACAGAAGCTCCTGCAATTTAGAGGTGATGATGCCACATCGTTTGTGGCTTATCTAAAGTACACTCCAACTGTGTGAGAAACTGACGTCCAAATACCTTCCCAAAAGGCAACCATCAAAGTAGATGTTTGGCCACGGGTGTCACCAAAATTCCAGGGGTCGAGGAAGGGACATCACACATACTTTGACTGCGATAAACAACGCAATACTGATGCATTGATCCACCTTTACTCCTTCAGAGAATTCCTCTGAAAGGGCAAGAGGTGGAAATATATAAACAGGACGGTTAGAGCCTGGTTTAGTTTCTGTTCCTGTTGCTACCTTCCTGGCCTTTGGTTCCAAGGGCAGCAAGGATGGTACCTGGTTACAAAAATTCAAACTGTCTTCCCACAAATGACTTCCATGGGATTGACTTGGAAACAGCCAAAGTCGTCACAATCAAAACGTAAGTTAAATATAAAGACAAAACAGTGGACTAAGTGACACAGGGACAAAGTAGGCATTCAACGAGGAGGCCCCGTCACACATATCGTCCCTGTGGGTCTCACTTGTTCAGCACAATCGGTCAGATTCACAAAGATTTTTCAGCTAATAATTGTGCCCTACTCCTTGTGTTGTATGACTGAATGTTAATATACATGTGCTCAAGGAAGAACAGCTTTGTGAATTAGGTCCACAGAACCTAACAAGAGCCTCCATTTTGTTATTATTAAGATCACTGTGAACCACACTGCCCTGCAGCTTCTCAGTAGCTTTCTGTCAACATGGGCTCTGACTGCCTCAAATCCTAGAAAACGAGGAAGCCAAGGAAACAAGCATTTGCAATGCAATAGGTCTCGCATTTGCGAGAGTTTGAACGATTTTTATTCTAAATGACATTGCCTTTTATTTATGTTTTGGTTTTTGAAACATAAATAAAAGCCATTGTCATTTACAATGGCAATAGGTGAAACATGTAAATGCGAGACCTATTGCATTGCAAATGCTAGTTGTTACCGAAAAGGCCTTTCTACAGCGCATACTGGCTCTTTTAACGTTACTCAAAAAAACAAACAAGTACAGGTAAAGCACGAGATGGCTTTGTGTTACCAAGAGCACAATGCTCCAGCACTGGAATTATAATCAACATAGTGGCAGAACCTAAACCCCAATGGCAGGAGTCAGGAGGCCTCACAAGGAACATATTAACCTGTAATAATGTGCTAGAATCTGTTGGAGGAATATGGTTAAAGACCAGTGTGCACACTCATGAGAGGCATGTGAGTCTAGGACAGTGTCTCCTATGAATGAGCAGTGAGGACCCTGAGTAACAGTCTCTTACTCATGCAGTTTTGCCATCTACACTAGTCATGTTATCAGTGCTATTCTATTTGTTGTCATAGGCACTAGGCTTGTTGTCATCAGCACTAGTCTCGTTGTGATCGGCACTAGTATCATTGTTATCATTAGCGCTATTTTCGTTGTTGTCATTAGTGTTGTCATCAGCACTAGTCTCATTGATGTCATCAGCACTATTCTCACTTGTTTGTTAGCACTAGCCCCACTGTTATCATTAGAGCTAAAGTCATTGTTATCATCAGTGCTATTCTCATTGTTGTCATGAGCACTAGTCCCATTGTTATCATCAGAGCTATTTTTATTGTTATCATCACCACTAGTCCCGTTGCTATCATCAGGGATATTCTCATTGTTGTCATGGGCACTAGTCCCATGGTTATCAGTGCTATTCTCATTGATGTCATGAGCAATAGTCCCATTGTTATCATCAGTTCTATTCTCTTTGTTAGCACTGGCACTAGTCCCATTGTTATCATCAGTGCTATTCTCATTGTTAGCATCGGCACTAGTCCCATTGTTATCATCAGTGCTATTCTCATTGTTGGCATCGGCACTAGTCCCATTGTTATCATTAGCGCATACTGGATTGAGCACAAAATTCATACGTCTGAGGTTTAATTTGGTCGCTCTATCTGGCAGAAACCCCGATTGGTCCATGTGGACGAGGTCCGGGACTACCGATCTCAGGTGAGTAGCTAAGATGGTAGTTATAATCTTCACCTCTATATTGAGGAGAGAGATCGGGCGGTAGGAGGCACACTCCTCCTTAGGTTTGCCCTCCTTATATATCGGCACAATGGTGGCCAGTGCGAGGTCTGGTGGCAGGACCCCCTCCTGGTACGATTCGGTGAAGAGAGTTTTAAGGTGTCGCGTTAGGAGATCGGACGCTTTTTTAAAGAATTCCGCTGGGAATCCATTTGGTCCCGGTGTCTTACCCGATTTCAATTTTGTTATAGCTTCCGATATCTCGTCCAGCGTGATATCCGCTTCCAGTATCGTACATGTTTCGGAGGACAGCTTTGGCATCTCAGTCTGTTCCATATATTGTAACGCCACTTCTGTGTCCCCCAGGGCTCTGGCTTCATAGAAGCGTTCGTAGTGGGTCGCGAATGCCTCAGCTATCTCCCCATCCATGTATACCATTCCCCCTTCCGCAGATTTAATTTGTTCCACCCATCTTTCCGCTCTCTCCTTCCTACTCAACCATGCCAGGAGCCTACCCGATTTATCCCCCACATCGTAGAGACGGTGGAGAGTTGCCAGGGATTGTGTCCTCGCCTCATTCGAGACCACCTCTCTATATTTCTGTTGTGCATCAAGCAGTTGTCGCAGTGTCCCCGCCCCCTTGTGTGCTTGATATTCCTCCTCTAGAGTCAAAATCGTGGCTTCCAGGTCTGCTACCTCTGCTTGTTGTTTCCGTCTCTCCTCCCCCAACCTCCTCTGTATTCTATCTCGTAGCACTGGTTTCATCGCCTCCCAGAAGGTGATCCCCGAAGTCACTGAACCTTCATTCTCCGCTATATACACCTTAATGTCTGCCCTAATGCCACGCGTGATCTCCGGTGTCTGGAGGTCCCATGCCGGTAGACGCCATTCCGCACCTCTCCTCCCCCTTCCTCCTCCCACCTTTGCATATAGGGGTGAGTGGTCCGAGATTCCCATCGCTTTGTATTCTACTACATCGTCAGTTGTGAGATATTGCCTCGCTACGAAGATGTAGTCTAGTCTGGAAAAGACCCCATGTGCCCGGAGTAGAATGAGTAGGCGGTCTGTGTAGGATGGCGCCATCGCCATATGTCAGTAAGTCCTATAGTAGTCATCAAGTGTGACAGGGCTGTCTGCGCTCCCCCTCTACGTGGTTGCCCCGTGCGATCTTGTACATCAGACATTACATCATTGAAATCGCCCCCCACTATTTGAATGGTGTCCGCTGTGTCTAAGAGAATGGATGTGAGTGCCTTGAGCGTGCGTGCTTGTAGCTTCGGAGGCGCGTAGACCGAGATTATAGTGTACCTTTGTCTCCTCCAAGTCCCTTGCACTCCCACATATGTTCCCTGAGGGTCGCTCCATGTGCGTGTGGTGCAGAACGGGGATGACTTTTTGACTAGGATCGCTACCCCTCTGGAGTCCGAGGTGTACCCTGCGTGTGCCAAGACCTGGTACCTACCTCTAGCTATGAACGCACACTTGTCCCCTTTAAGGTGTGTTTCTTGCAGTAGAATGATGTCCGGTGTCGTTCTCTTAAGGTATGTATTCACCAATCCCCTTTTAATTTTCGATCCCAAGCCGTTCACATTCCATGTTAGGAGAGAGACTCCCTCGCCCTCCCCTTGTGGAGCTGCTAATGTACCTGCCATTGTGCGTGTCGATTCTCACCTACCGTAGGTATCGATGATGGATGTATGGATCGGTGTGTCGAAGTGTATGTCTGTAGCTCACCTCCCACTGTTCCCCCCCTACAACTTTGCTCCCCTCCCCCCCAACTTGATAGAACATTGCATCTCCCTGTTCCCCCCACCTCTCCACCGCCCTCCCCTTCCAGACTCCTCGGTCTGTCGCCCACCCTTGCCCCCCCATTGTTCAACTACCCCTCACCCTTCCCCCCAAAGTGAAATGTGGTGGGGCTATTGGTCCCTACTCTGCGCCCAAACGGGCGAACAAACCAACTCAAGAAACACCAACCAATTAGATGGTAAAAACAACAGAGGATAGCGTCAACTTGCGTGTCTCCGGTTTCCCCGGCCGTTGTCTCTGGAAACCCACTCAATCATCGTTCATGAATGTGAATCTTGCGTAGCTGTATCAGTCCCGCTATTCTTGTCGGAGGAGTCTTGTTCTAGGTGGCGTATCTCCTTTACCAGTGGATGTATCGAATTCTGTTCCTCTCCATGCTCATCCACCTCGGCCTCCGATGCTCCACCGCCTGCGTCTTCTTCCTCCTCTCCTTCCAAACGAACCTGGTGACGGATATCCTGCCTTCTAGAGCCCGCTGTAGACGATTCCCCCGGCGACTCCGATCGCCCTCTCCTCATCCTCGTGGCGGTGTGTGCCGGGTACGGTGTCCCCGGAGTGCGGGAATGTAGTCTTTTGGATCTCCGTCCTTGGGGTTTAGGAAGGCCCCACTGTGCTTTCTCTCTCAGTGACCTATCCACTTCCTCACGCCCTGCGGCTTCTCTGCTATTGAGGATCGGTCTCTCCTCGAGCCACTGCCATGCATCCTCAGGGTGGTTAAAGAATGATTTTTCTTTGTATATGACTTTAAGTTTGGCCGGGAAAAGCAACATGTAGGTGACGTTCATGGACCTGAGTTTTGCCTTCACCATATCAAAGGAGCGTTTCTGTTTCTGCACCTCCTGGCTGTAATCCGGGAAGATCATGATGTTCGTGTTCTCCAATCGAATCTCTCCCAGTTTTCGTGCTTCCCGCAGTATCAAATCCCTGTCTGCAAAATTGAGAAAGCGTGCGATAACCGGTCTAGGTCTTGCACCCTCCGGTGGCTTTGCTAGCAGTGCTCTATGCGCTCTTTCAATTACAAAACACGCAGAGAATTTTGCCGCTGGGAAGGTAGTAGACAGCCATGTGTGGAGGAACGCCGCCATGTTATTTCCTTCGATTCCTTCTCTAAATCCCACAAAGCGTAGGTTGTTGCGGCGAGCCCTATTTTCGGCATCGTCCACCTTCCACAATAGTTGTCTATACGAGGCCTGGAGCTCTACCATATCCTTCCGAAGTGTGGTGAGCGAGTCTGCCGCCTCCCCGATTCGCGTTTCCGTCTCTGTGACTCTAGCCGACAGGTTCCTGAAGTCTTGTCGCAGGAGAGTGACCTCCGACCCTACCTCTCCAATTTTAACTTCTAGGGCTGCTCTGGATTCCTGAATGTCTGATCTTGAGGCTTGAATCGCTGCCAGCAGCCTACCTGTGTCTATTGGTACCTCTGGCACTGCGTTGGGGTGCTCCTTACCCAGGCGTGATGTCGCGAAGTTATCCATCGGGCCTTGTTTCGGAGGTTTAGGTAGTGTATCTTTTTTCCCCATGGTTTGCCGCCTCAGGTCAGTGGCGCTCCTGGGCCGCAATACGGTTACGACCGCTGCACTAGGAACCGTGGTGACTGATGCTCTGTCTTTACGGTGTCTATCCGGTTCCAGTTCCTACTGGGTGCGCCAGGTACGACCTCTAGATGCCACCCTCCGGACCCGGTAGCGCTACCAGGTGGCAATGTCACTGCTGAGATGCAAGCCCTTTATCGAGGGTCAGCGCCGCTCCGGGGCGCCCCCACTGCCAGCCCGGGTCGCCGTCAGCGGTCACAGGTGCTCCACTGGGGTCTGGTCAAAATCCGGGCCGTGGTCTAGTTAGGCACCATTTCCCTCCGTTTTTAGCCCGTCGGAGGTCAACCTCTTGCTGATCTCACTGGCACGTCACCCAGTCAGAGGGGGTGTGGGGTCCACGTGGCAGGAGTGCCAGTGATTAGGGCTTGACTTCCCTCGCCTTCATATACCACTGGAAGTGTTTGTTGCCGCTTAGGTCTTTTAGCCTCTGCTTCCCCCAATCTTTACACCTGCTGTTGCACTCCTGCTGTTAGGGGCCTCATGTCACGTCCAATCCAGCACCCAAGGGACCCCCTGCTCCCAGGAGCCCCCGTGTTCGGCCACTGTCGGGGAGTCTCACCGCGCCCCGGTACCCGGGCGCCGACGTGTGTTTTCCTCTTGTGCTGGCTGCCCTTCTTCACCGCGCCGCCATGTTGGTAAAGGGCGGCTGGTTATGCAGTGTCCTGTTGACTGCCTCCCGTTTCATGGGCACCCCCGGTGCAGCACGGGGCCCCCCCCTGGTCAGCTCTGCCTTTCCAGCTATCCGCGGGTGCCCCTAATCTGGCCTGGCGGATCACCGACTGCTTACGCCGCCATATTGGTAAAGGGCGGCCCTCAGTTGTAGTCTCTCACCTCCGGGCTCGGTCGTCCCGGGCGGTCGTCCCGTCGGGTCGCAGGCTCCGGTCAGGGTCCGCTGCGGTTTCTGCCTCGCCGTCTGCCTCGCCTCACCTCCCTGCTACTGACTCCCGGTTGCCACTTCCGAATTACGCCGCCATATTGGTGCAGTATCACCAGGCGTCGGAACCACCCGCACCGAGAGGTACGCCAATCAGTCTCAACACAGCCGTCTTGAGGGCTCTCGGTGCTTGCAGGAGTCTTCGTTCACTGCCGCAGGTCGTTCTCTGGTCCCCGCTGCCGCTCCGGTCCTAGATCAGCGCCGGCGCCGCCATCTTGCTCTCTAGGCGCTCGCGGTAGCCTGTCAGTTGAGCTCCGATATCACGGCTCCCGTCGCTCCGGCGAGTCCCCCGGGTAGCGCTGCCGCCTCAGGGGTCTATGCTACACTTTTACAGGTGTTTTGGAGTGGTTATGTCCCATATGAGTGTCGGGTCTAGTATTTGCCGGCCGGGAGCTCCCGGGCTGCACGTCTAGCTCGGCATGCTGCTGGCCACCTCCTCCACCCATCCTTGACCTGTATCCATCAAACAAAAATAATGGAAAGGGGAATATGCATTGCACAAAATCCCTTACCCCATCGATACAGCTAACCTTCTTACAAGAAAGGCATTTACAACACCGTAAGGACTTCCATCAATTAAAGGGTGTCTCAAGCCACAGCACCTCCAGCCCCAGTGCAGATCAGTCTCGGGTTCATACAACTAGGACACTTATAACAAATGAGGATCCTTTTTATACACAAAGTGCTGAAAATGAGAACCAACATTGCCCTAACACACCCACTACCTTTACCACTTCTCATTAGAGGATAGCAAATTCAATTTACAGTGTTGATCACTCAGCTCTCAGAAACTCTTTCGATATTTTGGAACCGGGCAAGGACTCAAGTGACCCTTATCACTGGTGTAACGAAAAGTGAGCGGGCCTCCCTGCACGGTACTTAGGGGGGACCCCTCCGGGCTCAATCAGGAGCTCTCCCGGCCAGAGTTCAGTGCCAAGGGGGCCCCTTGGAGCTAGGGGCCCCCCCGCACTGCGTTGGCTGTGGGGGCCTGTGTTACGCCCCTGACCCTTATCCTTCTGTAATTGGTGCCTCTTAGCTGGAAGGCTTGCACTCCAAGTGTCTGCCTTCTTAAAACACTGGATAAATCCCAGCCCCTTCTAACAGTCAATGATGCCTCTTGCCTCATAAATGCCACACTTGACACAGCTTGTCAGAACCACAAGAACTCTGCTGGTGAACTTCCAATCATCTCCCAAAGTTCTTGAAAATATGCTAATAGCCCAACTACATACCGACATAGAACACCACAATCTCTTGGTCTCACAGCCAATCAGATTGTCATTTTTAATTATCACTTTTCTTTGACCTGGTTCACAAAGATTTTGCAGTGACATACTCTTGCGGTTCTCTTGAATTCCATGAGCTCACTCAAGAAATGCATGAAAAAGCCAGGAGTTTTACAAGAGTGAGTAACACCTACTGATATACCAATCTTTGTGAATTGGGTCAATCGTATCTTTATTGATGCTGTTAAAGGTCTGTACGTAGAGATAGTTATTAAGGCACAAGATCATGTTCGTTCTTGGTCAATACGCTGAATTGTAATCAAATTAACAGCCATTCTCGTCCATTTATAGTATAAGGAAGAAGACAGAGAGTTGCTTTCGAAATTGCCAAAAAGAAAACAAATACATCCCTGAGTGAATTGGTGGCGAAGCAGCAATTTGTGGGAATATCTGAATAAATAAAGTGATGGAATAATCAGAGCGGAGACCAGCCTGTGCAGCATGCCCTGAATTGTCCAGATTATCGCTTCACTTGCTTCCCGCTTCCTTGTAGCGAAACAATTAGGCAAACTAATAATCCCATTTGAACTTCAATTAGAGAGCGTCATTTTGCAGCGACACAAGTCTATCTGTCAGCTGCTTCTATTTATGTCAGAGCTTTAAGGTTCCCATCTGCCAGCCGAGCTCCAAGAAAATGAGTCGATGATTCAGGCATTTATGCAGAAGATTTTATATTTTGTGCATTGTGCGGCAAATTGTAATAGGGAACAGGGTCGAACTGTTGTTCCTAAAGCTCACTTCACCAATCACAATCTTCTACTGAAGCTACAGTGTGCACCTTAGTTAGGCAGGTGTGCCTGGGCATGATCACAAAACATGCTATATGTCCTTGCTGGCAAATAGTGTAGTGTTTAGTGTTAACACCTTCTACAACTACATCATGCAAGTGTGTTTGACACAGTGATTTGGAGTGGGAAGAATGGTTGTACATGCTTATACAATGGAGGGTCCTCAACAAAAAACAATATCACAATTACATATCATCACATTACAACAACACTGCACGACAATGAAAGAACAGCTAAACAATACGGCACAACAGAACAATGCAGTCACAAAAACACAAAACGGACTCACATCAAAACAACAAAACAGACGAACACAATAAAATTACATATTACAAGCACATGGCATGCCACACCCATGCAACAAAATTACTCATAACTGTGCCTCTCGAGGCCGGGTCACCCCCTTGCTCCCTCGCCCGCTGATCCGGATTGCCAGCCTCCTTGCCAGCCTCCTGCCTGCCTGCCGCCACCGTCGCCCCCCCAGCACCCCCGAGCGGCCCAGCCACAGCTGAGCCGCCCGCTCGCCACTCTTCCCGCCGCTGGCCCCCTGCGGCCCCGCCCACCACCGGCCCATTGGCCCTGACGCTCGCCCAGCCCAGCAGACCCGCCCTCCCATCCCCCTTCTTAAGGGGAGTGCCTGGTCGCCCGCGGGAGTGACCACTGTGCCTCTCGAGGCCGGGTCACCCCCTTGCTCCCTCGCCCGCTGATCCTGATTGTGATGGAGGGTCCCGTTCTACCATCTAACACCACCAGAAAGGAGAGTTCTGACAGCCTTGGTAACATGAAGGTCTGATGTAGGCCCCGCGTGATAAAAATAATCTGAAAACATCCTAAAATAACTAGCCTCCTCCATTACTAAACAAAGGCCCCAGGGCCCACTATGCATGCAGGCTTACAAACACACGTTTCTGTGCACCAAATAAAACAAGGTGAAAATAGGCCTTCAAAAGAGTGTTTTAGCTTCACTGTCAGCTCCCAGACCAACACACACACACACACACACACACACACTTGCCCTGGTACACATGGTGCAGCTTCCTGAAACCCCTGCTAACGTTATATTTTGAAACATAGCTTGCACAAGTATAAGCAGCAATTTCTAGCAATAAACAGCATCTATCATGAGAATTCACACTTTCAGATATATAGAAATGTGCGTGACAGAAAAATGTCCTTTTTTGGTAATGTACAACATGTAACCATTGTGTTCAGAAAAGTACAAGATGTTCCGGGAAATGTTCTCTTTCAAAAGTACATGATGTTCCGGAAATGTTCTCTTTCAAAAAGTACAAGATGTTCCGGAAATGTTCTCTTTCAAAGGTACAAGACGTTCTGTCCTAAAAATGTACGGTACATAATGTACTGAAAACATTTCCTTCCGGTGTCCAAAGCACTTGTGGTTAAACCACCTGCACCGTAAGGCCAGGGGCCAGCGTCATCATAGAACCCTAGTTCCTCAATTTTGGGTATATCAAGCCCAACTGTCAAATCTGAAATCAGAGCTTTCCTGCGGATGCCCAGCTGCATGAGCGTGGAAGGTTCTCTCGGCTAGCCGAAGACTATCTGACTTGGGACGTCGACGCCTCACTCAGGTTGTGGATCTCCCAGGGCAGATAGCCCATCTCTCTCTCTCTCTCTAAATCTCTGACCCTTCAAACTATCTCTCTTCATGAATATATTCCTGTATGGTGGGCTCTTTTAACATAGGTGATTGGTCTCACTCTCAGTTATTACCAGACACTGAATTAATAGCAGAATGCTCTATTTTAGCTAATTCTACTTACGCCTTCTTTGCCCTGCCCTCATAATCCAGGGCTCTGATAGAAATGTGCACTCTATAACAATGGACCTGTTCTAGATGGTTGGCCCATAGACAGTTGGGTTCAATATTCTTGTACTCAGTAGTGTAGAATCTTTGATCATCTGTGTTAGTGCTCCTTTTAATATATTCCATTCCAGTATTACTTTGAGATATCTTGAGCATTGGTCATCCAGCATTCTTATCAGACAGAGCGAAGTCTGGATCATAGTTAGAAAATTACATTGTTGCTTGAATTGATATGCATTTAGCTCTCTGCTTGTTAATTGAAAAATAAAGCGCCACTCCAACTTGAACGTCTGGTATCTTACATTTGTATTCCTTCTCTTACTCAGTGAAGTGCTGTGATGATGAGGTGCGAATTTTAGTCACACCCAAAAGTGGTGACCACTGACCGAAGGGGTCAAGACTTTCCCCTTCACACGTGGCGCCCAACTTCATCGTACCTGCCTGATCCATTCTGAGGAGGAATTCGGTGGTCTTCCACGAGCCGCATTGGGTGTCCCCGCCGCAGCCTCTTGCCTACCATTGGTGAGTCAAGGACCGTTTTATTTTTTCCCCCTTGAGTCCCGGTGTTGGCTACTTGGCTGTGTGCGGGCCCCGAGTGCTTGGTTCTGGGCTAGACTCCTGACCCCCCCCCCCACGGAATTGCACATGGTCACGATCCAAGAACCCTCTGTGCCCCTCAGTGGTCACATTTTCCAACTTGTAATTACGATTTTCATGTCAATAATTCTGCGCCTCATTTTTGCACATATCTGTTCTTAACAATTGCTGTTGTGGGTTGTGGTTTGTCGGTGTCAGACAATTCTCTCTCTGTCGGTTCCAGGCCGTGGAGAGCGCCTCTGTGGTTACTTCTTTGCTGTCAACTACCCCCAGGTTTATGATCCCTCTCGACAGGTTAAGTCTGTGAGCTGGGTGTGGTCCGGACATTACAGGTCCTGACTCGGGTTTGAGACCCACCCTGCCCCTTTTCTGTGGGCAGGTTCCTGATCCCTCTTCCAAGTCGAGTCTTGGAAGCTGGGTGTCCCCTGGGATTATCCAGGGTCGGAGATTCTAGGTTCTCCACTGGGGGTCGTTTGACTCTGACTTTCACACTCTGGCATTCTTGCCACCTACCTTTACCACTGCCTCCTTCCCTTCAGTCCTTTGCTAAAATACTACTCTACCACCCACCCCTCCCTTCACTCCACTTCTCAGCGTTCCTGTCCACCCCTCCTCAATGCGGGCTCTGCCTTCGCTTTACTTTCCTCCAGACCTATTTTTACACGGTCTAGCTGTATTATTGTACATTTCCCTGCTGCCCCTACCACCACCCAGCCAACGCCCCAGCCAACGCCCACGGACTTCCTGCGCTTCACACCAGCGGCAAGAGGAACTGCTCTGTGCTATCTGCGGTTCATACAGCACCTCGCCGGCTCACTTCCTCCCCTGGCGCAGCAGCGCCACTCTGCCTCACAGCTCCCACGAGCCCCCGCCCTTCCTTAACATTTAACTCTACACATGGTCTCTCGCTCCTCTTTTTTCCTCTTCCGTGCTCCTCCTTCATTCTTTTTTCTCACTGCCACTTCAACACTCCTCTCTCTCCCTGTCCATACCTACCTCTTTAACTCACGACACCCTGTTCTTTCCCTCCTTCCTCGTCACGTTTATCATTGCTGCTGACATTATTTTACACTGTCTCTCTCTCGTTCTCCTGCTATTGCATCTCTACATTGGTGACGTTCATTCTTTCGCTCACTAAATACTCCACTTCTTCCTTTGCCAGCATTGCCACTTCTGACTTCTCTGTTCCCTGTTCTTCCATTACTGGAATTTCATACTCAGCCCGTGGATATCTTCAGGTTATTGATCACATTGTCAAAAAAATTACATTTTAATACCTTGATAATTTATTTTCTACATCGTTCTTTTATTTCATATATTGGTCATTGCTCTGATCTTCAAGTAGTGAGATTTAATATCTAGACCGTTCTTTTATATCTTGGTGATTCATCTGTTCTTCTACATCGTTTTACTTCAGGATGCATCCTCTGTATGTCATCAGTATTTATTGTTCTGTCATCATGTTGTTCATTATGTAATATGTTGATTATTTACATTCTCAATTTCATGTTTTGTTCATTTGCCCTGCTTTATGCCACATGTCGTCTTGCATTCCTGTGCTTTGTGTAAGTAGCAGCTGTGCTTTGTGACTACGACACCAATTCCCTTCCCTGTCACCCATTGTTCCCTTACTCATCTCGCTGCCTTGTCCCTCCATCACACGCCTTATAAATACCCCATTCCTCGCACGCCTCATTGGTCGCATTGCCTTTCCCGCATTGCCCTTCCTTTCTCCACACATACAACGCCCATTTTGTGCCAATCATTTGCTTCACAATTGATTGCCAAGAGGAGGGAAGAAGTCATTCATCCTCCCCTGCCTCCCTACATCCCTTGCCTATACGTCTTATGCCTTACACCCGCCTATTTCTGTAATGTCCACTAGCCCCCCACACATTCACCAGTGTACCATTCAGTTCCTTCACGGCATACCTGACCTACTTCACAATTCCGCAACCAACGCATTCACATCCCTTACCGACAAAGACCGCACCATACTCACAGACGCCTGGACACTTTTAGGAGCTAACCTTACACCAGGCACCCAACTTAACATCTCCACCCAAGCTCTTGATAACATTCCAGACATATCTCTTACCCCACCATCCCCAGACACCGCTGCCCCGCAGCAGTTCTACACAGAGGACACCTCTAGTTCTGGTTCGTCCACCCTATCTGTTCCCCACTCACTTCTCCCTGAATGCTCAGAGTACCCATATCACCCTGCTACCTCACCCATTCTCATCACTGACGACGAGTCTTCACGAGATTCAATTCTCACCACTAACGGCGAGTTTTCACTGGAATCAATACTGTCAAGTACCACATTTGAAATAGTACACATCCCACCGCCAGAAGGAAGAGGACCAAACTCTCCTCAACCATCCGGCCCCAACGAAGATACATTACCCCTTTTGAGAGCACTTCTGTCTGACCCATTATAAAATACTGGCCCCAGCATTCTGCCACACATGCAGAATCCGTCACATTGCTCCAGCTTTCACATAAGGGAATGTGCGATCATCCCACTGATCATATCACCATATTCCTGATAAACAATAACGTTGTAGGCATTTCTGACGGCCACCCCTCTTGTTTCGTCCACGTCACACCCCTCAGTAGCACTGTTCTTCTCTCAATATTTCGGGCACTCAATATCGATTACGCCTACCCTCGTCACGTCACTCTATCTCTCGCACCAGCATTTTCACGCCCCGCCGAGCCTGTAGTAAAGGCTCTCCCACACAAACAGTTCCACGCACCACCGCCCCCATAGTAAAGGATCACAGCAGCACGCACTACACCTCTGCATCACCTGCCTATCAAATCACAGGAAACAAACCCCATGCAGGCTCTCCAGGCAGTTTACGAGAAACGAATATTTGGCACGTCAGTGCATAGAACTCCGGAGTGGATCTATATAAGGATCCGCCTACTATCCCCAGGCCTAGAACTTCCCACTGTATTCGAGTCCTCCTGGCCACGGAACCCACTGCAAAGCAAAATTCGCAACGCCTTTGCCCGTCACAATCTTGAATTCCCTGACTTCTCCCCAGAGGGAAAATACAGGGGACCTGACGAAATAGATTTAAGATTCATACTCTACAACATCGTCTGTACTGAAGTAGGAGAAGAACTCATCAGAGACCTGCCTCCTCACGACTATAGTCCTGCACAAACTTCACAGCCCACAGACCCCAGCCCTAACAACAACTAGGCGACAAAAACAACGAGGCAGGGTTGCTCAGTCTCTCATACATACATCAGACGGTATCCCACACAGGGTTGCAGCAACCATATAGGCACTAAGTAACCTCATGAATAGGATACAGAATCCCACCGTGTATAAAACACTGCACGGCTATCATATATATTTTATTGTGCATCTTGCAAATTTGGGAGGACCAGCAATACTGTCAGGATTCTTCCCCAGACACCCACTCCAGTCTCAGATAGCAGACGCCTGCTTTGGTGGCCAACTCCAGTTCCCTGGTTGCACCCCCACACAAAATAGAGAGTTGCAAAAGGAGGTTTATGACCACGCCCTAGCAGGAGTAGCAGAAGAACTCGTGCCTGATCTCTAGAGAAGCGTGGCCAATACCCCACATCAGAACCCCTGCCTTGTCGGCCCACAATTATCTTGTCATGGCAACACCACTCCAACATGTCCTGAAAACTTTCAGTGCCCAAGAAAAACGCATACTCAAACACTGCAGGGAGCTTCACAAATTAACACAGAATATGGATTATCCGTGGCCCTCTGAAGGCTCTTTTAACGTAAATACTCTCGAGCACGCCACGACGTTCCTAAACACCAAATATTCTGGAACAAAATTACAAAAAAGGAAAGAAACTTTAGCTCTCTGGCGTATTTTTAAAGAAAACACGCAAGAGCATCCTGCCACCCTGCCCACTGCACCTCCTGCGCCCCCACCATATCAAGCCAATGGCATGTACCCTGCCCTAGGATCAGCAAAGAACAAAGAACTAGATTTACAGAGCACAAATAACTCCTTACCCACTGTCGGATACGATCAACTCCCAAGTGACCTCTGTTCCACACCCGAACACCCTCCACCAGGTGGTGACGGTAGTACTACCTCATCGCCGCCACCCGGCATCAGCAGTGGCCCACTGCTCCCCGTCGCAGGTCCAACCACCACACCCATCACAATGCAAGCCCCAGTCAGTCCCCCACCAGGTACACCGGTCACCTGTGGCAGTCCAATTTTGCACGCCACAGTGCCAGGGTTACCAGGGCAAATAAATGCGCAGTTTTCACTACAACTGAATCCCACTTCTGTCTCAGCCCTGCCTGTCGAGGAAGGAGAGGAGGCAACCAACAATGTGTCCGTCACCTCATCAAACAACTCACGCACGTCATCTCACCACTCATCCGACTCGCCTCGCCAAACACTCCCTCACTACCCCGATCTGAACGGCCTCCGTAACATGACTGCTCCACAACTCCCAGAGCAGGAGGCCACCTCACGAGACCATATGCCCTTCTGCGGTCCACGCACAGGGGAGCCACTGATCACATTCTCCACTGTTCAACAACAGAATAAGGAAAGAGAAGTACAGGGCCCACCAGCATCATATCTAGTCCATTATGACAATTGGAGAGCAGCCACAGAATTAAATAAAAGTTTAGAGTACAGTCCCAATGGAAATGCACGACCTGATATGTTCCTCCGAGAAGGGCCACACAGCCTTGAACACGACGATATAACCACGGTAGTCCGACGCGCCTCATTAAAATTAGAGCAGATAAGTGAAAGGTTGTCCGACACCCTCAAGTTGGCCCACTTTCACACACCAAATACCCAGGCAACAATGAACACTTCGCGACAACACTCCGAACACGCAGGCATCTTTGAAAGCATGGGAGGGGATGGGGAACTAGGCAACAGTTCACAGCTGACAGCCCTTCTGCCATCCATACCTTTGCCAAGTACGGATCCCTCCCGGGACATAAGAGATTATGAGGGGCGGCCGGAAGTGAACTACCATGGGTCCCCCTCCCCTTGTCTCCAGACAGCTACACCCGACAATTCACATACAACGGCTGGAACAGCTCAGCTCCAGCCCACACCCCCAGGCATACCCCCACGGCGTCCCGCACCTGTAGTCGACCCGTTTGCCCCACCATCCGCCACAGCCATAACAAATTCCTCCAGCCAGCCACACGCCGTAAGTGGAGCAAACACATCAACAAACCCATTCTACCAACATCAGGACTTCCAAAACTCGGGAGTTGTGGGTGGGGCCAAGAAAAAGAGAAAAACAGAGGTACAAAGACTTGCAGTATTAGGAACACACGGACGACCAGAGGACATCACATACGATGCCCCTGGCAATGACGCTCCCATCAAATACCAAGTCACTGGCACTGCCTCCATGCGAAACACTCGAGCTAGAACAGGCAATGGCATGTTCCTTAGCAGGCCGTGTGCCCTGCGGGACAAGGACCTTACCCCCAACCAAATAGTGGAGATAGGCGAGAATTCAGATTTCGCTGTCATCCCCTTCACAGACAACCTGGCCGGCTGGACAGAGTCCCTGGCCCCGCAGATGATCCCCTGGCCAAGGGAAGGGTCTTTCGAACCACAGCATATGGCCACAGCTGTAGAATGTATCCTGGAGGGTGTAGGGGATGAAGACTGGGACTACGACTATATGCGAGCCAGTCTCGAGATTTGGCAGAAATATGCCATAAGGTATGACACCACAAGACCGAAGTATCCAGGTGTAGGGATTAGCCGCCAGATGCCGCTAATATACAAAACTCCAGGGGCCCCCGCCATATATAACTGCTGGTCCTATGCAGAGAAGGAAGCCATTAAAAGGAACCTTCCACCCCTCACAGAGGGTGCCAGCAAATGGATAGTGGCCTTAGAGAAGAATACCACAGGCACCAAACCAGGGATTGGAGACATGAAAAGTTTGCTTATATCCATCATGGGAGGGGAAGCTGAAGAAATTTTCACAAGTATTAGTAGAGGACTAATAACAATGAACGAGACAAAATATGATGGGGAACCATTTGATAAAATAAGGGCGGCAGTCTGGACTAAGTTGAAATTAAAATACCCCGATGTTCCCGATATCGGGTCTCTCATGTCTCTGACCATGCAAACAAATGAGGACCCTATTAAGTTCATTTCTAGAATGAAAGAAAAGTGGCATCAAGAGCTAGGTGACTCCTGGAATACAACCGGAGGGAACAGCAGGCTCTTTTACCACATGGTGAAGAGGGGACTGCCAGACGACGTGCAAGAGAAATTAGATGGGGTAGTAGCCATGGAAGCAAAACCATGGCCTGAGATACAGGCCCATATCATACATTTCTGCAAAAAGAAAATAGAACAGGAAAAAAGTAGACAACTAGCCATTGAAAATGCAGCTGCAAAGCTAGTACAGCAGAAGCTTAATAGGAAAAAGGATACAGTGGACAATCTCATGCTGGCGGCACCAGTCAGCCAAATGACAGCTGTCACCACCTTTCCACAGGACGCTCGAAATATGCTCGCCAACAATACCCAGACCACTCCCCAGCAAGTGCAGCAGCCTGCCGTACAATATGCACAGACACAGCCGCCACAAACACAACCAGCCATACAGTATGTGCAGACTCCGCCACAGCAGACAGTACAGTATGTGCAAGCCCAGCAGCAGCCCACAGTGCAGTACATCCAACAGCAGCCCCCGGTGCAGTATCTAGCACCACAACCTGCCTACAGTAATGACCAACATCAGTATTACAACAACAATAGAAATACAGGGATGCAGGGAAGGGGCAACGGACAGCAAAGGGCCCAACTACAGTCAGGCCAACGTACATGCTTCTATTGTCACAAAGTGGGGCACCTGCTAAGAGAGTGTCGCTCTAGGATTCGAGACCAAGGCCAACAAGTTATGGGTCCCGCCCAGCAAGCACCCCTGCAGTTCCAACCACAACAACAAATGTATGCTCAGGCACCCCAGATGGTGTACGCTTATGCCCAACAAGCACCACAGCAGAATATGCAGCTAGCACAGCTCCAGACACCTGTAATGACCCAAGCTCAACAGCAATCCACAATGATGCAAGGTCCCGTGCAACTGCAGCAACAGTCACCCTCATACCAAGTGATGCCCCAAGCCCAAGCTGCCCCACCACCAGGTGGTGTGGTAGTCACTTCCAATAACCCATTTGCACAAGGCACCATCCAGCAATACTCACGCTAGGACAGCCCACAGACAACTCTTGTGTGCCCAGTTTTATCATGCATCATGAGCGGTGAAGATGACCCCACCGTCCTGGTCACGATAAATAACAAAAATGATAGCTTCCTCATTGACACAGGCGCCACGTACTCCTGCATTACAGGCGGACACCTGCCTATTTCTGATCAAGTAGCGGACACACAGGGATTCTCTGGGGCTATAGCAAGGGTCCCCTTTACAAAGCCAGTACCCCTACAAATAGGAGACCGGGTGCTAGAGCAACAACTGCTTTATTCACCGCACTCTCCAGTCAACCTTTTAGGAAGAGACCTAATGGCTAAACTGAACATGACTATTCACTTCCATGAAAACGGAACAATGGTTTGCTCCATACCTGGCACACCCTTAGCAAGAATGATGGCACTTACTGCTCAATCTTCCCTGACAGATCAAATGAGGGCTCGCCCTGTGGACGAACAAGCGTTCTCCACTGCGGTACACATCATTGTAGCCAACACACCTGAACTGCACCAGCGCACTGTCCAGCTCCCCAAGGAATTTCTCTTTCGTCCGGAGTCCCAGCACTTTCAGATATGGAACAACAGCATGATCCTAGGCATACATGCTCTTCACATTACACCTACATACGGGGCATTCATAGCAGGAGACGACAATATGCGCTCATGGGCCTGTGTGATTTTCATTGAGCCCGGACACCAAGTGAGGGACATTTCAGATGAACAGCTCTTTGGTGATCCTGATAACTATCCAATAACAGAGATTGTCTACAAGTATGAGGTACCCCTGTCAGCGACAGTGGAAAAAAGAACACCCACTGCCCCGCAGAAATATGACTCAGTGCGTGAAGCTGACTTAGCCCAAGTCCCGCCACACCTGTGGACCACCGGTCCTAATGACGTGGGCCTCATCCGTTCTGCCACTCCATTTAAGATAACACTGAAACAAGGCGCGATCCTACCCAGAGTAAAACAGTACCCACTTTCCAAGGAAGCAGAGGAAGGCATTGCCCCAACAATACAAGCCCTGCTAGATCAAGGAGTCATATACCCATGTGTATCTCCAGTTAACACCTGTCTTTTTCCTGTGCGCAAGGGTAAGACCAATCAGTGGCGCTTAATTCATGATTTGCGCCCAATAAACAACATAGTGGTACCAGAATTTCCCATTGTCCCAGACCCTTCCGTCATCCTCACCAATGTTCCCCCGAATGCACAATACTTTTCGGTGATCGACCTGAAAAATGCATTTTTCAGCGTCCCCCTCCACCCAGACAGTCAGTACCTATTGGCTTTCGTATTTGGCGGGGTGCAAATGACTTACCGGCGTTTGCCTCAGGGGTACTGTGAGTTCCCGAGCGTGTTCAACCGAGTCGTCAAAGAGGACTTATCGAACTTCCAATGTCACAGTACCTTACTGCAGTATGTCGATGATATTTTGCTCTGCAGCACTACAGAATCCCAGTGCAGAACTGATACAGTCTCTCTGCTCACCACACTAGCTCACAGAGGCTACAAGGTGGACAAAAACAAACTTCAGTACTGCCAAACAGAAGTACAATACCTCGGTCAGTTAATATCAGCATCAGGGAGACGGGTCATGCCAGACAGAGTTGAAGCCATCAAAGGGACATCAGAGCCCCAAACTGTCAAAGACATGCAAAAGTTCCTAGGATTAGTGAACTATGTCCGCCAGTGGGTCTTTGATTTTTCCACAATAACTGCCCCTTTGTTGAAAGCAGTTAAAGCAGCCACAGACAGACGCAACAAAATAGACTGGACACCTGAAATGGCAGCATCCTTCAAACAGCTCAAAGATGAAATAACAAACGCACCAGTGTTAGGCACACCTGACTACACAAAAGAATTCTACCTGTTTACCCACTGCAATGGCCAGGTCATGACTGCCGTCCTCACTCAGAAATACCCACTGGGCCACAAGCCCCTTGCTTACTTCAGCGGAATGCTGGATTCAGTCATGAAAGGTCATTACCCCTGCGAGCAAGCTCTTGCTGCGGCAGCCTTTGCAGTGGATAAAAGCACACCCATTGTCATGGGATCCCCTTTGACACTGTACACTGAGCACGCTGTCTTTGCCATAATTCAGAAAGCTAAAACAACATTGACAACACAAAGAGTGTCAGGTTATGAAGTCATACTGTCATTGCCCACCCTGAAGGTTGTCAAATGTCACACAGTCAACCCAGCCACATTCTTTGCCCATCCCATTACCGCATCCGATGATGACACCCATGACTGTGCCACATATTGTCCCGATGAATCAGGAGCAGCAAAGGAGGACCCCCTGCCAAACAGCACTGTATATTTTGTAGATGGGTCCTCCACAATAGACCAAGAAACAGGGATCAGATACACAGGAGCCGCAGTGGTTAGGGCTCAGCAGCATGAGTCCTCTGACTCCCTAGACATTGTACAACAAATTACATTGCCATCGCACTACTCCGCCCAAGCCGCTGAACTAGTGGCACTAATTGCCGCTTTAAACAAGGGGCTGGTGACCGCATCACTGTATACTCAGACTCTGCATATGTCACAACAACAACACACTCGAGCATCTTGCGCTGGAAAAGGCGCGGATTCCTCAAATCAGATGGAACACCGGTATGTCACAAACTATTGTTGGAAGAACTAATAGAAGCCCTGACACTTCCAACAGAGGTAGCCGTTGTCAAATGTGCTGCTCACACGAATGGACAAGACTTTGTGTCCAGAGGCAACGCTCTGGCAGACTGGGCAGCCAAAGCTGCAGCCAGACCCCCCCTACCTTTCACTGAGCATGACCCGCACAACACCCCAATTTTACTTGCCCAAGCTATAACACCAACAGAACTGACAAAGACAAATGAAGACAGTGTACCCTTAACACCACACACAGAGAACAACAACGACACAAACACCACCCCTAGTGATCCAAATGCTTCCTGCCCACTCGATGACACACAACAATACGATTTCATTGCCCAATTACATCTCAGAGAGATACAAGAAAGTGCACCACCACAAGAGAAAGAGTTATGGAAAAAAAGGGGAGTACAGCAGGACCCTGCTGATTTTATTTACAGGCAGACCATGTCCGGAAAACCTGTGGACACCCCCGCGCCGCACGGCCACCAGCTGCTGCGTGTGCCCCTTGCCTGCCCTCTGCCTCGCTGCTGCCTCGTTTGCCGGCTGCCGCCGCTGCGAGTGTTTTTGCCCTTGTTTTGACGGTTTTTTGTGCTTGCTTGGTTTAACTCTCTTTTTTCCCCTGTTTTTGCGTTTATTTGTGCCTGTTTCATTATATTTGCATTTTCCCCGTGTTTGCTCTCCTTCCTTGTTGTCCGCCTACCTCGCCGCCCCCCGCCCTCCCTTCCCGCCACCGCCGCTTGTCCCCGCCCCTTTTTTGTCTTCTGTAACCCTCCCCGCTCCCGCCTCCCAGCTGCCCCGCCCACCCGCGCACTTCGCCTTAAATGGCGACCGTGCGAACGCGCAGCGGTCACGCGCAGCGGGCGCGCCGATTGTGCGCCGAAGGCGCGCCAAAGGTAAGCCCGTCTGCGCCCGTCCGCGCCTGGACCGCGCCCAGCGCCAGGACCCCTGGCTCTCGAAGACCCCGACCTACCCGCCTGACGTACTCAGCCGCCACCCTCTTCGCTCTCAACACCGGCCGACTCCCAGAATGCCACCAAGCCACTCCAAGACGCACCCACGGACTTTTCAGCTGCCACGCCTGCAAATTCTCCTGCATCCGGACCAGCCCCGCACCAGCACCCGCCAAGCCGAACTCCAGCAGCACCCACCTCAAGTGCATCCTGCTCAACACCCGCTCCGTCCACAGACACGCCATCGAACTCTGGAACCTCCTAGACGCCACAGCCCCTGACGTTGCCTTCCTCACGGAGACCTGGATGAACGCCTCTTCAGCTCCCGACATCGCCATCGCTATCCCAGAGGGCTACAAGATCGTCCGGAGGGACCGAAACGCCAACCAGATGGGAGGAGGCATCGCCATCATCCACAGGAACACCATCCGTCTCACGACCAGCACCGACAACACCCTGACCAGCGCCGAACACCTGCATTTCCAGATCCACACCAACCCGAACACCACCCTCAGAGGCACCCTGATCTACCGACCCCCTGGACCGCGCACGCAATTCAGCGAGGACATCGCCGACTTCATCAGCCCGCATGCCCTCCCCTCCGCTGACTACATCCTCCTGGGAGACCTCAACTTCCATCTGGAGAACAACAACGACCGCAACACCACCACCCTGCTCGACAACCTCGCCAACCTGGGACTCAAGCAACTGGTGTCCACCCCCACCCACCTCGCCGGACACACACTCGACGCCGTCTTCTCATCCAGCACAGACATCGACTTCAGCCACGCCACAGAGCTTCAATGGGCGGACCACAGCTGCGTCCACTTCACCTTCAAGAGAACGACGACCCACCAACACCAGCAACAGACCGCCCGCAGAAGCTGGAACAAGATCACAGCAGACCAGCTCGCCACCTCCCTGAGCCAACACCCTCCTGCCGGCTCAGCGAACCCCAGCCAGGCCGCCGACAACCTCACAAAGTGGATCAGCAACTGCGCGGACGAACTCGCTCCGCTGAGGACCCCGCCTAGCAGACCCGGCAGCAAGAAGGCCCCATGGTTCACCGACGAACTCAAGAGCTCCAAGAAGAACTGCCGAGCCCTCGAGAAAGTCTGGAAAAGGGAACCGACACCGGACAACAGGACCTCCTACAAACTTGCCACCCGGAAACACCACCAGCTGATCCGCGCCGCCAAGAAAACAGCTTTCAAGGACCGGTTGGACAACAACGCACACAACTGCAAGGAACTCTTCAACATCGTGAAAGAGCTTTCCAACCCCAGCGCAGGAAACAACGACATCACCCCATCGCAAGACCTCTGCAACTCCCTCGCCTCATACTTCCACAACAAGATCACGGACATACACAGCAGCTTCAACAACCAACCAACGCACACCACGACCGACCAGCCACCCCCCCCCCACCACCACCCTCCACGCCTGGACCCCGATCAGCACCGAAGACACCATCCGCACGATGAACTCCATCCACTCCGGATCACCGACCGACCCCTGCCCTCACCACGTCTTCAACAAGGCCGACGCTGTCATCGCACCCCACCTGCGAGACATCATGAACACCTCCTTCGACACCGCCATCTTCCCTGAAAGCTGGAAACACGCCGAACTCAGCGCTCTACTCAAGAAACCAACAGCGGACCCCACCGACCTCAAGAATTACCGCCCCATCTCGCTTCTCCCGTTTCCAGCCAAAGTCATCGAGAAGACCGTCAACAAGCAGATGGCCGCCTTCCTCGAGACGAATGGGTCCCTCGACCCCTCACAGTCCGGCTTCCGAGCCAATCACAGCACCGAGACCGCCCTCATCGCCGCCACCGATGACATCCGAGCCCTGATGGACAACGGAGAAACAGCGGCCCTCATCCTCCTAGACCTCTCCGCGGCATTCAACACTGTCTGCCACCGCACCCTAGTACAGCGCCTCAGCAACGTCGGAATCCAGGACAAGGCGCTGGAATGGATCATCTCCTTCCTCGACGGAAGAACACAGAGAGTCCGCCTACCACCGTACAAGTCAGAGGCCTCCGAAGTCATCTGCGGCGTCCCCCAAGGATCATCCCTGAGCCCCACCCTCTTCAACGTCTACATGAGCCCCCTCGCGGCCATCGTACGCAAACACCACCTCAGCATAATCTCCTACGCCGACGACACCCAGCTGATCCTCTCCCTGACCAACGACCCCGCCGCCGCCAGAGCCAACCTGCACGAAGGGATGAAAGAGGTAGCCGAGTGGATGACGACCAGCCGCCTGAAACTGAACTCGGACAAGACGGAGGTCCTCATCCTGGGCTCCTCACCCTCCGCCTGGGACGACTCCTGGTGGCCTCCCGCCCTGGGCACCGCACCCAAACCGACAGACCATGCACGAAACCTGGGCTTCATCCTGGACTCCTCCCTCTCCATGACCAGGCAAGTCAACAGCGTCTCCTCGGCGTGCTTCAACATCCTACGCATGCTACGGAAGATCTTCTGGTGGATCCCCACAGAGACCAGGAAGACCGTCACCCAGGCCCTCGTCACCAGCCGACTGGACTACGGCAACGCCCTCTACGCCGGGACCACCGCCAAGCTCCAGAAGAGACTCCAGCGGATCCAAAACGCCTCAGCCAGACTCATCCTCGACATCCCACGATCCAGCCACATCTCCGGACATCTGAGAGACCTTCACTGGCTCCCCGTCAACAAGAGAATCACCTTCCGCCTCCTCACCCACGCACACAAAGCCCTACACGACCAAGGCCCGAGCTACCTCAGCAGCCGAGTCAACTTCTACGCTCCCAAACGCCACCTCCGATCAGCCAACCACGCCCTCGCCGCCGTCCCCCGCATCCGAAGAGCGACTACAGGAGGAAGGTCCTTCTCCTACCTGGCCGCCAAGACCTGGAACTCCCTCCCGTCCGACCTGCGCCTGACCCAAGACCACCTCTCCTTCAGGAAGAAGCTGAAGACCTGGCTGTTCGAGCAGTAGCGGCTCCCCCCCCCCCAGCGCCTTGAGACCCTACGGGTATGTAGCGCGCTTTATAAGTGTCACTGATTGATTGATTGATTGTCATGCCACAAGCCTTACTGCAGGTAGCATTAGATCAACTTCACCTTCCCGCACATGTCTCCCGAGATAACATGTCCACCACATTACAAGCAGACTGGTTCATTCCCAATGCTTATGAACTGATACAGCTCTTTGTTAATAAATGCATCATTTGCCAACAGTATTCCCCAAACCCAACTCTCAAAACTGTTGCCTCCACTATTCCTAAACCTTCTGGCCCATTCAAAGAACTCCACCTTGACTATGTCGACATGATTGATCGGTGCCAAAATTACCGATATCTCATCGTGGTAGTATGCCCCTTCTCACGGTGGATCGAAGCTGGACCATGCGTCCACTGCGATGCCAAAGCAGCAGCCACGTTCCTGCTCCGTGACGTCATTTCCCGCTTTGGAATTCCTTCCGCCATCAGGACGGACAACGGGAGCCATTTTTCAAACGCCATCTTCTCCTCTCTCACCACAATGCTAGGCATCAGACACAAGCTGACATCCGCTTACCACCCCCAAAGCAATGGCATTTGTGAGCGCCTCAATGGCCTGCTCAAAAACAAAATAAGCAAAATTAGCGCCACCATCGGCAAAAAGTGGCTCTACTGTCTCCCACTGGCCCTCTTCTCATTAAGAAATTCCCCAAGCTCGGATCACCACCTCACACCCCACCAACTTGTCACCGGACGATCCATAAATGTAGCGGTCCCTCCCAGCAGGCCCAAAACAGATACTGAGTCATCCTCTGAGATTGTTAAAGCTGAGCTTTATGACTTCTTGTGCACACTAACCCGCGCTGCGCAGTTCCTCTCTGTCCAGGTATCCAGAAGGAAGGAGAAGGGCCCCATCGATCCTGAGCTCCCACCTATCCGTCCTGGAACTCTGATCTTTATCCGGAGACACGTCAGGAAGTGGAAAGACCCCAAATTTGACGGCCCCTTTTCAGTGACTGATTCATCTCCAACTGCCGTCCGGATAGCTGAACGCAGAGCATGGATACATCGGCGAGACGTTCGGCTCGCTCCTGTGCCTCCGCAACAATAAACAATGAACTAAGAGAGGAAAGAGAAATGCCCATGGTCCCCTTGAATGAGGACAGCGGTTTCCCGTCCACTGCAGAAGAAGAAGAAGAAGAGGAAGAAGAAGGAGACACGCCCGTGCTGACCCAGGAATACAGCAGCTACAATGCGAAGTTATGTACTCTTGTCACATTTATGCTTTGTATCATTGTTGGAGTGGCACTAATAACTTTTAATTGGTGCGTCTATTTTTTTGCTGTAAAGAGCTTTAATGAGATAGGCAATAGAAACACCTCACCATCCACTGTTTCAGCAACAGTACCAGCGGTCACACTCAAACAGCAGACAACAACACAACACACACGAGGTCCTGAGCTCCCAGAAAATAGTACTGCCTGCAGCGCACCTACCAGTGTGCATCCGAAGTACCCACTCGTCACCCCAGGGGATGGAAATAGGTCATGGGATAGGTCTGCCAATATCACAGGAAGACAACAAGTGTCCCGCCAACGCCTTTCCCGTCACCATAGAACACGCCGATTTGCTATCGCCCCATACAGAACAAAACCTCTTGTCCCCCGCAAGAATGCTAATAACCAGAAGGCAGGGCATAAAACATTCCAACATCTTGTGCAAATACAGGAAGGTCTAGGGCCCATGCTCAGCCTGCCCCAAGTAGTAAGGGACCATTCAGTCCACTCCTCTCTAGTAGACAACTCCTGGTACAGGGACATGACAGCAGTAGGGAAAAGAGTAACAAATGAGTCTTGCTATGTATGCTCCTACATTCCCCATGCAGTAGGTACTGACAGACTGATTTTTCCCAAGGAAGTCCCACCACACATAGCCAAGTGCCTTCTGCACTTGTACCTCTGCCGAATACTAGGGCAGATTAGGGTCCTTTCAGCCCAAAAGGTAGTGCTGCTTGTAAACGCCACCAAATGGGATTACATTTACACGGTACACCAGGTTGTCACCGACGCAGCGGAACTTAGGGAGGAGTTCAAGGAATTGCGAAGGTTAGGGGTACAGGACATAGCGTGGCATGAACGTCGTATTAAGTCACGAGGGTACATAACGAACCTCAAACCCCGGGCAGGGTGTGAGGTAGCATTTAAACACCCCCCAGGCCCACACAACTGCCCATGTAATAATAGAACAATGCTACGCCTCCTAGCGCAGGTCTACCTTAACTACAAATGGCAGAGCCCCGGAGGGTTTTTGTGTAAGGCGGCAGCCTTGGGACCCCCGTGGGCGGACTGGAATGAAGGGGATAAGTGTGATCAAATATGGGCTGAGGAGAGCGGGAGGTACACATGGAGTGGGGAAGGAATGCCAGAACATAAAAAAGGATTCAAACTAAAAAATCCTTCTCTTTGTTTCATAGGAAATGGCTCGGTGGCTGTTGGGCGCAACACAGACTGTAATTCCACGATTTTCAGCTTCGATATGCAGTTCGGCACCACTACTTTAATGGATTATTACTGGGCCTGCGGAGAGCACCTCTATATCCAACTACCTCCTCAATGGCTCGGACTGTGCACTTTGGTGACTTTGCATGAAATTCACCTGGTTGTACCAACATCAAATGCTTCCCACATCCTGTCACATCCAATGACAGGTGACCTGACATTCCTCCATCGACACCGGCGAGCAGCAGAGTATTTCGCAACTGAAGCCCGTGGCAAGGTCCCAGAAGAATTCCGCCTCTTCAATGAGGCCCAGCTTTTCTTCGGAGGGGCAGTCCCATTGTTTCAAACTCAGGCTAATGCCCGCTGGCTGGAAGTAACTCGCTATGAAGTCATGAAAGCAATCAACAGCACCAGGGATGGCCTAAATGCAATTAGGGAAGAACTGCGCCCACTACGACTAATGGTTCTGGAACATCGCTACTTCCTCGACATGCTAACGGCCAAAGATGGTGGTCTGTGTCATCAAATTGGGAAATCCTGCTGCACTTTCATACCTGGGAACGACGAGGACAACGGATCAATATCAAGGGCCATTGAGGAATTGACTAACTTGGGAAAAGAAATGATTGAGGAAGGAGGTGCCCCTGCAGACATTATTCCAACGAACTGGTTCGACTTTGACTGGATGCCCTCCTGGCTAACTGCTATTCTAAAACTAATGATACCGATAGTCGGAATTATGGTCTTTCTGTGTTGCGCCTTTCAGTTAGGGAGTCACTGTGTCAAGAAATTGAGTACAAAAGCTGTAGGGATGAATTACGCTAAGACAGGGATTTACCAGATACCAAGATATGAAGGCATAGATCGGGCTCCTGGGGATGGGAATGGAGAACAGGTACAAATGATCAAGCTAGTACAAAGTAGCACACATCCAGCACCACCTGCCACACACTTTGGAGTACCACCAGCCCCACCTCTCCCTCAAGGTAGAAACACAATAAGTAACAACACTGCAGCTGCCCGGTATGAATGCCTGATCAACAAAGTAGGTCAACAGTATACCCAGCTACTAAGGTCAGACGAAGACGTTGCACGACCAACCAGTTTTCAGTGCTATGTCAATGACATGCCATGGATTCCACCCCTGGCAGAAAATTCAACAAAATACTCACTTAAGAGTATGTTCATAAATGAACAAGAGGGGGCAGATGATGGAGGGTCCCGTTCTACCATCTAACACCACCAGAAAGGAGAGTTCTGACAGCCTTGGTAACATGAAGGTCTGATGTAGGCCCCGCGTGATAAAAATAATCTGAAAACATCCTAAAATAACTAGCCTCCTCCATTACTAAACAAAGGCCCCAGGGCCCACTATGCATGCAGGCTTACAAACACATGTTTCCGTGCACCAAATAAAACAAGGTGAAAATAGGCCTTCAAAAGAGTGTTTTAGCTTCA
Source organism: Lissotriton helveticus (assembly GCF_964261635.1). NCBI lineage: Eukaryota > Metazoa > Chordata > Amphibia > Caudata > Salamandridae > Lissotriton > Lissotriton helveticus. The sequence continues at coordinate 1,788,105,687 of NC_136063.1, read as the reverse complement.
CTGTCAGCTCCCAGACCAACACACACACACACACACACACACACACTTGCCCTGGTACACATGGTGCAGCTTCCTGAAACCCCTGCTAACGTTATATTTTGAAACATAGCTTGCACAAGTATAAGCAGCAATTTCTAGCAATAAACAGCATCTATCATGAGAATTCACACTTTCAGATATATAGAAATGTGCGTGACAGAAAAATGTCCTTTTTTGGTAATGTACAACATGTAACCATTGTGTTCAGAAAAGTACAAGATGTTCCGGGAAATGTTCTCTTTCAAAAGTACATGATGTTCCGGAAATGTTCTCTTTCAAAAAGTACAAGATGTTCCGGAAATGTTCTCTTTCAAAGGTACAAGACGTTCTGTCCTAAAAATGTACGGTACATAATGTACTGAAAACATTTCCTTCCGGTGTCCAAAGCACTTGTGGTTAAACCACCTGCACCGTAAGGCCAGGGGCCAGCGTCATCATAGAACCCTAGTTCCTCAATTTTGGGTATATCAAGCCCAACTGTCAAATCTGAAATCAGAGCTTTCCTGCGGATGCCCAGCTGCATGAGCGTGGAAGGTTCTCTCGGCTAGCCGAAGACTATCTGACTTGGGACGTCGACGCCTCACTCAGGTTGTGGATCTCCCAGGGCAGATAGCCCATCTCTCTCTCTCTCTCTAAATCTCTGACCCTTCAAACTATCTCTCTTCATGAATATATTCCTGTATGGTGGGCTCTTTTAACATAGGTGATTGGTCTCACTCTCAGTTATTACCAGACACTGAATTAATAGCAGAATGCTCTATTTTAGCTAATTCTACTTACGCCTTCTTTGCCCTGCCCTCATAATCCAGGGCTCTGATAGAAATGTGCACTCTATAACAATGGACCTGTTCTAGATGGTTGGCCCATAGACAGTTGGGTTCAATATTCTTGTACTCAGTAGTGTAGAATCTTTGATCATCTGTGTTAGTGCTCCTTTTAATATATTCCATTCCAGTATTACTTTGAGATATCTTGAGCATTGGTCATCCAGCATTCTTATCAGACAGAGCGAAGTCTGGATCATAGTTAGAAAATTACATTGTTGCTTGAATTGATATGCATTTAGCTCTCTGCTTGTTAATTGAAAAATAAAGCGCCACTCCAACTTGAACGTCTGGTATCTTACATTTGTATTCCTTCTCTTACTCAGTGAAGTGCTGTGATGATGAGGTGCGAATTTTAGTCACACCCAAAAGTGGTGACCACTGACCGAAGGGGTCAAGACTTTCCCCTTCACAATTGCCAGCCTCCTTGCCAGCCTCCTGCCTGCCTGCCGCCACCACCGCCCCCCCAGCACCCCCGAGCGGCCCAGCCACAGCTGAGCCGCCCGCTCGCCACTCTTCCCGCCGCTGGCCCCCTGCGGCCCCGCCCACCACCGGCCCATTGGCCCTGACGCTCGCCCAGCCCAGCAGACCCGCCCTCCCGTCCCCCTTCTTATGACGCCCCCAGAGCGACCGCGCAGCGGACGCGCACAGCGGGAGCACCGAATGAGCGCCGAAGGTGCGTCAAAGGTAAGCCCGTCTGCGCCCGTCCGCGCCTGGACCGCGCCCAGTGCCAGGACCCCTGGCCCCCACCGCCGGAAGCCGACCCGACGAACCTACGACTCCACCGAACTCAACGCACTCAACACCGGCCGAACCCCGGGCTGCTACCGAGCCACACCGAGACGCACCCACGGACCCTTCAGCTGCCACTCCTGCAAGTTCACCTGCAACCGGACCCACGCTACACCAGCACCCACCAAGCCGAACTCCAGCAGCACCCACCTGAAGTGCATCCTGCTCAACACCCGCTCCGTCCACAGACACGCCATCCAGCTCTGGAACCTGCTCGACACCATGGACCCAGACGTCGCCTTCCTCACGGAAACCTGGATGAACGCCTCCTCAGCGCCCGACATCGCCATCGCCATCCCGGACGCCTACAAGATCATCCGGAGGGACCGCGTCAACCAGACAGGAGGAGGCATCGCCATCATCCACAGGAACACCATCCGCATCACGACCAACACCGACGACAACCTCGCACCCGCCGAACACCTGCACTTCCTGATCCACGTCAACCCCAAGACCACCCTCAGAGGCACCCTCATCTACAGACCCCCGGGACCACGCACACAATTCAGCGAGGACATCGGCGACTTCGTCAGCCCGCTCGCCCTCCCCTCCGCTGACTACATCCTCCTCGGGGACCTCAACTTCCACCTGGAGAACAACAACGACCGCAACACCACCACCCTGCTGGACAACCTCGCCAACCTCGGACTCAAGCAACTGGTGACCACCCCCACCCACTACGCCGGACACACACTCGACCCGATCTTCTCTTCCAGCAAGGACATCGCCTTCAGCCACGCCACGGGACTCCAATGGACGGACCACAGCTGCGTCCACTTCAGCTACAGAAGGACCACGCTCCACCATCACCAGCAACAGGCTCCCCGCAGAAGCTGGAACAAGATCACTGCAGACCAGCTCACTACTTCCCTGAGCAAGAACCCTCCCACCAGCACAACGAACCCCAGCCAAGCAGCCACCAACCTCACGAAATGGATCAGCAAATGCGCAGACGACCTCGCCCCGCTGAAGACCCCGCCGAGCAGACCCGGCAGCAAGAAAGCCCCATGGTTTAACGACGAACTCAAGAGCTCCAAGAAGAACTGCAGAGCACTCGAGAAAACCTGGCGCAGAGACCCAACACCAGACAACATGACCGCCCTCAAGCTCGCCACCCGAAAACACCACCTGCTGATCCACGCCACCAAGAAAACCGCATTCAAGGAACGACTGGACAACAACGCACACAACAGCAAGAAACTCTTCAACATTGTGAAAGAGCTCTCCAACCCCAACGCCGGAAACAACGACATCACCTCGCCTCCTACTTCCACAACAAGATCGCGGACATACACAACAGCTTCAGCACTCAACCGACGCACGCCACGACCAAACCACCGCCCCCCACCACCACCCTCCGCGCCTGGGCCCCGATCAGCACCGAAGACACCATCCGCACGATGAACTCCATCCACTCCGGATCTCCGACAAACCCCTGCCCTCACCACGTCTTCAACAAGGCCGATGCGGTCATCGCACCCCACCTGCGCGACATCATCAACACCTCCTTCGACATCGCCACCTTCCCGGAGAGCTGGAAGCACGCCGAACTCAGCGCTCTACTCAAGAAACCATCAGCAGACCCTACCGACCTCAAGAACTACCGCCCCATCTCGCTGCTCCCGTTTCCGGCAAAAGTCATCGAGAAGACCGTCAACAAGCAACTGGCCGCCTTCCTCGAGACGAACGGATCCCTCGACATCTCGCAGTCTGGCTTCCGGGCCAACCACAGCACCGAGACCGCCCTGATCGCAGCTACTGATGACATCCGAGCCCTGCTCGACAACGGAGAAACAGCGGCCCTCATCCTCCTGGACCTCTCCGCGGCCTTCGACACTGTCTGCCACCGTACCCTAGTACAGCGCCTCAGCAACGTCGGAATCCAGGAAAAGGCACTGGAGTGGATCACCTCCTTCCTCGCCGGAAGGACACAGAGAGTCCGCCTCCCCCCGTTCAGATCGGAGGCCACCGAAGTCATCTGCGGCGTTCCTCAAGGCTCCTCGCTCAGCCCAACACTCTTCAACGTCTACATGAGCCCCCTCGCAGCCATCGCACGCCAGCACAACCTGAACATCATCTCCTATGCCGACGACACCCAGCTGATCCTCTCCCTCACCAACGACCCCTCCACCGCCAGAGCCAACCTGCACGAAGGGATGACAGACGTTGCCAAATGGATGTCGAACAGCCGCCTGAAACTGAACTCGGACAAGACGGAAGTCCTCATCCTGGGATCCTCACCCTCCGCCTGGGACGACTCCTGGTGGCCCCCCGCCCTGGGCAGCGCACCCAAACCAACTGACCACGCACGCAACCTGGGCTTCATCCTGGACTCCTCCCTCTCCATGACCAGACAAGTCAACGCCGTCTCCTCGTCGTGCTTCAACATCCTTCGCATGCTACGTAAGATCTTCCGGTGGATCCCCACCGAGACCAGGAAGACGGTCACCCAGGCCCTCGTCACCAGCCGTCTGGACTACGGCAACTCCCTCTACGCCGGAACCACCGCCAAACTCCAGAAGAGACTCCAGCGGATCCAGAACACCTCAGCACGACTCATCCTGGACATCCCCCGCCGCAGCCACATCTCCGGACACCTGAGAGACCTGCACTGGCTCCCGGTCAACAAGAGAATCACCTTCCGGCTCCTTACCCATGCACACAAAGCCCTACACAACCAAGGACCAGGATACCTCAACAGCCGCCTCAACTTCTACGCTCCCAAACGCCAGCTTCGATCGACCAGCCACGCCCTCGCAGCCGTCCCCCGCATCCGAAGAGCCACCACAGGAGGAAGGACCTTCTCCTACCTGGCCGCCAAGACTTGGAACTCCCTTCCGACCCACCTCCGCCTGACCCAGGACCACCTCGCCTTCAGGAAGCAGCTCAAGACCTGGCTGTTCGAGCAGTAGCGGACCCCGTCCCCCCAGCACCTTGAGACCCTCCGGGTGAGTAGTGCGCTATACAAATGCTCTGATTGATTGATTGATTGATAAGAATACCATAATAACACACTAAGACATAACAAATCGAAATAATACAACACACCCTCACAACACAAGAATCCCAAAACAGATGCAATCAATACAGCAACTGTGCAAAATACTGTGCAGCATGATAAGAAACATTAGACCAACAGAACACAGCCGAAAACAACACACTAACATGTCACAAGAATACCAAAATGTATCCAATAGAAGTCAACAAAATAACACCACACTATAAAACAACGTAACACAATAATGCACCAACATAATACAAAACAACACAACAATGATGTGTTTGGTGAATTTATTTGGTGTGGTATGTTGATATGTGTTGCATTCTATCTTGTTTGTGGTAGTATTCTGCATTGCTGTGCTCTTTGTTGCTGTACTGTTGCTATGGTATCCCTGTTTTATTATTATCCTGGTACACTGTGATTATTCTGTAGTGTTTCGTTGTAATGGTTTTGTTTTTCTTATGCTTTTTGTTGTTCTTTGCTATGCTTTTAGGTCCGTATTGAATTAGCATTTGTTTTACAATTTCTTTACATGCTACAAATGCTGCTACATGTTTAGAGAGAAGCAGCAAATTTGAGGAATATATGAAAAAAAAACATTTACCACCGCGCCTGCTCCACCTCTCCTAATGTTTAAGACATCAATCTGTCCAAAACCCTGACAGAGATCATGTCCTAAATTAGAACATCATGCTCCCTGTTCTTCTCATTTTAAACTAAATAAAGTGAGACATGCTCCAAACTTTGCCTAGGTATTTTATCAAAAAGGCAGTCTCAGATTTGTAAATATGCAGTGGTGTGTCCAGTATTTATGGGAACCTGTGCTAATGCTTTGCTCAGAAAAAGGTCTTCTTTGTAATCATTTAAAACATGGAAAGATCGTTTGGTAAATGTTTATGTAGCTTGTTCAGTCCCTTGCAGCCCACTACTAATTGGCTTGTACTGGCTTGGGAGCAATTTCACAATTGAGACTTAACCCCTGTGTCAACTGGTTAATAGCCAGGCAGTTTTGTTACCCACTTGAGCACGGCTCCCTCACCATGTCCCATGTCTCATTATCCTTGGCACCCTGCATAACAAAGTGACAAATACACACATCATGCGCTAGTTGCAAGGCTGGAAGAAATCAATCTTTACATCAGCCTGATATATCTATTGCTTTATTAGTGAATAATAGAATGTGTACGGCTCTGTGGACTACTGTGCCATATTTGATTTGGTGAACGTAGTGATGTGCTAGCCACAGACGCTTAATGAATGACATTTCCTTATATGGTTAAGAAGGAACCCTTTTTCACACTTCTGGGGTGAAGGCAAAGATCTTGAAAGCTGAGACTGGTATTAATGTCGGGCTACAATGGAAAGTGGATTCACAGTTGTGTCGTTCTCAGGTAAGTAATGCATTAGCAAACAGTGGTAGTTCAACGGTCATAGAAAAGAAAAAGTGTTTGAATGGATTTCTAAAGGACAAAATGTTTCTTGCATCTATTTGTTTGGGGAGAGACTTTCAGAAAAAGGAGTCAGCCAGTCTGAAAGAAAAGCTGCCATTGTACATACTTGTTTACTAGGGGTTCTTTAAAATCATCACCACGGGGTGCAGGCAAAGTACAGTGAAGCTAGATTATTGGCTAAACAGGATTGCTTTTTCTGTGGCTTACTTTGTTATAACTTATATTTCATCTCAAACCATATTGTGGATGTGATGAGTATACGTTGGAGTTGAATGGGGGTAGCATCTAAGATCATACACTAGAATGTATATTGTGGAATAACGGCAAAGCATGGAATTTTACTCCATGTAAATGAGGGAGCAGAAGTAATCCAGCAGCGCTTGGCTAGTCTACTTTCCTTCTTTATGTATTCTCTTTAGCCGTCTCCCAGTCTCAACACATGCTTCTGCTGCTTGGCCTGTATTGTAATTTAAAGGCTAGTACAGTGGGCTGCAGGGTTCCTTCGGGAAGACTGTGCATGAACAAGAGGATGTCTTTATTCTACATTTGTAGAATGGCATATTCAAGAGGCTCGCTCACCAGCCACCACAGGATTTGGCAGAGTTTTAACCTTCAAATTCAAATGCTAGCACAATGCTCATTACCATCATTATGCAACCCTGCTATTTTTCTCATTTTATAATATCCAGCCTCACCCATGCACGTGCCTGTCAGCTGTTCTGAGGATGGCTTGAAATAAGCTGTCAAACACAGTAATTTTCTCTGCAGCAAGTGTCCATTTCCTCCATTCATTTCATGTAGGATGACAACATTATTGCAACAAAGCTCACCGCCTTGGCAAAGTTAGCGGGAAAAAAATGACAGCAACTGACCATTCGTGCTAACAGAGCCGTTCGCGGAATATCTGCCGGAGACCCATGCAGCGCAAGGCAGAATCATACTGCTATGGTGGAACTGTAGGTCACTGACACTGGTTTACTTGCTTTCTGAAAAAAGGTGGACCTTTTTGCAGTGGCCAATCTAAAGAATTACCAAAGAAATAAACTGCAAAAAGTAAGCCAGTTGTTGCTAGTCAAATAGTGTATTTTTTCATTGTGGCCAGTAGTTTATGATTCATGAACTACCTCCCGAGGATACACAGAGTCACAGCAGTATATACATTTAAATACATGGTCACCCCAATACCATTCCTAAAAACTTCTTAAATCCTTGGAATAGAGTTCTTTCATATGAAAGAGACACAATGTTTGTAAACATGTTGCAAACATGAAGAATACAATTAGAATATCTAGAGCAAAAATTAACACACCAAAAAGGCAATTAGATATTGGTTTCAAAGATATTAGAATGAGTTAACAAGCCAAATAAAAAAAAAATGCTGGAACTCAGAATGCGTAAAGCATACAGAGAGATTCGGGGCCAGATTGGGCACCCAAATCAGTCCTTGCTAATTTTGTCAGACCAGCCCCGTAACATGCATAGCGAGTGCAGTGAGTGCACCTGACACCATAAAGGAGGGTTTTGGGGAGTTTGATCCCCAAGAAAATTTGGGAAAATCGATGCAGTCTACAACACAATCATCATTATATATTCATTTTTAAAGCATAGTAAATGGCGACCTTGTTTCGCCACCAGAACATGACAATATCTTTTGGGGCTCCTCAATAATTCCCTACTATCAGCCTCCAGCAGTGCCTCTCGTCCCTCGATAGCCCTTCTCTCACATGTATTTCATTTGTTTTAAAGCACCTCCCACATCAGTGTAGGGTGTTGAAATACCCTACATCACACAGATACAGAGACAATGTGAAAATCAGTGTATAGACAAACATACAAAAGGCAAAGGGGACTACAAGGTGTAGGATTCACATGCCATCCATACTGGTAGGCCGTTTTTAAGAGTGCTTGGTCTGGAGAAGCACAAATTTAGGATTTAGATCATAACACAGCGGTTAGGGTTGACTTTACTAATAAGAATTTATTTCTGCCCAAATAAACCTTTTTTAGCAACATCAGGATAATGAAAGACTGGGAAAAAACATAACTTTCTAGCCTGTACCATGCCGCTTGCATGCAGTTCTTTGATTGCAGTTCATAGCTCACTGTGCTAGATTATGATTGTAACTAATGAACTGCACAGTAACACAATAATCTCTGTGACAAAAGCAGTAATCCACTGAGCTATGCACATAAAATACTGTTCTTTGATATGCATGGTTCACGTTCTTTGCCGCAGGCATAATATCCCTCTGCGCTAACTTAGATGCATCAAAACTGCCACTAGACAAAAAACTCCCATCTCTCCCCAGTTGGTACATTAATCACCAGAGTTATCTTGACACTTTTGTTGTTGCCTGAAAACTGCTGGATATACAAGGAACTTTGCAGGGCTTTTAAAACTGCCACACTGCTACAAAATCGTCCCCTGATAACAAAACAACCACCCCCCACATCCAGTACGGCCAGTCCAGCCTTGGAGAGGTTCCCTTTCCGACAATTTCCTAAGGGATGGAAAAAATAAACAAGGTGCCATGAATTTCTTCTTTCCGCTTACCACTGTTAATCTAGAAAAACAGAGCAGAGGAAGGAAAAGACACATTTTGTTATTCTTTTTTAAAATGTAGCTTTAATTATGCTGTGTGTCCAGCCTTTCTCCTTGGCTGCTGGCTCTAACAGCAGGTATTGGGATGTCAGTAATCAACTATAATAAGTTGTTTCGGTCCAGTGGGTACATCCTTTTTTTACTACAGGTGACTAGGTGTGTCACAAGTCGCCTGTAACAAGGAAATTAGAGATGGGTTTTTATACAAGGATTGCAAGATCCCATCTATTATATATTACGAAGTGTACCATATGACTAATTAATATTATTTTCAAATTAATGATAGCTGTAATGCATTGATACGCTTCCTGCATGCCTGCGCGGTATCGCAGCTGCTTCAGAGAATTTTGAAATTGCTGGCGTGTGTGCATACTTTATTAAATAGGAATGCATAAATGCCCCCTTAAGCAAGACTCCCGATTTACCCACCCATCCATTAGACAGGCACGCTGTAAGAGAGAAATGAAAAGAAGGCAAATAGAAAGAGTGAAGTAAAGGGTCTCAGTCGTGATATTGTCTGAGGATTAGCATCTAGGAATTGTTTTCAGATCTTGCCAGGATGAAGAGGGGGACATTGCAGTCAGGGCAGGACTGGGAACCCAAAGCAGTCCTGGCAATTTTGCCGGATCAGCCTCCCCCACTCGGGGGACAGGGGGGCAAGTGTGAAGAATTGCTGCTTTTGCTACTGGGGCTGATATTGCAGCACTGCTGCAAAACCGGCTCCCTGTAACAAAACTGCCCCCCCCACCAGTACAAAATCAGTCCCCACCCTTCCAGCCCTGGGAAACGCCTGGTGCCTGCTACGGCCAGTCCGGCCCTGACAGAAGTGATACTCTAAACACCTCTGCCGGCATCCGATATCCACATTACACCTTAGGGTATGGTTCATATGCAATCCAGGGCCTAAGGTTTCTAGGAATGTCATTGTTGCCTTGATTCACATTCTCTTTTTCCACGCTGCCCAATGCTCCAAATCACCCTATGGTGACATCAGTACACCCAGAGTTATTGTGTACACTGAAGTAACAAACATAAGAAAAAGACAGCTGCATTAATACAAGTCGAAAGAATCACAGCTAGCACAGAGCAAGACTAGTAATGGATGAGCTCGGAAATGGTAACAAATAGACAGCTCTGGTTTCATATGTTTTTTAGGGATGAAGGTAGGAATGTGTGAAGCTGCAAAGTTTTATTTATTCAAGTGGATCCATACATGAAAATTGTGTCTTTTGAGACACTGTAATTGTCATGCGTTGTTTATGTTCACACAGCGTAAGATATATTTATACATAACAGTTTACTGTTTTCCTTTCCATTATTGCATTATCATTGAAAAGTTCAGCAAAAGGCAAACATGTATTGCCATCAGACTGTTTTTCAAATGAATGAACAAACACTTGGGAGGCAAGGGAGTGAGTAGGAAGTGGATGGTTGGTAATATTGATCAAGGTGAATTGATTTAAGTTGTCATTGAAAGGCAGAAAAGAATATTAGGTGAAATATAGTTCTAGACTTTTAGAGCAACTTGCATTCAAATGTAAGAGAAGCTCCAATGAAGCCCGTAATGATAGGACCTTAGGTTTGCCATTTTACCAATTGCACATTGAATCAACCTATGTCAATTTTTAATTTTGAAAACACAATTGATAATTCTTGATAAAGCTTGTGGCATCAAGACCAAAACTTTTCACTGCTAACTACAATTATAATATAGGTGCCCAGCATTTAGGTTTTACACCAAGGGCAGTATTATACATAGTGTCCTGAGTTTGTGCCACCTTTTGCTCCCTGGGGCACTATGGTATTACAGAAGGAGCTGCAGATGCTTGCACGGCCCCTTCTGCAGTATTTAATGCGCCAATACTAACTGCACCAAATGCAATCCTAGGGGGGTTTGCCCACATATGAATGGGGAGGGGGATGGTGCCATGGTTATGAAAGAATACTTTGCCTTTGATCTTGTCCCATATTATAGATGCAGGTGCAGAGGCACAGAGGCTGCCGGGAAATGGTGCACAGTTAGTGCACCCCTGGAGGTCACACCTTGTGAGCAGACACAATGGTCCTAGGGAACACCAGGCATCCTCCTGCAAGTTAACCCATCCACGCGCTGCGTCTGCTGCAAGGCGATCTCAGTAACTTTTTTAAACAGAGGCTGTGGAGCTGCATACAGTGAAATGTGTGTTTGTGTGCCTGAAACTGCTGGTTCACATTTCACTAATTTGCTGTTACCGGTGCAGGTGCGAAATGGGAACACCGTATTTGTTGTTAAAGGGTGCACTGTCCGGTTTTGCATCGGTGCAACAAGGTAAAGCGTGCTGTGACGGGGCTGATGAAGTGCACCCTATTTCTAATATGGTTTCAGGATAAAACCAGCGTCCCTTCTGTTCCCCACCCCACAAAAGCTATAAATGAAAGTCTTTTTTGATATTTCCTCTGTCTATAAGATGCCGTCGTAAAGACAAAGAGGGAGAGAGATGATGGCAACTTCAAAGGCATTTTATCTAAGAATGGAAATGTTAAATCTTGATGCTGCCAGAGGAAGTAAAAAATGCAAGATCTCAAGTCCTAATGATGGCAGTGCTCTAATTGAAAAATTCTATTCTCCTCAAATGTAGCAGACCTTTAAAATATGCAAACACAATGTGAAAAAAAGTGTGCAGTAACTGCTGATGGATGGTAACTGTATAAACAGATCAATGATTAGAGAGACAGGTAAGCAGAGAAAAGAAGTACGGATGTTTATTCAGTACTCTGGGGCTTTTCCACAGTAAATGATTATTTCTGTCATTTTAATCCAGTAAAGGTCTGTAGGCATCACACAGTTATTGCTTGCATACACTCTAAATCCAGAAAAGTGACAAGTTATCTTGCATTGTTTGTTATTTAGCCAACTTTATAAAAAAGATTTATAAAGCAAAAGAAAATATTTCAGAATTGTACTACCCCTTTGCATAGCTGATTAAGATATGCTTCTCAGCGCCCACCAGCTGAATATCCAGTTTATAGCATTTTACCCAACACTGTAGTTTAAAGTTGCTTGTAGCACATTCTCAATCAAGATTACATGTGAATGACTAGACTTAAGTCTATGCTTGTTCTGGCTATGCTCTAGTTTTGAGAAATTAAAAATATTTCAGAGAGTCCCAATCTGAACAGTTGGAAATGTCTAAATTTCCTGGTCTAAATCCTAAATCATACACATAAAAAGGAGCATCAGGGAGTTAATAATCAGGTCGCCCCCACTCACTAACGAAGAAACCGAAAAAGACCTGATTAATTATGAACAGTTATATTTTTTTGGCACACAGGGGGAGTTTTAGAACATTAAACTTCTCTCACAGGACGGACTCATTGCCATTCACCTTCTGGTCCAATTGTTCAATTTCAAAGTTCGTCATTATATCACATTGCATTTCATCGTGTGAGTGTCAAGAGAAGAAATGAAGAAATAATGAAAAAAAACTGTGAAAAATAGGTGTAAGGTCAGAAAGTACCTCACGTGAGCATCACCATGGAAGCTGCTGGTTGGTACTCACCAGTTTGCCCACGCTATCATCATCAGTGACTTTCATGACCATAAAAAAGAAAAAGCGTATCCAATTTTCTCAGAGGTGACAAAAAACAAAGAAAGAAAAACAATAGAATGTGTACAGGTGCACTATAAGTGTTTGTGTCATTCAGTTTCCACTGGCCCCTATTGTGAAGAAAGAGAGATTCAGTTCTCTGAATTAAAATGAGGTATGACTCACTTGCGAAAACATAATTTTTATTTTATACCGTGAGTGTCCTCCTAGTAAAAGAATAGCATGTATTTGGCCATTTTCAAAGACGAAAGGCAAACATGTTTCGCTGCCAATTTATTTACAGCAACTTCATCAGGGCTGGAGAGGACCAGCCTTAACCTCACCGTTACATCACACCAAACCTGTGGTTATTGACAAAATTAAAAAGAGATGAACGTGCCAACCATGAATAAATGAAGCCGTGGCTTCAAAATGAGCCCAAAAATCTATTTATGCCAACACCTTAAAATTGAATATTTACAAAGTGGTTGCTGTCATCGCTTGTACCTGCAAACCACCACCATGAGGATCCTGCACCCATTGGTCGTGCATTGCACTGATGACTGCGGTCATCAAATATCAACCTGTAGACATATGTGTGTTACATATAAAAGGCAGAGAAGCAGAGTCACGTGTGGACACTCTTCAAACAACCTCATAGCTGGTACCACTATTCTCACTAATGCTCCCCTTGTACAGATTAATAAATGAGGACTTAAAAGCCATTGTTCTATGTGCATACTATTTGCACCATCTCGTAATCAGTCACCCTCCATTCATTCATGCTCCCCTTCTGCTGGCTGTCAAAGGGTGCAGTGAACCATTCCCCTGCCAACCTGGGCGTTTGTTTTATCAATTGACCAGCTGCTACAGCAATTACTGTATAAAAAGGACCTCCGTACTTACTCTCTCACAGCGAGTACGGCCACCCCAGCATTCTGGATACCTCTTACCACTTACGTGGGCAGCCTCAACTTCGTGCTTCGTCCCGATAGTGTTCGGAATATGCCAATGTTTAGATTTTGAAAGGAGGAGGAAACACGTGACCCAGAAGTAAACTCCTGGTACCAATCTAAAAACCACCATATACATCCTTACAAAAACAGTGGCCATTTTGAAATGGTATTTTGTAAATGGGCTACTACTGGAATGCAATACTTTTCTTAAAAAAGAGACATGTAGAGGAATTGGGACACAATCATAATGTTATAAAAATTATAAAAACCTTTCAATGAAAGCCTTGCAGAGGACATTTTTAATTGTATTTATTTCTCAAAATGAGCTGTGTTGAACATGTCATATTGTATGGGCCCATACTATCAGGCGAACACCCATATATACGGGGCCATACTGGAACTGTTCTGCACATTTACTGTATTCAGAATGAATGGTTCTGCACACTAATTGGTGTCAAAAAATAAAGGATTACCCAAGGAAACCCTAGTTCATTCCACACAAAAATGCAATTAACCAGGCGCTTAAAGGACACAATCTACAGAGCTCCAAGGGGACCATATTTTACCCACTTTGTTCTATTCAATGGAATCATTAAGGCCAATTTGGTCCACCTTCTCTGTGAAAATCCAACGTGCCTCTTTTCTTGCCAAGATGTCATCAATGTTATGTGTGTCACCCACTACCCTCTTGAGCACAGTCCATTTCAGATCCCTGAAATTATGTTTTTGTTCCTGGTAGTGCTGAACAAGGCGGGTGGTCAATTTCCCTACTTTGAGGGTGCTGATATGCTCTTGTATTCGCACCTTCACTTTGCGTGATGTGAGTCCAATGTAATGCAATCTGCATGTACACGTCAACCTGTAAATTACATGTATAGTAATGCAATTAATAAATTTGTTTGGAACCACACACTCCAACTTGTGAGATGGATGCTTTTGGTAACCTCCGTTAGGTCAAAAACTGAGCAACAACTGCTTGGATAGTGTCCCGTTGATATGCCTGACTCCTTTTTCTGCTGAATCGGGCGAGTATGGACCAACCTATCTTTTAGGTTGGGTGCCCTTCTTAAGGCAAAGTGGGCGGGGGGGTCATCTTTTTCTCCCCAGTACCCCTCAATGACCAGAGTGTTTTCCTTTTATCTACCTGATTTTAGTAGACAGAGGTTCAAAGATGGTGATCACTGGTAAACACTGTTCCTTTTGTTTTACGTTCCTCTCTAGCAGGACCTCTCAAGGTGTATTCAAGGCACGCTGTTTTTTAATTTCGTGACCAACTCTTCAGATTGTTCCATAAACATTTCCGTGGATGAGCAATTCCTGCGGTATCTCAAAAACTGTCCCACAGGAAGGTTGTCACGCAATGCTCTAGGGTGAAAGGAGCGATAATTAAGCAAAGAATTCCTGTCAGTGGGCTTTTGATGGACAGTCGTAAGCAATCTATTATCCACTGCTGCTATGTCTACATCCAGGTAGACCGCAGAGTCCCTATTGATGGTCCATGTGAGCCACAAACAGCGGTCTGCTTCATTCAGCCAAGATAAAATTGCTTAGAACTGGTCCTCCGGTCCAGTCCAAATGCATAGCACATCATCAATAATCCTCTTCCTGATTTTTCCAATCCATTATGGTTACTGTCATGTGATGTTTGATGTCATTTCCTTTTACAGTTCTTTTGTTATATAAAAGGGCTTCAGTCTGTTTGGATGGTGCATTGCAACAAAGCTGTATTCCTTCGGTTGTTACCCTGTTTCCCCGCTTCCTCCACTTGCTAATTTTCACTCTTCGCTCCTGAAGAATTTTATTGTTGGATTCCTAATTCTTGGTTTTCGTCGTTCTTTACATATATTCATCCAGCAAGTAGGGTTTTTTTTGTACAACTTTGGCTTTTTCCTCCTGAGAAAATGGCAGCCTCTCGAATGACACTTGCCTGTCACATATTCATGTATGTGGGTACACCGGAATCAGTCACCTTTATCGCGGGCTATGGAAGACCCATATACAGATTGCAGGTAAGCATCCTGACTAAAACACCAATGTGCTTTTGCAAATCATCCAAAGCAACAACGTGCTATAGAAATGTTACTACTATGCAATATAAAACAATATAAATGCTATTTGCCACATTTTTTCTCAATTTATTTTTAAAACTTTACCAACTTCTTGAAGCAGGCAAATTTGCTTTTTTAGTTGGCATGAGTAAACTGCACCAACTCCTTATATCTCATATTTGGATCTTAATCTTTCCAAATACTAAATGCAATCACAAAGTGAGCTTCAGTAAGAGTAAAAATAACAATCCTTATTTCCTAACATATTAATTATCCCACATACTTCCAGTTTCAATAACAACAACATATTTTCCTAAACATTAAAAATGTTAGTTGCTCGGAGACTCCTTGCAACTGTTCGGTCCCCTGGCTACAGAGAACAACTATTGTGCCTGTCCCCACCTTTGTGATACTTACTCAGGGCATAGAGAATCATTAGCGTAAAAATATACTAGAGACAGGCTGTATTTTAAGGATCAAGCTTTCCATGCGCCATAACTTCATATGTAAACCTAAAAGTAATTGGCGTACAAAATTCCTAGCTAGACCCCATTCCTTGACACTACTCAGCCAAAGAAGGGTATATGTGTTCCACCACATACCAGACTGACACACCTGGAGCTGCCAGAGATGCTGCTTTGCTGCTACCTCAGGAGGTATAAGACAGTGTGTTAAGGAACTGTAGTACTGATGCTCTTAATCAAAAGAGTTTCATTTAATATTTTAACCTAGCAAGAGAATGACTCTAGATGCTTACAGATTGACACACGTTTTACTTCAGGTGATGATACAGTGTTCTACTGTTGGATGATTCAGAATTTACATCAAGGCAAAGAGACGTTTTGCTGTCCCGTCCCTGGCAATGGTGTCATTTTATATCTGGTACCAACCTCATGGTGATGCTCCACTTGGAAGTATAGTATTACCGTGCCCTAGACATGCTTTGGCGGCAGGCAGAATTTGCAGACATGGCAAAAGGTGTAGTTAGAAATTCTTCTTTGTCATTGTGCAGTGAAAACTTATCGTCATGGAAGCAGTGGTATAAAGCAAAATGATGGGGCTCCCTGCCAAGTGTGAAGCTGGGGCCCTTACCACTCACATCTCACGCATACTCACAGCCGCACCCACCTACAGGTAAGAGCGGTGGGGCCAGGTGGAGGGGGATTTCGAGAGACGACGCAGAGCGAAAATGAAATAAATAATTAACTTTCCCTCATGGTGATCTCTTGAACCCCCCCCCCCCCCCGCAATGGCCTCCCCCCCACCCACTGCTCTTACCTGCACGGGCTACGGCTGAACATTCATTGGACTTGGGCTAAATGGGTGCCCCTTGAAGAATTGTGTTGTTACACTCCGGCAAAAAAGGCTCCAACTGAAACACATTTCCATGTTGAGTTATCACTGTCTGCTCCAGCTTTCCCCATCCATGGCAAATCAGGAATCAACAGCTATATGAGTAACAACTAATTAGATCTCTGCCCCCCTGCAGAGCTCAGAATGAAAAGAATAAAAATAGGCTTGATATCATCAAGTCTTGATAAGTGCTTCAGGTGAGTGCTCTAATCCACTGGCACAATAGCGAGAATACAGCAATGACAACAACTTACATTCTTAACTAAAATATTATTATAATGTGACAATTTTGAACAAGCTAGGCAGATATAAAAATGCAGGCATTGTATGATAGATAAATGGATAGCTAGATATATAGATACATAGATAGATAGACAGACAGACAGACAGATAGATAGATACATTTCTTAAAAGTGTTAAAAGGAAGCCATTTCAAAGTAAAGTAATGTTTGCTTTGAAAGTCACTAACATTATCTGATCAAAGCTGAAATGCCAGCTATGGTAAACTATGGAACCACAACTCAACCCTTTGCCATGCACTGTCCATAACTTCATCATATGAACGATGACAGTTGATTATCCTGCAAATAGGCACAAATAGTGATAGTACAAACTTACTGGTGAAATTATTTTGTTTCCAGTTAGCATGCTGGTGGATAGAGGCCCCTTCAGGGCTGGGCTTCAGGCAACAGTAAGAATGACTGGTCGAGGGCCTTGCTATATTTCCTTTGTTTTAGTAGCAACATTTATTAAATTATTTTCTTAATAGAAAACCTTAAGATTCAATTTGCACGCTACTGTACAAGAGCATTTTTGACATGGCGGAATCTAAGATTCAGATGCTCTGTCCATATATATCACCACCTTAACATGCACTTATACCTGGCCCCTGATATAGAGTATTCCCCCAAAGGCATGGGGCACGGTAAATTTGCACTTTTGACGTTATGTTGCACCCTATTTTGAGCATGCATTCACCAAAACGATTTCAGGACCGAGGCAGAAGAGGCCCAAAGATTAGCTGTAATTCTGTCTAAAGGGCCAGGTTTTAAACAAAGTCCTGAAACTCTCCTAGGAAGTTGTGGCTTTGATGTTTAGGGAAAGAAAATGCCATACATTTGGAGCCATAACAGCAAACCTGGTTCCACCCAATCTCTCCTGTTAAATTTAGGGACCCCTAATAGATTATGATGTGCTGATCTAAGAGTACGTTTAGGAATGTAATTTCAGATTTTAGAGGTCACAAAAGTTGGGCTTTTGCCATGTCTAGATTTGACGATAATGCACCCAGTTTTGAAAAGGGTCCTCTGAGCGACTGGAAGCCAGGTGTAATTTTACCATAAGAGGTTTGGTGTGGCAGTTTCTAGGCTGTCGCCACCAGATCAGCCTAGCTGCCTGATTTAGAACAAGCTAAGGCCTCTGACTCAGTCCCTTTGGAAGTCCTAGATAGACTGAATTAGCATAATCAATGTGGGACATGGCTAGGGCTATTATAATCTGGATGATAGTCTTGAGTTTGAAGCATTTCCTAGATTTTTTTTTAAATGTCAGACATGAAAGAAGCAGAACGAAGTCACTGTGCCTATCTGAACCTTCGTAGAAAGGTCGTCATCAACAAGGATCTTTAAAGTTCTTACCACTTGTTGGGGATTGGTGGAGCGCCCATCTCCAATGACCAGAAGTAAGGGTTTCAGCTATGCAGTTTATTTTTAATTGTGTTATGCAAGCAAATGAACAATATATTCACCCCCATCAACAGATCTGGGTTAAATCCATTGTTCTTTTGCTCACCATGCCAGCCCTGTTTAGACCCGGCCATATGCAAATCAGTCTTGACCCTGTTCCTCACGGGAACAGTTCAGCCCGAACTGCCAAGCCAGGTCCTGCCTGGACCGGAAACAAGCATCCTGGGATCATTTTCTGGGTATTACCCCTCAACAGCCAGACTAGCTCGAATCTAATGGTACAGTGAGCAAGAGACCCACGTCTGGGCATACCCATCCCTCCTAAGGGAAAAGTGTTACGTAAACAAATGATGGACGGAATGCTGAATGAATGATACATTCACCCCCGGCAAGAGATCTGGGTTAAATCCATTGTTCTTTTGCTCACCATGCCACCCCAATTTAGATTCAGCCATATGCAAATCAGTCTTGATTTTGTTTCTAATGGAAACAGTCCAGCCCGAACTTCCAAGCCAGATCTTGACTGGGGGTGTATTCATCATTTAGTAAGCATTCCGTCTATCATTTCTTTGCATAGCACATTTATTTTTAATCATCGCAATTTCAGTTTTATCAGAATTCAGCTTCAACTGATGACAATTCATCCAATCACAGATGTATAACAGGGTGCTCTGAAAAAACTATGGATTCTATTGTGTCATTATAATTAAAGAGCAACTGCATGTTATTGGCATAGTTGTATATTTTCACTCATTGCCTCTGTAGTGAGTTTACCAAGGAGTAAATATAGAGGTTGAAGTAATGGGGGAGACAGAGAAGAGCCCTGTGGTACTCCGCAATTAAGCTTGACCTTAGATGAATAAAAAGGAGAGAGGCAGACTAATTGAGAGTGGTGTAGGAGAAAAGATTTCATGCAATGTAATGCTGATCCCTGGAGACCCACGGTCTTGATACGCTCAATTAGGATATCATGATCCATAACGTCAAAGGCCGCCGATAAGTCCGAAAGAATTAGTGCCTGGGCCAATCCTTTGGTCGCTGCTTTATGTACATGACGTATGTAATAGATAATTGAATACATTTTGATACCAAACAAAGGAGATGAATTATAACTCATTGAGGCACCAACTTAAAAAAAGTTAAAACATGTCCGGCTCATGCCATGGTGGTGGCTGGGAGCTGGAAGGAGCCAAGGGGATATTGGGCCTCCCCCACAACCCCCACAGTTAAAAAATAGTATTGGTGCCTGGATGGGCACAGAGCCACCAGAAAAAGTTTTTAAAAAAATTAAAATATTTAAAAATTCTAATAATTGAGCATCAGGAGCCGCTCATTTAATATTCACTGCTTGTGAAATGTCTGCCTTAGTTATAATGACACCTTTTATATTGTGAGATGAGGTAGCCAGCATTGCATAGCTAGGTTGGGCGCGGCGGGAGGGTTGGGCACCAAACCCCACACTAGGTAGGGAATGCTGGGGGGGACAAATTATAGGTAGCTCACTTAACTATAACTGGTAAATTTTAGTGCTTTTTTCCATTTAAAATGTGACGATATGCCAGGTTGTTTCACCTAATTCTAACATCACTTTAAACCTTGTTTCTTGTTTTTTTAGTGGAAACATATATATATATATATATACATACATGTATATATGTGTGTATATATATATATATATATATGTTAGACCTGGAATCATTGGCATGAGTCTCTCCTCCATTTTTTCTGTTTGCCTCCTCTGTTTACAATGTTTTTGCTGGTATATTGCTTTGGGCACTGTGCCACTGCTGATCAGTGCCACAGTGCAAGTGCTCCCTATGTGAAATTGCTGTATTGATTGAATTCCATGTTTGGCTTATTTGGTTTACTATCAGTCCCTAGTAGCGTGCACCAGGAGTGCCAGGGCTTGTAAATACAAATGCTGCTCGTGGGCTTGCAGCACGTGTTGTGCCACCCACAAGAGCGGCCTAGTAAAAGTATGTCTGAAGGTCTACCATTGCTAGACCACGTGCAGTCTGACTGTCACGAGGACTGCGCAAGTACACCTACTTGCCAGTCCCTAAACCTTCCCTTAACTTCATGTTAGTCACCCCTATGGTAGGCCCAAGGGCAGGGTGCATTGTAAGCATAAGGTAGGACAAGCCTGACAAGGTTGGCATGTCCTAATAGTGAATTACAGCCATATTCGTTTTTCACTATTGTAGGGTTACCTGTTCTCCATCAGTCAGAATGGGCTGCCAGGATTATTAATGCTATAATCCTAGCGGGCTCGGGGAGCATGGTGCAATGTCGAGTTTGGTATCCCTGAACTCAGGGTTTAATAACGCATCCGTTTGTGTGGATGGTTTTTGGACTCTGTGTTTGAAAATAGCACTTTTAGAAAGTAGCTACTTTCTTGTCTAACTGTCCACCGGTCTCTGCTGGTTCTGGTGTGCGTGTGACAGGAGCTGGGTGGCTCCAGAGGTCTGAATGAGTCAGTGTGGGGTGAGTGGGACATTTGCATTGAGAGTAGGGGAAGAGTAGCTCCTGATAGCCTGCCCTGCCTGATACAATGCTGGCTCCGCCCCCCTGCCGGGCGGCTGATGACTCTGTGCCTGCCTGGGACTTTCCTGGCCCACCTCCTGCCGGGCAACTGATGGCCCTGCCCCTGCCCCTGCCAGTGACAATGCTGGCTCCGCTCCTGCTGGGCGGCTGAAGACTCTGCCCTGCACAGTGAATAGGCCAGGTGCTTCGGCCCGGTAACACCCACAACAAACCCAAGATGGGGGGAAATTCCCCTGCATGGACAAAGGGATCAAAGCCAAAAAGGGGTATAAGAGAAGGACCCCTGAACCAAGAATTTAGATCACTTCTGACAAGGAAACCTGAACCAAGGACAAGAAGCCTGCTGATCTAAGGACTGCCTACCCCTTCTGCCAGAGTGCTGTTTGTTGGGGGAATCCTGCATTGCTTCTTTATTTTTGCCAAGGAACCAGGAGAGAGGAACTGAGTGTGTACTCTCAAACTTTGCTCAAGAAAATCTCCAAGGGCTGGAAGAAGTGCCAGTCTCCTGTTGAAGTCACAGGGCTAAAGGACTTCATCTATTTGCTAAAAGTGCTTGTTGCTGTAACCTGAAATCCAGCACCTCTGAAGAATCCAGCAATCTCGACGCCGACGGACGCCGCCGAACCCAGCTCGACATCGTGAGTAACGGCTCCAGTGTCCCGCACCTTCGACGCCGGCCGCCGGGCCCGATCGACGCCAGTAGCGACGCCAGTGAGTAGCGAGTTCGGCTCCAGCTCCAAGTGACCCTGTGTCGACGCCGCTGCTGATCGCATCACCATCGAGCCCTCTCGACGCCGTGAGCGCTGCTCACTCTTGCAACATCGACATCGCCGTATCCTGCTTCACCTCGTGAGCGCTGCTCCTGCCTGACTTCGGTCGACGCCGCTGCAGATCGCCCCGACTCCGAGGCCCGATCGACGCCGAAGACGCGACGCCGGACATCTCGACGCCGCTGATCATCGAGTGCTTCACTTTTCCAAGGTACTGTGTTGTGGGGGTCTGTGCGACTCCGGGCTCGACGTAGCGCTCCTCGCGGTCGACGCCGAACCTTTGGATTAACTTTGCCTCGACGTCGTGTGACTCCCGTGTGGGTTACATTGTTGCCAAGAACTGTGTTTTAGAGAAGAAGAGTTGCTTTTGATACTAAAGACTTTGTGCTAAGAAGAAACTACGCTTGAACTATTATTTTTCCTTCCAAGAGTATTTATTAAGATTGTGGTATATTTTTGTCGTTATTTGGTCTTGTGCTAAGCCTTATATAAACATTCTTATTTTTATAATACTACTGTGTCGTGTCCATTTGTAGTGTATTCACTTTATTACTGTATGTGGTCATAAATGCTTAACGCACTGCCTCTGAGATAAGCCTGTCTGCTTTGCCAAGCTACCAAGGGGGTGAGCAGGGATTATCTAAGTGTGTGATCTCCTTGCCCTGACTAGAAAAGGTGTGTCCCTATTTGTCAGAAGTGTATACCTCTGCCAACTAGAGACAGCCGCTTCTAACATTGGTGGGTCAGCGGTGAGGATTTGAACTTTGCATTTATGACCCATGTGCAGTGATTAGTGTGCGCTACATAGTGAAAGCAGACCATAGCGCAGCCACAATCTGTTTTGGTTGGATATCCTATTTTTGTTCTCCGCTTTCCTGGAGCTTGATTTTTGAAACTGCCAGTTTTGACCATGAGTGATGCCGGAGTCACTGCCCCTGTTGTTGAGGAGGAATATCTCAACGCTTTGGAGGCCTGGTTGGAATCCAGAGATCCCTCTGATGAGGTGGTGGTACCGCCAGGGGAAGGGGAGGAGGAGGTGCCAGTGAATGGGCCCGCATCCTCTCCTGGCAGCAGTGTTTCCTCCAAAGGTCTTTCTCCTGAAGAAAGAGAAGAAAGGGAGAAAGAGCGAGCTTACAACATGGAAATGGAAAAACTTAAGATAAATGGGCAGTTGGAAATAGAGAATGCAAGAGGCAGGAGAGAAGCTGATATGGAGATCAAAAGGTTAGAGTTTGAAAGAGAGAAGTTAGCTTTTGAGCGTGATACCAGGATGAGGGAGTTGGAGCTCAAAGCTAAAGAGTTAGAATTGAATCCCTCTGGTGGCAGCATCCCATCTGTGCCTGCAGAAAGTAGGTTTTATTTTCCCAAAGATGTGATCAAAGATTTTCAGAAGAATGAGGATATTGGTCAATGGTTTAAAGCATATGAGTTAGCATTGTTGGCCCACCGGGTCCCTGAGAAGGATTGGGGAGCGGGGTTGTGGGGTCGCTTTGTGAATGAGGGAAGAGATACCCTGTTAGACATGCCTGTTGAGGATAGGATGTCTTATGCTCATATGAAAGATGCTTTAATGTTAAGGTATGGCCTAACCCCAGAAAAGTACAGACAGGCCTTTAGAGAATGTAAGAAATTGCCTGGTACGACGTGGGTGGAATATGTATCATATTTTTGCAGAGCCATGGATGGTTGGGTAAAGGGCAGCAAAGTGGAAAGTTATGATGCTCTTTATGATTTGTTTGCTTGGGAGCACTTGTCTAATAACTGTTTTCCAGAGCTGCGCCAGCACCTTATTGATAGCAAGATATCTAACCCTAGAAAACTTGCTGAGGAGGCGGACCGCTGGGTCAGTACCAGGGTCCACAAGGGTCCAGTGGGAGACTCAGCCAAAGGTGGGCAGGGTCCCCAGCAGAAGAGTGGGGGGGACAAGGGTAAACAGAGGGAGTTCCAGAAAGGGCCCCAAAGTAATCCCCAAGGGAACCAAGGGAAGGGTTCTCAGCCTCCCCAGATAAGAAATCAGAGGCCCCGACAGGTAAACCTGTTCGTAGGGGCCCCATGACCTGCTTCGCTTGTAAGCAGGTGGGACACCGTTTTTATGATCCTCAGTGTCCCTTGAAGAACTCTAGTGCACCACCACGTGCCGCCCCCGTCAGTTGGCGAGTGTAGCCCTGGGAGGGGAGGAGATGGTTGCCCATGGTGGGGAGGGTCCCGCAGAGATGTCCCTGGTCTCTCTAGGAGACATGGAATTGGTCCCTCCACCCCCTCTGCCTAGTAACACTAAGAAATATAGGCAGTGGGTGACCATTAATGGCCATAGAGTGGAAGCTCTCAGAGACACCGGAGCGAGTGTGACAGCTGTCAAGTGTCACTTGGTGTCCAGAGAGCAGGTTGTTCCCCACCCATTCTACCCTGTGATAGCTGCTGACAACTCCCAGAGAGAGTGTGAGGTAGCTCAAGTTTCCTTTGAATGGGGGGGAGTTTCAGGTACTCTTCAAGTTGCTGTAAGGCCCGCCATGCCTGTTGATTGTCTCCTGGGCAATGATTTAGAAGACTCCCCTTGGGCTAAGGTGGAGAGGGAGACACATTTGAAAATGTTGGGTGTGCCAGAGTGGGTGTGTGCAACCACTCGATCGATGACAGCAAGTAAGGGTGTTGATGGTGTTCTGGAGCCTGAAAGTATGGCCCAGGACCCAGCTGTTAAGAGAAGAGGCAGGGGGCGCGGGAAACCGTCCCCCATAGTTCCCGTGGTCCAGGAGGAGGCAGACCTTGAGGGGTATGCCCTGGAACCCACAGGTGAACAAGTTGCTGAACTGGGAGACCTACCCGAGCTGACCCACTGGCAGCAGGATGGTGGTCCCTCCAGGGAGGAATTCTGTGCAGAACAGAAAGTGTGCCCTTCTCTTGTGGGTATGAGGCAGCAGGCCTCAGCCCAAACCTCAGGTGATCAGTCAGGGTCACATTTTGTCTACTGGGAGAACGATCTCCTGTATAGCGAGCCTAAGGCTGCTGAGCCTGGGTCAGCCCGTGTGCTGGTGGTACCCCAGCGCTTCAGAGCCTTCCTACTGGGTTTGGCTCATGACGTTCCTTTAGCTGGACATCTGGGGCAGGACCTATGACAGGCTTGTCACCCATTTTTATTGGCCTCAGATGCGAAGGGATACAGATATCCATTGCAAGACCTGTCAAACTTGCCAGGCAAGTGGGAAAAGCGGGCGGAAGCAGAAGGCTCCCCTCCAACCTTTTCCCGTGGTCAGTACCCCCTTTCACCGGGTGGGGATTGACATTGTTGGGCCCCTGGACCCCAAGACAGCCCTGGGCAACAGGTTCATCCTGGTCTTGGTGGACCATGCCACACAGTACCCGGAAGCCATCCCTCTCAGAACAGTGACGGCTCCCGTGGTGGGACGGGCACTGATGGGTGTTTTCTCCCGAATGGGGTTCCCCAGAGAGGTGGTGTCAGACCGGGGCACCAACTTCATTTCCAACTATATGAAGTCTCTGTGGAAGGAGTGTGGGGTAACTTACAAGTTCACCACTCCTTACCACCCTCAAGGTAATGGGTTGGTTGAAAGATTCAACCGTACCCTTAAAGGCATGATTATGGGTCTTGAAGAACCAATGAGGCGTAAATGGGACGTCCTCTTGCCATGCCTGTTGTTTGCTTACCGTGAGGTGCCACAAAAGTCTCTCGGGTTCAGCCCCTTTGAGCTTTTGTATGGGCACCCGGTAAGAGGACCTTTGAGTCTGGTCAAAGAAGGCTGGGAGCAATCTCCCAGGAAACCTCCCCAGGATGTATACAGTTACATGCTGGCCTTTAGGAACCAGACTAGGCGCTTCAGAGATCTTGCTCAGGCAAATCTGGAGGCCAGCCAGGAGGAGATGAAGCGGTGGTACGACCAGAAGGCCACTCTGGTAGAGCTTCAGCCTGGACAAAAAGTTTGGGTCATGTCCCCTGTGGAACCTTGTGCGCTCAAGGACAGGTGGACTGGACCATTTAAGGTTGTGGAGAAAAAGAGCGATGTCACCTACATGGTGGACTTGGAATCTCCTAGGAACCCCTTGCGGGTCCTGCATGTCAACCGTTTAAAGCCCCACTTAGAAAGGTCCGAAGTGGGCATGCTCCTAGCTACAGATGCTGGAATGGAGGAGGAGAGTGAGCCTCTTCCTGAACTCCTGTCTGCAAAAGAGCAAGATGGGTCAGTGGATGGTGTTGTCCTCTCTGACACACTGACCCCTGAACAGCAGCAGGATTGTCGCAAATTGTTGGGACAATTCCCTGATCTGTTTTCCTTGATTCCTGGTGTCACTCAGTGGTGTGTCCATGATGTGGACACCGGGGACAGCACTCCTGTGAAGCACAAGGCTTACAGAGTGACTGACAAGGTCAGAGCATACATCAAGGAGGAGGTCTCCAAAATGTTTGCCTTAGGGGCGGTTGAGTCCTCTAGCAGTCCTTGGGCCATCCCGTGGTCTTGGTCCCAAAGGCTGCAGCGCCTGGTGCTTCACCGGAACTTCGGTTCTGTGTGGATTACCGAGGACTCAATTCAGTCACCAAGACTGACGCGCACCCCATCCCCAGAGCTGATGAGCTCATAGATCGGTTGGGGGCTGCCCGGTACCTTAGTACATTTGATCTAACGTCTGGGTACTGGCAGATCGCCTTGACTGATGGGGCAAAAGAGAGGTCAGCATTCTCCACACCAGATGGGCACTACCAATTCCGGGTTATGCCCTTTGGGATGAAGAATGCCCCTGCCACCTTCCAGAGGTTGGTCAACCAGGTCTTGGCTGGACTGGAGGATTTCAGTGCCGCCTACCTGGACGACATCGCAGTGTTCAGCGCCAGCTGGGAGGAACACTTGCGCCACCTCCAGGAAGTGTTGTTGGCCCTGCGCAGAGCAGGCCTCACAATCAAAGCCAGTAAGTGCCAGATTGGGCAGGGTTCAGTGGTGTACTTGGGGCACCAAGTAGGGAGCGGCAAGGTGGCCCCCCTGCAACCCAAGATTGATACCATCCTGGCATGGGCACCGCCCAAAACCCAGACTCAGGTGAGAGCCTTCTTGGGTCTCACGGGTTATTACAGGAGGTTCGTCAAGGATTATGGTAACATTGTGCACCCCTTGATGTCGCTGACTTCCAGGAAGCAGCCACGACTTGTGATCTGGACTGACGCCTGTCAGACGGCCTTTGACACCCTGAAAACTGCAATGTGCACAGCACCCATACTCCAGGCACCCGACTTTTCTAAAGAATTTGTTGTCCAGACGGACGCTTCAGAGCATGGCGTGGGGGCTGTTCTAGCTCAGGTGAATGAAGAGGGCCGAGACTTACCTGTAGCCTTCATCAGTAGGAGGTTACTTCCCAGGGAACAGAGGTGGAGTGCGATAGAGAGAGAAGCATTTGCTGTGGTCTGGGCGCTGAGGAAGCTAAGACCCTACCTGTTTGGGACTCACTTCCGGGTTCAGACAGACCACAGGCCCCTCAGATGGTTGATGCAGATGAGCGGTGAGAATCCAAAGCTGTTGAGGTGGTCCATTTCCCTACAGGGGATGGACTTCACGGTGGAACACCGCCCTGGCACAGATCACGCCAATGCTGATGGTCTGTCCAGATTTTTCCGCCTTAGTGATGAGGACTCCCTAGGGTAAGGGTAGTTCTCCCCACATTTCAGCTGGAGGGGACACGTGTTAGACCTGGAATCATTGGCATGAGTCTCTCCTCCATTTTTTCTGTTTGCCTCCTCTGTTTACGATGTTTTTGCTGGTATATTGCTTTGGGCACTGTGCCACTGCTGATCAGTGCCACAGTGCAAGTGCTCCCTATGTGAAATTGCTGTATTGATTGAATTCCATGTTTGGCTTATTTGGTTTACTATCAGTCCCTAGTAGCGTGCACCAGGAGTGCCAGGGCTTGTAAATACAAATGCTGCTCGTGGGCTTGCAGCACGTGTTGTGCCACCCACAAGAGCGGCCTAGTAAAAGTATGTCTGAAGGTCTACCATTGCTAGACCACGTGCAGTCTGACTGTCACGAGGCCTGCATAAGTACACCTACTTGCCAGTCCCTAAACCTTCCCTTAACTTCATGTTAGTCACCCCTATGGTAGGCCCAAGGGCAGGGTGCATTGTAAGCATAAGGTAGGACAAGCCTGACAAGGTTGGCATGTCCTAATAGTGAATTACAGCCATATTCGTTTTTCACTATTGTAGGGTTACCTGCTCTCCATCAGTTAGAATGGGCTGCCAGGATTATTAATGCTATAATCCTAGCGGGCTCGGGGAGCATGGTGCAATGTCGAGTTTGGTATCCCTGAACTCAGGGTTTAATAACGCATCCGTTTGTGTGGATGGTTTTTGGACTCTGTGTTTGAAAATAGCACTTTTAGAAAGTAGCTATTTTCTTGTCTAACTGTCCACCGGTCTCTGCTGGTTCTGGTGTGCGTGTGACAGGAGCTGGGTGGCTCCAGAGGTCTGAATGAGTCAGTGTGGGGTGAGTGGGACATTTGCATTGAGAGTAGGGGAAGAGTAGCTCCTGATAGCTTGCCCTGCCTGATACAATGCTGGCTCCGCCCCCCTGCCGGGCGGCTGATGACTCTGTGCCTGCCTGGGACTTTCCTGGCCCACCTCCTGCCGGGCAACTGATGGCCCTGCCCCTGCCCCTGCCAGTGACAATGCTGGCTCCGCTCCTGCTGGGTGGCTGAAGACTCTGCCCTGCACAGTGAATAGGCCAGGTGCTTCGGCCCGGCAACACCCACAACAAACCCAAGAAGGGGGGAAATTCCCCTGCATGGACAAAGGGATCAAAGCCAAAAAGGGGTATAAGAGAAGGACCCCTGAACCAAGAATTTAGATCACTTCTGACAAGGAAACCTGAACCAAGGACAAGAAGCCTGCTGATCTAAGGACTGCCTACCCCTTCTGCCAGAGTGCTGTTTGTTGGGGGAATCCTGCATTGCTTCTTTATTTTTGCCAAGGAACCAGGAGAGAGGAACTGAGTGTGTACTCTCAAACTTTGCTCAAGAAAATCTCCAAGGGCTGGAAGAAGTGCCAGTCTCCTGTTGAAGTCACAGGGCTAAAGGACTTCATCTATTTGCTAAAAGTGCTTGTTGCTGGAACCTGAAATCCAGCACCTCTGAAGAATCCAGCAATCTCGACGCCGACGGACGCAGCCGAATCCAGCTCGACATCGTGAGTAACGGCTCCAGTGTCCCGCACCTTCGACGCCGGCCGCCGGGCCCGATCGACGCCAGTAGCGACGCCAGTGAGTAGCGAGTTCGGCTCCAGCTCCAAGTGACCCTGTGTCGACGCCGCTGCTGATCGCATCACCATCGAGCCCTCTCGACGCCGTGAGCGCTGCTCACTCTTGCAACATCGACATCGACGACGCCGTATCCTGCTTCACCTCGTGAGCGCTGCTCCTGCCTGACTTCGGTCGACGCCGCTGCAGATCGCCCCGACTCCGAGGCCCGATCGACGCCGAAGACGCGACGCCGGACATCTCGACGCCGCTGATCATCGAGTGCTTCACTTTTCCAAGGTACTGTGTTGTGGGGGTCTGTGCGACTCCGGGCTCGACGTAGCGCTCCTCGCGGTCGACGTCGAACCTTTGGATTAACTTTGCCTCGACGTCGTGTGACTCCCGTGTGGGTAACATTGTTGCCAAGAACTGTGTTTTAGAGAAGAAGAGTTGCTTTTGATACTAAAGACTTTGTGCTAAGAAGAAACTACGCTTGAACTATTATTTTTCCTTCCAAGAGTATTTATTAAGATTGTGGTATATTTTTGTCGTTATTTGGTCTTGTGCTAAGCCTTATATAAACATTCTTATTTTTATAATACTACTGTGTCGTGTCCATTTGTAGTGTATTCACTTTATTACTGTATGTGGTCATAAATGCTTAACGCACTGCCTCTGAGATAAGCCTGTCTGCTTTGCCAAGCTACCAAGGGGGTGAGCAGGGATTATCTAAGTGTGTGATCCCCTTGCCCTGACTAGAAAAGGTGTGTCCCTATTTGTCAGAAGTGTATACCTCTGCCAACTAGAGACAGCCGCTTTTAACAATATATATATATATATATATATATAGGAGAGAGGAGGAGATAGGGAGAAGGAACTCAGGAAATTGGAGACTTATATCTTGGAGTTCAATATTAAGGAACCTCATGGTTTGAATGTCGATGAAAATGTATATAATTGCTTGCGCTGAGGTAGTGAAATGTGGGCTGCTAAGGGTTGAAGCTTCACAGAATGAGACCTTTTTGTTTGTTTTTAAATTGGGTGATTGAGACGATGAGTAGGAAATAGGACATAGGGATGATGGTTTTCTTCTATATATCAAACATGAATATTTTTAGTATGTAGGAAATATAATACATGGTTGATATGAAGTTTTTTAAATATACAATGGCACTTTAATTGTATATCATTAGTCTTTTTTGATAAAGTGTTTTAATTAAGTACATGAAAATTTGTATAATAATGCACTGTGAAGCACTTGCACTTTAAAAAAAACTTGAGATTTGTAAATATGTAATGATATTGTAATTATGTATTTATTTGATGAAGGGTTGAATGGAATCAGTCTATCACGTATGCATAGAGGGCACTGGCACTTTTAATGAGCATTTTTGCACAAATCACTTGCACTTTAAAATATATTGTGACCTCTTCTGTGTGGTATACAGAAATGGCAAACTAATACCATCTTCATTATCCCGGCTGATATTAAGGTTCTCTGAGTTTGAGGAAAAACACACATCAAAGTATATATTGTGAAATGTACAGGTGCAGATATACTGTGTTTGGTAGAGCCATTATTTATATTAGGTCTGTTAGGTAATCTGGGTTAGAAATACAAGGGGTTAATATCTCTGTAATTTATATAAATCCAGGAAAACAGAGCTGGAGTATGGCGCCAACATCTGCAAAATGTACAATATTCTGCGTTTTGATTGTTGCAGCATATACTGTATGAATTGGAACTTTCCATAAGATGAGCTATTTTTATATGCACCTTTTACATTTAAATATGGCCGCCACTTTTACAAGAAGTAAGAATGTGCAGGCGAATGTGTTGTAACTCTGCTAGCCCTTCCTCATTGTTGTTACTTTGTAATAGAGTATTTTAATGAAAAAATGGAGGCGCTCTAACATCGTGAACAAGGCAGCTGAGACTGCTGAAACGAGTAGATGTTAGTCATCTAAATAAAGAGTGGAGTGACCTAACCCCTCTGGATATAAATATATATGAGAAGTATATGTATATATATTTATCTTGCTTGTAAAAGAGCAAGCAGAGATAATGAGATCAGTATTTGTTTGTGTAAGCCTGATGAGATGACATTCCCTTCAAAGTAGAAAGAGACAATTGACTCCAGAGCCCATTTTAATGTTATAGTCAGAGTTTGGTGATTTTGCCGTTTAATGGAGGGGTATCTGGCAGAAAAAGGAATTAGTGATGAAACTGCATTCAGAATTGAACATTTATTAAAATACCTAAGAATCACACAGAGGTAAAGACTTTTTGAATGATACCAAGAGCTACATTGAAGAGACAAACGTCATTGTATGTTCAGCGGACCATGTTATGGAGTCTTCCAGCCATCAAAGATATCCAGGGTGACATTTAAATTATGAATATAATAATACAAATATATCTTTATGGGGAACTGTACAAGATTTGAGCCTGTTGAGTTTCGAGTAGCACACAAATGCAAACAGTGGTTCCATGTGAATACTAAAAATCATGCAAAATAGTACTGAGGCACCAAAGGAAAGTGTAGGCCAGGGGGTTATCTGAAGGCATCCATCTTCACACATTGAGTCATTTTGCTTACAAAGGATTAAGGCCATTTTAGATATATACTCTGTTTCCTATAGGGTCCGAAAATGATGAAAGTGAAGCCCTGTGACCAACAGAATCCATAGAGGGCCAGAGGAACCAACATAAAGGCTTCACAACAGTACAACATTTGGAAATCATCCTCTACAACCTAAAACTTCACTTTTGAAAACCTGAATTAGGATCTGAATCAGAATTACTGTGAGCCAGGAAGAAAAACCTGAATTTTAATCTAAATCTGATTTACTGTGAGCCAGGAAGAAAATGTTTAGGTTTCACTTAAAGTCTGTGTCGGAGACCTATTGTGTACAATACCAATATAAGGAGTTGGTGTTGGCTCAGGCCATTGCTCATCATTTGTTGGCTTTCTTGTCAATCTCATGTGCTTGCACATTATTGAATGGGTCTTTTCTTATGTTTGTTCTTCCACCACTGTAGAGCATTTTGGTGGAAAAATGTGCAGCGTCCACGTTCCGTTTTGGGCAGTTTCCTGTCACGGGCACTATGTCTACCCACACAAATGGGGTACCAATTTTATTGGGAGACTAGAATGAACGCTGGGTGGAGGAAGTTTATAGCTCTTGGCAAATTCCAGAACATTCCATCACAGAAATGTGAGGAAAATGTATTTTTTTAGTCAAAGTTTGAGGTTTACAAGGGATTCTGGGTAATGAAATGTTGTGAGAGCCATGCAAGTCATCCCACCCTCTAAAGCCCTATGTGTCTAGCTTTAAAAAAAATGTACAGGTTGGCCGAGGGGCTGGCTGAGCTAAGGTCCAAAATCTAAGGGAACACATAATGAAAGAACAAGTGTGTTACCAATTGTCTTTCTCTGCATTTGCGCCTTTCAAATGTAAGACAGTGTGTAAGAAAGAACTCGTTTTGAGAAATGCGCCCAAATTCACATGCTAATATGCCTACCCACAAATTCAGAGATGTACAAATAACCACTGCTTTTAATCTACCTAACTGTGGTCTCAAATTGTGTGATTGTTGTAAACTCACCAAAAGGGTTGAGTAGGCCCTAAATATAGCTTGACCTGATAAAATCTGACTCACTACAGGGTCGAGTAGATTTTTAAAGGCCATTGCCAGCCTACCGCACTGAGAAGGGCCAGTGGTGGGGTGGGTTCATAGGGCTCAGGGAGGATTTCCCTGCTTGGCTGGGTTCAGAGTCTCTAAGTGGGCCCCCCTGGTGGGCCCTGGGGTGGGTGCCCCGTCATGGACTCTTTCCTCTGGCCTGTCACTTGGCCAATTCCCCTGGATGGGGTCCCGTGGCCCTGGGCAGGCTTCCCCTGCGTGGCTAGGTTCAGAAGCTCCAACCGGGCGCGCTGGGTTTTGTGGTCGACACCCTTTCCCTGAGCTCCATCCTCCATATCTCAAAAGGCCCAATACGGGAGGCCAATCGAGCCTGCGGAGAGTTCCCCTGCTTGGCCGAGTTCAGAAGCTCTGATCGGGCCTTCAACGGGCCTGGGGTGGGATACCCTGTCCAGAGCTCCATTCCCCCAGCTAGTCCTACTGTGAAGGACCCAGGACAGGGGTTTCCTGGGCTCAGGGAGGCTTACCCTGCATGGCTGGGTTCAGGAGCTCTGGCTGGGCACCCGTGTCCCGGATGGAAGCTCCTGTCCTGGGCTCCATCCTCCAGCCCGCTGCACCATGAAGGGACTAGAACAGGGAGGCTACCCCAACTTTGCTGGGTTCAGAAGTTGTGACCGGGGACCCTGGCAGGCCCTAACGGGGGCCCTGTGCTGGGCTCCATCTTTGGACCCGCCATGTGGTAAGGCGCAAATGTGGCTGGTTCCAGGAGTTCATCCTAAGTCCCCACCAAGTGCCTGGGACGGGGTCCATTGAGGCTTTCCTTGTTTAGCCAGAAGCTGTGACAGGGGCCCCCCTGGTGGTCCTTGAGATGGGAGGCCCCGCCCTGGACTCTGTCTTGGGGCACGCCGTGTGGCAAACAGCACAGGTGGGGTCCCACAGGCCTGGGGAGGCCTCCGCTGTGTGACCGGGTCCAAGAGCTAAAACCAGGCCCCTAGGACCTGGGTGGGCACTCCTGCCCTGGTCTTTGTTCTCCAGCCTGCTGTCCCGCCAATGACAGGGGTCCCTCGCACCCGGGGAGGCTTTCCCTCCTTGGCCAGTTACAGAACTTGTGAACAGGGCCCCTCTTGTGGCCTCTGGGGTGGAAGCCCCCGTCCTGGGTCCCGCAGGGTTGGGGAAGCCTTCCCTTTGTGACTGGGTCCATGCACTCCTACCAGGCCTGTGGGGCCCCACCACGCCCTGGTGCAGGTTCTCCCACACTGGCTCTGTCCTGCCGCCCCGCCAAGGTCCCAGGACGATGATCCATCGGTCGCAAGGAGGCTTCCTCTGCTTGGCTGTGTTTAGAAACTGTGACCCTGTCCTCCTGCATACACTGAGAGTGGGAGCCCAGACCTAAGCTCCGTCCTGGAGCCCGCCATGTGGCAAAGCACCTGGCATGGGGTCCCACAGGCCTACCGTGGTCCGTGTCTGGATCCAGGAGTCCTCCTCGCAGTCCTCTGCCTGAAGCCCACCTGAGCCACAGAGTCCCCATCCCCGCCAAAGACAAACGGAAGCACTTTCGTTATGGCACAGCATGCCCAGATCGCCCTTCTTTTGAGCCCAGCCATCTGGACACACTGAGCCCCTTGGGTCCAGATGGCCAGGCTGCCCTTGAAGTTCCGATGAGGGCCATTTGCTTCCTCAATCCCAGGCAGGGCTTCAGGAGGTCGGGTGCATTTGCGCCGGCAGTCCCCTCGGCGCACAGATTACAAGAAAGGGGGGCAGCCTTCCTCCAGATTATTAGGGACAGTGCACTCTGTATTTCCTTGCGCTCCAGCAGTTCTCACCTGGGTGCCACCAAGGGCCCAGGGATCCCAGGGGCCCAGGTCTGGCATGCCTCATAGCCCTGCCCAATAGACCTTTCCTCTGAGCCCGCCTTCCCCGAGAGCCGGCAGGAACTCAAAGCGACAACCCCGTGCATGGTGGCCTGCCCCGGGAGGGTCAAGCCAAACTTGTATACCCCGATCGATTGAGAACACTTGCTCCATTTAGGGATAGGCTGCTTGGCCAGCCTCAGCTGCTGTTTCAATCAAAGTTCTTCCACCCCGCCAAGAACTATCCACTCGAGGGCCTGCCATTTGCGAAGGCCCTTTCAGGACCCAGCAGAGCAAAGGCTGAGCAGCCTTGGCAGCTGGCGCCCCCCAGCAGAAGTCCAACCAGAGTGGAAGGGGTCGGTGGTGCATGTCCCTGTTTGGGCCGCCGTGTATCACACCTGTTGCTCTCCTCCACCCCGCGCATCTTCACAGCAGCTCGGAACGACCATTCCGTGGAGTGTTACCGCTGCCCAGGCAGACACTCCTGCATCTTGCTCAGGCTGTGTCTCGACCCGCCTCTCCTTTCCGCAGAGACGGCTGGGCCCGCCAATGCCCGTGCAACAGCACCTGTCCCTCCCTAGCGTGCATTTATCAGACCAAGACTGGCTTGCCCAGACATTTTGGTGACTCTAGGTAACCTTGGGCCAATCGCAAATCCCAGTGACGGCAACTTTACATTTAGATGTCTGCCCTATCAACTATTGATGGTACTTTCTGTGCCTATCATGGTGACCACCGATAACGGGGAAACAGGATTCAATTCTGGAGAGGGAGCCTGAGAAACAGCTACCACATCCAAGGAAAGCAGCAGGCACGCAAATTACCCACTCCCAACTCAGGGAGGTAGTGCAGAAAAATAAAAATACAGGACTCTTTTGAGGCCCTGTAATTGAAATGAACACACTTTGTATCATTTAACGAGGATTCACTGAAGGGCAAGTCTGGTGTCAGTAGCCACTGTCATCCCAGAGCTCCAATAGTGTATATTAAAATTGCTGCAGTTAAAAAGCATGAGGTTGGATCTTGGGATCGAGCTGGCGGTCTGCAGTGAGAGGAGCTACCCTTCTCTCGGTGCACCCTTGATGATCTTGACTGAGTTTCCTTGGAGTCCAAAGCGATTACTTTGAAAAAATGAGAGGGTTAAAAGCAGACCGGTTGCCTGAATACTTCAGCTAGGAATAATGGAATAGGACTCTGGTTCTATTTTGTTTGGTTTTCGGAACTGGAGCCATTATTAAGAATGACGGCCTTGGGCATTTGTATTGTGCCGCTAGAGGTTACATTTTTGGACCAGCGCAAGACAACTAAGGCAAAAGCATTTGCCAAGAATGATTTTATTAATCAAGAACAAAATTTGGAAGTTTAAAGATGATCAGATACCATCGTAGTTCTGACCATAAACGATGCTGACTAGCAATATGGTGGCATTATTTCCATAACCCGCCAAGCAGCTCCAGGAAACCAAATATTTTGGGTTCCAGGGGGGTATGGTTGTATAGCTAAAACTTACATGAATTGATGGCAGGGCACCACCAGGAGTGGAT
Source organism: Lissotriton helveticus (assembly GCF_964261635.1). NCBI lineage: Eukaryota > Metazoa > Chordata > Amphibia > Caudata > Salamandridae > Lissotriton > Lissotriton helveticus. The sequence goes on along the minus strand of NC_136063.1, from coordinate 1,788,069,787 downwards.
CCTGCGGCTTAATTTGACTCGACACGGCAAACCTCACCTAGCCCAGACACAGAAAGGATTGATAGCTCTTTCTCGATTCTGTGGGTGGTGGAGCATGGCCGCTCTTAGTTGCTGGAGCGAGTCGTCACATTATTTCTGATAACGAACAGGACTCCTCCATGCTAACAAGTTACATGACCCCAGCAGTTGGTGTCCAACTTCTTAGAGGGACAAGTAGCATTCAGCCACAGGAGATCGAGCAATAACAGGTCTGTGATGCCCTTTGATGTCTGGGCAGCACATGAACCACACTGAACAGATCAGCATGTGTCTACCCTCCGCCGACGGTTGTGGGTAACCAGCTGAACCCCGTTCATAATAGATATTGGGGATTACAAGTATTTCCCATGAACATTGAACTCACAGTAAGTGCAGGTCATGAGCTCAAGTTAATTATGACTCTTCCCTTTGTACACACCACCCATCGCTACCACCAGTTGGATGGTTTAGTAAGGTCCTCAGATTACCCCTCTGGTGTTGATGACGGCCCTGGAGGAGCACAGAGAACACTATCAAATGTCACTCTCTATAGGAAGTAACAAGGTTTCCATAGGTGAACCTGCAGAAGAGTGATTAATGGTGGAGCAGCCCCAGCAATTGGTGCCACCGAACAGAAACCCTTGGCCGCCTCCCAGATAGAAAACACACTGTAGGCACGGGATCCGGCCCTCCCCTTGTGAGCCCTGGCTGGCGGAGCAGTCTGAGGCCTATGGGCCACTTGGGCAGGATTAGGGGTGGACTCCTACACTTAGGAAACTGACTGAGGTATGTGTGAGGGACTGGGACAGCCCTGAACCCTCCGGGAGTGGCACGACGGAAAGCCCACTTGAGATGGAATCCACACTAACCCTGCATGATCCCGCAGGGAGGAACCAAATGGCACTGCCTCCACTGGCTGGGACCACCCCCGACGGCGCAAAGATAACTTCTCCGAACCTCCCAGAATATGCAGTGTGAGGGGTTGTGAGCATCTTTTTAAACATTACAAAATCAAATCCAGCTTGACAATCCTGCTGAGTTTACAGGTAACACTTTGGGGCACACTTGAAAGGCAGAGTCCAGGATAACAAGATAATTCTTGTGTATCCACTGTCTGGTGGCTAAAGGACTTGCTTTGTCCCACAAGATTTCTGTCTCTACATTTTACATATAACACTGGAGACACACTTGAAAGGAATGGGAACAGGATGCCAGACAACGCTTGTGTATCAGCTGTCTGAATGCTGGAAACCCCTACCTTTATTGTACAAGACTTCTGTCTGTGGGTTTATTGCAGGTGCTGATGTACTGGATTGGCTCTCTCTTGCAGGCAAGGCAATGAAGTGGGCTCAAAGCTGACCTCCTATTCAAGTTATAGGGATATAACAAGCTACAAGAGACCTTTCCTGAAACTTTCCAGCTGACCAGTGGCAACTGTAAACTAACTGGACCCTGCTGATAGCCTCTACCTGATATTCTGTGTGTCTGTAAGTGCTTCACCTGAGGTCCTGAGACCTTAGTAGTGTACTGCTGTGGTGGATTGGGACTTAAAAGACTAAAGTCAGAAAGTATAATCTTAAACTAGGATAAACAAGATTGGTGTATCAAACCTGTGCGCTATTGTTGTCAGCATCAAAGTGTGCCTAGGTCATGGCCTACCACGACCATTCACTATCATTTGCACTATTTGCTACTTGGTGATATTCCTACCTAAAACTTTGAAAAATAATATCACCAGTTCCTCTTATTGAGTTTTTGTCATTCTGGTGCCATTTTGTGTATTTAACTTTACCATATTTTTCTAAGTTAGTTTGGAGTTGTTATTGTTTTGCATTTCAAATGTATTACTTTTTTGGTAGTACATTAATACTTTACACATTGCCTCCAAGTTAAGCCTCTCTGCTCTCTACCATAGCTACCAGGAAGTTGAACTCAGGCTTACTGAGTGACATTAGTGTTTCATTCCACAAGGGTTGAGATTATTCGTTAAGAGGGGTAGTCACCCATCCCAAACAATAGCCCTATTCCTTAGACTCATTAAGGCTTGTGGCTTAGAATTTCACTAGAACCTACTCGCTGATTTACAGCAATGTCATAGATAAGTTCCTATTAGTGCCAAGGGACTTTCAAAATACAAATGCTTGTCTACAAGTTTCGACCTAGGTTAGATCTGAGCAAAAAATGTAATTTACAAACCGATCCGACAACCACCTGGTTTCCTGTGCTCAGATGCCAATAATCTCTTAGGGCTGCCTCTGACTAAGACTATTTGCAGTTTTCACCTTAAAGGCTTGGCAGATACGCTCAGCACACATTTGCATTCTTCAGTTGCTTTCCGTTTAGAGGAAAGTAGTGAATCATTGGTCCTTATATTAAAGCTTTTTAGTAGGTGTGCGGTGTGCATTTCACAATTAAATATGCATAATAAAAATAGATATAGCAAAGGCGTTATTGGACTGTAATACACAGTCTACTCTTAGGCATCCTCTGTATATATTTGCACTAAAGTAGGAGAAATGTTATTGTATCACAACTAGGTTAACCTCTTTCCAAATTCTATGGGAAGAGTCAACAAGTTTATTTGTGGGTCAGTAAATCATCAGCATGTGTATCAAAACACAACTATAACTGTCTAAGCCAACATTCACTCACCTAAATAGTGGAAATCGCACTTTATGGTTGATCCAGCCACTTAATGGTTAACATCAAAGAAAATTACATTTTAAAATCCAAATCGTACTTCAAAGTGTATAGGTGACAATACGTGACAACATATGCTCAAAATACAAGACTACACAAGATTGTATTTTCAGCAATTCTGCGAAAGTCGTGATGTATGAAATCAGGGACAGTAATCCATGTTTAAGACTTTGAGAAGTAATCAATATTTCATCTATATGGTTTAGCCGCATAGGCTGCCTTTTATTGATTTTTGAGCATTGACTTATTGAATAAATTTCGTTCTGCAGACCTTGAAGCGAGACAGAGGTGAGGGTGGACAGACAGAAACCCTTTTGGATTCTGGAGAAGAAAACCAAGGAGAACTTCATGGGCAGTCACAGCTTAACATTTAACAACTTTATGACGACTCTACGTCTTTAAAGATACAAATGGTACATTTGTGGAACCATATACTATGTTTAAGTTGCTAAATGTCTTAACATTATTTAATTTTCATTACAATTTTTGCGATAAACAGTGTGCTGCTATAGAAACAGACAGAAAATAAACTTTCGGAAGTAGCAATAAAAATGCACTATTTCTGTGGTGCACAGCCAACAATAAGATAAGAAGGGCACTGCAAAATCAACTGCTCTTGCTGTGTTCTAACAAAAAGTCATAGAAAATAAAAAGTAGCAATGTATTGCAAGTAAAGTATACCTTGTAGTTGTCACTTTCGTAATTTATTACCTTTTTTTCCTTTTCGTTTGGTTGGAAAGAAATACAAGCTTGACAACACAAATTTCAGGTGGATAGTGAGCAACGCAACAGGAAATGTTTTTCCTCTTTTCGAGTGATGAAACGTCCATAGCGTTTTAATGTGTATTGATTGGAAAAGTCTGTGTTCGTGTCGAACAATCAGCTTTTAAAGAGATGTCACCCCTGGGCTCTCTATGACATTGAGCGATAAAGTCACAGAGGACATTAATGCAGCAAGCCTTCCTTTACAAACGAATCTCCCGTTTGGCTAGTAATATACCAGCATTATTACTTTTATTATATATCAGTGTTTCCTCCTTTACTCTTGAAAATTTATTTCGCGATTGTGATTACATTCAACATACTTTTACTTATATCTTACCCTATATGTGTGTGCCACTTTATGTGTGATAGCACACAGCACCAATGGTAAGGAGGGCAAACCAGGGATTGTGAGCTACGGTAGAACACTGCATATGCTCAAAAGACACATTCTGACTGGGCAATGGCTTGCAACAGTTCATTTGATTTCAATGAATTCTAGCCATATGAAACCAGTGTTTTATTCTTGGATCAACTTCATAGAGCACAGTGTTAGATGAGATGTTAGTGCTAGGAACAAGACTATCTCACATTTGCCAAAGCTGGGACTTAGCCTATGATTCTGAGGAGCTATGCTGCAAACACCTACTGAATCAAGTTTATTGGACTGAAATATAGGGCAATTGAGCAGTGCCCGGGGGAGTGGTCTGACAGGGCTGGCATTTTGCTATTTGTGGGCCAAGTTATTGTCTACTGGGCTGTTTTTTACTGTTAATTTGCCTGATATTAATACGAACAGTGCCTGCAGCAAGCTCACACCCATGCATTCTTCCATACCTCACAAAATATTTATACATGTGTCCTTTCAAGTAAAAATTGCCCCAGTTTGAAAACATGGGCCACCTTTTTAGCTATCTAATTCACTAACGGTGGCCACTTTTATTTTGGTGCCAGAGCCTATTTTTTGCCCCAGTCCAACCCTGCTCATGTCCATTAACAAAGAGAGCATGTCCTTTTTAGGTCTTGCCTACACAGAGCATGCACTGTGCTGCTAGACATATTGTTTACAATTCAATGGGCTTACGACCCACCTCAGCATACTATTAGTTGTTTTCCTGGTAACTCTCATGTGCAATCTTTTGATTGCTTAGCTCCCATAGGCTTCCCTTCCTTTCTTGTGTTAGATCCTGCCTGGAGCACGCACCAAGTACAAGTGTTCTTCCTCGCCACTCCACTCTATGCCAGACCACTCTACACCAAACAAATGCCACTCTATTTTCTTAGCCATCTACTTTACGCTATTTCACTCCACACAATGCCACTCTACACCACTCCACTCTACTTCATGTCACTCTACTCCATGCCATTCTACTCCACGTCTCTCTATTCTATGCCACTCAACTCTATACCACTCTACTCTACACCACTTTATTTCACACTATGTCACTCCACTGTACTCTACCTCGCACAATGCCACTCTACACCATTCCAGGCAACTGTACACTGTGCCAATCTACTCCAATACACTGTACTCCACTTCACTCTACTCCATCCCACTGTACTCCACCCCACTCTATGCCACTCTACGCGTCTCCCCCTATGGCAATCTACTCTATACCTTGCTACTGTATGCCACTCCACTCTATGTTGTGTCACTTAACTCTGTGCCAATCACTGCCACTTAACACCACTTTACTCTACATCATGCAACTCTACTCCACTCAACACAATGTCACTCTACTCGACTCCGTTGTATGCCATCTCCACTGCACGGCACTTTATTCCAATATATATTCAATCTAGCTTATGTCACTCTACTCCTCGCCATTCCACTCTCTGCGACTCTAAGCCTCTGCGATCTACCCTACGCCACTCCACTCTATCCTACGCCACGCCACTCTACTCTCCTCTACGCCACATCACTAACTTTTAACCATGCAGTACAGCAGCCAAGTTGCTGTACATTATGGCAAAAAGACATTGACAAAGCCAATAGCTCTCATTTAGGTGAGAACAATTGGCTTTCTCAATGTTTGTGTGGACTGAGTCTGCTTTCCAGCCTGTGTGATGGATTTGTGGGGCTGGTTTGAGAAACAACGTGGACACAGCCTGCCAAGTTTTTACTGGAGCATCCTTGCTAAGCGAGAGAGCTACTTGTAAGTTTAAAGGACAGAAATACACTTTTTTTTTACCTCAGTCCTTCCTGGTTATTGATCCAGCTTTCTGAAAACTGGAGGTACATATCACAAAGGACCCTGTAGGTTTCAAACGTTTTCTGAATCTGCTGTAAGGATAACAGTGGCCTTTGAAATCAATATTTAGAGAGGTATGGTGTATTTGCCTCAAAATGCTATTAAATGTTTGGAGTCCTTCAAATGGTGAAAACAACACCTTTTCATTGCTGTATTGTCTTCTTTAAATGAAAACCTGTATTTTTGCTTTTTTTTTTTACTAACTTTATTTAACATTAGATTAGGGTAGGATATATTATTCAGCACCATCATAAATATTCATCATATATAGGGATCAGACAATCGTTCACCAAGCCCAGTATCACAACTGTGGGGGCCCACAACAATGTCATCTCAACAACTCTCCTGTACAAGGATACTATCAGTTCCACTGCTGCTCCCATTTTAATTCCCTCCCGATTCAGTTTGGCATTAGATATTATTCAGATAGTCTGTCCTTAGATGGGCCAATTCCAGCTGTCGAATTAGTTCAGGAGGGTGCTGCACCCTCGTCAGGATATGTTCCTCTTAACATATCACTGAAATAGCATCCAGTTTTTTTGAGACTTAGGAAATTTTATCTTGAAGCATCGCCATCAGCTTCTACACCGCATGCAAGTTCCACATTTTAGACCACTATAAGACCAGTGTGGGAACGTCTAGTGCCTTTCACTTGTATGAAATTGAAAGCCTGGCTTCTAGTAAAAGTTGGGTAATAAGCTTGCTTGTGGGTGTATCCTGTATTTTTTATCTCTAGCTCTAATTGGAAATGAAATTCTGGCCAGTAAACTTTATTGTGTGTGATAATGGTGTCACTCTATATTTGGGTTCTAAATCCATAACATTTCCAAAAGCAAGTCTACTAGAGTAAGCCTAGATTGCTTGATCACTCTCCCTGTGGGTAGTGGAGTAAAACATGAGCACAGACTAACAAAAAGGAAACATTAACAAGGCCATGGGAAACATATCTTAAAAAATAATAAAGACCAAGGAACTGCTCTGGGATCTAGCTACAATCAATACACTGAATGCCTCAATGGTTTGACTCCAAGGTGAGTATTTCCCATCATTAACTGTGTCTATTTGGCCTTGCATTCAATATAATTGAAAGAGGACTATGTTACAGTGAGCATTGCTGTTTTTAACACACAGCCTGATAACACCACACCTTTGCCTGTGGGTTTGCCGAACTATACTTTACTCTTAATTAAGAGGAAATTACATTTAAACTTAGTGACATTGAGAAACACAAATATGACACTTTCTGAGAGAAAATTAATGAACATGCACCAACTACACCTTTTGAAAAACATGACAGGAAAAGAGAATGTTTGTTATAACATCGTAAAAGCATGCAGAAAAAGTGGCTTAGAAGATATTATTCGTATAAATAATAAAGAGCATGTGTTCAAATGAGCATAAGACTATAATTCATTAATATGTGTTAGAAATGTGTAAATGGTGAATTCTCATGTTATGGAGTTTATCTCTAATCATTCCTTATTATCATTTGAATAACTAATGAGAATTAGTAAATTACTTTGAATAACCATGATTATGATGTAAAATATTATTAGAATGATGTCTTTTATGTGTAAACATGTGCACCACAATGACAATAGAAAAGTTGGTGTTACACCTTCATAATTAATTATGCTTTCATGAAACTTTCACAGATTGTATTTCACACATGTACTAAAAATGTGCCTCTATATCGAGATTTCAAAAATGTAATATAAAAATGTATTTGCACGTTAGTACATTCAAAAGGCAGAAATCTGTCATACTGACACGATATTTTTAACCATACTAAATGATTTAAAGTGCATCAAACTCATATTAGAATCATGACATTATATTTCTAGTGAATGTATGCTTAATTATTCTACATATTTCATGTTATATTAGCACAATTTAATGGAGACCTGAGTGTAATATGTGAAGTTTTTTGTCTCGCTGAATCTACTCTTCGTGAGAATTCTTCAGTATCACAAACACATGAAACACTGTTTTCTTTCTTGAGTTCTCATGTACTGTACAGGATACTTTGCTACATTTCTTTGATACAATTCTAACAGCTGCATGCAAAACTGTCCTCTTGAACTTGCTTATTGTGCTCTTGCTAAAGGAACATTGTTCCAGCTTTTCACATACTGGACTGCTTAATAATCCCAAGCAGCTGTTGGAGCAGGGTGGCAACGAATGAACTTGCCACTATTTCTTACGGAACTTTCCTTTGGCAAACTGACTTGCTATATTGCAGAAAAAGCTAGCTTCTTTCCTGAACTGACACATACGCTGTGTGCGCAGAGTGGTCTCTTCCTTCTTGGGAGACTTCTTGTACTGGCATATTTCATGTCCCTTCCTGAACTCATTAGCTATACTAATATTTTATTTCAAAAGCCTTAATAAGTATTCATCTAATTTGTCTATAACATGATTTTCTGATGCACTTGTTAACTAGAATTTGGTCAACTAAACTAACTTACTCTATTTGACTCAGTTATCATGAGTTATTCATATCTGACTGAATATGCATTCTCAATTTGGGGTTACTAATAACTTGGGGAGACCATATCAGAGAGATCTCGGCACATCAAATACTAATGCTTTTATTCCGTATAGCTTTGATTGAACTCTTAGTGTGTATGATACTGGCTCGCCAACGTTTCTTCAGGAGATTTGGGCTTGCAGAGATTATCTTTTACCTTTATAGCATTGTTCTGAGAATAACATTCATGAGTTTCATGTCCAGCTGGTAGTTCAGTTATCCAATTCCTGGCCCTCATCAGGTAACTGCTAGAACCCTTTATATCGAACGCTCCTCGGCACTAAGCAAGATCCATTGAAGGACTAAGTGGGAAAAGAGTTAATAACTGACAGGGAAACGGGAAAATGGTTATCATGAAAATAGTATTAACAAATCACATGGGTCTAGTAACGCTACAACACTGTCAATACTGACTGTTGAATAGTTGACATCTGGACAGGTTTGGGTGAAATGCCCGGTTTCTGAGGACATTGTACACCTGTATAACCACTTGAGACATGCCAAATGTTTTGTATTATCCATTTAATGTCCTATAAGAAGCCATGTGTTTGCCAAAGCAAAGAAATACAAGCTACAGGCCAGTATGTCTTCACTCCGTGGATTTGGAACCCTTACAGCTAACTGAAATGTGAAGCATGCTAAGAAAAGCTGCAGATTCGACGTGCAGAGACCAGGTTTGGAAATCTCACTCGAACACAGAGCCGGCTCTAGGGCGGTGCGACCGGTGCGACCACACCAGGTGCAGGCTTCCTTGGGGCGTCATGTTTGAAAGTTTATTATGTTTATAAAGCAACTGCTGCGGCGATCCTTTCCTCTGGCAACTACCAGGCCTCACAAAAATGTCAAGTTAATTCCTGTGAATAATGTTCTTCCTGGAGAGAGATTGGGGGTTTGTATAGTTGATGTTTTGACTTATGTGAAGGTAGTGCAGAGGGTTAATATGCCTGCTGCAAAGAACGTGTACCATGTAGATTGCAGAGTGCATACAATTTAAATAGATCAGCAGGTTACTGCTTTTAAAAGAGACATCCTTTTGTTATTTGCAATTTATAACTTATATTCATAATGTAGAAAAAATTGAGATATTAACTTTCATCATAGAGCTGCATACACACAGCAAAATATACATTAGTACGTAGGTTAATGTTTCAAAAAGGGTTAATTTGGATAGAAATGGATTCTTATTATTAATAAAAACTCCCAACTACGCTGTTTCTTTTTTGACTGAGTTTATGCTTCTCCACACAAAGCACTCCTAAACTATACGGTCTAACAGTATGGAAGACATGTGACTCCTACACTTTTAGTTCTTCGGTTTATGTAACAAGTCCTATAAGCTGATTTACGCACGTATGTTTGGTTGTCTCGGTTTAATGTGTGTGTGATGCAAAGTGCTCTGACATTCTTTACTGGTACGAGTGGCGCTTTATAACTAATTCAATGCATCAAGAGAGAGTGGTATGGAGGCTTGGTCATTGTTAAAGGGTGCTAGTGAGAGAATCTGTGGTAAAGCCGGCCCTGCTCGAACATTGGGTGTATAGAGCTCAAACAAATGGGCACCAGTTTCGCAGAGGCGGGCCGCCGTAGGTGGCTGAGGAGCCGTCGCCATAACCAGGCGGAGAGCCCCCAGGGCAGCTAGGTGGGGGCAGGAGACGGCGCAGGAGACGCCAATTTGGCGCAAAAACGGGGTCGCCCCAGCAAGCAGGGGAAACCCCAAAAGGTGCCCGGCTCAACCCCCCACCCCTTTTCGCAGCGCGGCCAATGGGGGGGCGGGCGACATTCGAACCCCCCAATGAGGATAAGCCTCGTAGCCCGAGTACAACCTGGGGGTGCATATAAGCCCGGCACCCCCAGGTATGCTTCTATCTACAGGAGCGGGGGGAGCAGCACGGCGCACAAATAATCTTGTGGACGACGACCCGACAGCGACGAGACACCGTGCAGCCCCACGTGGAGGACCGGCCTCATCGGGAGAGCGACCGGAGCCCACCCGGTGCCTACAGCTCCTGGACAAATGCGCCCTGCGGTAGCATACCCCGCGGCGCACTAGAGGCGGGAAGTACGCGACCGGAGCCCACCCGGCGCGTCCGAACTGACGGGGTACAGCGGAGTTAATATCGTGGTCAGCCGACTCCGCGTCACGACCGCCTTCCCCCGAGAAGGTGACCGGAGCCCACCCGGCGCATCCAAACAGACGGGGGACAGCGGAGTTAATATCGTGGTCAGCCGACTCCGCGGCACGACCGACTTGCCCCCGAGAAGGCGACCGGAGCCCACACGGTGTCTTGCTAACGACCGGAAGCGCCCGGGCCACAGGAACGCGACCGGAGCCCACCCGGTGCATCCTGACCAAGAAAAGCCCGACCGAACCAACCGGAGTGCGGCCAGGCATCAGGAAACGCGACCCGGGCCCACCAGGTGCTTCCTGTTGAAGGGGAGACCCACCCGAACCAACCGGAGCCCACCCAGTGGGGGCGGGAAGCGGCAACACACAACCTTCGCGGCCGGAGCCCACCCGGCGTGTGCTGGGGCGGAAGGAAGCTCGGGGAAGCAATCCCGAGCAGGAGCAACACCCCCCGTTTCACCGCACCTATCTTGCTCCAAGGCGACTGGGAGAAGGCAAAGAGCCCGCCTGGCAGCACCAGCGAGCAGGAGCAGAGTGCCTCTCGGTATCCAGGGAGCACAAGTCAGCAGCATGAGGCACCCTCTAGTGAAGGGAGAGGGCAATAAGACACGAAAATAAGGACAACAAGCATTGGCAGAGCAGGAATGTTCCAGCTGGGGACTTTCTACCTTGGTGCGTAAAACACAGCGGCTGCACTTCGCTACCACGCGCGACAGCGGACAAGTTTGGTGCAAGGTCATCGGGGGCAGCACCCCGCCCAACACACAGAGAGCCCTCTCCGACAACAGCGGCACCCCACCCAGAAGGGATGGCCTGGAGAGGGGGCAAACGGAGGGGCCAGGACGACCTGAGCGACCTGCTGAGGAGGATACGCGCAGCCTCGGAGGTGCATGGCGACGGATGGTTGCAAGAGCGCATCACCGCGACCCGGAGGAGGGGACGAGTTTGACGCGGCGCAACGCAAGCACGTTCCCCGCGGCCATGAGGAGCAGGAAGGCGCCATCAAAGCTCGCAGATGCGGCAAAGACCACCAAAGCACCAAAACGGACCCAGCCAACTGCAGCTAGCATGGCGGCGGCGGGACCGGACAAGGGGACCAACGACGCACCAACTGGTGGTGAGCATATTAGCGCGATTATTCAAGAATGTTGTAGAGCAATGGCTCCACTGTTATTGTAAGGGTTAGGGGTGCAGAACGCAGGGAGCCCAGGGGCAGCAGGGGCGCAGACGAGCACGGGGCAGGGGCCAGTGTGACCGGAGGGAGCGACAACCGTGCAGGGGGGATGCCACAGGGGATCCTTGGTACTTAATCAACCCAGGCGCGGCACGGCAGCAACAGATAAGGGAACGGACCCCCCCTCCGGAAAGGGAGGGGGGTCACCCACAGCAGCATGGGGAAATGTCCAGCTACAGGGCGGACCCCACACCAGAGTAGACATAACCGGGGCCTACGCAAGACCTTCGCCGGGCCCCGCATCTATGACCACCAGAGCCACAGGCCTGGCTAGCCACATTCCCTTGGCTGTAAAAGAAAGACTATGGCGCAAGGAGTGCATAGATATCTTCTCGCTATTGGAGGTACAGCTAGAGGGGCTGGACTTGACAACTTGCGACAAGAAGGAGGAAGACAGGAGGGAAAGGAGGAGGGAGCGGAAGTAATGGACATTTGACAATTGGTTAGATGCGTTCCGGATAATGGCATGCATCATAGTCGAGAAATTCCCGCGCTGCACAGCTGACCTATGGCTTTACGAGGCGAGTATACACAACGCGCAAAGGCAGTTCCAGGGTGAGGCATGGCTAGAATGCGACAAGGGTTTTAGGCTAAAAATGCAGACACACCCGGAAATGGAATGGAACAAGGAAGACGTCTCCGGTTTCATACATAAAATGATGGCAGCGAAGGATGCGAGGTCTTGAGGGGGAAGGGGGGTACACCCCTTTCATGGGTCCTTTCAAAGAGGGAAAAGAAGGCCTTTTCAGAAGCACAAACACTTCAGCACAGGGAAGGGAATGCACGCAAGCGGACCACCAGCAATATGCTGGAAATTTGAGGCCAACGAATGCACGTATGGGGCAGCATGTAAATTCTTACACACATGTTCAGCATGTGGGGGAGGACACCCGGCGGCAAATTGTAGGCGCAGGGATGAGCCAAAGCACGACAAAAGGGAGAAGAAGAAGCAATGAGGCACGCAGGGGGGACAGCAAGGGTGAAGCACGACAGGGTACCCCCCCTTGCATGGTCCCCCATCAACACGCAACGACTACGCACACTGGCCAACAGATACCACAAGAAGTCAGACGCAGAAATATTAGTACAAGGATTTGAGAGAGGTTTTACCATACCATTCAGAGGCTCCATCCCCCTCCAGCTGCGAAAGGAACTTGAAATCAGCAATGCAACACCCGGGGGTGGTAGCAAGGAAGATAGAAAAAAAGAGGCAGCTGGGCAGGATTGAGGGTCCCCTCCCAGCCACAGCAGGGGGGGAGCTGGTCATCTCACCTCTAGGGGTGGTGCCAAAGAAGGAGGTAGGGCAATTTAGACTGATCCACCACTTGTCGTTCCCAGAGGGGTTGTCAGTTAATGATGGGATTGAGTCAGAGGTGTGCTCGGTGACCTACTCCACAATAGACAATGCCATAGACTTGATAAGGGCCACAGGCAGCGGCATGCTCATGGCAAAGGCAGACATCGAATCGGCGTTTCGCCTCCTCCCAGTCCACCCCGACAGCTTCCACCTGTTAGGTTTCCAGTGGGAGGGAGAATACTACCATGACAAAGCAATGCCAATGGGCTGTTCGGTGTCATGTGTCTACTTCGAGCTATTTAGCACATTTGTGGAATGGGCGTTGCACGACCACCACCCAGCGGGAGGGAAGCTGCACTACTTAGATGATTTCTTATTTACTGGCCCAGCAAAGTCCCCCGAGTGCCGAGATACCTTGGGGGCATTCATCAAGCTCGCAGGAGAACTAGGGATTCCCTTGTCCAAAGACAAAACCGAGGGGCCAACAACAAAGATCACGTTCCTAGGGATAGAACTGGGTTCAGTCTCAGGCACGTCCAGGCTCCCCCCCGAGAAGGTAGAGGACTTTAGGCGAGGGATAAAAGGCCTGTGCAGGCGGGATAAAGCCACACTAAGGGAGATTCAGAAACTCATTGGGAAGCTGAATTTCGCCACCAGGGTCATCCCAGCAGGCAGAGTGTTTGCAAGGCGATTGACAAAATTCAGGTGCGGCCTCACACACAAGCACCACCACGTCCGCTTGGGGGCGGAGGTGAAAAGGGACATGGCGGTGTGGGATTCCTTCCTGGCAGACTTCAACGGGGTCCTGACCTGGAGGGAAGGCTGGCTCACCTGCAAGCAGGTCGAGCTGTACACTGATGCATCTGGGAGCACAGGATTTGGCGCGATCTTGAGGGACAAGTGGTGCGCGGGGCAGTGGCCCGACAGCTGGCACAGGCAAGGCGTAAAAGGCCACATAACTTTCTTGGAGCTTTTTCCCATTGTAGTAGCTCTGATGATCTGGAGGGAGGAACTGCAGAACATGAAACTGACCCTATGGTCTGATAACAAGGGCGTAGTTTAGGCAATTAACAGGGGATCGGCCAGGTGCCTTTCCGCACCAGCTGTGAAAACTGGCAGGGCAGTCCTCTCAGAATCACATAAGCGCTGACCCCCGGCGTGGCAAAAAGATACAACAACTACGTAGCAACAGTGTTGAGAATAGGGGGAATACAATCACTGGTCAACCCAGGGGACACGCGCAAGGCGGCAGAGCAATTTATTGTCCGGGCATACAGGAACGAGAGTTCCAGGTCTTGGGCACAAGCCCACCTAGCAGCCATAGCACACCATGCGAAGTTAGAAACAGGACACAACCCGGTTGCATCACACTACATAAAGACGGCAATGAAAGGCTGGAAGAGGAAGGAAGGAAAGAAAGCGGACACAAGGCGCCCAATAGATTTCGAAAGATTAGGGGCGCTGCTAAGAGCACTGGAGTGCGATGCATCAGGCGAATATGAGTGGCTGCTATTCAGGGCAGCATTCACCACGGCTTTCTTTGGGGCATTCCGCATCAGTGAACTAGTGGCCCCCGCCAGGGAGGGCCTGGCCGAGCGCTGCCTACAGGACAGTGATGTAACTCCAAGAGTTGGTGCTGCGGCGCTCAAAGACAGATCAGGTGGGTAGAGGGGCCACAGTGAGATTGTATTGCATTCAGGACTAGGAACTCTGCACGGTATGCTGCCTGTTGGCCTTCATGGCAGTACGCCCAGCAGGAGGGGGCCCCTACTCCAACATAGGGATGGTTCCCATCTGAGCAAATTCCAGTTTACAGCGGTAATGTGCCTCGCACTTAGCAAGGCGGTTCTGCCACCAGGAGACTTTGGGTCCCACTCATTCCGGATAGGGGCAGCCACAACCGCGGCACAGCACGGGATGCCTGAGGCAGGCATACAGGCAGTGGGGAGGTGGCGCTCACACGCATACAAGACATATGTGAGGCCCCAGCTATTATGACCAGGGGGCACCCGGGGTAAGCAGGAGAGTGACCGGTCGCTTCCCATTTGCCTCGACAAGGAGCAGACCCCACCTAGTTTGGGTAGTTGGCCACTCATTCATCAGACGGAGAGGCGCATGGTGGAAAAGCAGGGGACGCGCGCTCGGGGCCAGACCACGACACACGTGCATCCGCTGGTTTGGCTGGTCAGGCATGTGTTGGGAGCAACTGCCGGCAACCCTCAGACGCCTGAGGGAAGAGGAGGGGCACCACCAGGACGTGCTGATCATACACCTCGGGTGTAACGACCTGGCCAGTTTGGGGCGGAGGGCCCAACTCATCGGAATACAGAACGACCTGGTGGAGACAGCCAGGGCATTCGGGCACTCGACAATCATATGGTCCGAACTGATCAGCAGGCAGGAATGGCGAGGTGCAGAATCATACAAGGGGGTGGAGAACTCGAGGAAAAAGTTGAACCTCACAGTGAGCAAATTTTGCAGGGCAAACGCCCTGGGATCAATCAGGCATGGTTTGATACACACGGGGGCGCCCGGAGTATTACGCAAACAACGGGGTGCACCTCTCCGAGCAAGGGATGGAGATCTTCTGGAGCAACCTGTGGGGTGCCATGATGTTGGCAGGATGTCAGTAAATAAGGGGGCATAAGGGGGGAGCCGCAGGAAGACGGCAGCCTCCCTGACGGCTTGGCGAACGGCTACACTGAGAACAGTTGGTACAGAGGCACACCGGAGTGCGGTGCGCCAGAATAGGTCCACTCACCTTCAGATGCCGCACGGCTGGGTGAGATGGCCTAAGGACAGCGGCTCTGGGATGCCTCACGGCTGGGTGACATGGATACGAAGGAAAGGGGGAATATGCAGAAACGGCGCTCGCAGCCCAGCCCCCGCCGGATGGCAGGGCACAACAAAGTCGGGAAAGGTAGCGAGGCGGCCTAACTCTGGGACAAAGGATATCCCCTTCCCGCGCAGAGGAAGCGCAAGCAAATCCAACCTACAGAAGAACCGCCCCCAGAAGGGCCAAAAGACAATGGCAAGGAAATAGATAATGATATAACATGCAAATGCAAGATATACCTGTTGTTTCCTTGTAACCCTAATAAATTGCGGCCAACAAATGACCACCACTAAGATACGACGTGTTGTGGCTTTCTTGGCGGGAGGGGAAGGACAAGGGAAAGGTATTGGGAATCACTGTGGGAGTGGGGCGAGTGCGGGGGTTATCGCAGAGGCGGGCCGCCGTAGGTGGCTGAGGAGCCGTCGCCATAACCAGGCGGCGAGCCCCCGGGGCAGCTAGGTGGGGGAAGGAGACGCCAATTTGGCACAAAAACAGGGTCACCCCAGCATGCAGGGGAAACCCCGAAAGGTGCCCGGCTCAACTCCCATTCCCCCCCTTTTCGCAGCGCGGCAAATGGGGGAAGCGGGCGACATTCGAACCCCCCAATGAGAAAAAGCCTCGTAGCCCGAGTACAACCTGGGGGGCATATAAGCGCCGCTCCCCCAGGTATGCTCCTATCTACAGGAGCGGGGGAGCAGCACGACGCACGAAGAATCTTGTCCCACCCACCCACACCTAAGGAACAGCGATGTCGCAGGGCTGAGATAGGGAAAGCGCGTGGCGAAGGGCTACGCTGAGAATGGTTGGTACGGAGGCACACCGGAGTGCGGTGCGCCAGAATAGGTCCACTCACCTTCAGATGCCGCACGGCTGGGTGAGATGGCCTAAGGACAGCGGCTCTGGGATGCCTCACGGCTGGGGACATGGCTACGAAGGGAAGGGGGAATATGCAGAGATGGCGCTCGCAGCCCAGCCCCCGCCGGATGGCAGGGCACAACAAAGTCGGGAAAGGTAGCGAGGCGGCCTAACTCTGGGACAAAGGATATCCCCTTCCCGCGCAGAGGAAGCGCAAGCAAATCCAACCTACAGAAGAACCGCCCCCAGAAGGGCCAAAAGACAATGGCAAGGAAATAGATGATGACATAACATGCAAATGCAAGATATACCTGTTGTTTCCTTGTAACCCTAATAAACAAATGACCACCACAAAGATACGACGTGTAGTGGCTTTCTTGGCGGGAGGGGAAGGACAAGGGAAAGGTATTGGGAATCACTGTGGGAGTGGGGCGAGTGCGGGCGTTATCAGCTGCACAGTGAAACCCTAGCTCTTTCACTGGCAGCGGTTTCCTATTCTTTTCGGTTGTCTGTGTTACAGAAGGTTGCGGCCATTGTGTTAGTATAGTGCACAGTATTACTTTCACAGCATAGCATAAAACGATAGCATGATGTGTTCTGCACCAAAACCACCTAAACCTGGAAAATTTAAATTGTGTACAATTTTGGAAAAGAGGGTTCTAAACTACAGACAAATGAATGGCCTGTAAAACAAGCATTTGCAATGCAATAGGTTTCGCATTTACGCAGAGTTTGAGCTATTGACATTGCAAAAACAATGCCTTTTATTTGTGTTTTCGTTTTTAAACCTAAATAAAAGGCATTGTCATTTACAATGTCAATAACTCAAACTCGCGTAAATGCGAGATCTGTTGCATTGCAAATGCTTGTTATTTGGAGAAGATAGGCCTTCGTCGTCAGACAGGGTGAAGAGTTGGACTTGTTATGGATCACTAACGTAGTAAGATATTTCCTGTCAAAAAGTTTGCATTGTCTGAGACCAAGAAGGGGAAGCCTAGCATAGTGCTCTCAGTAATTTGGTCTTTATTTATTTTTTCAAGTAGGGTGATTTTAATGGAACCTAGTGTGTGACTGTAGTGCTCCTCACTGAGTCATGTATCTAGGATGGATAATAGGGCTCTTTGTTTCTGGCATTTGAGGGTTGTCATGGGTGAGCCCGGGAGAATAGGGTTTCTGAGGTGTAGGTACCTACAACCTGTAATTGGATCCGATGTGAAACTCGCCCTATTTTAGCTTTAAGCCATAACAAGATCATGTGAATCGGTGTGAGGGCTACTGAAATTCAGAAACAGATTCAACACGGGAGAGCAGCAATATTTAATCTAATCTTTATAGAGCGCCTGGATACCCTTGGGCGTCCCAGCGCTATAAACGCAACACAGATTACACCACTACAATATATGAAGCCACCGGCTATCACTCAACACATAAGACGCCTTCTAATGGTAGTAAGATGTCGAATCAGATGTTAATGGTGTGCATCAGTATGCCCTTGAAATTAATTTACAGCACACGGAACTGTGTTATCGCCAATGGGGCGACATTGGCCTGACTGTTACAAAATCATAGCTCAAATCTCATTCATTCACAAACAAGATTAGGCCGCGAAACCGAAACCACGGATGTAGCGCAGGAGACGCCGTCGCCGTGCGTGTGCACGTTGGCTGTCCCTGCGCAAGCTGTGATGAGAAGACACGCCGAGCCAAGGTAGGGGATGTGTGTGTGTAAGCGCCGGGGGGGGTCTGTATGTATGTGTGTGTGTGTGTACGTGTGTGTGTGTATGCGCGGCTGCGGGGGTGGGTGGGGGGGTTCTCCATGTGTGTGAGTGCGTGTGTGTGTGTATGCGCGGCGGCGGGGGGGGTTCTCTATGTGTGTGTGTGCGTGCGTGTGTGTATGCGCGGCGGCGGCGGGGCGGGGGTGTTGGTTCTCTATGTGAGGGTGTGTATGCGCGGGGGGGTCTGTATGTGTGTGTGTGCGTGCGTGTGTGTGTGCTTCCAAGGAGCCATGGGAGACAGGAAGCGAATCATTCTAAGCAAGTTATGGGTCTAATAATGCATTTCTTAACCCCTTCACTGCGGCGGCTATTTCGCCGCAGTGCTAAGGGGGGCGGGGCGGCCGCCGCATGCTGGTGACGGAACCGCTCCGTCACCAGCCGCGGTTGAGCTGTGCTCATGACGGAGCGGTTCCGTCACGGCCCCGCCCGCTCAATGGAACGTCCAGCGCAGGCGCGGAATTCGCGCCACGCAGGCGCGCCGAGCGGGCCGTGACGGAACTGCTCCGTCATCAGCACAGCGCCACTGCAGCTGATGATGGAGCGGTTCCGTCATCAGCAGGGGGGGTTTAAATAAGCAGCCTAAACCTAATTTCAAATGTTAAAATTTCAAATATTATGCATTTAGTTTTTAAAAGTCCCTTGCTTCCGAGAGGACGACATGGCCGTAGACGTGTCTGAGTGTCCGCTTTTCTCTTCAGTAATCCTTGAGCACACAAACCACTTTCTCTTTAGAAAACAGCTGAAAACTGACCGACTAGTTCATAGGAGTCTTCCACCGGTGATAAGCTACAATAGACGCCTTTCCTAGAAAACATCTGACAGAAAGGAGCCCTCTCTGGCCTACCAGATTGTAACCTTACTTGACTTTCTATCTATATGAGTTTTGTTGCTGCACATAAACCACCTACCTCACTTCAACGTGTGTGTAGCCTAGTTTGTTTGTTACAAAGTGATTTGCAGTGGCAGCAATACAATACGATTATCATTATGTATAAACAAAAAAACGACATGCAAGCTTTTAAGGGGGTCCAGGGCAATGTGTTTCTTTCTGTGTAGTTATATGAAACCTTAGTTATATTTTTTTATTTATAGTTTTAAGCAGCGCAAACCAGGCTTTGAGACACCAGAGGGCCTATAGTGGGTCAGTAGATAATGCAGTTAAATGTACTAGAAAGGAGGAGTACATGCTTTTTTGGGACACAACCAAGATATTATTGTGTTCCTGTTCAAAAAGGACCTAGTTCAGTTTCCCTACAACAGAAAAACAGAATCAAACTGTAATTAATTGGATTACTCCATAAAAATGTGCAAGGAACAATTACGATTTCAGCTAAAATTACAAAGTTAAAAACAATGATTTACCATTGCTTCCTCGTGACCAAGCAATGCCAATTGCAGAGTAACACACAATAAAATCACCAATATAGTTATCTTACAGAAAAATGTGAGTGTGCTCCATTCACAGAAATGGCCCAATTAAGCAAACGATGTGGCTTTTGTTAAAAAAGGGTGAAATTAAATGAGATGTCATCATTAATTACACCTGAAACCTGCTGCAGGTTTACCCTGACAACAAAGCTGTATGTTATGGCCTAGCCCAGACCCGGGGCCTGAGGGGTTAAATGCCCAAGGTCCGTCTAAGCCTCACAAAGGCCTTGTCTAGATAATTAAGGGGGTGAATTCGTGCCTTAATGCTTACACAGACGCTGGTTAATTACTAGAGAAACCTCATAGCTGCCAAGGTTTCAAATTGCTAAGTGTGACATTTTCATAATTTCAGTGCAATTATGAGTGACAATTCAACGACTATGAGTGACACTTTCTTACGAGCAATATCAAGTAATGAAGACTAGGGAAAAATATAAATGTCAGAAATTACACCAATTTGAGCAAAAAAAAAACTCGTAAGAAGACCTTCAAACATCTGCAAAGCACTATAATTGGAAGGGCACTAACCTAGTGCCCTTGTAATGGGTGGGGGTAAAGTGTTTTCTACTTATTCACTGTGTCTTGACTTGGTCTGGGTTTTTTTTCTTTCATTTTGGTACGATTAATAACAACACACATTAGAATGCAAAGAAAATTCCAGGCCTGGGTGAAACATTCATACCGGATAATGAAAACATTCATACCGGATAATGAACATAGTGCAGTTTCTTGTGCACGGTTTCTGACACAACAGACATCGGACGAAGTAAGTATATGTTATTGGAGGCAGCACAGCATGTCTGCATACCACTTAACTTTAAAAACGAAGATGTTAATTCAAGCAAGCATAGCAAACGTTCATTGCAAACCGAAACAACAAAAACCACCGTGACTCGCACCTCTCTGCTGCATGCTGAAGTAGTTTGCTAAGTGAGGGCGCGCGTGCTGCAGAGTCAGAGGCCCTGTGCAATTAGGCAACATATCCGAATAAAGAGGAAGATTTCAACTGTTAATAGTTGCACATTACCAGTAAAGCGCTTAGGCACACTTACTACATTTTGTAGGCTGGACGGGTGCAGTCCATCAATAGGAGCTCCTTGAAGGCATTGGGACCCACCTGACAGACCTCCCTCCATTCCCGGTCTACACTCTCGGGTGTACTGAGCTGCCCGGTGTGGGAGAAGCATCCAGAATCAACCTCGGTCTTTCCCGCACTGAGGACCAAAATCAAGTGGCTGCTCCCACGATGAGCTGATACCTGCCACAATCTGCGCCCAGGGCCCAAAAACGGGCAGATTTGTGGTGCGGAGATCGAGCGGCGTTAAAGGTGTTTTGCAGCGCCCGACCCTACGGCTGCTTGGTAGCCGTCTCTCCTCGACCGCAGCCTCACAAGCCTGCTGTGCACTGCGGGCCCGTTATGTGGGAGAGATGGGCCCGCGAGGAAGGCAGCAAACCTGCATCCGTGGTCGGCGGCCCTATCACATGACTGCCATGAACCGAGCTGCTGACTGCAGCGGCTGATTGCGGGCCCAGGGGGAACTGTACTAATTCTTCCAATCTATTAATTGTCATCAAGGTGTCGTTTTAATTATAGCGACCTCATTACTTCCAATACAAACGTGCGCCGCCCTTGCGTGAAGGCAAACTCCGTTATGCAATCGTCAGGTGAGAGAATATGAGGAAAGTGCATGTTCGAGGTGATATAAAAAGATGATGTCGATATAAAAAATTTTTTTTATCATTCACGCTTTCAAAAAAAGCAATAGAACATTATTACGTCGAAGATATATGCACGTTTTTCTTACAAAATGAACACTTTGATTATAGCGGACAGTTCTGTATTTTAATAAAGTATAGTATGGCAGGGCATCCTGTTAACAAGCACAGAACAAGGTTAGGCCGAAACCGAAACCACGGTTGTAGCGCAGGAGACGCCGTCGCCGTGCGTGTGCACGTTGGCTGTCCCTGCGCAAGCTGTGATGAGAAGACATGCCGAGCCAAGGTAGGGGATGTGTGTGTGGAAGGGGGGGGGGGGGGGGGGGGTTCTGTATGTATGTGTCTGTGTGTACCTGCGTGTGTGTATGCGCGGCGGCGGGGGGGGGGGGGGATCTGTATGTGTGTGTGTGTGCGTGCATGTGAGTCTGCTTCCAAGGAGCCATGGGAGACAGGAAACGCGCGCGACCTGATCCCAGTTCGCAAGGTTGCGCGTGCATATCACTTGTCTCCTGTCTCCCTTGACTCCTTGAAAGCAGAAACGATCACAATAGAGTTTCGCAGTGCGAAACCTAAAAAAGTGGCCCTATTTAAAGTGAATAGGCCCATTCTGCGCTCTAAATAGGGGGCGGGACATCCGCTGATTTTGTTTAGCAAATGGCGCGCATCCACCCAACTCTAAATAAGGTGTAAGTCTGTGAGTAATGAAACAGCGAAGAAGCAGTGAGGAGCACAAACTAACATGTGCTCCAAAACACCCATGACAGAATTGCATTTCTTCGGTGATATAGAGAGTCACACAAGGTTCACCTTGGCTGGAAGAATTGTTATGCTGTTGGACAACATGAACGAGCATCGTTTGAAATGTCAGTAATAAGACAGAACTGATGACAGGAAGTGCCCTCCGCGAACTAAGCCATTAGCTTTCAGATTTCAACACGTGTTACAGAATTGAAAATAAATCTTGCAATGGCGGCGTTTGCTTTTGACAATGTGCCGGGTATCAAACGAGGAGCCCAGACACCTGGCAGTTAAAACGAGAAACCCACGCGCACGACCGACCCTCGGAAAGATGCAGGAACAGCCGGGATGGCGACCCCGAAGGAGGTAAACATTCAGCAAGTAGTCTTGACGCATTTGGCACACGAGAAGTAGAACAGTAATGTGTTTGTTGACAGTTAAATATATGCAATTTACTCTCACTTCCCACGAATGTATTGTGTGGCAGAAATGTGCCAGACATTTCCTCACGGAAGCGAAAGTTTAACACCACGGCTGAAGCATAAAAGAAAGGATAATTTCGCACAGTGTCACTAAGAGACTAAGCGAAAATGTGTTAGTGGAACACACTAACCCCTCTGGCTAAGGATGTGACTGTGACAAGAACAGATAGAAAACAAAGCCCACAGCGCGCACTTCAAACAGCAGGCTGCTCCTGCCTGCTGCAAAGACTATTTAGTGTGATAAAAAACTATATTACCAGCCACATCTCTTGTTAAAACTGCTTTAAAAATAAACTCATAATATTGCTACGTTCGCACTGTTTATAATGCTTATTTCACAAGGCCTTCATTGCGACTGGCCTCTTAATATAGATAGATCCAGTAACAGTAGTTACAGTCCCCACCGAAATTTTACATTTTTTAGTTACACCTGGAAAGTTCGGCTACTGAAAACGCCGTAATGTTTGCGCATAACGTTGGGAGAAAATGCAGAATTTCCAAGAGAAAGGAAATCAGAATTATATGTGTAAATTCTCATTTCTTAATGGACCATCAGAGTCCAGCTCTAATCAGCTTGATTTCCCTCAACCCCAGGGTTTACTGCGAACCCCGAGGTCGGTAACTCGGGGATGGGGACACTCCGGGCCATTTTCTGGCCATACGTAATAAGAGCCAAATCTGTGGAACAGATATGGATAGTTTTATTATGTAGTCAGGAAGGGAAACAGAGTCCTAGTTGCTTGATTAGAGAGATAACCTCCCAGCATCAAACTGCTTATGACACACAGATGCCAAACACAGTCTCCGGCTTTTTCTCTGTACTCCTATCCTCACAAGTTAACACTTTTTATAGTTATTCTGTCTTTGTCTTATAGCCAACACCTCTTGTGGAAAAATTATTTCTATCATTCTGTCTCTGCAGATATATTCTGCATTGCGACCTCTCGTTTTAAGGTAGATCGAATCTCTGATTAATTAACACTTTCAAAATATCTATCAGCACTTTATGCACACCAAGGGATTTTCAAACAAAACTTTTCAGGAGAAGGTGCATTCAGTGTTGCTCACTCAGTCAATGGGAGACATAAAAGAGGTCAACACAGCATAGGATAACTGAGAGTCATCACCTAAAACAATTATCATTATAAAGCTGAGCAAAGCAAGGGGTACGTTGCTTCTAGAATTCTGCTGGTTACAGGTGTGTTTCTCCTGGTTACAGGTGTGCTTCTCCTGGTTACAGGTGTGCTTCTTCTGTGCGATCCAATGCTCATTTTCTGCATATTGGAAATACATTAAAAAAAATGTTCTAATATTTTGTTGGACGAGGGACACCATACAACGATTGACGAAAAGGGCTACATGATGAGTATCCTGGAATTATAAAAATCAGCTCCTCAAACGAAAATGGTGTCAGGAGGCAGGCACAACCTCATATATGCCAACAGACATGGTGCACATTTGCAGAAAAATAGTTCTCATACTCAGGAAGATGTTCGTAGGTGCAGGGTGGGAAAGACAGTTCACATATAAAGTGAAGGCACTGACTTAGAAATGAGAATTAAACATAATTGCTACCTTTGGAAATGTAAAATGCAGGGAAAGGGGTAGGGACTATCTCAGCCCCACTCAGAATGAGTCTGTGTGCATCAAATCGATACTCTCAAATTGGACTGGATTCTATTGTAACTCTACCTGGGAATACTGCTGCTTCTTCCTTCTCACTGAAATGTCCCTGTCTCTATAATGTGCTTGGTAAATCAGAGTCTGATTTATAGTTTGGCAGATGTGGGACATTCCCGAAGAGGTATCAAATGTCCTGACCGCTGGACTTCGAGTAGAGATATCTAGATACCCTAGATTGAATGGATGACACATCTGCCACTTTGTGATAGTTGTCAATTATCCCCTAAATCGAAAATTAGGTATTTAGTGTCCTCTCATTCAGTGCGGCATGGGATGGGTGTAAATATATATGGTGGCTGCAGGTGAAAGTGTAAACAATATATATCTACTGCCTACTGGCAGTCGCCAGTTATAGTTAGGACCTAGTTTCCATGAGATAGGCGATTTTTAACTTGCCTATATCTTTTGGCGCCGTTTGATGAATCCTCACAAATTTTCCTCCAAAAAGTGTGCCAGTTATTCTAGCTGTGCATGCAAAGTTTTACGGTGATCTAACTAGCGGGGGCCGAGAAAAACTGGGGGCAAAAAAGTGCACTTCCGTTGTTAATTTCCATAGAGATTTTCGACACAGCTACAAGCCGAACTGGTGGACTGAATTACACCAAATTTGGCAGAAAGGCAGCTATAGATCAAGAAAGAAAGGTTTTTGTGATTTGGTGTAAATCAGTTTGTTCAGTAGTTTTGGAGATATTAAAGGAAAAATCATTTTTTATATCTGGACAGAGCCTGAGCTCAGATCTCATGGTGAGACCTGATTGACTAGCAGCACTACAACCAGGAAGTGCGGGCAGACATCTTGGGACCAATAAACATGATAGCACCCCACTGAAATGCAATGTAGTAAATGGCAGGTTTCGAGGGTCACTAAAAAGAGAACGTATAAATGGTGATAACAGATTTTAGTTACAATATAAATCATTTGTTGATGGTACCATACTAATTTTAGGAATTGTAGTGTGTCCGAAGGTGATTTTACCCTGTGAATAAGTCTTCTGTCTGGATTTCATGAATTATGTTTGAGAGAAAACAGTTTTCTCATGATTTTCCCATAGAGGTTATTGAAGGTGATCCAGAAGCTAAAATGAGAGCATATTTTCTGTAAATTCACACTATCTTTCCCAGCCATATGAGAATGAAGTCTGACATTCTCAGTAAAACATGCAATTCCAACAGGAGCAGCCTGTCAAGTTAATTCCCTTGTGTTCTACTGCAGCCTCCCAGAGTGTTCTAGAGAAAAACTAAAGTGCAATAGTCTTACTTATGCCATCTTGTTTGAATCAAACTGGTAAAACTTAAAACATTTCATTTAGAAAGGAACAAAATGGCGGGGTTCATTTTGTATTAGAATTTATGATTAGTTCTGTTGAGAGAAAAATTAAGACGAGTTTCATTAAAACATTGTGATATGCAGACTGAAACATGCACTTTCAACACCAGCAGCCGACTGCCAGTTGATCAGCAGCTTTACCACAGTGTTCTAATGAGTAATTAGAGTGCGAAACTTCAGAATTTATGCCAAAAGTGTGACCATCTGAACGGCATCTTGATGGAATTGGAGTGTAAAACTGAAAGCATTTTCTACTGAGGATACTGCAGTAAATGAGAAAATTAGGTAGCTTCATAACAAATAAGTCTCCCAAGATGGCCACCAGGGAAAAGGAGCCTAAATGTAGCACAAATATCACCCAAATGTAGCCCAAGTATAGCCCATTAACAGAAGTGTGCACAACACATAATATATATATATATATCTGTTGTTTTCAGTTTTATGTAGAGCAGACTTTGACCCGAAGGTATTGGAGTGCTTTACATGAGCATAATTTACATGACACACGGACACATTCATTTTGGTTTCAGGTATGGGGAGATTAAGTGACATTGAAACTCAAACCTTGTCCCACCGTTTCAAAGTTTGCAGCTCTAGCTGTAACGCTAAATTCTCTCCTCTAAGTGTAACATCTAATCAAGTGATAAATCAAGTGATCCACTGGATAAAAAATATAAAGATAGTACATCATTTAAAAGTGCTTTGTTGCTATTTGAGAACTCAGAAAATATGTCCTCAATTTAGTTTTTTAGAACATTAACCATCATTTCCATGGGAATACGAACCTCTCATTTTTATAATTTTTTAAGGAAATGATTTAGGTATTACAGTTTTTATTACTTCAAGATGACATCAGGCCTATCAAACTTTCCTAATAAATATAGTATGTTAGCAATCTAGTTGTTCAATCAAATAATGTTGGGAGGCAGAGGTCAGGGGCATAGACTAGGATAATTGAGTACAGGGAAGAGGGTGCAGAGGCAACAAGTTGACAACACTGGCCAGGTGGGAAGGGCAGTGGCAGTACAACGGACCATGAAGGGCAGGGGAAAAGGGGGCAGGGGCAACAAACCAACCATGCAGGGCAGGCAAGAGAGATTGTGGCAATATCAGAAAATTAAGGGCAGAAGGAAGAGGCAGTGGCAGGACAACCATGCCTGCCAACAGAACTGACTGAGGCAGGAGACTCTGGATGTTTTTATCCCTAAAAAGGCTTTATTTTATCTGTCTCCTGCCTAAAATCTCATTTTTTCAATGTAAGTCATTGGGGAAAATCATTTCCCTTTTTTTTTTAAATCGCCTTCTTACCAAGTTCAAAATGTTGGCTAGTTTGGTACATTGGATCACGGAGTGTAGGAGGAATGGGGTAGGGACACTTTCTCAGATAACAGAGGGTAGGAGGGAGATGGGCAGGGACACCAAACTGACCATACAGGGGAGGTGTCATGGGTTGGAGTAGTAAAAACATCATATAGGGTAAGCGGGATGGCAGTACAGCACAAAGGTCATGGAAAGCAAAAGGGAGGGGACATTGCCATGCACATGGACAACAGAGAGCAGAGGAGAATGAGGCAATGTGTCTGTACAGAGTAGGTGCAGTTGATCCTCGGTATTGCTACCGCTGGCAAGTGAGTAATAATGTTTTTAAGTATATAGGTCTGTGTGTGCTTTGTATTGATTGACTTTTCCTTCCAGATTACTATATGCCAGTAGTTTTACTTTCTGTGTGATAAAGCCACAGTTTGCTTATTACTTATTTTACAGTGTTGGTTATTGTTGTGTTATTTGTTGAGTTACTTTCATTTGCAAGGATTATGGTTAACTTCAAGTTGAACGCTCAGCAGGTTGTTCATTTGCATTTTAAATCTTCCAAGGTTCTGAGACTGACTCTGCATCTGAGGCAGAGGTCGAAGTCCAAGATTGTGCCATTGAATTGTCTGTGCAAGAGGAATCATCTGATGTTGAAGCCACTATCAATGTGGAAGAAGTACCTCTTTTAGAGGAGGACAATGATATGATGATAGTGCAACAAGAGGAATCTTGATTGCAGCCTGGAGCTGGAAGGCTTTCCATTGGAAGTGCTGAATTCGGGGTTGCCCCAAGCATGGCCTTTGTTGCCTGATTTTAGAGGTGTTGCAGGGTGTATGGTCAATTCGGAAATCGTTTTTGGCTATAAATTTATTTCAGATGTTTATGGACGATGTATTTTTGAATGAGATTGTTGGCCAGACTAATTTGTATGCTGAACAGTATTTGAGGGACAACAGTGCCAGACTTAAGCCAGCCTCTAAAGGTAGCCGGTGGACTTCCGCAAATCTGGATGAGGTGAAGAAGTTCTGGGGTTTAATTTTGTTGATGGGGTTGATAAGGAAGCCATAGCTGTCTTCATATTGGTCTACTAGTCCCTTGAGGGCAACTGCTATATTTCTTGTAACCATTAGTCGTGGTTTTATTTGCTTCTGCTTTGGATGCTGCACTTTAGTGAAAATGCTTCAGCATTGCCACATGATCACCTTGATTGTGAACATCTCTTTAAGATTTGGCCTTTCCTTGATCATTTTGTACATTTCCTTTCAGAGATCTATGTTCCAGGGAAAGAAATAGCTGTGAGTCTTTGGTCCTGTTCAAAGGCAGTTTGGTTTTAAGGCAGTACATTCCAAGCATGATAGCACATTATGAAATTTAGAGGTATATGATGTCAGAGTAGTGCTGCATATTTGTATAATTTCAGGGTGTAGTCTGGTAGGGATTCTTCTATTGACCCCCCCCTTCCCGGTTTTCCATCCACTTTTGCAGTCAGTGAGAAAATTGTAGAGGACTTTTTAACTAAGATCAGCATTTATACATAGATAACTTCTACAATGGAGTGCAATTTCTCAATGAATTGTTCATAGTGGACACTGTTGCATGTGGCAAAATCTGTTCTAACCATAAAGATTACCCTAAATAGCTTGTATGTAAAAAAACTTCAGAGAGGACAGTGCCTTGCGTAGTGATGAACTTCTCGCTGTGATATTTTCAGACAGGAGAAATGTCCACATGCTTACTACCGCTCATGATGAAAGCACTTCACTTGTGACTGTTTGGAGTAAGGTTGCAGAAGTGAGCAAACCTGTGTGCATTTTAGACTAGAATGAGGACACGGGTGGTGTAGATCAGAGGTTGGAGCCTTGCAGTGATGTTCTTATGGTATACATTTGGCACAAGAAGTTGGCTGTCCATTTGTTTCATTTAGCAGCCTTTAATACTTTTGTTGTAATGAAGGATTGTTCTCCAGATTCAAAGATGCCTTTTGTTCATTTTCAGCAGTCTGTAATAGGCAGCCTTGTTGCAGTGGAGCACGCAAGTGTTTCTAGAGTTAAAGTGGTGGAGGATGTGGCTAGATTGAAAGATTGCCACTTTTCTGATTATATTACTCCCAACCCCCCAAAAAAACGTTCACGGTAGGAAATGTAGAGTCTGTGTCTGAAGAGGCGTGTAAAAGGAGTGTTGGCTGTAATGCACCGAGTGTCCTTCTAATCCTGGGATATGTGTGCCCACAAGTTTCAAATTATACCACATGCAACTCAGGTATTGGGAGCAACACAGAGTAAAAGTGAACTGACTGGTCTGTATAGTTTTATATTTTTTGTTCAGTTTCACGGTTGGCGGTAGTTCGATATATACTTAGTTAGACCTGTTATGCTTGTACTCATTGTTGGTTTTTCATTTCCTTCAAATTGGTTTGTGTTTTAATTTTTGTTAAAAAAAAAAGTGACGGCGGTGTGTGTGTGAACTGGTGCTTGGCTGGCCGTGTGTGTATACTGGCACTTGGCTGGTGGTGTGTTTATTAGGAGACTTGGGTAATGGTAGGTGGTACGAAATTAGTTGCACCCTGCAGATTCCAGAACATTCTATCACAGAAATGTGAAGAAAACATGTTCTTCAGCAAGGGTTTCTGGGTACAAAAAACCTGGTGAGAGCAACGCAAGTCACCTCACCCTGGATTCTCCCACATGTCTAGTTTAAAAAATGTGCAGGTTTGCTAGGTTTCCCAAGGTGCTGCTGAGCTAGGGCCCAAAATCTACAGCTAGGCACATTGCAACAAAAGGGTTTTGTGCGCTTGGCTGACGATGTGTGTGGACTGACACTTGGCTGGTGGTGTGCGTAGACTGGAGCTTCACTGGTGGTATGTGTGAGCTAGCATTTGGCTGGCAGTGAGTGTGCAGTGACTTGCTTTTGGACAACACACACATTGCCAGCAAAATGCCAGTCCACACAATCCATTAGCTGCCAGACGGAGTGATTGCTGTGTCAGTCCTGCAGGCGTTTGAAAGTGATGGGCCCTTGAATGGCACTGTTTGTTGATGTGAGGGTTGTAATGTGTTGGGCCCGTGGCTGGTGGTGTGAATGGTTTTGTGTGAGACACGGATGAAAGGTGTGTGAATGGCCTGTAATACGGTTGTTGGCTTGCAGTTGATTTACAGCTCAAGAGCTGTAAGTCATTGGTTCAGCAGTCTGAACTTTTATTTATTAACACTGAACTTCAATTTTGTGGCGTCTTTTGTTCATAAAATTTACATTTTGACCTTTTCACTCACACTCGTGCCAAATTCAACCAGTATGTGTGTGTATTTGAGGAGTAAATCATTGTGCAGTAATATTTGTTTTTTATGTCTTTTTCTACCAGGCTATACATTGTCTCTAGGGAAAAACTACCAACTCTAGATATCTTCATAAACTAGACACAAGGAGGACTCGAGGGTGGCTAGAATCTGCTGGGACCCTCAAAATTCCTGCCACCCAGAGTTCCCACTTATCTCCTGATAAAAATGGTACCTCACCTGTGTAGGTGGGCTTAGTGCCCGCAAATATGCCCGCCAAGATGCAATGTGGCAAAATCAACAAAAAGCGTAGCTGCAGTTTTTTGGCCTGGGTTTGGCAGACACACCGAAACACCTACCAAATCGAGGCAGTTCTGAAAACTAGACACCCGGGGAAGTACAGAGTGGTGTGCCACACATGGATCCCTCAAAGTTTCCTACCCGAAATACCCTGCAAACCTCAAAATATGACAAATATCGCACATTTTCCTTGCACTTCTAAGACCTATTGTTCCAGAATCTGAAGGAATCCACAAAATTCCTACCACCCAGCATTTCCCCACTTGTCCCAATAAAAATGCTGCCCCACTTGTGTGGCTGGGCTTAGTACTCACAACAGGAACGGAGCAAACTAACATCAATGGGAGTCCTCGCAAAGGGACACTCATTGACTTTGGTTTGATCTGTTCCTGTTGTGGGCACTAGGCCGAGTCTCACAAGTATGGGCAGCATTTTTATTGGGATCAGTGGGAGAGTGCTGGATGGAAGGAATTTTGTGAATTCCTGCTGGTTCCAGAACTTTCCATCACAGACATGCCAGGATAATTTGTTTTTTTGTCATAGTTTGAGGTTGGAAAGGCCTTAAGGGTAAGAAAAAACCTGGTGAGAGCCAGGCAAGTTACCCCACCCTGGATTCCCCCCTGTGTCTAGTTTTCAAAAATGTGTAGATTTGCTCAGTTTTTCTAGGTGTCAGCTGAGCTAAGGCCCAAAATCTACATCTGGGCCCATTGCAAAAAAAGTCCATGTTGTGTTTTGGTCACTTACGTGTCATGGCCACTAGCCCTACCCACAAAAGTGAGGTACCATTTTTATCGGAAGACTTGGGGGGAATGGTAGGTGGTAGGAAATTAGCAGCTCCCTGCAGATTGCAGAACTTTCCAGCACTGGAATGTCAGGAAAATGTGTTTTTTCAGTCAACGCTTGTAGTTAGCAAGGGCTTTTGGGTATGAAAACCTGACGAGAGTCATACAAATCACCCCACCCTGGGTTTCTCCAGGTGTCTACTTTTAAAAAATGGGCAGGTTGGCTAGGTGTCCCTAGGGGCCGATGAGCTAGGCTCCAAAATCTACAGCTAGGCACATTGCAACAAAAGGGTCAGTTTTCAATGGAAAAATGTTGATATGTCCATGATACGTTTTGGCACCTTTCGTGTTACAGTGACTAGCCCTACCCACACAAGTCAGGTACCATTTTTATCGGAAGACTTAGGGGAACACAGAATAACCAGTGTTATTTCCCATTGTATTTCTCTACGTTTGTGTCTTCTAAATGTAAGCCAGTGTGTAAAAAAGAAGACATTTAGAAAAATGCCCTCTAATTCATATGCTATTATGGGCACTCACAAAGTCGGAGATGTGCAAATAACCACTGCTTCTAAACTCCATTTCTTGTGTGCATTTCGGTAATACATAGGTTTCCTTGATACCTATTTTTTACTCTCTATATTTTGCCTAATTAATTGCTCTATATCCGGAACACAATGAAAAAACATTTCAAAATGCTACTCAGTTATTGGTTCTTGATACCTAGTACACAATCAAAAACCATTGTGAGGTGCAGCTCACTTATTGGTTCTGGGTACCTCGAGCTCTTGGAAAACCCAAAAACCCTATATATCCCTGCACCCAGAATGGTCTAGTAGATGAAATGGTATATTGCTTTTGTAAATCGGCCATTGAGACGCAAAGTTACAAATGAAAGTATTGTCACAAATGGACTTTTTTTCTACTAATTTTCAATATTGTTTTATTTCAACACTTAGTTTCCTTGAGGAAACCTTGAAGGATCTACACAATGACCCCATGCTGAGTTCAGAATTTTGTCTAGTTGTCAGAAACGTGTTGCATTTCAGGCTCCATTATGGGTTTCACACCCGTTTCCACGACAAACTGGAAGAAGGTTGAAAGCACAAAAAATAGGAAAATGGGCTATCTCCCAGTAATATCGCAAAAACTGTGATAAAAAAAAATCTGTTTTCTGAATCAAGTCTGTCTGTTCCTGAAAGCTGGGAAGATGGTGATTTTAGCATTGCAAACCTTTTTTGATGTCATTTGTAGGAAAGAAACCAGACACTTTCATCTGCAGCGCTGTTTTCCCAATAAATATCATTATCTAGCTATATTTTTGGCAATTTCTCGGTCCCCTCATAGGTAATCTACAAACCCTGGATGCCTTTGGCGTGGATAGCCTATGTGGGAAAAAAATGTATGAAGGCTTACGCACAAACAATTCTAAATAGCCCAAAAAAGCTTAACACTGGGAGCAAAGGCCTAGCAGCAAAAAGGTTAACTTAAAAAAGGTAAGGAATGATTTCCCTCTCCAACTCTAACTAAAAGCAAAGTATCACAGCCGCTCCTTATGGGACCGACATGTCAAATGGCCAAACCTTTGTGACCCCCTGTGGTCTGCGACAATTGCTCTTGCCATTTAAGTGACACCTATTCTTTGGCAAGTAAACTAAAACTTCGATTGGAAATATATATCTTATCTGAAGGAGTACATGGGCTGTGAGTTGCCCTAACTCAATTAGAAAAGAGCTAAAAAGACACCTCTTTAAAGAACATTACATCACAACACAGTGATAGTCCAGTTCCGTTCTCAGAATGGAGCTATTACTCCAATCATTCGCTGACTCTGTCTTTGCCTCCGACCCTGTTCAGAGCTGCTCTGCTTCTTTGCTACACTTGTCCAAACCTATATTCAAATTATATTCCTCTACATATATTTGACTCATCATTAGAACGTTGCCCCATCCATCCCATCGCACATGATAATAGTTGGGAATATCATCACTGTTAAAGTTCAACATTCCAATACCTACAGTGCAGGCATTATTGACTCCATTTGCTGCGGAAAGTCCAAACTCTGATAGTCAGACTCATCGTAGGCCCATGAGAATGAGAGCCAGTCTGTTGATTTCTTGGAAGACCTAATGTCATCCAGCCAGGGCCAGAATTCAATTTGAGATATTAAGCCGGAACCTATGTGTGTCCCAAACACTTTCAGTGCATATTATGCAAAGCTATACATCCACGATCAGTAAATTAATCTTATGATACTCACTTGTAGATTCATGAGCAAATGCACAAACGAAAAAGACAGCTCCTGTTTAGTGCTGAAACTGGTGGAACATATCTCTCCTCACTTGAGCGCCTGCCTACCTCTCATCTTTTCTGAGAGACACTACAATATTTGCGGTTCTCCTAAGTGCTCTCTCTACTTGGTAAGATCTCCACGCCAACTTAATAAATTTTATAGTATGCACATGACAAGCCCCATGAAGTAATGTAGTACAGCATACAATAGTACTTGTTTCTGACTAAAAATTGCCATGGCAAATCAGACATGGCAAATCATACACAATAAATGGAGTAGCAACAAGTAATGTTTTTTAAAAAAAAACTAATTACAAGTGTTGGCCCCTCTCTCTTCTCTTGTGTAAATTCTGCAGGTATTAATTTACACAGGTAAATATATGGTAAACGTGATATCTCGAGTTTCCTAATAGTACATGTAAAGATTTTACAGACTTTAAACGGTATGCTGTATAGGGATGGAAAACTTCTGAAGTTGTGCACTTTAAAAAAAAATGCTTTTAATTATTCAGCTAACATATTTTTCTTTCAAGTTTCTTTGATTCCTCCCCTTATTTTGTGAACATTGAAAACGCTGCTGCACTTTACAACACCTTCTATATAACACACTAGTTAACAAAACGGTGTGAGTGAGGTGCTTATGTTAAGTGTAGAAAATTATTTTAAAATGTTTGGGAACATCTATAATATAAAATCTGGGCGTCTGTTCTCCACATGTGCATGTGAGTTCCCTACTCACCCATCGGACACTGACCTGGAAACGACCACTGATTTAAACCAAGTTCAAAAAACCCACATGAGTAGTACATACATGAAGACATACGGTGCACACCCTCAGATTATATGCATTTATGTTTGCTTTGTGAATAGGTCCCTAAGTATACAATACCCAAAACTTATGTAGAAATACCATTGAAACGCTATAATTAACAGCTCTCACACGGCCCCGGAGTGTGACCACTATAAAGTAAAAATAAAATCTACTATTTCAAAAATCTAATACCTGATATATCGTTTTCTGTTCATTGCATGGCATGTGAACTTCTCGTACTGGTGAGTGATAGTGCCCACCTAGCAAAAACAAATCCTGTTTTTTCCCCTTACCTTTTAAACCAATTACTGGTTGTGTTGTAAACTGGCTTTGCTGTTATAATTGCCATACTAACTACTAATTATCAAGGGTAAATGTAGTTCATGTTGCTCATTTCAGTTTAAATTTCGAATGCAGACAGATGTTTTGTGATGTCTTCAGCAATTAGTATAGCTATATTAAAGCTGTTTTACTGTCATTGTCTTGTACAAAACGTGTATGCAAATGAGTTCTTTATTACACGTACTGCTGGTCTACAGCTTAGAGCATATTTCCAATTGTATTTCCACTGGTATATTAGTCACACGTAAACCAAAAATATGTCAATAGCAATTAGGATTTTCAAATATATTCTTTAATACTTCTACCGCAGCATAATATGGTTAGGGATCTTCCCAGTTTTGTAAGATATGCTGCCCTAAACAAATATTGTGTTTTATGCTTTTGATGTTCATTAAAAGGGGGTGATGAAAGGTTAGAACATTGCAGAACAAAAACAGGAAAGTTCAGCATCCTACCTGAATAAGGGACTCGCTTAGCCTCTCTTCATCCACCTCCAAGATAGTGTTTTTGATTTCATCATAAGGCATGCGAAAAGATCCGAGGAAGATGGCTGAAGAAACAACACATAAGTGTAGGCATTCAAAAGTGTGAACTCCAGCTTTTTAATACGAGAGTGCCCTCATTCATAAACTAATACCAATTTAAGTTGACAACTTTATTAAGAAAACAAATAATCCTGGAAAACATTAAAGTAAAAAAAATAGATGACACAGAAAGAGAGGTTAAAATGGCACCATCAGGTATCTCTCGTCTGCCAATTCCCGTACGAATAATATACACTGAAATGGTCCCTCCTATACCTTTGTTTTAACAATCTTATTGGCAAGCTGTATTCATCAACTGCCTTTTTAAATGCCATTAGTTGTCGTAGAGACATCACAGAGATAACCATTTGGCATATGTAATGGATGTGAATGATCTAAGCTGGCTTGAATGCACACCACACCATGTTCACAGATCTTGAATGGGGTGCTTCACTATGCCATGAAGTTCTTGCATTTCATCTTGACCTCTACTCACATCATTTTTGCTGATTACACTTATCAGAATCTACACGGCCAATATTTCCAAGTCACTCAGCCTGTCAAAGCATAAGAAATGTTTTTGTGGTAAACTGGAGGAAGTGTTAAGAGTAATGGTACATGAGGTATGATCTAGGACACCAAGATCACAATGCCAATATCTTTTGTCTTTTTACAATCTTCGTAAGACCTTATATAGTCATTAATTTGATGTATTTACTATATGCCTCCAAAAACATTTGTATGGTATAAACCCAAATATTTACTTTTCTGGACCTTTCCTGTGAAAACATCTTGCGTAATGTATCAATGCTCGATGTGTGGAATCAACTCGATGTGGTGTTGTTATAAGATATTTCTTGTTTCATTACTAGTATTAGAAACGGGGTCTCTGGTTGGCAGTTGTTTGCCCATTGTCCAAACAGGGACCCTCACTCTAGTCAGGGTAAGCAAGTTACACCCTCAGGAAAACCCGTGTCCACCCCCTTAGAAGCTTGGCAAGAGCAGTCAGGCGTATTCTCAGAGGAAATGTGTAAAGTATTTGTACACAAACACACACACACACACAGTATCACAGTGAAAACACCAAAACACCACAAAAGTACTCCACACCAGTTTAGAAAAATAGCCAATATCTATCTGAATAAAACAAGACCATAACGACAAAAATCCAACAAACACAAGTCAAATTACAAATCCTCAAAGATTAAATGCAATTATAGCGCTTAGAAATGAAATAGTTCCACATAGGGCTATAACAATGTGCTTGATGGAGTCGAATCTCAAAGTTTGGGGCGGACAGGATGGAGCATGTGCCGGCTACAGAGTTGCACAAACGCCAGTTACAGTACCTTGAAAAAGATGAAAAAGCAAAGATGTTTCGAGGCTCCTGGGAGGTGAGGTGTGGCATACGTTCCTTACTGTTAGTGCAGGTCACTGGCGTTTCAGTGCTCAGGAAGTTAAGAGCAGAGGGGAGGTGATGCAACACTGGCAGTGAGGTTTTGGTTCTGCCGGTGGTGCTGGTTGATGCAGTGTCAAGAGTGAAGTCACACAGTGTCAATTTTGCAATGTTGATGTCACGCCACGGGGCAAAGGGTGTGGAGGCGGAGCTGGGTGCCACAGACTTCGGCAAAATTGTTCTCTGGACTCCCTCTGTGGCGGTCCATCAGACGTGCTGTGGTGGCGTCTGGCCTGCGTTGCAAGATCACAGCTCCGGTGGAGGCAGCAGTGTGGTGTTGAACATCAGCGACGGCTCCTAAGTCACACTCAAAGGCAATGTGCTGGTTTCTTCTTGTTGAACAGAGCACGCTCAATTCTAGGGGGCTAGGAACTGGATTTGGCACCACTTGGCAAAGAAGGGCTCTCAGCAGAAAAGCCAAGATGCTGCAGGTGAAGTATTTGATGGCCCTAAGACTTTCAACAAGAGGCAAGCTATACTCAAGCCTTAGGAGAAACTTGGAGAGCAGGATGTAGAAAGTAAATTCCAGTCCTCTCACTCCCAGGACAGAAGCAGAAAACCAACACAGCAAAGCAAACAGCAAAGTGGCAGTCCCTCCTGACAGTAACACAGCTCTTCTTCCTGACAGAATGTCATCAATCCAGAAGTGTTCAGAGTATATGGTGTCAGAGGTCAAGTACGTATACCCATTTCAGCCTTTGAAGCAGGCAAACTTCAAAAGAAAGTCTTTGTAGTGCACAAGACCCTGGCCTTCCTGGCCCTTGCTCCAGACACACTACCGGGGGTAAGAGACTGCTTTGTGAAGGGAGAGGCATAGCCCTATTCAGGTGCAAGTGTCAACTCCTCCCACCACTCTAGCTCAGGAAGACCATCAGCTTGGTGATGGGCCATCAGGACATACAGAGTGAATACACAAAGCCCAACTGTCATCCAACCCAGACATGTATTCTAGGGACAGGCAGACGCACAGAATGGTTAAAGTAAGAAAACTGCAACTTTCTAAAAGTGGCATTTTCAGACCTGCAATTTAAAAACCAACTTCACTAAAAGATGTGTTTTTAAAAGGTGAGTCAAGAGACACCCAACTTCAATTTTCTTTCAGCTCCCAAATGGAAGATATACTTGTAAGATGTTACATTGCAGCTCCAATGCTAACCCAAGGGACAGATAGGCCTTGCTGTAGTCAAAAATGAAATCTGCAGTATTTCTCTACCAGGACAGGTAAAACACAATAGCACATGTCGTACCTTTTGAATACACTGCACCCTGCTTGTGGGGCTACCTTGGGCCTACCCTACGGGTGCCTTACATGTAATGAAAGGGAAGGTTTGAGCCTGGCAAGTGTCAGCAAGTGGGTGTACTTGCCAGGTAGAAATGGAAGTTTAAAACTGCGCACAGGGACACTGCAGTGGCAGGCTTGAGACATGTTTGCAGGGCTACTCGAGTGGGGGGTGTCAGGAGTAGGGAGGGCACAATCAGTGCCTCAGGATCACTTGTAGCATTTGACTTACATGCCCTGGGCACACCTGGTGCACTGTACTAGGGACTTACTAGTAAATCAAATAGTCAAATCATGGAGAAACCAAATATTATTACAATTGTTATAGACCAATATTTTTGATCGATACAACTGTAAAAGTCCTAGGGCGTGGTATTTATAATAGGATTCAGGAGTGGGCCCAAGTAAAGTCAATCTTATACCTCCCCCCGCCCCCAGTATGGATTTAAAAGTAAGGTTGGGACAATTGAGCAATGTGCCAACTTGAACCTAATAATAGGTAAGTACACAGTCATGAACCGTGTGGCTTTATACATGGCATTTATGGATTTAAGTGCTGCTTTTGACTGTGTGAATCAATCACAACTATAACAAATGTTGATACGTAAGGGCTTGGATGCACCCCTTGTCCATTTCCTCACATTTCTCCACAGGAGCATGAGAGCCAGAGTTAGAATAAACAGCAACTGGATTGTATCTAAGGGTATTGACATTGGCAGGGGAGTTCGACAAGGGTGTGTGTTAGCCCCGCTCCTGTTCATACTTTATATCAATGATCTCCACCCAGCTTTAGCTCTCATAACCAGTGATGTTCCATCCGTTAAAGGGAAATCCCTATCTACACTTTTATATGCGGGTGATGCAGTTCTAATTGCTCGGTCCCCCAAGGTAATGCTTGTTTTAGTGTCAGCATTTACTTATGTTTAATCTAGATCTCCGAACTAATTTAGCAAAATCTCACATTATGGCATGTGGGCCACATTGTATTCAACTGTCTACTATGCAAGTAGGAAATAACTCCCTAACAAGTGTTAAGGGTTTCCCATATTTAGGAGTAATTTTTTTGGCCTCTGGAGCTTGGTCACCTAATATTGCACACCATAGAATGTTATTCTCAAAGGCAATAGGATCACTATTCTCCCTTCCTCAACCTCGTGGCGGGGGCAGTTGAAAGTTCTGCTGCAAATCTATATATCCCAATGTGTCTCAATTGCCATCTGCGGTTCTGCAATCTGGGGAGGCACAAACTGCGAAACCGTCAGAGGAAAATAGGTTCTGCAGGCGACTGCTGAGTGTACCATTTTCGTCCCCCCACATTATCTGCCATAAAGAGTTACATTTGTTATATATAACCAATTTCATCAGTGAGGTCATTATTACTTTGGTTATCCATCTGGAGTAATGAGCAGGCATTACATACAAGAGATATAATAAATGACTGCATCTCCTGCGATAGTGGCCTCCTGATTCTGTGGTTGGCATATATCAAATCGGAATTTGGTAAAATTAGTATGGGGAGAGCTTTTATAAAGAGAGATGTATGTCCTACTTTTCATAAAAAAGAAGTAGCCTTAGCTTGTTATGATCTAGCACGGGAAAGTCGTTTTAGAAGTGTAGTAGGGAAACCAACCGCTTATAAGCGCTTATTTGTCCCAGAGTACCTCCCTGCCATCACCCATTTATTTAAAGCAGCCCTGTGGGAGATGGGAGTGTTCCCTGTTATTTAGGCTTCAAGCTGACACAGTTAAGTATTTACTGTGTTTTCCTGTTGGGTACCATTAGAATCTTGCTGCTATTTCTTGCCCAAGTAATAATAAGTAAGGCCAAAACATAAAACATTTTTTACTGTTTTGTAAATTTTATGAATAGTATACAAGGTTATTTTTTATCCCACTTTTTAAAAGGAGATATTGCGATATCAGGCAGAGTGGAGCCATGTTTTCATCAATTTTCCAACTGTCTGACAATGAAACCCGTTTACACGTAGGCTCATTTTTAAGACATGCTGTGAGGGCACGTGGCACTTTAATATTATAACAATCTGCTGCTATTTTGTATTTTTATTCCCCACTTTTTAATATATAGTGCGATGTACAGATATGTTTTTATTTGATATATAATAATTTGACAATATACTTATGTGCATAACTGGATGAAATGTTGATTGTTACATATGCATGTACTTTTATGGAAGGGAAAACGAATTGAACTGAACGATTACATTTCAGACAGGAAGCACTTGCATATTAGCACTGTCTGAAGTGGTAAAGTGCCCAGAGTCCTAAAGCCAGCAAAAATTAATCCATCAGACAGTCAAAAACTGAAGGACAGAGGCAAAAAGACAGAGGAAACCATGCCAAAAGATGCCAGGTCTCACAAACAGAAAAAGAGAGAGGTAAACTCTCCTTTCTGGAGTGGTATTTTATCTGAAACCACTTTGACACTATGGCTCTAACCCTAAAGATGATCAAGCCTAATTCCTATTTTAGGACTTCTGCCAGTGTGCTACCCAATGTAGTAACCCTACAGAATTTGAATTTTAAAAAGTCCAGAATGTGTTGCCAATCTACATTTCCGCAATTTAGTGGAATACAACACTCTACATGTTTATTGATGTTGATAAACGTGATTAACAGAGACAAGGTGATAACTTCTGAAACTCATATTGCCATATAAAGTGTGCATTACTTTCTTGCATTGTGGTAATACGTGATGCTTCCACAAATAACTTCTATTTATTTGAAGATCTCTGATTCCACTTAACAGCTATTAAATTTAATTTAGCAAATACATTGGACTTTACCTCTCTCAAAGACTAGATCGTTTGACTTTGCTTTGTTTATTATAAGAACATTCAAATTACAGTTGATCTCGTATTACCCAGTTAGAGAGTTTAAGGAGTGATACATCATTGCTTCAAGTTGCGTATTACAGCTTTGCCGACGAAACGTTTGAGCTATTCAGTAATTTAGGCTTGATGCCAGAAGATCTGCTTAAATGTGAAACTAGAAGGGGGCCAGGACATGCTCCTACTCGGTTTCATTCTCTTCTTTGCAGGATTTTTTTATTTTTTTTAACGATTCTTTATTGAAATTTTTACAGTTCTATCCCACCCACCCCACCCAAAAATAAAAAAAAAGTAGGCCCCCCCATACAGGCAACATTGGATACTAAATGCGTACATCCTCTTGATGTTATCTTAATCAAGAATATTTTAGATAAGGCGATATATAAACAATAAGAGACAATAAGCAAGAAACACGAAGGAAGAGCACAAATAAATAAAAATAAAAACCTTTCTGGTATAGTAGTTAATCAGCATTACACATACGGTCTCCCTTTGCAGGATTTCAAGTGATATTTTCTCCTAAGCAAAGTTGGGTACTAATCTCATGATAGATTACCGTCTGTAGAGAATGAAAACTCCTAATGTCACACGCTTGTTTACTATTAACACAATTGGAATCTGCTGTGATGTCTAAAACCCAAACAACATAAGGCTGCTGCTAGAAGTCACTTTGGTGTTATGATAGGTTTGTAAATACTTATTTGTGCCTCATTGTAGATCAGTGGTGGCTGCCACCTTTCTTGAGTGGCAGGGTGGCTGTGGGAGGTGGGCAAGTGTTTGGTAAACAGGTGGTTTAAAATAATAAAAAATAAAAAAAATGATAATGTAAACCTGCTGCTCCGCTGACGCCCGCATCGCTGCTTCTCTCATCACCGTCAGGCCAGAAGGGGATGAGCCCTCATGGCACAGGCTCCACACCCAATCCAGACGCAGCTCTCACATGAGAGTAGCACCAGGATTGGTCAGAGTGGCCTTGTTTGCCGCTCAGGCGGTGCACTGGAGCCTGTGCCTTTTCTCCAACATGGCCTTCTAACACGGCGAGGTTGGAGAAACATAAGTGAGCATGTGTGCTTGGCCAGTCTAGGACGGTCAGCCAAGCACACAAGCGCACTTTTTAGTGCATTCTACTCCTCCCTGACTTGGCTGGCCCCACCCCACTCTATAGTCCCAGCGGGGCTCGGACAGATAGCATAAATAAAATTACAATAACTGTTATTGTCATTTTATTTACCATCTGCTGGCGCGGGCTGTTGGGCGACGCTCCTCCGCCATTATGGAGGAGACGTGCCTGTTGTAGATCTCTCCTGCATAAATCTTACTTAATGTATCAGAATGATAAAGCAGTCTGTGGGTCATTGTTCCAAGTGGGTCTGAAAATAATTTTCATTATTCAGTAGGAAACTGAGAATTTGAATACTTTAAATATCAACTGCCATTAGGCAGATGATATTTAAAGTATTCAAATTCTCTCCCATGCCTTCGAATGGGGGAGTTAGCCGCCTTAATAAGACATACCAGAACGATCATCTCTTTCGGGCAAGCCAAGGTCAATAACTCATAGCACGAAGGGTTAAATCAAACATATTTCAATCAGAAGAAACAAAATGAGTTGCACATTCTGGACAATCTGATTTCATTCATCATTAGAGACCAGCCAACAGATTACATCTCAAGCACTCTAGTTACCCTCTGCAGTATTCCAAATAAAC
The DNA here is from genome assembly GCF_964261635.1 of Lissotriton helveticus. Classification (NCBI taxonomy): domain Eukaryota; kingdom Metazoa; phylum Chordata; class Amphibia; order Caudata; family Salamandridae; genus Lissotriton; species Lissotriton helveticus. The sequence continues at coordinate 1,788,027,104 of NC_136063.1, read as the reverse complement.
AAATCCGGTTTAGCTCCGAAGCCAGGACTTTCTATCTCCACACATCTGTGCATTGAAGTCAGCAGCTAAGGATAGCACATCACCTGTCAATGTTTATGATAATTATACTGCTGCTGCAAATCATCTTATTATTTTATGTGGAATAAGGTTCTTTTTTGGCACGAATCTAAATCAACAACAAGGAGGATAAGTTATATTTTATCCATTAATAACACAAATATGTTACTTGCACTCTTGTCTATTATAAAGCACCATATTTTATTAACTATGTCTAGCATCAGTAACATTTTAATGTCAATGATATAGTTTTCCACTGAATTGATTAGTTATGTATAGCACTATTTGTCTAAATTCACTATATATGTATATTCAGGGACAGTGTTTCTGCACTTGCTAATTCCTGATGTGTGAACACTGGACCACGCATATGACTATTGAAGCACAAACAGGACTAATAGAAATGGAACCTCAACATGCAACAAACTACAAAAGCAGTGTGCACAGAAAAGAATGACCAAACTTAACAATTGAACCCTTACTCCATTTAGAGCCCCACAACCCTGCTAACTCATTCTAAAACGAATGTCACCCCCCTGCTCAACACCATAATTACTCCTGTATTACAAAGGCCACACCTCTGCAAACAGCTAAAACTCTACCTCTCAAACACCGTGGGGCAGATGTGTCAACACTTTTCACTGTAGCAAGGTCAGGCAAAGTGGCACCAAAGGTAGATAATATATTTACTTTCCAGTGCAAAAACTTTGCATTGGACCGAAAAGTAGCACTTAAAGTAATGTAAATAAGGCGTATTGCTTCTTTTCATCAAGAAGGCATCCCACGGGTGGTACTTGGGCCTTCCCACGCTACCACCCATGACTTTTAAAGCAAAGCCCTATCTACTAAAATTGTTATATGGAGCTTTGCACAAAGAAGCCTCCTAGATGTATGCACGAAGTAGGAAGAATCTTCATTTAGCTTAACGTTTCACACATTTTAGGTGTGCAGTAATGTAGAGCACACATGAAATGTGTTTAAAGTTTAAAAGGCATGGTATTTTGAACTGTAAAGGTACCTTTCTACTATAAAAACCTATGCTAGCCATCACGCACATAGTGCAAAGGTGCATGCATGGTGCTAGGCAGTATGTTGTGCCCCAGCCCTGGGGAAGAGAACAGTAGTGCCGTATCTTAGTCCAAAAGGTTCTGCACTGCTCGCTGCCTCTAGTGAAAGGCAGTGCAGCAACTTTGGTTGCTGTACTAAACTATTTTTTTTATGCATCTGTCCCTGTATATCCTGGCATTCACCCAGATGGAATTACCTGCAACCCATTAGACTGCATTCTTCACAAATGAGAGCATACACAAGTTTCAATTCAGCACTCCCCTGGGACAACAACAAGCATTTGCAATGCAATAGGTCTCGCATTAGGAAAGTTTGAGCTATTGGTCTTGTAAATTACACATTTTTTATTTATGTGTTGGTTTTGAAAATAGCGAAATTAATAGCTTTGTCATTTACAATGCCAATACGTTTATCTTTTGCAAATGTGACGCCTATAGCATTTGTAATGCAACATGTTTTGTATTTACGTGACTTAGATGTATTGATATTACAAATAACAATTGCTTTTAATTTTTTTAAATAATTAATACTTAAATAAAAGTTATTGTAATTTATAATGGCAATAGCTTAAACTTTTGTAAATAACAATTGTGAAGATTATGTTCAGTGTATTTTATTGTGATGAAAATCCCAAGAACAGAAGTGAAATAATAACATCTTTTTGTGACATTTGTAATAAAGCTTGAAACATTGAGAGAAAATATTTGAACCAGTTATTGTTGAATGGTTGCACAGATTGATACTGTGGTGGCGCTGAGTGATGTTGTGGTGGCGACGAGTGATGCTGTGGCGTTCAGTGAAGCTGTGGTAGTGATGTTGTGGTGCCCCTGAGTGATGCTGAGGTGCCCCTGAGTGATGCTGAGGTGCCCTGAGTGATGCTGTGGTACCCCTGAGTGATGCTGTGGTGGTGCGATAGATAGCTAGAGGGAGGGCGAAAGATAGCTAGAGTGAGGGCGATAGATAGATAGAGTGAGGGCGAAAGATAGATAGAGTGAGGGCGAAAGATAGATAGATAGAGTGAGGGTGAAAGATAGATAGATAGAGGGAGGGCGAAAGATAGCTAGAGGGAGGGCGAAAGATAGCGAGAGTGAGGGCGATAGATAGCTAGAGTGAGGCCGATAGATAGATAGAGTGAGGGCGAAAGATAGCTAGAGTGAGGGCGAAAGATAGATAGATAGAGTGAGGGCGAAAGATAGATAGATAGAGTGAGGGCAAAAGATAGATAGATAGAGTGAGGGCGAAAGATAGATAGATAGAGTGAGGACGAAAGATAGCTAGAGGGAGGGCGAAAGATAGCTAGAGGGAGGGCGAAAGATAGCTAGAGGGAGGGCGAAAGATAGCTAGAGGGAGGGCGATAGATAGATAGAGTGAGGGCGAAAGATAGATAGAGTGAGGGCGAAAGATAGATAGATAGAGTGAGGGTGAAAGATAGATAGATAGAGGGAGGGCGAAAGATAGCTAGAGGGAGGGCGAAAGATAGCGAGAGTGAGGGCGATAGATAGCTAGAGTGAGGCCGATAGATAGATAGAGTGAGGGCGAAAGATAGCTAGAGTGAGGGCGAAAGATAGATAGAGTGAGGGCGAAAGATAGATAGATAGAGTGAGGGCAAAAGATAATCTGATTATGTTCCGTAAGAACTTTAAAACTCTGCTCTTCAAACCTTAGTCATCCACCTTCCATACATACTGTTTCTGTTTTTATCCATCTGTCAGCGCTACGAGACCTAATGGGTTAGCTATGCGCGATACAAAAACAAACACAAATACAAAATACAAATAGATAGAGTGAGGGCGAAAGATAGATAGATAGAGTGAGGACGAAAGATAGCTAGAGGGAGGGCGAAAGATAGCTAGAGGGAGGGCGAAAGATAGCTAGAGGGAGGGCGAAAGATAGCTAGAGGGAGGGCGAAAGATAGCTAGAGGGAGGGCGAAAGATAGCTAGAGGGAGAGCGAAAGATAACTAGAGGGAGGGCGAAAGATAGCTAGAGGGAGGGCGAAAGATAGCAAGAGGGAGGGTGAAAGATAGCTAGAGTGAGGGCGATAGATAGATAGAGTGAGGGCGAAAGATAGATAGATAGAGTGAGGGCAAAAGATAAATAGATAGAGTGAGGGTCTCTAGCACCTGCCCTGACCCACCTACCCCTCAACACAAATTGCTTAACTCACTTGTCTATTGTGCCTATTCTGTAATCTTTTACTTCAGCCCAGGAAGATGTATGCCTCCAAGCTAATTGCAGGTAGGGTATTTGATGGATCCAAATCAACAAGCAAGCAATGCTAGAATACTGGGCTTATACTTAACAATTGATTTCAAATGTGTTAATTCAATTGGATCAACTGAAGTGAAAAAGGACTAAATCTCCTCGAATGCTTTAAGATGTTAAACAGATACCCAGTATTGTAGCACTGCTTCCTTGGTGACATGGAGTTATGCGTTAACATTACCAGCAAGACAGAGAAAATTTGGCACACCCGATTAACCCGATACGTATGTGCAACCTTCTCAACAGCCCGAAAGAACACACGGCTGACAAGTAAAAACTGGTTTTAGGTATACCGCATTCATCTTGGAGCTAAACGGAAAGACCAGCACAGGTAAACATTTCCACAATATAAAGAAAAAAAGTCCCCCCATCCACGGAATATGATGCAAATATCAGTAAGACTGCCCCTGTGCTGTTGTGCTTCACACAAGATATTTGTATTCACAATGTTCATCACCCAAATGAAATGAACATTCTTTCTGTCAACCGGACAAGGAAAAAGACTGGATAGGCATTTCCAGGAAGATGATGCAACCTTCAGATCAGGGAGACATCCTAGCAGAGCATGCTTAAATGTCTGACAATCTTACTGGTCTTACATCTTTATCTCAAATGGCTTAGCCCATGTATTAGTGCTGCTCTCATTGTCAGCAGCATTCAATGCAATAAACCACAGAACCCCCTACAAATACCCCTTTCAAGAATGGAAGTAAAGGACACAGTGCTGAAATAGATTCAATCCTTGATCACTTCCGTATCATAGCTGGTGAAAATTGACACATTCAGATCCCGTTCTCTTCCAGTTTTTTCCAGTGTACATCAAGGATATATCCTGTGATCACTTCTATTTGACCTCTGCATGGAAAGCCTTGGTACTATGCTTCACACGCAGAGAATTTCTATTCAATACACCAACAACTCCCAAATATACTTTAGTAACTAGATTATCGAACCCTTCAGACATCTCCACTCTCAAACTGCTCATGGAAAACCTAACAAAATGGATGAGCACTTTGTCACTTCTACCTAACCACCTCTTCAACCTAATTCCTTCTGCTACACATGGAACACTGGTTTCAGAACCAAACTGAGATGGCTTCACACCAACACCAGTACTCTGTGCTAAATCTTTAGGATTCACCCTTAACAATAGCAGTTTCATTGCAAAACACATATCCAATCCAACTTCACCACCTCAGGCAAATTAAGCACTCCATCCCTCCGAATAGCTCAGAGCCATGGCTCATGCCCCAGTATCATCTCATCTTGATAATGGCAGTGATCTACTTGCAGACACCTGAAAGCTATTCTCACCCCTCCCTGGAACATCCTATACATCGCTGCTTGCCTCGTTAAAGGTGCAAACAAATCTAGACACATCAATTAAATTCTGAAAGACTGCCATTGGTGGTCCTTAGATGCTGGAATTCACTTTAAAAGTGCCTGCACCACCCATAAGGTCCTGCACCAAAAGGCACACACCTACATGAATAACAAACACAGGCCTCCAGAGGTAGGAGAAATACCAGGAACCAAGTTCAAATGAAAGTAGAAATTCTGAAACAAAACAAAAATCCAAGACTATGAACCAGGCCCTCTCATGTTGGCCCCTAGAATTTGGAACAACCTGTTTGAAGACCGGAGGACCTTATCCACTTCAGGTGGAAAACCACCTATACAGAGATCATCTATACTTTCTTGCTCTTTGTACTCTTTTCTCTCTAAACCCATGCTGACCATGTTTTCCCCGTTAATCTACCTTCTTCGTTCAATATATGGTTACCAGGTATTCTGTAAAGCACCCCACTGTCCATGCTGCCAGGTGCTTGCGATATAAATAAATAAGTAAATAAATAAGGTTTGAATGAATGGTATATACTGTCCCACACCTCATTGTACCGATCCACGATCTTGCTATTTTAAAACGGTTATTGGACGTACTTCGGAGGCTGTGTTTTCGATGTTGTAGGATTTAGTTATACATTGTTTCTGCCAGGTGTAATAATCGGCATGTTACACAGACACCTGGCCTGATCTGCGTGCTCCAAACTCACCCACTCTGCCACTGCAGTGAATATACGGCAACCTGTTTCGTCGTTGTTGGACCAATAAATATATTTACAAAATAATAAATACATTTAAAATTCAAACTACGGTGACTTTGTAATCAAGACGGTTACCAACAAATTTCTCTACGATAAATGTTGTGAAGTACTACACACATCTCATCGTGCCGATCATACCTCAATGAGTAAGATGTTTCTAAAGAAATACAGAGCAATAGCTCATCCGGTACAGGAGTGTGGTGAGCATGCGTGAGAAACGTCTATAAAAACATATGCACGAACACTAAACTGAGACGAGCCTTATTATCTTGGGTTTAACAGAAGGGTGCGCCCAAGCAGAAGTGCAAAGTTCAGGGAAGAAGCGGGATGGACACTTCTGCTGCTAGAGTTGGCAGGGTGGACAAGAATGTGTTGCACAGGGTGTGCACCGTCAGGCTTTAACAGCGCACAGTAACATACACTTAAGAATCCCTTGTCTGCGTCCTCTCCTTACAGGTCTGCCGATAAGACACTACAAAGTGATTGCTCCTTCTAAATGATGCACTGTCTATGAATGCCTGTTACTAGCAATCGGAAAAGGGAATCATCAAGAGTAGGCATAATACACTAAACAAGTACGTAAATGAAATAAATAAAACTGTGGAGCACGCAGTTGAGGTTCTGTTGTTTTACTGTATTTGGCGCACGTCGGCCTGGAGCGCAGAAGAGACGCGAGAGGGCAGGAGTGTGACGCCGTGAGCGTGCACGTTGGCGTTCCCTGCGGCTCGTGACAGTGGCGGCGCCTGCAGTCTTCGCCCACTGTACTTGAGGAGTGCTGTGAGGCTGTGGGACGGGGAAGAGTATAGCAGACCCGGTGAGGGGGGGCCTCGGGGCACATTGACGGTGCCCGCCCCCCCACAGTGATGGAAGCCCTGCGTGTGCCCGGTGAGCGGGGTTGGGAGTGTGTGTGTGCGCATTTGTGTGTGTATGTAAGCGGGGGGCGGCGGGCGGCGGCGGGGGCGGGTGCGCTTGTATGTGCCTGCGTGTGTTGTACCTGTGTGTGTGCCTGCCTGTGTGTACGTGTGCCTGTGTGCAGGGGTGTGGGGGCTGGCTGTGTGCGCACGGGAATGTAAGGCACGAGAGGGGCACGGCGCCGTGCGCGCTCACGAGGTCAAATCTGAGCAAATCTGCGCTCGTGCACCCTCTCGTGTCCACATTCCCAAATACGGGTAACATTAGTTGTCTTGCTGACAGCATTCAATGCTTTCGCATTGAATGCTAGGTCAGCTCGACCTAAAAATGCTCATTAGCATGACATATCTCCAAACACACACCTGGACCTGTAATGCATGGCACCTGCTACACTGCCCTTAAAACAGCATGCATGATGACAAAGGTGGTACTACGTTCAAAGGCTCTTGTACTGTGGACAACTGAGAGGAGAATGCAGACACATCTAAACCAGTACTTGTGCATTCCAACTATGGCAATAATCCAAGAAGCCAGCCATCGGCCCAGATATCCCTGGACCCTACTTCCTAAACACCATGATTGACATCTTCAGCACACAAGGCAAGTCGGAAAATACCTGCAAAACAGTCTCCGGACCACAAATATTATCCATGACTGTCACAAAGGACATGATCGGTGACATGGCCTCCACAACCTGAGACCAAAACACAACAAAGTACACTGAAAATACAAAAATGACACTTTAACAAACATATCTAACGGTGATTTGACTGTACCCATGAAGGCCACGAAAACATGATGTGTCAGGTGCCAAGATTTGCTTACTTTGCCAAAAATGTAATGCTCGAGGAGGAGCTTCGTGCGCAACCAAAATGGCCGCGTGAGCTAGGGGCTCCAGAGACCCTCGTAACCTCCCGAATATATCCTGTCACTTATCCTGTTTGCAGTTTACATCTTTGTGCGGATGAACCACCGGTGATCTTGAAATCGTTCCCGCCGTCCCGATCGGACCCCGGGGACCGGAGTTGTGGGGCTGAGAAGTTTACGGCCTTCGTCTCCTGGATGCCCGGCGCCCGAGTTGACATGGTGCCCGGGGCATAATTGAACAACAACGGCTTGGGGCAGCGAAGAGCCCCGGTCCAGCTCAGTTTCACTTTCGTTTTTGGTTATCGCTGTGGTCTCCGGACTTGCGACGCCCCACTGACTTTCGCTCTCTCGGCCCCCCTGCCGCTCTATCGCCCTGGTTGGCAGTCCCTCTGTGTGGAATTTGTTCTTTTCTCCCTGTTCGGTCTGCTGTATCTCCCCTCCTCTCGCCTTTACCTGGGACATTGTTCGATACTGTCCCGACATGGCGGGCAAACCTGAGGGAGACAAACAGAGGGTGAAGAACACCAGAAGGGGCAGCTATACCCAAACCAACGTCATGGATCGTTATGCTCAGGTTCGGGGGTCGCCCAGCGGAACCGGTAGGTTGCTGGAGGAGGCGAAGAGTTCGGCGACCCCGGTGGTGGAGCCGACGCTGCAGGATGTGATGGCCGCCATAGATGGTATCCAGTCCTCCCTCGGGAAGCAAATGGAGACTCTTGCCCACAAGTTGGATACAGTGGCGATTGATGTGAATTTGATCCGGACGGACCTCACAAAAACCAATGAAAGGGTTAAATCGCTGGATATTAAAACATTGAGCCTTACGGACGACGTTTTTGAGTTACAAACCAAAGTCCGTACTCTTGGGGCCTCGAATTACATGGTAGTTCGTCGCCTGGAAGATTTTGAAGGACGGGCCCGGCGGAACAACATCCGTATTATTTGCGTTCCGGAAAAGGCAGAGGAGCAAGCTACTGACCTTTTTGTTGAGGACCTTATCATCAATCATTTAGCACCTTAGGGACTGAGCAAGTTTTTCATGGTGGAACGGGCCCATAGAATCCCGGTCGGAAAACCGAAAGTGGGAGCCCCGCCGCGGCCTCTGATAGCACGGATTTTCAACTTTCGGGACAGAGACGCTATCCTTCAGGCCTCGCGTGCGGGTGGTCCCCTGAAGTTTGAAAACTTCTCCATCAGTTTTACCCGGACTTCACACCGATGGTCCAGAAACAGCGGCTCAGTTTTCTGGGTGTGAAAAGGAGACTTTGCGAGATGGACCTTAAGTATGCCATGCTCTTTCCTGCCAAATTGAGGATTGAATATAACGAAAGGGTGTACTTTTTTGATAAGCCTGAAGTGGTGGCTGATTGTTGGACACCCTGCCGGCCCGACAGGATCCTGAGAGTCAGCCTGGTGAAGCGGAGGGAGGACCTGAAGAGCAGGAATGAGCACCATCTTCCAGGTCTCCGGGGACTACGAAAGGACTTTTAATACGGTGGTTCTGGATTTGACTTATTACTGCCAGTTTTCTTTTGCACGGGGGGTTGCGGGGATATCGTTGGGATTTATTCCTCCTCAGCCTTACTTCTCGTAGTTTAGTTGGGTGTGGGGCGACAGGCACACTGCAAGGTGGGGTGGCTTTTTAGTCATACGCAGGGGTGCAGGGTGGGGGGTGTTGTAATGGGTTGTTTGGGGGTGGGCGGATGGGGGTGTGGATGTTGTGTTTGTTGTTTTTGCAAGGTGCTATACTGCAGGACATTTTCATCGAAGCATTGGACCCAGCTCGTGGTTGGATCTTCTTTTTCTTTTATGAAGGGGGTAGGGGATTGAGGTTGATGAGCTGGAATGTCAATGGATTGGGGGACAAGATTAAGCGTGGGGTGGTACTACAGCTCCTGAAACGCCAATCCCCCGATATTGTTCTCCTTCAGGAGACTCACTTGGTGGGGCATAAGTGTCATGCCATGAACAGGAAGGGGTATCGTCTGGTTGCCCATGCTGGGTTCTCCTCTGGATCTCGTGGAGTTGGGATCCTTGTTAAAACTGCTCTCCCGCTTGAGGTGGAATCCACTGTCATTGATGATAGGGGACGCTATGTGGCGATTTCGGGGCGGTGGGAGGGTCGTACTATTACCGTGGTTTCTATTTATGTTCCTCCAGGCTTACAGTCGACTACTTTTGCTGATCTGGGGCGGGTGTTGCTTAATCTCCCGGCTGGGTCCCTGATCTTAGGTGGGGACTTTAATGCGGTGGTTTCAGGTAGGCTTGATACACATCCACCCAGGGACGTCAAGGGGACGCATAGTTGGCTGCCTGATTTTATTGATGGTCTGGTGGATTGTTGGCGATTGCTTCATTCCACTCAGCGGCAGTATACTTTTCACTCGGGAGCCCATGGTAGTCTCTCCAGGATTGATTATGTGTTAGTACCGGCTGCACAGGCGTTTGGTGTTGCAGAGGTTCGTCATATGGCTAGGGGGATTTCTGATCACTCCCCACTATGGCTCCGATTGGACTTAGTCCCGGGTGCCGAGGGTCGGGTTGCCCCGATTAACCCTTGGTATCTTCGTAGCCCTAAAATTCGTAGTGAGCTTGTGAAGGCTCTGGATCATTATTTCTATGGGAGGCTTTTAAGACCATCCTGAGGGGTCAGGCCCTGTCATTGATCGCTGGAGTTAAGAATCAGAGAGAGGAGGTTAAGATAGAGATGGAAATAACAGATTTGGAATTGGCTTTGGAGCAGGAGATGACCCACTCGAAACTGCATGTTCTGCAGTTGAAGCAGCTTGAATATAAGTCATTGGTGTCGGATGCGGCGAAGGCTCTTAGCCGGGAGCAACAGGGGCGTATCTATGATGTTGGAGATAAGGCTGGCAAATTGATAGCTTGGTTGGATAGGAAAGATAGAGCAAGTCGTGTGGTGCCAGAGATTGAGATGGAGGATGGGGCCCTAGTTACCGACCCGCAGGAGATAGTGACGTGCTTCGCCAATCATTTTCACACCGTGTACTCCTCTGTGTCCGATAGACCGGAGGAGGATTCTCGTTTACTGCTTCGAGATATAGCCCTTCCAAGTCTTTCTGAGGAAGATAGGGATCTAATGGACTCGGCGATCACGGCGGATGAAATAGCGTTAGCTATGCGTTCCTTACGTTCGGGTAAAGCAATGGGCCCCAATGGTTTGCCAATTGAGTTATACAAGCTTCAGCCCGACAGGATTGCCCCGTATTTAAGGGACATGTTCATGGAGTCCCGCGATGGTGGGTTTTTCCCCCGGGATCAGCGTTTGGCTACCATAGTTGTTATACATAAAGAGGGGAAGCCACGGAATAAATGTGTTTCGTACCGGCCAATTTCATTGTTAAACGCCGAACCAAAAATTATTTCTAAGTTGTTAGCTAATAGACTAATCACGGTCATCGGCGATCTAGTTCATCCGGATCAATCTGGTTTTATCCCTCACCGGAATACGGCATTGAATCTTCGGCGGCTGCATGGTGTTATCGCTAGGGCGGCGACGCTGCGTGAATCGGCCATTTTGGCGTCTTTAGACGCCACTATGGTGTTTGATACTGTGGAATGGCCGTATTTATGGGCGGTGCTAACTATATTTGGTTTCGGCTCGGAGTTTATTGGACGGGTGTGGCTTCTTTACGTGGATCCCCTCGCTCAGGTAGTGGTAAATGGCCGCGTTTCTGCAACGTTTAGTCTTGGGCGAGGTACCCGTCAGGGTTGCCCGCTGTCTCCCCTCCTGTTTGAGCTGGCGCTTGAACCCCTAGCTGCGTGGATCCGTTGGGAACCCTCTATAAAGGGTATTTATTGGTCCCCGGAACACGAAGATCGTATCTCCTTGTATGCGGATGACATCCTTTTGTACCTGACCTCCCCCAGAAAGTCCCTGATAGTGTTATGCGACGTTTTGATTTCCTTTGGTAAGAATTCTGGTCTGATTATCAACTGGGCAAAATCTTCTCTTTATGTACTCAGTGGCGATGTACCGGTTTTGCCGCGTGGCTGTCCTATCCAGATCGCACAGCAGGGGTTTAAATATCTTGGTATTTTTATTTCAATGGACCCCTTGATCCGGTATGAGAAAAATCTCCTTCCCCCTTTGGCGCGGTTGAGGCGAGACGTGGCGAATTGGCGGAAACTTCCACTTTCGTTACTCGGGCGTGCGGCCCTTTTTAAGATGATGTCCCTTCCTCGTTTTTTGTACGCCCTCCAGAATACCCTTGATTTTGTTCCTGGTAGCTACTTCCGTATAGTTGAGGGTCTACAGAGGAAATTGCTGTGGGATGGTAGGCCCCGGATTGCACTCGCCAAATTGACGCTCCCCTGGTACGAAGGGGGTATTGCTCTTCCCGATATTAAAAGGTACTATTGGGTGTCGCAGTTGGGGGCCATCAACCACGGTACGTATTGCCCCGGGCCAAACCCAGGTTTTGCTATGGATAGGTGGTTTCTCCCTGGAGGTAATTACTATAGGGCATTATATTCCAAATCGGTGGAGAGGTCTCTGACGGGGCCGACGCGGACAGCTGTGCGGGTTTGGCAGGACGCCACCAGCGCGTTGGAGTGGAAGGATTGTTTGACCTTAGCGACCCCGCTTTTTGGATCAGATCCGCTTGGTAAACTGTGGAACACAAAGGGATTTGACAGGTGGGACCTCATTGGTATCTCCAGGGTGGGTGATCTCTGGGTTAAGGGGCAAGTGAAGTCCTTTGTAGCCCTGCAGGCCGAGTTCAAGCTGGGAGGAATGGAGTACTTCCGTTATGCACAGATCTGTCATGCGCTCGATTCGTTCTTCCCCAGGGGGTGGAGATACCTGAGTCTGCCCCGCTGGAGGACCGTGTTCTGGATGGTTATATACCGGATAGTACCATCTCCCTAGTGTATAAAAAACTGATTAACCATAGAGCAGACCTTCTGTTGCAACTGCGAGATCAGTGGACCCGTGACGGTCTTGTACTTGATGATGAAGATTGGCAGTCCGCGATCTCCTCCCCAAAGGAGGTCGCGATTCCAGCTCGCCTGAGATTGGTCCAACTCAAAATACTACATCGAGTGTATGTCACGGGTCCCCACTTGGTTCAGATGGGTTTTTCGGAGGAGGGTCTGTGTAGGTGGGGTTGTGACCAGTTGGCCACGTTTATGCACATCATCTGGAAGTGTGGGAAAGTACCCGACTATTGGTGCAGGGTCCACAAGGTGCTTCAGGAAGTTACGGGTGTGGCACTTTTGCCTGAAGCCAGGCGTTGCCTGTTGAATGTTTGGGAGCCCACTGATCATAATGTAGCCCAAACGCAATGGGTGACCATGGGAACAATGATTGCTAAACGCAATATTGCACAATTGTGGGGATCCCAGCGGCCTCCTACTATTGAGGGTTGGATGGATGACATGGATTGGTGTATGTTCAGGGAAAAGACTGTATATGTGGCTTGAGGTCGTCCCCGAAAGTGGCATAAAATCTGGGCCCCCTGGAATCGCTATAGAGGAGATATATGTGTGCCACCTGAAACAGTTGTACTTGATCTCCCGCTTTCCCCCTAACCTTGACTAAATATTATATTTGAGGCCTCCTTTTCCTTCTTCCTGTCCCCCTCCCCCCAAACATATCCTTTTTATACTGTTGTTTATGTACTGATGGTCCGCCCTTGTACAGTGTATTTGCTTTGTGTAATTTATTGATACCTTGCTGATTTCTTTGTTTATTTTTAATAAAAAGAAATATAAAAAAAATTTAATGCTCCTTTTTTCACAATATATACAGCCTTATGAGAAATTCCTATGCGAGTCCAACAAAAAGCAAAGAGCTCATCGGAGCCACTGGGGCCACAATTTTAAGGGCTTCTGTGCCAAGTCTCAATAAAGGTATGCATTCATATAGGACGAGGTCAAATATCAATAAATGAGACTAGCTGGTAACTGGCACCCAGTAAATATATAAGGTGATGAAACGCATACGTCACCAAATAATCAGAGGCATTTATGATAGGGATGATGTTTTTGGCTTCCACTCTGATGAGCAAATATCTTGAGAAAATGCTAACACTAGGACAGCCAAACAGATCTACACTTACATTGAATGAAGAAGAGTGCTGCACCAGTTCTACCTAGTTTAAGGCACACAAAATCCTAGCCATCATACAATGAACATGAGCAATATGAAAGATGAGTGTAGTTCGTAGATTGGCACAACCTAATGAAGGGTGTCAAATTTTCCCCATACACACCATTGGTACAGAGAAGGGGGGGTGAACTTCCAAGTGTGGTCAGTGGCAGGCTGATTGCAATCACACAATTATGTGCATTGTGAACTCCTGTATAAAAACCACTCACCCCAGTTACTCAAATATATCCTGTGTTGCGTGCACCACTACAACATATGCTGCCAACTCATGTAAACAAATCTAAATATACGGGCTGGTAACCACGGGTACTGCTTGCAAATTAATCATCAGTATACATCAAAAATAGTCTAACTCAATATGCAGTTAGTACTTTTAATCTTGTATCAAACTTTGTTGGAAAGATTTAAACCTATCTATAGACATAGGCCACTCCATATATATTAGCCTGGGTTTCAGTTTGCACGTACTTTACAAGTCATCAGAGTGTACATATGGCCAAAAGAGTGCTTTTAAGAATGCCTGAATGATTGCTCGAAGTTGAAAATCATGCAAGTCTGAGGTCTTCGTTACATAAGGTACAGTAACCGTGATTCAGCCAGCCTAATCAGGATTTAGAGTTGGAAGAGAGCGCCGCACTGCAGAGATATTTTCACTGCATGCATTTCACTAGGAAAACCTAAGAGCTTGTCTGATTCCGAGCTCTGCACTGCACCGACGCAGAAGAGGACGTGCATTTCTTTAGCCCCTTTTCAGCACATACATTAACTGTAAATATCTCTAAGTTCGTGCCTGTGCTGTAGACAGCTGAGCTTGCAAAAAGAGCGTAATAATTGTCTCTTCGTGCAGAACCTGCACTAACTCAAAGATTATTCAGGTTAAGGAAGCCGCTGTAGACCGAAAAAAGACATGCACTTGTGCGTCGGGGTAGCACAATGAATCAGATCATCATGTAGCGCCTAGTGAAATGGGTAGAAGAAATAGGACCTGAATGCCCAAAAAGCATACTATAGTGTGTGCAAGCAATGATTCCTTATGTCATTTAATGCAATGATTCCTTATGTCCCTAGGAAGCCTCTATCGTTTACACCATATTCTAAATCTGGTAACTCACTGCTATAATGTAGCACGAGTATACGACATAACTCCCTATCCACTGTTGCTGAATCATAAAAGGCCTTCTAGGCCAGGCTGACAGGGCGCTTCGAGAGCCTGTCAGTGCAGAGCTGCTGGTGTGCTTCGACTGAAAGCAGAAGCAGAAAGCACAGCTGCAGGTGGGGAAAGGATGACAGGTTAGGGTATTTTTTTCATATTTAGTTCAGGGAGGAGAGGCCATGTGGCTTCCTATTACTGTTATGCAGATTTGTAGAGTGTACTATTACCTCAGAGATATCCAGGCACTGAGAAGCTGTGAGCCTAGCCAAACCTAGGGCTTAGTGGGACGGTCAAAAAGCTAGGTCTTCGGGTTCCAGCAGAATTCAAGAGGTGAGGGGGTGCTCTTATGTGTTGTGGCAGGTCATTCCATGGTTTAGGAGCGATGTAGGAAAAGACTTGAACACTGGATCTGGTTTGCTGTATGCATGGGATGTGTGCAAGTAGGAGTCCAGATGAGCGGAGCTTTCTGGAAAGTTTGTAAAAGCAGATGCATTTGTTGAGGTATAGTAGGCCAGTGTGATTTAGTGACTTGAAAGTATGAGTGAGGAGTTTGCGTTGTGCTCACTTGTGTATAGGAAGATATCACATTCAGGTGAAGTGTGATGGGATGTGAATGTGGAGTGGGAGGTTGAGAGTCATTCTGAATGGTGAGTTATGAATGGTCTGCAGCCTTCTCGTGAGTTTTTTGTTTATCTCTTAATAGCGGGTGTTCACATAGTCTAGCCTGCTTGTGACCAGGGTATGTGTGACAGTTTTCTGGGTGCTGATTTGGAGCAAATTAGAAACCTTCTTCAGAATCTTCAGGGTATAGAAGCATGAGGTGGTGTTGGTGTTCTCGTGTGCGGTCAAGTTGAGTTTGTTGGTGATGATGATCCCAAGGTTTTTGGGCTAGGTGGTGGGTGTAGGTGTATGAGCTAGCTCTGTTGGCCACCAGGTGGAACCCCACGGTGAAGTGCTTTTCCCAAAGATCATGATTCCTGTTTTTTCTGTGTTCAGCTTTAGACCAGTCTTCCTCCAAAGGGTGAATTCAGTCATGCAGGCGTTGAACTTGATCCAGATACTGTGCATTTTATCTGTGAGGGAGAGAATGAGTTGTGTGTCGTCAGCGTACAAGAGGAAGTTGAGGCTGTGAGAGCGGATGATGCTGGCAAGAGGGATCATGTATGCTTTGAAGAAGATCAGGCTCAGGGAGGATCATGGTGGAACTCCAGAGATGGGATCGGGGGTGTTCAATTTCTACAGTGTTAGGCTGACTGAACAGGTCTTTTGAGTCAGGAAGGAGCAGATCTATCAGAGAGTGTGTCCTTGGATTACGATGTCATGTAGGCGTTGGATGGGATGGGAGCCTGAGTCAAATGCTGCAGAGAGATCCAGGAGGATGAGGAGCGCCGTCTCTCCTCTGTCCAGGGTCATGCAAATGTCATCTGTAACAGATATAAGAGCAATTTCCGTACTCTGGTTTGGTCTGAGTCTAGACCAGGGGTCTTCAATCTGTGGGGCGCGACCCCCAGGGGGGTCGTGGAGTCCTGGGAAGGGGGGTCGCAGATTGTCAGGTTGCCTTAGTGGCGTCGGGCTGATTGAGGGTGCTCGCGGCGGAGGCCTAATTCACACCGAGGGGTGAAAAACAACAAAGCCTCATTAACAAGTAACAAGTACCTGTGAAGTACTCGTGCGGCTTTGTGTGTGTCCCTGAGGGTGTTTAAGTCCGGCTCACATATACGAGGAGGGGAAGGGGTGGGGGGCAGGGGAGGGTGGCTGGGGGAAGAGGCTGTAGCAGTGTAGCCCTTTGAGTTCAATGGATGTTGCGCGCCTGGAGCTGTGGGTCCCGCCTGTAAAGCACAAAGCACGAACCCTCATACCTGGCGCCTGTGCGGGAGAAATGTGCCTGAGAGCCTGTTCTTCAGGTGAGATATTGTTACAGCCTGTCCGCCCCCGCACCCAGCAGGGAGGCACAGAGATGCCCTCCCATGAGAGAGGAATAAGAAGGAAGAAGAAGCAGAGAGATACTGAAACCCCCCGCTCCCACCCTCATGAGAGAGGCACAGAAAAGGTGGGTGGATGAAAGGGTGGATGGATGAAGGATGGATGTATGGATGGATAAAAGGTTGCATGGATCTTGATGGAGGGATGTGTGAAAAGGTGGGTGGATGAATGATGGGTGAATGGATGGATGAAAGGGTGGATGGATGAAGGATGAATGTATGATGTAAGGATGAAAGGGTGGATGGATGGATATGTGAAAAGGTGGGTGGATGAATGATGGATGAAAGGGTGGATGGATGAAGGATTGATGGATGGATGGAAGGAAGGATGAAACAGTAGATGGATGAAGGATGGATGTATGGATGGATAAAAGGTTGCATGGACGGATGATGGATGGATGGATGTGTGGAAAAAGTGGGTGGATGAATGATGGGTGAATGGATGGATGAAAGGGTGGATAGATGAAGGATGGAAGGAAGGATGAAACGGTAGATGGATGTATGGATGGATAAAAGATTGCATGGATGAATGGTGGATGGATGGATGTGTGAAAAGGTGGGTGGATGAATGATGGGTGGATGGATGGATGAAAGGGTGGGTGAATGAAGGATGGATGGATGTATGGATGAAAGGGTGGATGGATGAAGGATGGATGGATGAAGGATGGAAGGATGAAAGGGTGGATGGATGTATGGATGGAAGGATGAAAAGGTGGATGGATGAAGGATGGATGTATGGATGAAAGGGTGGATGGATGAAGGATGGATGTATGGATGGAAGGATGAAAGTGTGGATGGATGAAGGATGGATGGATGGATGGATAAAAGGTTGCATGGATGAATAATGGATGGATGTGTGAAAAGGTGGGTGGATGAATGATGGATGGATGAAAGGGTGGATGGCTGTAAGGATGAAAGTGTGGATGGATGAAGGATGGATGTATGGATGGAAGGATGAATGGGTGGATTGATGAAGGATGGATGGATGGATGGATGTGTGAAAGTGTGGGTGGATGAATGATGGATGGATGGATGTGATGAGGTCTAACAGGCGCATTTATGGCTGTCGATAGTGGTTGATGATGAGGAGTGCCAGTTTCTAGAAACTTTTGTTGGAAGGGGGTCCTTAAGCCTAAAAAGGTTTTACAAGGGGGTCTCTGCATCAAAAAGTTTGAGACTGAATGGTGTCAAGGAGACTGAATGGTGTCAAGGAGTTGATGGTCGTTGAGGTACTCGGTGAGGCATCTGTTGATCATTTTCTTTAGGACTTTGACCGGGAATTGTAGTAGAGAGAACGGCCTGTAGTCAGGTTGAAGGGTCCATGGAGGGTTTCTCCAGCAACGAGAGGACAGTTTTGCTTTCCAAGCTTCTGCAAGGTCGCAGAAGAGGTGCAAGCATTCAGAATGGGTGTGAGCATGGTGTTGATGAGTTGCAGTCCTCTGGAGTAGATGTGCTGGGGCAGGGGTCTGATGCTGCCCATTTTGTGGATGTGACAGTTTCTTCTGGGGTAATGATAGGGCCATGTGGTAAGCATTGGTTCTTTGATGAGATCGGGAGGCGTTTGGCGGGGTCTGTCGTGTCTCATGATGGGGTTAAAGTTGCTGTAAATGGCATGAATTTGTTGCTCAAGAATTGAGAGAGATAGTTACAGAGGTCCAATAAGGGGGTGATCAAGTTGGAGGCGGCCAGGTGAGGTGAAATTCTTTACAATGATGAAGATTTCTTTGCTTCTGTTGGTGCTAAGATCAATGAAGAGCGGCATGTTTGGTGCTCCGGATCATTTGGTGGTAATGTCTCTGGGTGAGTTTTATATATTATTACTCCTCTGACCTTGCAATAGCTGCTGAAAGCATGTGCAGATAATTTTGGTGGCCATGCATAACATAAAATTATGGATAGATAGAAAAGTAAATTGGGGGGATGTTTTCACCTGAGGTTGACATCATAGACAACTGAAGCTACGCAATTGTCTACTTGATATCACTGAGAACTCCTCAGTGAAAGACATCCTCATCATCACTCCTACCCACCCCAACACCTTACAACCGCCATCCCTCCCACCACTCTACCTTCACGGCCCTCACCACCACCATCCTGAACATCCTTCTACCACCACCACCCTAACTGCAACTACACTAACATCCCTAACAACCACCAGCCTAACCACCACCTTCACTCTATGTACCACCCTTGCAGTAACCGCCCTCACACTAACCACCACAAATCAAACCAACACCACCCTATTCAAGCAATCACCAGTCTACCCTAACCACCATCATCCTAACCACACCCTAAACACCAACGCCCACCTCATGACCATCCTAAACACCACCCTATCACCATCACCCTTCCAATCTCTCTAAACACCGCCACCCTACTAACCAACACCCTACCCTAACCACCACCACCCTAAGCACTATTACACTAACCACCACCCTAGTCACCACCAGCACCTCCACCCTAACCACAACCCTCACCCTGACAACCACAACCCTCGCCCTAACCCCTATCCACCCACACCGTTACCACAATCCCCGATGAACCTACCACCAATACCACCCTATCACCAACACCTACCACTACCCTAATCACCACTGTAACTATCACCACAAGAGAGGCTGGTAATGTTTTGTCTTCCAAGTGTTATACAATTATGTACAATAAAAAGCACAATTGTAATTATCATAATTAAAATAGGTTTAGATTGCAGACATGAACAATTTTTAAACCTGTATGCGCTAAATTGTTGGCACATTGTTCTTGATTTTGAATACAGGCAATATACTTCACTTTAGCTGTATTTTTGCTCAGTGAACAGTACATTGCGTAGAATTTAAGGCCAGCCCTCTGTTGTAGATGCTTCCACCTCTGTGCTTGTTGCTTCACACAAATGTTTAATTTGCGACTAATACCACTGAGACGATATATACAGTGACCAAAGAGACAAACACTTACTGATGCCACCGTATTGATATCACGAAGAGAGCACGTGTCAAGACACTGTGAGGCTTATAACCCACCGTGCCTTTCACCAGCCCCTCCCCCCCCACCCCGCAGAGTGTTGCAGAAGTAGCACACGAATGCCCGTGGCTGTTATTCATGAGATAAGTCACAGGTCTGCGCCTCTTCGGGAATGTGAACTGCTAGGTGTCTGCTCGTAGGCAGAGGAATGGAAATAAACACGTCTGCTGTACTGCAAAGAATTTATTGAATGCTAAAAGGATGCGGCCCACGCTTTCGGTACAGTTAGCATTCATTTCAAAGTATAGCATAAAAATAAACATCTCAATAAAAGTGTGAGTTTATGCATATATATATTCGCAGCGCGATACGTGCATAATATTTCGCTCATTAGTAAACACAATGTGACAATTAATACATTTGTCACCTCATAAGTAACTGCTGTGGGCAGAGGCCTGCTGCCTACATTGTTTACTGCTGAAAGATGCTGACGGGCAGCGGGCACGTGCGCGCATCTCCATCACGGAAGGCTTTCGGCTTCTCTGGCATCAAATGGACTTATCGCAAAGAAACGATATCTTGATGGAAGTGTTGAAAGTTAAAGGGGAGTCAGAGGAAACGGTCCTGCCAAGGCCACGCCTCATACCATAGCAGGATTCTTTAAGAGTCACAGCATGTAGGCACACTGGATCCGACGCCCAAAAACAGGCGCTGCGGCCACCGTTCAAGCATTAGTTCCCTCAAATGGGACCTCCTGCAAGTTAATGTGCCGCATTACCAATTTGTCCAGAATGTTTTCTAGGAAAATACAATCAATTAACATGTCTCCTGTCGTGCTGGCAAGTGCACGGTAAAGACAGCATCTCCACGGATAATGCTGAGTCCACTCAATAGAGCCTCACATACCTAATGGCATAGTGGTTCTCCTTGCTTCAGCTCACCTTCAAGAAAAATGAACCCAAAAAAATGTTCAAACATTTAACATTCTCAAGTCCCCACAGCCTTTTCTATCCTCTTTCTGGTCTGGCACAGTAACTGCCTACTTAGTAGAGCCTCAACCTTGCAGCCAGCTTGTTACTGGTACATTCTCCTCAGAGCTGACCAGGCACCTAAAGTCCTGTAGAAACCTAAAGAGTACAGTAAGGGTGCAGTCTTAGCCGGTACAAGGATTTTTATTATTTTAAGTGTAAGTCCATTTGCTGCCTCCACCACCATTTCCCATCCCTTGCATAGCCTTCCAAGTGGTTCATTAGGAAGGACCCTTAAGGCACACGGACTTGTTAAACTGATTGCTTCCTTGAAATGGTAAAACGTTACTTTGTTTAACACTGCTATGTGAAGCTTGGGAGTAGATTACGGAAAGCAACTAAGCATTATGTAAAGAATGGCCAAAGCTTAGAGTGGGCACAATTATCAAGTACCACCATTATATAACTGAGAGGCAAATTTATATCAAGATGGGTCAAATATGTCAGGACTGGGGCACTAAATACCAGATAAGGTAGAAAGGTGTCAAGAATGGCCACATTGTCAAAGATGGACTCGTAGTATACATGCATAGGCTTGCTGTTGCCAGGAATGCCCACTAGAAGTTATGCTATGTTATATAGTTTCTTTTGAGCACTAAAACACTAGAAAGTTTATTGTGGTAAAAGGGAATGTAACAACAATGAATAAGAAGCTTCTAAAATGATAGGTCTTTATGGCAAAGATAACAGAAGAACTTGAAAGACTTTGGGAGCAAGGACCATCAAAGCGGTGGCCATCAATCCAGGATCTGCTAAACCAGAGGACCGCCAAAAGATAGGCAGATGCTGACCTAAATAAACACATGAAGGAGTAAGGAATGAATTCCTTTCATAATACAGCCAGAAGAATAACTATATTGCAAGGATGGACTGCCATTATGCCTCGGATAGTCAAAATATTGTCAACTATGCCCAAATAGATCAGTGGTGGGCTACTATCATTTCTCAGATATCCAGAATATTACTGAAAAGCATGGTATATGTCAATGGTTGACCACTACTTTGTCAGGGATAGCCAGAATGCATTTAAGAATGCTCACAGACTAGCCAATAGTCATTGTCATAAAAAATAGCCTTAGAGCCCGACCTACGGGCTATTATAGGCCCACTCCAGCTTTCAAGGTCAGAGCCGAAGACAAGGGCATTTAACTAGGGAGCAGGCCTTTAATAGCCAGTACAGCCCTCTAGGAGGGTTCTAAGGCTATTAGAATATTCGGCACCTAGAGGGCAGAAAGTTCAAATTACTAAAAACAAAGGCATTTCGGTGCCCAGGGGGGTGGGGGGGGGTTGTTAAATCCACTCGGGCTTCAAGAGGTAATTGGAATGTTGCTTTGCAGACTTCTACCAGCCGTAGGTGCCCAGAGCACTCCACTGTATTCAATGGAGTGCTCCACATTCCAATGTTCTAATTGCCAGTAAAGAATACCTACAAAGAATAATAGAAAAGGCCTGTATCAAGTCAGAGACAGTTTGCCACTATGTGGCAGATCTACAATATGCCAGAATTACCAATGAGTAGTGAACCTCCTCCGCCAAACACATTATGTGTGCACTAATTAAGGCAGTCACGAATAAGGCCAAGCGGTTTGTGAATCAGGACCTTGGTGCATTCCCTATTCCCAATCTTTATTACTCACAATTTCATGTATATAATTGCTACTTGTTTAATACATAAGCTGTTAATAGGGGCAAAGTGAACAATTTAAATTAACTCTCTCTTTGGTATGGTTTGGTTCAGCAAAGACATCTAGATTCTACTATCTAAGACTTTTCTATTAAGTGCAGTGCTAAGCCAGGCAAATAACCATGATAAAATTAACTTGGGTTCTCACATATTTTCTGATCAATGTGATGTCTTCATTTATTAGACAAACATCCATGCCTACAAAACTGATTTTTCTTAAAAACAATTCAAAATGCACCAATCACTTGTAGTGAGATGAGATGCTCCAATTCAGACAGCGATACTGCAGCTTATTAGAAGCAGGACTCTAATTGCATTATTAATGATACTGGTTGAAGGGGGCGTGGCTTGGCTGCAAAGAGGAATGGCCACACTCTAGAGCGGCTCCACCGGCCGGGCAATTAATCCGGAATTTATCCGTTCAACAGGCGCTGTTTTCTACACCCAAAAGTGTGCGATAGCCTACAGGGGTGTTAAGAGACGGTAAACGACCCGCTTGAAACAGCGGAGCGCTGAGGCGGACAATCCGGACCTCGCCGGGACCTGGAGCCTGAGTCTCTGGGACGCGCCGTGGCCTCGATTTTGAAGTTCCCCCGTGAGCCTGCTAGCGGACGCGGCAGAAGAGGGGCGGGACTGATCGGCTCCAACTGGACGACCCGCAGGTGTAGCGGAGTGTGCCCGGGAACCGGACAAAGACAGTGGTGGGTGCCGGGTGTGTCCCAGGAGAGGACTGGATGCAGTGGAAAATCCCGATGTGGGAGACGGCTGCCAGACTATAATAGCGGAGGTGCGTGAGGCCTCAAATGATTGGATGGCGGTGCGAGGGCCATCGGCCATAAAGTGAGGTGAGGCACGACCCCGGCCAGCGGTGCCTAAGGCGGTAGAAGACGCTCAGAGATATCCCGGTCCCTGCGAGATGAGGGGACCCCATTGAGTCCTGCAAAGTGTGGGAGCCGCCATTTTGACTTGACTGCCAGGGGCTTAATTGCGGAGGCCTGAGCTCCTCACACAAGGCGACTGCATCGCTGCTGCCTGCTGCCTGAGTGCGGGTGCGCCGCAGATCCATCCTCTCCTCACGGCGGCAGAATAGACCAGGTAGAAGGCACCACACTCGCTCATGCCAGTGGTTGGGGGGCGAAGTGGATGTGACCACGAGGGGAATTCACGCAAAAGAATAGAAGCTGGGAAAGCCAAGAGCCGCGCCTACCTCATCGACACAGGCACGAGGTCACGAGGGAGAGGAGTTGGCCTAACGGCTAGGGCGCTCGACCTCGGACCTGGGGATCTGGGTTCGAGTCTCGGTAACAACGCCAAAACACTCCTGTGATTCTGGGCAAATCACTTAATCTCCCCGTGCCTAAAATGAATGCGTGTCCTCATGTAACGTAACTGGTGCTATGTAATTCGCGCTATATAAAACTCTAAAAGAAAGAAGAAGAAGAAGAAGAAGAAGAAGCTCCCACCATGTGGTGCGGTGCAGCTTAGGCAGAAAAGAAGCTACCCAGTCGCAGTGAGACGTGAAATAGTGGTAAAGTGGGAGACTGGACCGCGGCCCTGAATAATCCAATGGCGACACGATAAGTTGGCACATAGCTTGGACTGGAAAGTGGGAAGCACACAATAGCGTTGAGCCACGGGTGGAGCGTGGAGTCGAGGTGTGGTAAGGCTGTATACGCTCGATTGGGTGGGGTGCACAGTTTAAATATCACGGCGTCCTACCACGCTAGCAGCACGAATCTACCGACGCATCAGAGGACACATTGGTAACGAGTGCGTCTTCCGTGCGCCTGGAAGAGAGCGGCACCAAGGATGGGAAAGCCTGACACTAGACAACCCCGGCTCAATTTTGAAAAGAAGACAACGAAGGGTCCTGAAACAGACAATGGCTCGCAGGGCCAATCGGAAGATACCGCACCATCTCAACCACCACCTGACGACATTCGTGAGATGTTTAAGGACGTAAAATCTAGTCTACAAGCCATAGATGCCAAGATGGACACCCTGGCCACCAGAATGGACGGGATAACTCGGAGAATGGATAAGCAGGAAGGCCGAGTGAGCGTATTCGAAACTAGAGTGACCGAAACGGAGGAGGGCCAGACGGAGATGGACAAGAAGCTAAGGAGCCTGAACTACAGAGATCGCGACACCATATTGCGTCTGGCAAGGGAGATATTCAGTATGATGGAAACCACTTGGCACTGTGTCCTGACTTTACACTCCAGGTGCAAGCTGCACGAAGAGAGTTGATTCCCGCCCAAACAAAATTTCAGCAAATAGACGCCAAATACTCTCTGATATACCCGGCCAAGCTGAGGGTGCAAGGGAAAACCTACGTTCTTTACAGATACAAGAGCAGCGCTCACGTACGCTAAACAGCTGGCCAAAGACCACAAAAGGCAGGACGCGGCGGAGAAACGGAGTGCTGATAACAACCTCCGTGACAATGACTGAACAGGGGAAGCCAGATGTCCGGGCACGCAGATAAGTACTATATGTTGCAAGTAATTTTGCTTGGGCTGTCACCGGGGGGAGGATTAGCTAGGGAATGCACAAGACAGTCGGAACTGTGTTTTTCTAAGGGTCATGTTTGACGTAGGAGTAAGCAAATTGATACATGTTTGCAGTGGTTCATTTGGGCGTCCGGAGTATAGCGTCACACTCCCGGCCACCCTGCCAAAAGAGCAGGGGTGCCTGTCCAGCCGACCCATGTACCCCACTGGGATGATTCCTGCAAGTTCACTACTGTGGATCTTTTGTTTGCAGTTCGCAGGGATATGGGAGGGTGTATCACAACCTGATTGGGGGTTGGTGTGGGAGGTTGGGGGGGTGGGTATTGTTTTTCTTCCTCGTATTTGTTCTGCCTCATACTGTATGGATATATATGCAACTGGTGTCTTTACATTTTGGAGGGACCCTGTGTCCCGATGGTTCCAATGGATGGTTTTATGGACACGGCATGACAAACTGCAACCTGGGTGCTCCTACACAGGATTTTAGAATGCATTCACTCAAATGCATGTCCTGGAACACAAGGGGGCTCAATGACCGCAGGAAGGGGAGACTGGTCCAGGCCTATCTGCTGAGACACCGGGTGGATATATGCCTTCTCCAAGAAACACATCTACCCACGACAGCAGCATGCACTCTTAGGAATAATAGGGGGCGAGATACAGCTGTCCAGCTATTCGACATACTCCAGAGGTGTGGCCATTTGTATACGTAGAGGGCTGCAGTGGAAGACGCATCAGACAATAGTGGATAGTGAGGGCAGATTTGTTATTGGACAGGGCACGTTATACGATACCCCCACACTGATAGTCAATGTATATGACCCGAACACGGACAACCCGGATTTCTTCCAGTCACTCAATCACAAGATACTAGAGATGGGACCAATGGCGATCCTATGGGGAGGGGATTTTAACGTAGCTTTATCCAACGCATTAGACAGGGAGGGAGTGACCCTAGAACACCACCCCAGGGCCGCGCAGACATTGAACGACAATATACGAGACCTTCATCTAGTGGATTCATGGAGGGCACTGTATCCCACAGTCAGGGAGGGCACTTGCATCACGCACCATAGGAGCTTGTGGTCACGAATAGACTACTGGCTTGTATTGAAAGATATTCATACCTGGGTGACTGACGTAGCACATTACCCTCGCACCCTGTCGGACCACGCACCCACTGTGCTGACACTACGTATCCCTGAACAGTACATTCAGCCCTTCGCCTGGCGATTCCCGTCCACTGCACTGTTAGATCAGGTTTTCAGAGAAGGTCTGCGGGACAAGATAGAGGAATATTTTATGCTTAATGAAGGTTCAGTGGACTCGCCTGGTACGCTCTGGGAAGCTTTCAAGGTGGTCATCAGAGGGAACTTCATAGCGTTAAAAACTGGAGTATTAAGGGATATCTGGAGCAAAATATTCAGACTAGCCCATCCCGGCCACCACAGCGAAGATTAGGTCGAAATTGACAGAATTTCAAGTTGAGGCGGAAAGGGAGACAAACTATTTGAACAAATATGCGCAGGCGCGACGTTATGGAGAGGGCGACAAGGCCGGGAAGACACTCGCTGGCCTGTTGCGTGCCCCTACAGGCGCTGACTACATACCCAAATTAAAGTTATATAACGGTGAGGTGGCTAGGATGGCGCGGGATATCTTGACTACCATATCCAACTATTATCAGCAATTATACACGTCCAGCACGCGTCCGTCGTAGACAGACATAACAGATTATTTAGACACGGTGGCTCTAGCTTGGTTCAACGATGGAGCCAGGGAATACATGAACATGCCGATCACAGTTGAGGATATACGGCAGGTAATTGGAGGAATGCCATCGGACAAAGCCCCTGGGGCGGATGACCTTACGGCTGTTTTCTATAAGGAATACACTGACATACTGGCCCCTCGTTTACTGCAGGTATACCAGGAAGCAATGGAATCGGGCGAGCTACCCCCCACACTGAGAGAAGCAATGATCATAACTTTGCTCAAACCTGACAAAGATCCTGCCTCTCCTGACTCCTACAGGCCCTTGTCCCTAATCAACCTGGACACCAAGATATATGCAAAATTATTGGCAAATAGGTTACAACCAATGTTCCCGCAGATAGCGCTTCTGGACCAGTCCGGATTCATACCAGGGAAGTCGACGTCGCACAATCTGCGCACGCTATTTGGGGTATTACATTATTTAGCTCTTCATGTACAGGCAGTGGCGGCACTATTGGACGCCACTAAAGCCTTTTATTCACTGGAATGGAAGTTCCGTTTCAAAATATTGGCCCGCATGGGACTTAGCCCACCTTTTATTCAGCAGATTCAAATATTATATTCCAAACCAGTGGCGAGGGTGCGTGTAAATGGACAGGTATCGGACCCTTTTGACATCACTCGTGGCACAAGGCAGGGATGCCCTCTGTCGCCATTGCTCTTCGCCATCGCAACTGAGCCCCTGGCAGCGAGGCTCCACCAGCAGCACACGCACAGAAGCATTGGATTTACGTCCCGGGGCCTTTTAATCTCCATGTACGCTGATGATATGACTAGCTATATGACCAATCGCAAAGATAACTTTGACGTAATAATGAGGGAACTGATTAGGTACGGGGGTCTGACTGGGATTCAAATTAACTGGACCAAATCTACAATACTAGCACTCACCGCAGAGACAGAACCTTTCACAACAGAATACCCTATTGAATGGGTGGAATCGGAGACAAGATATTTAGGAATAACTATAAGTAGATCCACGCAGGACTTGTGGCTGGCTAATTATGGGAAAGATATAGACTGGATTGACGCTAAGGTTAAAAAATGGAAACGACTCCTCCTGTCACTGTTAGGTTGTATAGCAATCACCAAAATGGTTCTGCTGCCTAAATTGTTATATTTATTTGTTAATATACCAATGCCTCCTAATACGCATTTTTTCCGACGACTCAGGACGGCCGTGTTTGAGTTGGTATGGGCCGGCAGACAGCCGGGTGTTGCCTGGAATCTGCTGACGCTGCCCTTCGCGCAGGGTGGACTGGCTGCCCCGGACTTCGAACTATATGTGTACAGCGCACAGGCGCAGTTTCTGCATTTTTGGTAGCACCCAATACCGTTCCAACCGCATGTGGCAATAGAGATGGACAGAGCCGCACCAGTCCCGCTAAATGCGGCAGTATATCAGGCCTATAAGTGACCGCAGCAGGAAATTGACACGGTAGAAGTAACACGATGGGCATGGCTTAGAATAGCGAAACGTGAAGGAATAAGGGAACTTTATGCTCCATCCATGCCATTGGGGGGCAATCCACTGTTGACTCCACTCACGGATAAGGCCACGACTCAGAGGGCGGAAGCGCATGGATTGGTGGCAGGTAGGGTCCTATTTCCAGAGGCCACGTTTTTGACACTGCAGGATATGTGCAAAGAGCTGATACCCACAGCATCAGACACACTATTATTCTATGAACTTAGTGCAGCATGTAGGGCGCGGTACGCTGAATTCCCCCAGGAACCACAGACTCTCCCAGCATTGGAGAATATCCTCTCTAATCCATCTCCCAAGAAACTGATCACACGCATATATAATGAAACGCAAAAGACATCACCCAAAGCAAATTAAATCTCGAGGGCAGAATGGGAAAATGACACTGGATCACTAATCACGGAAGAGCAATGGACATATTGTTGCACTCAGCTAGAGTATCTATCGCCGAATTACCAGCTTAGGCTAATACATTTTAATTTTTTACATAGAGTGTACCACACGCTGGTGCAATTGCATCGAATGGGCATTTTGGAAGACACAAAATGCTGGAGATGTGGACATCAAGATGGTACGTTTATGCACCTGGCAGGGTCCTGTAATCTGATATTGGGTGGAAGTGGTCCGGCACATTGGAGACGTTATTAATGCAAAAATAGAGCTCACACCGCTGCTTGCGCTGTTGAGTCATGTTCAAGGGATTCCGTGGGAGGATCGCAGGTTGGTGTCAATGCTATTACTATTGGCCAAGCGTCAGGTAGCGATTCACTGGAACAAAACTAGACCACCTACAGTCCAAGGCTGGCTAAACTCAGTCACTTATTGCAAGGACCAACTGACACGATATTGGGACCTGATGCCCACTAGATCCCGCCCAGAGGATATTTGGGGGCCCTATGTAGCGTGGCTGGAGGCGGGGTGTGTGGACAATTGTCTGGTGGATATTGTCTGATCTGTGCGTTCAGTGGGTGGTCGAGCTGTGAAGGGTGGTAGAGGCAGGTGCAGTCCAAACTTTGTTCAGTATCTGTCGGATTCGGAAAGTGCAAAATGTTATACTGGATACATGTATTGGACAAAACTAGATACACAGAGGTAGAATGTATGTCACACTCTAGGCAGATGTAGGCAGAAAAGAAATTGGGGGGTTTTAAGGGTACAGTTTACTTATATAACAGGAAGACACAAGAAGGACACATTTGATATTCTTTGTATTTTAATTTTATGTACAAGGCACTGTTACAGTATTTTTTCTTTTTGATGATGTTGGTCTAAATCTTTATTTTGACCCCGTATGATGAAATGTTCTAAGAGAAAGCAACTTTCAAGGCAATGGCTCATACATGTTTCCTGGCTTAAAGCTCCTGAACTTTATTGTAGATTTCTATTGAGTTTCTTCTACAATTCTTCAAAGGCAATAAAGTCACTTTTGTAACCTTGCTCTGATATTTCCCTTTAACTTTTTCCCTCTTGTCTTTCCCTGTTTCCCCTTAGCTTCTGAACATCCACATGCGTGTCCCCTTGGTAGATTCTAAATGGAATGTTGGACAGGCAGTTGGTGTTAGAGAATTTTATGTGGCGAATAACTGTCATTACCAGGAGGAGGAGCTTTGTAGTGGCAACCTGCAGATGTTGTATTACTAAAAAAGAATATTTAACTTAGAGATAGTGTGTCTTATCTTTAATAGCCACTCAATAGCATTTGGTGTTCCATTTCAGAGGTGGTTCTGTTAGATCTTTATTCTTAACATAAATCCAAGAGCATATATTTATTGACTGATAAGCAATAATCATTTCTATGACAGTTTCTTGAAACAATGTGCTCTGCTTCACACTTATAAAGATGATAATTAGCTCACCTCAATGGGACAGGCAGAAGTACAAAATGGTTAAAGAGAGAAAATGTCAACTTTATAAAAGTTGCATTTTCAGACCTGCAATTTAAAAACCAACATCACTAAAAGATGTGTTTTTTAAATTGTGAGTCCAAAGACACCAAAGACAGTTTGTGAGCACTGTAGTAGTGTTTGATGGGAATGTTAGTTTCTGTGCAACCCAGCACTGAGAACGGAGGACGTCACAGGGTATTGAACTAATCAAGGGTTTATTTGGCACACATGTGCGAGTAGGATGTACAGAAGAGTCTGGTGGGCGGTAGGTTGATTCTTTTTTGTGGCACACGGAAGAAGACACGTATATTTGGAGCCACCAGTTTCGGTAGCGAGGTAGAGAAAACACAGTTTTACTTTTACAGATGTCAGAACAGCATGGGGAAAGGGGACAGCATTTTCACGATATCATGCCTTTGCTTTTTAGTTACTATCACTTGGGAATTAAGTAGGATGGATTATAGGGAACTACGTTTTGATTTCAGGGTG
The DNA here is from genome assembly GCF_964261635.1 of Lissotriton helveticus. Lineage (NCBI taxonomy): Eukaryota > Metazoa > Chordata > Amphibia > Caudata > Salamandridae > Lissotriton > Lissotriton helveticus. The sequence goes on along the minus strand of NC_136063.1, from coordinate 1,787,996,741 downwards.
TTTATAGGAATAAGGGGTTAGGAGAGGACTCCAGATCACTTTGATTAATTTAACATGAGTGTAGGAGAGTAGTGTCTGCTTCCTATGCTTACCCGCACTGTTTGCTGTGATTCTCTGGTTTTTCGACTTTAGTCTGACTGTGGCCCTGCTAATCAGGCCCACAGCCTAGCTGTTCTCTCTCTAAGTTGATACCATGTACTTTATGTACATACCAGATTGGTTACTGGGTCACCCTTGTGAGCCCCAATATAGTGTACCCTAGGTACCCAGGGCATAGGTGCACCCTACGCCTACCAGGGGCTGCAGCATGTATTGTGCCACCCCTGGTTTGCCTTCCAAACTGACACCACAGGTCTGTTCACACAGCCTGGGTAAGGTGGTGTAATCACCCCGTACTTAGATATAGTATACCTATACCTATATACCTATATAGACACATATACACCACTCCTAAGGCAGACCTAGACAATCTTGGATGTAGATTGCTTGGTTTTATGTGAGAGGGTGCCCTGGCATGAGTTGAGCCCCTTTGTAGCTTTCGGAACCATCTCCTTATAGCTGTTCTATGATATAGCCATACCATATACTCTTAAGTGCAGTATAATCCTCGTGGTTAATGCTAACTTTGGTTTGGCTTTATCAAAACATGTCGTGTAAGGTGTCAAACACTTTGGAATTCTAAACCTCCCCCCCCTTCCCCATCAGTCCTGGTGACAGGGGTAGCATTCCACCTTTCTAGAGGGAGAAGACATGTAGGTACTGGTTTACCCAGTTAAAGTTAAACAAAGCCTCAGCATCACAAAATGGATGCTGCTGCCACAGAAACAGGTCTGCCCTCCTGCTGCTGGACGAAACTCCGGCAGGGGAGGCCTGGACAATAGGTTTCCTGTCCAGGGAGGTGCAGGCACCTCCCCAGACAGGTTTTAGTGTATTGGGGCAGGGAGGGTTGCAATCAGTGAATGCTTTCCAAACACTGACTGGGGCATACAAGGTGCTCTATGCATTTTCCAGTTCAAACCGGTTGCTGGGGCACTCTGCCCCAGCTCTGGCGTGAAACTGGAGAAAGGAAAGGGGTGTAACCACCCCCTTCCCAGGTCCACCCATAGAAGGAACCTTAAAGGTAGTCCAGCCCCTAAACTTAGTATAAGTATAGGAACCCAGTCCCTAGGACTTTAGATTACCCTGGACGAAACTCTGAAACATATATCCTGGACCTTCAACATTCCATTTCGACTGGAAGATGGAAGATATCTCCCTTGTGGTCAAGGAGTGACCACCCTGTTCAAACAGGTACCAACAGCAACTTTGCCACTCTGCATTTTTGAGGCTCCCGCCGGATCCCGAAGAATCTGCGACAAAGGACACAGACTTCCACACATCGCTGACCCTGACCTTCCATCACAGCGAAGCTGAGACCCATGGCGGACACAAGAGACGGGGGACCGGAACTCCTGAACATCCTGCATTTTGCAAGCTGCACCTACTTCACGAGGTATCTTGAAGTTGTGCATTGGGGTACTTGAAGCCCCAGACCCGAGCACCATTTGCACCGAAGCTCAGAGGCCCCCACTCCACGAGTATCCTGTGGGCCCTGATATTGCATTTCAGCTTGACGCGTCTTTTCGGATCCTTGCCCATTAGCTAGTGAGCCCCCGAAGACTTTTCTTTGAATCTAACTCGCTTTCCTGGTTGATCCAGGCTTGCTACAACTTCCCTGCAAAGGAGAAGTTTCTCAAATCTTGCTGGTCTGCACCGAAGCCCATCTCGACTTCCTGCGTGGGTTGCATTTGCCAAGGCTTGTTGGGTCCAATCTGGATACTGACACCGCAGTCAACTAGATCCTTTGTGGGACAGCTCAAATCCAGCTCCTGGTTGTCGTCGACAAATCCTGGTTCTCTTGGCTGAAGAGAAAAACTTCACCTTCTCACCTGAAATCACCCGACATCTGGTGGCATCTTCCTATCGCCGCCCTGGTCACTGGCAAGTGACCCAGACTTTGTTCCTTCTGCTTTCAGGTTCTACAGATCTTCGATCCACCCTTGGATCCACCCGGACACTTTTCCTCTGGTCGCCTGAAGCACTTCTTTGCAGATCTCCATTGAAATCGAGGATAAAACCCGACATCAAAAGAGACCTATGCACCCGGCATCTTTGGGTGAGGTAACACGAGTAATCTGGTAGTCTCGAGGATATTAGCCCTCCTAGTGTCTAAGTCCAAAAGGGTTCCATCGTAGTTTATTTAGAAGTGTCCTTAAATTGTAAATTTGTAACTTGTTTGTTTCCCATAAAAAGTCAATGGTAACCCGCGGCTGTGTTTAGTCACTACACGCGTCTCCCATGGGCCTTTCTACATCCTAACATTTGGTTGTTTAGAGTAGCTCCAGCGATTCCATAGGCCCCAGGCCTGCTTTCTAATTCTCATGTGGTTCTTATACCACTTTTTTAGTATATGGTTTGTGAGGCCCCCTAGGGCAAAACGTATACTGTGTAACTTATCATATGCCAATTATGTAACTTGTATTGTACTTTTACCTCTGACCTCATAAAGAGTGCAGAGGGGTTGTGTTTAGAATAAATATATATATAATTGATATATACCTTGTGTGGCGTGCTTTCATTTGGGATTATAATTTGAAAGAATGAGTGACTTTGGTATCAAAGGCCTGGCCTTCAGGTGGTTGCAATCCTTCCTGTTGGGAAGGACCCAAAGAATACAACTTGGGGAAGAAACATCTGTAGTGGGGACGTTAGAATGTGGGGTACCTCAGGGCTCGGCCCTGTCCCCACTTCTATTTAACCTATACCTGCAACCTCTGATTGCTTCCCTGGCGCGCATGGGCTGCACAGTATTTAACTATGCGGACGACACGCAGCTGTTGCTGAGTGTCGATAACACAATTGCCGCACAACTTCACACCCAGAACATCTTGAGGTACACGGTCCAATGGATGACAGAAAATCTTCTAAAAATTAACCCAGATAAGACGGAGGTATTGGTGATTCCATCTGCCACCTCACCATGGTGTGACCTCTACTGGCCAGCAGAGTTAGGCCCGGCCCCAAAACCAAGCCTGAATGTAAAGAGCCTGGGGATTAAACTAGATTGCGACCTATCAATGGTCAATCAGATTTCTTCCGTGGTGAGTAGCTGTACCAACATTATCCGACAGCTACGGAAGCTAGTACCTGTCATCTCCCAATCCATGCTACGTTCTATTGTCGCAGCCACCGTGATCTCGAGGATAGACTACGGAAACGCCCTCTACCTTGGCCTGCCAAAAACCCTGACTAATAGGTTACAGGTCATTATGAACGACGCTGCTCGTCTCATTTTTAGACTGCCAAGACGATCCAAAGCATCTCCCCTGCTACAGAGCCTTCATTGGCTCCCTATTAAAGAGCGAGTGGAATTTAAAAATCTGTGCATAGCCCACAAAGAAGTTTATGGTTTGGCGCCTGCATACATCAAAGACCGCATGGTGGTGTACAGTCCAATGAGAACTCTTAGATCTTCAGACTCTCAACTATTGGTCTGCCCCCGGTACAAACTTGTTACCAAGGGAGGAAGAGCCTTCTCTGTGCTAGTTCCTCAGCTATGGAACACACTACCTGTGTCGCTGCGCAGGGAAGAGAACCTCCTACGCTTTAGGAAGGGTTTAAAAACACTATTGTTTAGGAGGTCTATGAATGCTATTTAGACTAGTGGATGCCTTTTTCTGTATTGCCAAGTTGTTGTTTGTATCATCGATTTCCGAGCGCCTAGAGACCTGTAGGTGATTGGGCGCATTATAAATCAAAAATAGCAATAACAATATAATTGGTAAAACAACTTGCTTAATTCGCTCTCTGAAGTCTTAGCCTGAAGACTGCTTGTCACTGCTACCCCTAGGATAGCTTTCTATAAGGTTGACTTTACAACCACCATCAATAAGGGTCGATTAGACTGTTGCAAGGTGCCCACTAGAACTAGTGGACATCATGTGCCAGACTAACTTCTCACAATGAGAGTCTACCAGGGGAGTTTAGCAGAGGGTGGGTCATGGGACAATTTCTGGAGAGGTTTCTGTCAATGTTAATATTTACAGTCAGTTTATGCTTTGTGCTCTGGACTCATTGTTTATACAGTCTTTTTTGATTAATTACAGTACCCCTTAGGAAGAACTCATGAGAGTTCGAAATGCATTGCGTTTTTACTGTGCTGGCTCAAAGGAATGTTAAAAGCACGTATCTATGTTTAAGCTTATTTGGCGACATATGATATCTGAAAATGCGCAATAAACATTATAGTACCATCAGGCTCTCTCTGGAGTGATTCAATAAGCTGGGAGTACATGGATTACTTTACTGGATTTTTATGGAGTACTACGGTTCACTGAGAGAAACACGGTTTACTTCGGAGGAAAGTCTCCTCATTTCAGCAGTGCAGCAGCAGGGGTCACTAGTGTTGCCCTCTTGGAACTATCTTTGAGAAGCTGTGAAAAGGGATGGTCACATCACTGTCATTGACACATTTACCTGCAGTTAAAGCTAGAATTCAATTATCATAGAAGGGAAGGTGTGCACTCACCATTTCACTTTTTTGCTTTGCAATTTCCCGTCTCAAACATGAGTTGCACCCCACAAGTTCATCCAATGTTGAAAAAATTGGGCCATTAAAAAATAATCACCTCGAAGACAGCATCACATTTTATGAACTCGAGTGGTTTGCTGATAACATGATTAACTTTGGACTGTATACATGACATGACTGAAGAGGAGATTTATTAGAGGAAATTCAGTTCTGTTAACATTTTTATTTTATGTTACAATTTACTTCATACGGTTCTTTATGCAACAAATATTCGTAATATTTTTGTTTCAGGTTCATTTATTTATTGTTTATTATGAAAAGTTGGGATGTAGTTATTTTCAGTTTGGTTTATAGTTTTTGAGCACCGTAGTAGTGTTTGATGGGAATGTTCGTTTCTGTGCGACCCAGCACTGAGAACGGAGGAGGTCACGGGGTTTTGATCTAATCAAGGGTTTATGTGGCACACATGAGCGAGTAGGATTTATAAAAGAGTCTGGTAGGTGGTAGGTTGATACTTTTTTGTTGCACACTGAAGAAGAAACGTATATTTGGAGCCACCGGTTTCGGTAGCGAGGTAGAGAGAACACTGTTGTACTTTTACAGATGTCAGAACAGCATGGGGAAAGGGGAGAGCATTTTTAAGATATCGTGCCTTTGCTTTTTAGTTACGATCACTTGGGAATTAAGTAGGACGGATTATAGGTAAACACTTTTTGATTTCAGGATGTTCATAGGAATAAGGGGTTAGGAGAAGATTCCAGATTAATTTAACATGAGAGTCTACAAGGGGAGTTTAGCAGAGGGTGGGTCATGGGAAAATTTCTGGAGAGGTTTCTGTTAATGTTAATATTTACAGTCAGTATATGCTTTGTGCTCTGGACACATTGTTTATACAGTCTTTTTTGATTTATTACAGTACCCCTGAGGAAGAAATCATGAGAGTTCGAAATGCATTGGGTTTTTACTGTGCTGGCTCAAAGGAATGTTAAAAGTACGTATCTATGTTTAAGCTTATTTGGCGACATATGATATCTGAAAATGCGCAATAAACATTCTAGTACCATCAGGCTGTCTCTGGAGTGATTCAATAAGCTGGGAGTACATGGATTAGTTTACAGGATTATTATGGAGTACTACGGTTCAGTGAGAGAAACACGGTTTACTTTGATGGAAAGTCTCCTCATTTCAGCAGTGCAGCAGCAGGAGGCACTAGTGTTACCCTCTTGGAACTATCTTTGAGAAGCTGTGAAAAGGGACGGTCACAGCGCTGTCATGCACGCATTTACCTGCAGTTAAAGCTAGAATTCAATTATCATAGAAGGGAAGGTGTGCACTCACCATTTCACTTTTTTGCTTTTTAACTTTTTAACAATTTTTTTTTTGCTTTATAAAAGTGGCATTTGCAGACCTGCAATTAAAAAACCAACGTCACTAAAAGATGTGTTTTTTAAATTGTGAATCCAAAAACACCAAGCTCCTATTTTCTATCTACTCCCAATTGGAAAGTACACTTGTAAAGTGGTACAATGCAGCTTCAATGCTAACTTATGGGAGAGATAGGCCTTACTATAGTGAAAAACTAATTTAGCATATTTTCACTGCTAGGACATGTAAAACTTAAAAAGCACATGTCCTATCTTTTAACTACACTGCATCCTTCCCATGGGCCTGCCTAGGGCCTACCTTACAGGTGCCTTACATGTAATAAAAAGGAAGGTTTGGGCTGGGTAAGTAGGTGAACTTGCCAGGTCGACATGGCAGCTTAAAAAGTCACAGACAGGCTCTGCAGTGGCAGGCATGAGACATGTTTGAAGGGCTACTGGTGTCGGTGGCACAAACAGCGCTGCAGGCCCACTAGAAACATTTCATTTACAGATGCTGGGCACTTGTAGTGCACTGTACTAGGGACTTACTAGTAAATCAAATATGCGGATCGTGGTGGAGAAACCAAATGCCATTAAATTTTTGATACAGAGCCCAAGCACTTTAGCACTGATCAGCAGTGGTAAAGAGCCCAGAGTCCCGATACCAGCAAAAAGGAAGTTCAGCACACAATCAAAAACAGGTCAGAAGCAAAATGACAAAGGAACCCACACCAAAAAGATGCCAGGACTAACACTTTGTATCAGCCAATACAGAGGTTTTTATCTGTTGCACCAAAATAAGTGTTGAGTGAACCATATCAAATTGTTGCACCTGTTATTTGTTTTTCTTTTTACAGGCAAAGCTATACTAAGCTTAGGGGTGGCAGAACAGCCATCAGGATCCAGGAGCACCTCAGCGGAGAGTGGAAAACCACCACAACCACACATTCTGATCCATGTCTAGCTTTCAAACATATTGGTAAATGTTGCAGGTCCCCCTCTTCTTAACGAGGATAGCTGCTCATTCATACGGCTAACCATTATGGAAACAGAAGGCCACCATGAAATTTAAATTGTTCCACATATCTTACTAAAGAGTGAGCTACAATGCCTCTAAGGCCAGATGTTTAAGTCCGGGACAAAAAACATTTGATTTTCATTCATTCAAATAAGCTTTATTCAATAGCAAGTATCATAAAAGCAATTCACAGTATCAAAAACATTATCAATTCATCCTAATATTAAATTTTTTATAAATATTACAAAAAGAGATAAAATAGTAAAAGTCTTGCTATCGATGAATGACAGGGATAAAAATAACAATATAGACAGTACATCCGGGACGGCACAACTCCAACGAGTGCAGAATTAATACTTTGCTAAAACAAATGTCTCCACGATGACAATTTACAAAAATAGTTTGATTAACATTTAATGAGAGCATTCCTGTGTCTAAGTATGCACTCTGGGGCCTCAATGGCTAATTTGCCCAACTTCCTTATTTATTGCTTTAGTACGGATAATCCATGCACAACCCACTTGGCAAACAATCACGGGCCTGGAGGAATCTGTTTTCAAAATAAGTAAAGCCTCTAGGTAACTTCTAGTACCCATTTGTGTACATATTGGCTTAAGCCATCGGAGCCTGGCCTGTCTGTATGCTGGGCAGACAAACAATAGATGGGATAGAGTTTCCTGCTCAGCATCACAGCAGGGACAATTAGATGGAACAGAACTTATGGGGTCCCATTTTGACCTGGTCACGTTTACCGTAAGGGAACCAAATCTAAACTGCATATATAATGCCCTATCTCTGGGTTTTCTAATGAAATCCAGATAGGGTTCCAGAGAGCAAGCTGGCTTATGCTGAAGGAATTCCTCAGTTAGTCTATCTTGTCTGGTATTAATTAGGGACTGAAGGGAGACCCAATTCCAGTAGATCTTTTTTAGCTCGTTCTTGGGCGGGGGCAACTGAGTTGCCCAAGATTCGGCCAATCCCAATTCGGTCAACAGACCTCTCAATTCCCTGATCCATTTAATCCTTTTGTTGGTATCCAGAACAATCAGTTCAGCGAGGCCAGTCGCGTAATCCTGAAGTTCTGGGGTACGTCTTAGTCGTGCCCAGTACAGGAGAGGGCGAAGTCTCGCCACATCACTGAATGCACGTCTACCCATTTGATTTTCCTAATGTTTGATACGTGGCTCATCTTGAGAGAATACTGTGTGGAATAACGTAGGTGGATTCTCAAACTCCCCAATTCAAACCTCTGCAAAACCCACCCAGGGGTGAAATCAACACAGTAGCTACAACATTGTCCCGATTTCTATTTTAGAAAGAATGTAAAAACATTTTTTTTTCCAAATGCTGTCATTGAAAAAATTCTCTCTCTTAGAGAAATTATTCTAATCCAGCAGAAAGGGTTACTTACAGAGATTCTGTGCAGATTTTGCATCCAACACCCTTAGTTCTTTCACTTTTTTCTTTGTTGAAATAGGTTTTTCTTCTGTCTCTTCAATCTCTCTTTTCGCTGCAACAGAAAGTTAAAATGTAAACACTGGTGTTGATAAATAAAGATAATGCACACTTCTATGGTGACATATATGTAAAAGTAAACAACAACATTCTATATTTCATACAGTGAGCACCAAATGTTTTTCATTTAATTTTCTAAAATGTAAAAGGAATAGGTTTTTACGACAGAAGAGACGATCGATTTTAGTCGCAGGACGTTTGGGGCAAAGGCAAGTATGTCCGTAGGGACCATGCAGCTTCCACCTTTATTCCAGATGTATCTACTGTGTACGATTTCAGAAAGTCCACAAAAGCCTGTTGGCTTAAATTGACACCTCGCAGCGTCTCGGGCTGTCAGTATTTCTTTTAATTACATCGAGTGCTGGCATCCTGTGATTCAGAAAAAGTAGTAAAGCGTATTGAACTCAGAATCGATCTCTATAAACTTGCTTCGCAAGTTGCGCCATCAAATTGATCATCTGGCTCTAAGGCGCTTGGTGCTGGCCTGTCACTAAGCCTCTTTTTAGTCTGTGGAGCAATCGACTAATGTCAAGGAAGCGCGAAGAAAGAATAACGACTTCACCGCAGCTCTGGACAACCAACACAGCAGGAAGTGCATTGAAAGAGTGCACAGCCGATGAGATGGACAATGCCATCAGAGTCAGGGAACACTGCCCCCAGTGCACGAATCAGGACACTGCACGTTATAACACTACCCTGACAAACATACAAGCCAGCATTTCAGAAAAGCAAAGTTGGAGAAAATAAAAACAGGATAATGTATTTTCCCCATTGACTTTCCATTGAGAAGAAGCAATTTTAGGCAAGGAACAGACAAAAAAAGCAATTTTTGCCTCGAAAATCGTAGGTCTCCCGCCTGAATCGGGTCTATTGTCATGTATGAATTGCCATTCCGACCCAGCAATCTGCCTGCTTGATGCGACATCAGAGCCCTTGGGCCGTATGACAGGCAGAGCTCGGAAGCACAGGGCTAGAACTGCCTCTTTGAGTTTCCGAGCCCTGCTGTCAGAAAAACATGCATTGACTCAGAGATATTTCGAGTTAATGTATGCACTGAAGGCGCCAAAAAAGAAGCGCGCAGAGTCACATTGCGCTCGCGCAGAAACAGCCACCAGCTAAGAATCTATCACATAAATATGACACAGGAAAACCCTTCATCTTCGTGTTTATCTCCTTTCCAGTCCACATGGGGCAGCCTTTTTGCCCGAGAAAGCCAAGCAGTCAGAACGAATTATAGAGGATTTCGGGTACAGGGCTTCCTGCGACACTGCATGCACACAGAAGTGAATAAAATATAGTTTAATGTCTCAACAGCCTTCATGGAAATAGTCAGCCTTACAAACAGAGGTTCCTGCTCCTTTTCAATATCATAGTTATAAAAGTAATATTGTAATGTTTTCATTTGCCTGCCTTTATATGTCCATTAATCTCTACCATGAGAGTAACCAGGATGTGCTACAATGAAAGAAAAACAACAAACCAAATGCCAATACTGAGCAATAATTTCAACCGCTTTGAAAAATGGCGCCTGACCAATGAAGCAATGCGACCATAAGCTCATCAGTAGCTTTTATTTAAATAGCACATATTATTTTCTGTTTTCATATTCCAAATGAACACACAAACACATACCATAGACAACACAATTAATAGTTTTCAAAACTTGCAAATTATATAAAACGACCTACATGCAGATTTCTTAAATATCCTCAGCACACTTAATCCCACTCATACTTACTCTTATAAACTCCTTGCATTCAAACCAAACTCATCATACACCCAACTCATTCAACCAACAAACACTATAAACGTCCCAAGGGCCAATGTATTCCAGTCTCACTGATAGTGATAGGCCCCAAAGTACAAACCAAACAAAGTAATGGTTGAAACCCAAGTTTTTTGTGCACACTAAACCCTCCTAGGAAGTTCACAGTTTTATAGAATCATTTCATAAGTATGCACACTATAACCAAAACAAGTTTAGCAACTTAGCACATATAAGTATCTTGATTGTCTGCTTATTTCAACCAATTGTGTATTGTTTGATTGCATCCCAAGCTGAACTCTGAAAATCCACTCTGGCAATTTACTGAATGGAGTAGAGCGATAGGGGATGGGGGAGGGGATAAAAGGACACCAAAGATCAAAATGTGGGCAAAAATGATCAAACCATCAGGAGTTTCAGACTGGTCCTCAGGACATAAGGAAAACTTTTGGGAGGCTAAGGAGGATGTGGCTGCTTTCAAGCAGGATTGGCTGACTGATCCGTTGATTTTGTCCTGAAAGTAGACCTGGCTGTCCTTATGGGCACAACCATGATTTATCCCAGCAGAATCCTGAAATACTAAAATATTTTAGATCATTCTTTTCCACTGCTGCCTTTAAAACAAATAGCCTGTCTAACATATTTGAAAAAATTTGCTGTTAGGTTAATATTTGTCCCCCACCAAAAAATCTAGGTAGAAGACTCCCTAAAATTAACCTAGAATGGGCTAAACTGCATAGGTTGCTCTTTGAAATATGTGGCAGGTATTAAACCATGGGCCAGAGCAGATCATATATTCATGTTCCAGCCATATGCATCATTGTACTGATCAAAAGAGAAGCATTTTCTCACCTGGCCTCCTCACACTGGCAACGTTTAGCTTTAATTTCATGTATGGCTATGTAAATTTCCACAGCAGACTTTAGGGACTGCGTGATCCTTGGCAAAGTATTTCTCCACTCACACCGGACAGTATTGATTAAAGTGTGCGGAATGGGACACAAGAAATCTGTTACTACATGTGACATCTATTTTGTCTTTTGTGGCATAAGCACCTTTACAGGCACAGGCCAGACCGAATCACTTTGGATGCAGGAAGACAGGTCACTGAGCTAAAGGTCCCAGCACAGACCTTTTTATGACTTTGAGCTCTCTATTTCTGATTGGGCAACATGAAATTCCATGTTTGAATTTAAGTTCATTCATCTTGAAAATCAAAACACATTTCCCACTTTCGAAAGGTCTTCTAAAGTTGTTGAAATTATTTAATAAGTATTCTCCTCCGCTCTGCAATAAAACGAAAATCACATTTTGGGGGATGGAAAGTTACATAAACAGGTTTCACCCACGTTAATTTGAGCGAGCGTGGAAAAGCACAGTTGGACTGCAGATCATTTTTGGAGGTTTTGCTTCTGTCTATAATCGTGTTATTTCATTCCTCCGAATCTAGAGATGCACAAAACAATTTAGATCAAAATAAATGTAAACTCAATAAAAAGCAGACCTCTTCCCACAGTCTTCCTCTGATGCGCAAGAATTATCAAAATAAAGACAATAATACACTGTCAGACACATCCAGTAAACCAGTTATTTCTTTCATTTCTTCCCTCAAGGCCCCTCATATTAATGCACAAGAGAGGTAACTTCTCTGCCACAATAAATCTAGTCTTACTGCTCTTATGTTGACTGATCCTCTCCTCCATCGTCCGCCCATTGGTCTCCTGGTACCTGGCCCCCGGCCCTTAAGATGCACTTTGTGGCTCAGTTTATTAAACTGTGCGACAAGTCCCGTCTGCTCAATCAGTTGTCAAATGAAGACAAGTAATTCCCCATAAGGTTTGTATATTTTTAATGTCCTGAATACGATTCGACCCTTAAACCTACGTCCACAGACGCTGCTTCTGTCCACAAGCATGTAGGCATGTGAACGATTACAAGAGACCCGGCCAAGTACTAGTTGTCATTCTCGAATTCCCCGTAAAATCTAATTTGGAAACGGAGATTAATTAGGGATAACCAGAGACAGAAGAATGAGCTCCGGCTTGTCATTTTACACCCAATACCACTGCTGGTAACACTTTAAGATCAATGTAGGAAATTTACTTACTGCAGCATACAACAGGGTGTGCTAGATTGCAATAAAAGTCCCCAAAATAGTTTTTTTGCCAGAGAAAAGTATAGCAAATTCACTCTTTCTGCAAGCTCTCTCACTGAGATCAACTGCAGAGTGCCTCACTGATCGTCACTCAGCCCGACGTGCATAAACATCTACATGCCCCCCTCTTTGCCATCATCAGACAGCACAGACTCAACATAGTCTCCTACGTCGACGACACCCAACTCATCCGCTCCCTCACCAAGGACCCTGTCACCACCAGTCTCAGCTTTCAGACAGGAATGTTGCAACCTGGATGAGCAGTAGTTGCCTGAAGCTCTAATCGGAGAATACAGAGATCCTCGTCCTATGACCTTCCCCCACCGCTTGGGACGTGATCTGGTGGCCCACCATCCTCGGGAGCCCACCCACCCCCACCGACCATGCCCGGAACATCTGCATCGTACTTGATTTCTCCCTCTCCATGACTCAACAAGTCAATGCCATTGCCTCCACCTTTTTCAACACCAGCCACATCATTCGCAAGACCTTCAAATGGATCCCACCGAATCAAGAAAAACTGTCACCCGCGCACTCATAACACTGGCTCCCCGTCGAGAAGAAAGTAACCTTCAAGCTACTCACCCACACCTACAAATGCCTCCACAACACCAGACCCCAATACCTCAATGAGAAAATTTCCTACCACGCACTCAAGAGAACCTCAGATCCGCCAACCTCGCCGTTACCCAGCGCATCCCCAGAGCCAGAACTGGTGGAAGGGCCTTCTCATACATCGCGGCCAGGACCTGGAACGAGCTCCCGATCGACATACGAAACGCCCCCTCTCTGAACATCTTCAGGAAAACGCTCAAGACCTGACTCTTTGACTGAGCGGAGATGCTCAACCCCCCCTCCCCCAACCCCACCAAGTGCCTTGAGACCCCTCACGAGTGAGAAGCGCGCTTACAATTCCCTGATTTATTGATTGATTGATAGTCTTTTTCTGGACCCTATTTTTGCTGGCTTTAGGTCTCTGTGCTCTTTATCACTGCTAAACTGTAGTAAAGTGCTTGCACTTCCCATCTAATCATGTGCTGTACATTGAAACTCCCTATTTGGCCAACTTAAAGCAAATATGCTAGGGTGGGAGCATATGGCAAGGGGGAGTGGCCAGGTCATATGCTAATGACAATGATGCGTAAAGCTACTTTCACCAACTATATACTGGTAATCAGAGACACACATGGAACATTATTCAAGGACACGCCGGATACTCTATGTGCTTTCCCTTCCTTTTATAGCAATCTATACACATCTTGTGCACCGCAAAACATAGATATAGAGTCCTGCCTAGAGTAAATGGCGTTAGGCTGGTTCAGTGATATGCAAAGGGCATTTGTCTGCTGATATAGAAGACGATGAAATCAGCGAGGCATAAATAATAATAAGTAAGCTTATAAAGCGCACAGTTAAACTCACTAGTGTGTCCCCGCGCTGCGGCTAGACCTCGTCAAGAGCAATAATGTGACATAGCTAGAGGAGCACTTATGGGCGGAAGAGCCACCATGTCTTCAGTTTTTTCCTGAAAATAATTTCAGACGGTTCCTTCCGGAGAGCGAGAGGGAGGTCATTCCAGTGTTTCGCTGCAAGATAGCGGAAGGATCGGCCACCCATTCTTGCTCTTTTGATAACAGGGGTTTTGACCTGTCCAGTCCCTGAAGATCTTAGATGTCGGGATGGAGTATAGGGGGACAGTAGGTTTTGTAGATAGCCCTTTCCCCTGCAGAATACGGTGACTAACACACAGGGCCTTAAAAAGTATTCTCTCCCTCACTGGGAGCCAGTGCCGGGCAGCGAGGGCATTTTTAGAGGAAGTTCTCCTGGGCAGCATTAGAAGAAGGCGGGCCACCACATTCTGAATGCATTGAAGTCTCATTAGACACTTACTACTTGCTCCCAGGTATAGAGCATTTCCGTAGTCCAGATGGGAAGTTACCAGTGCATGGACTAGGGTTTTCCTCGCTGCCGCAGGAAGCATGTCTGAAGTTTTCCAGAGTCATTTCATTACTCCAAAACACTTCCCGGCCACAATTCTGGTGTGATTCTCAAATAAGAGCTTGGAGTCCAGCCACATCCCTAAGCTCTTGACCTGACTGCTGGGGAGGTGGTCGGGCCCAGAGTCTGCGGCCACCAAGATGAGGACCAGATCGAGGGAGCATTTCCCACCACTAAAACCTCAGTTTTGCTGCCATTTAATTTTAAACAATTATCCGTCATCCAGGAAGCCAGCTCCTGTAGGCAGGAAGAAAAGTTGATGGCTGCCTCTACTTGGGGTTGTGACAGTGAGACCACCAGTTGTGTGTCATTCGCGTATGACACAACACCGATTCCATATTTAGTAATGATCTCCGCCAGTGGGGCGATATAGCGATTAAAAAGAGTGGGGCTTAATATAGAGCCCTGGGGGACCCCTTGAGCAAACACCATGCTTTTGGAATAATGATGTCGCTGAGCCACCTGAAAGCTACGATCCTGTAAAAAGGACCTCAGCCAGTCAAGGGCCATTTTATCCAGCCGCCTTTCCTGAGGCAATATAGGAGTAGTGGGTGGGTTACAGTATCGAATGCGGCACCGAGGTCCAAGAGGAACAGAGCAACCGTCTGGCTCTCATCTACCTGTCTGTGGATTGTTTCAGTTGACAGTAGCAGTTGCGCGAAAACATGATTGGGTAGGGTGAATAGGCTGTGCCTGTTAATGTGGTCCATCAGTTGTATATTGACCACTTTTCCGGCTAGTTTCGCAAAATATGGCATGAGTGAGACCAGATGCAGGTTCTCCAGCTGACTCTCACTCACATTCGGCTTTTTTTTCACGAGGAGGATAATCGCTTCTTTCCAGCTTTTTGGGACCACTTCTGACTCAAAGGAAAGTTCAAGGAGGTTTCTAATATAGGGGACCAGTATTTCCAGGCTATCTCTCAGAACTTTCAAAGTAGTGGGGTCCCTATGTGAACCAGATTTGATATTTAAGGCTATGCCTTTGAGGTCTTCACAGGAGGGGAGCTCAAATCTGGAGAAGTAGTCTGCCTCCTCCACGTTGGCCCTCCCCCGCTATCGGAACTCCTATTACGTGCCTCATCCAGGAAGATAGTATAAATCCTTGCTACCTTCTCTGCAAAGAAGACTGACACCAAATTACAAGAATCAACGATCCAGTTTTGGAAGCCTTAGTTCTGGCTAGTGACAAAATGTCTTAGAAAATTGTGAAAAGTTCTCTAGAAGAGTTCTCAGCTTGTTCTACCCTACCATTGTAGTATGCGGCACCCGTTTTTCTTATTAGGGAGTGATAGTGCTTTAGACTGATTTTATATTCAGCCTTCCTGTAATATGAAAAGTCTTTACTCCATACTCGTTCTAACCCCTTGCAGGAAGTCTTAGCTGCCCTAAGTCCTTCATTAAACCACGGGCCGATTTTAACTGTCTCCCCAGTGCTCTAGAGGACCATGCGGCTACTGTATCTAGTGCCTTGGTAATCTGTTCATCTAATAAGCTAAAGGAAGACTGAATGTCTTAGCCACCCAGTGGGCCTCCCTGTTGAAGTCCGCGATTAAAGTTTGCTGTTGAGAATCTAGCCCACCTCCTATGCATCGCCTTTGCGCCTGATGTTTTAGGCATAGGGGTATTAGGTATCAGGGCACTAAAGGGAACCAAATAATGATCAGTCAAAGCCAGTCTCGCTTGCAGCGATGTTAGCTAACTTTAAAGAGCATTGAACCAATAGCTTATGAATGATGGCTATCCCGCCCCACTGGTTTTTTGTCGATCCAGTCTAGCAATCCCACAGGTATGTGGGGGGGGGGCTTGAGGATTTCAGGTGCAGAGTCCTCATTCAACCAGGTTTCTGTGAGAAACATAACATCTGGCTGATTGTCTGTTAAATGGTCATGAATTTCGAATTTGTGCTTCTTAGGGGATCTACAGTTGACCAGAATTGGATAAAATTTCTGATCTATCCCAGTTTTGTTTGCCTCTGTGCTATAGGGGCAGTAGGTACACTTCCGAGGTGTAGCTCCCATCAGTATACTGTGTCTGCATTTCTCTAGGATGGGGGGCATAGTGTGTGTAGTTGCTCTGAGGTGTACTTATGGGCTACTACTAACTGGGTACCGGAACCAGAAGTGCGTCCTAGCCCCTTCCTGGCCCTCTGCTCAATCGACAATAACTGCCGCGCCGGACCGGGAGTTAGCAGGTGAGTTCAAGTAGTTAAAAAACTGTGAAACACATTCAATTTAAAAACAATTAAGAACAGTGCAAAGTTTGTTATGTTTTAAAAGCGCATTAGCAAGTTGTCACGTTACCGCCACAAACGGGTCAAGCAGATCCTGTCTCTATCTGCCCTCACTAATGCAACTGCAATCTGGCAAGACCCTTAAACCTGGCAATCCGCCCAAAGATTTTCATAAGACATATATTAGTATGTTACTATCAATCATGAAAGTTGTATATCAGGAGGTGAAGATCTCTGGTATACTCCCATCCTCCATGAGGTTAGCAATGATTATCACTCTACTCAAACCCGGTAAACCTACGGATAATTGTGAATCTATCTGTCCTCTATCCCTTATCAACTGTGATGCCAAAATCCTAGCTAATCGCCTTAGCCTCCTAATTACATTTTTTGTTAGATTGGACCAGTTGGGTTTTATCCCTGGGCAAGCCACATTCCACAATCTGAGCACCTTGTGCTCGCTCTTGCAGGACATAGATCCGGATCGTACCACAGTGGCGGTGTTCGTTGACACCGCTAAGGCGTTTGGTATGCTGAGTGGGATTGTTTAATGATTGTACTCCGGCACATAGGATTCCTCCCTCCCTCTTTATCACGGAGTACCCTCCTCACTTCCCAACCAACTGCTAGGGTGAAGATTAATGGCACCAGTTCAGACCCATTCTCCGTTACTCGGGGCACTCAGCAAGGATTCTCTACAATTAGGCTTGAGCCACACTACAAGGAAATAATTGTTTTGACTCTGTCAGATAAAAGAGAAGTGGAGCCAAGATAGGCTTTCCTGGTGGAAGCTGTGTCCCCCATCTTGAAACAGGGGTGCCTGGGTAATTTTACAGTGAGGCAAATAGGAAGTGCTGTAAAAAGAGGTGGAGGCTACAAGAAAATTGTTCGGACTGGGATGCAGAATTCCTCTAATCACTGGCTAGTGTACAGGATATGTCTGGCACCTCCACAACCACCTCCTCAGGATGTGGGAAGACTCCATATTGGAAAGTGGATGATTAGTAGAGGTAAATGTATATCTGTCACTAGTGATAAGGTCACTAACACAGTCTAGTGCTCAGAATAGCTCTTAGAAAATTATTCCCATGCTCAACCGTTGGTAGCTGGCTGCGAGCAGGCAGGCTTAAGTTAAAAGACAGGAATGTAAAGCATTTAAGAAACAACAATTCAGTAAATATTTAAGGCAAAATGCACAATAAAATTCCAATACACATTTATAAAATTAGGTAATATTTGTATCTTTAAAATGACACAAAAATAAAAACATCCAATGTAGGGTACCGGTGATATTATTTTTTGAAGATTTAGCACTATATGTCACATAAAAACCTATAGCACCTATTGGGACATCTGGTCACACTAGACGGGGGAAAAGTCAAAGTTTCAAGCCGCCGCGATGGAGCCCTGTGGGGCTACCCCTCGCAGTAGGTCTTGGTCAAAGTTTTTACCTTCTGACTTACAAATATTTCTGGAGCTTTTCTTCCGGGTCCCTGGAAGATCTCAGCCAGTCTGAATTTGGTGAGAGATAGCCAGCTTGCCTTTCGACAAGCTCCTGGTCAAACTTGTGGAAGTCAGACCGCTGGATTTTTCCAGTGGGACAAACCAGGGATACAGGCCAGCTCGCGGTTGATGGTGGGTGGCTTGACTCATGTGGTTGGTCCTGGTCACCTCTCCTACATTCATACTTAAAAACTTTTACAGAGCTTTTTCTTGCGGGGTCCCTCGATGCTCTTCATCAGGCTGAATTCGATGAGGGTTCGCCGGCTTGGGTTTCAGCTTACTCCTGGCCCTCCAGAGCTTTTCAGCAGGACAAACCTGGATAGCAGGTAGGCTTGCAGTTAAGGGTTGCAGGCTGGGCTGGCTAGGTTGAGTCAGTCTACTTATGGAGCCTTTTTTGAAGTTGCTCAAAAGTTCTCCAAACTTCTTTAACTTTTCCCTGAAGTTCCCCAAAGGGTCCCAACGTGTCCATGACTTATTCCAGGGGTTTGGATGGTCCAATTTGGTCCTTGAAAGTTTGGGTCTTCAGTTTCCACAATCTACTTGGACAAAACCCTTACAAATACACTGGTAGTACTACAAGCTGAGGATTCTTGGTGGTGATGTTCCAGGTGAGCTCTGTTAACCTGTAGCTTGCAGGGAGTCCACTCGTTAGTCCTTATGAAGCAAGGTAGTCCCCAGGGCTGTAGTTACAGATTGTGCAGCAAGCGCAGTCTACAGAGTGGAGGGCCTGGTTGGTGCAAATTAAACTTCTCAGCCTGGACTCTTCTTCTCGCTTGAGTTTCAAGCAGCAAATCTGAGAGGCTCTGCCCCTCAAAGATACTTATTCCAAGGTCTCTGGGTCAAGCAGGAGGGCACTCCTGTCCAATGTGGTGCAGGGCAACACCCCAGGGTGTGACCAAATCTTCCAAAGTGTGGTACTATATTCTCTCAGCAGAGACACGTGAGCTGGCTAAGCCCTCCTTCAGGACGGTACATTCTAATACTGTCCCTCCCCCTTACATCTGCTCATTCCTCCCTAATCCTGCCATGTGGCTGGATTCAGAGGGCAGGGCTGAAACTGGACCTGACTTACACTGTCTGTCCCCTCCTCTCTTGAAGAAGATGTTTTATGACCTCTCCCCCCTGTTCTGGCATCCCTATGTAGCAGAACCCTGCCCACCCAAAATGGCAGGCTAACCCCAGGGGCTACTTATTACCTCATCAAAGCAGCCTGCCTAATCCACTTAACTCTGACCAAACAGGTATGATCACTGGAAGGCTGAATTTTGGCTTACAGACAAGAAAGTCTTAAACTTCTTGCCTGTACACTTTAGGAGAAATTTGACAATACCATATTGTTGGATTTATCAATAACATTCAAGGAAGTCATTCAGTGGAATTTTTTTGATTCTCCTAGCAGGAATTATTAGTTATTAACCGCTTGTCATGTTAACCTACGTGGCTGGGGATTTGCAATGGGGAAAATGAACAAGGCGACTGCCCCACCACCAGGGCTTATAAAACATATATATATATATATATATATATAAGGACCCTGACTATATCTATAGAACCCCCACCCCTGGAAGACCTAGGGGAGCCTTTAGGTGTTCTGGATATGCAAATGTTTGCAGATCCTTACTCCACAGTGCTCCTAGCACAAAAGTCAATTTGAGAAGCACTTTACCACAATGTTGGGAGTGAAATGTGCAATTTCACTAAACCCAGGATATATAAAACTCATTTAATAAGGCTCCTCCTTATAAGCACCTGAACTCCAACTCCTGGGACACTTAGGGGATACCCTGGGCATACCTAATATGCCCAAACATTGTAGGTTGTTCATTTTTAAGTGCCCAAAACACCAAAGTCGACTTTAGGCACAATTTGCATTTTAAAAGCAGTCATGCAACAAAGGGCTGCTTTTAATCTGATCACAGGCTTCACAGTGCACACATGCAAGTGCAGAAAAGCTGTTGGTAAAAGCTGTTGGCCTTTAAACTGCCATGCCCTAATATAGGCTAGGGTCTTAATGGTAGTTTAATCCGCCTGCCCTATTATATACTACGGCCTTATACGGTAGGTCAAGCCGATCATAGGGGTACCCTAACCCATAGTGTACCCTATTGTATGTAGATGTTTTCGTTGTCTTCTAAGTGTGTTTTCAGCATAGCACTGGCTCTGGGACTGGTTAGAAAGAGCCCAAGGACAGTCGGAGTCAGTTGCCACCAATGCCGGTCAACAAAAATTTGGGGGGGCCAGGGCATAGGATAACTTTGCAACACTCCATCTGAAGAAGTACGTCCTGATGGAAGACGAGTCCTGTCTCCTGATGAAAGAAAGCACTTACACAAGGACTCCTGAATCTTTTTGGCACCAAGGGAATGGATCTGCTCTCAAAGGTTGAAGTGGTTGGCTTCTGTTTACCTGCTTTAGAGACGCACAAGAACTCGAAGAGGGCTCAGCTGACTAAAGAGGACAAGAGCCTATAGGAGACCTGTCTGGAGAGAGACCTTGGGTCCAGAAGCCTGTACTTAGGAACTAGAGGCAACAAAACTGACCAGAGTCCATTTTCCCAGCAGTCGGAGATAAGTGTGAAGGTAAAACATTTGATCGGTACAGGCCGCTGGGGGTAGCCAGCCTCTGCTCCATTTGAGTCGGCCAGAAATTGTACCCAGGTCTGGTCCACACTGTTTTGTTTTTCTGCAGTTCTTGTCTTTTTCTAGGCACTCTGTGTCTTAAAAACGTAAAAATCCATCTCTCTAGCTTTCCCTTACCAATTTTTGATGATCTTAGAGTCTTTTGCCTCTTTCTTTTTCTTTATACTTTCATAAATTAGTTTGTAAAGTTTATTGTGGTGCGTTGTTTACTTTAAAATTATTACAAATAAATTATCTGTGGAATGCCTGCTTCTTGTGCATAGCTATCAGCTGCTGAACCAAGATTGTCTCCAAACTGAGTTGTGACATAACCATAGTTGGTTTATTGAGTTAGTAAGGGTAGCTCCCTCCCAAATTTATAACCTCATTGCTGAGAGAAAAGAAGCATTCAACTAGGCAAAATATTAGTTTATTAAGAGCTATCAAAATTATTACAGCATACATGCCTTTGACCAAGTACAGTGCTCTGCTCAGTTTTTATTAGATTTGCACTATAGAAATGACACATGGATGCAAATCTTTGAAATCCATGTTTTCTATCTTTAGTTTATGCTTATTGCTTCTTTCCCAGACACACAGCAGCATATGGCTAAAGGTGGGGCAAGGGATAAATCCTGTGATGTCATTAGGAGCGAAAGCATGTGCTATTTCAGAGCCACCTCTGTTTCAACCTTCAAGAAGGATATGAAAACCTTTCTTTTCTCGAAAGATTAGTTCTTTTTGCATCTTACTCATTTCAGTGATCAATTTCGGTTTTGAGCACAGGGGCGCTCTCGGTGAAGCAGCTGTACGATATACAAATGTTCTTTGATTGATTCGGTGTATTGATTATGTAGTTCTGTGTGATAGTTTTCCAATGCCAGACAAAGTCATCATAAAAATATTCTCGCCTACAAGTAGTTATCAGAGTTTTTTTATTTTACTCAACTATGCAGCGCATAGGAAGTTCTATCTTCCAATGAACTGTTTCTGCTACACGTTGTCACTGAATAGGACATCCTGAAGTAGAAAATTGTGATTGTTAAAGGGACTATACTCCCCCTATGGAAAATATGAATGAAAAAAGGCTGGAGGGAATTTGCTTGGTACCACAGTTTTAGTAAATTAACAATCATGAGACTTGGGGCCTTACTATAATCCTCCCTTAAGAACCTAGAGTGTGAGATCAAAAGTTTGATGGAGAGTTTGTGTTATTTCTATATTAAAATTTCGACCCAGGCGCAATGGATGTGGATTTCAGTAGAAATGTTACTATCTGTGACATTTTTGGCTTTCAATGCAACAGTTTTCCCAGCTTCTCTACTGTTCCAGTCCAGGAGGCATCATAATTGTGGGTTGATCAAGATAAGTGGGCAAAGTGTGTAACTTTTGCACTTTACAAAGATGCGACGGCCGGGCATTTCACTAAGCAGTGAAGCTGTTGATAAAAACATATTTTGCAGGAGAAACTTTTCCTGTGAAGCCGATGTCACTGAGATCTTTTTCCACAAAAATCTACACTTTTAAGTGTTTTACTCATTTTTTCAAACTTTATAAAATTAAAAAATTCATAATGGTTCTAAAGTTTTCAAATAGATTTCATGCGCTTGGAGAAGCGAAGTCCCACATCTTTGCATGCTCCTAATCAAGCACTAGTTCAGAAGACAGTCACTGTGACAAATAGAAATGTATCACTGTAAAGGAAAACAAATATGAATTATAGCGAAAGTTAATGCTTTGTTGTTTGGCACCCTGAGAAATAATCTTGTCGATATTGTATCACAATTCTAAAAAATGTTCACTCTTTCAGCCCCCACCTGGGAACGCTACAAATTATTTATAGCAGAATGTCTGAAGCGTCCTGAGATATAGAATCTGAACATTCCTGTACGGCAAGATTGTAAACATCTCCCTTCTGGAATGATACATAATAAGTCCATTAAAAGCGTCTCGCTTTTGAGAGAGCGCAAACAGACCTAAATGTATGAGTGCATCACACTTACCTGTAGTAAGCACAAATCATGAGGAGAAATGCCATGAGTGCTAGTAGTATCTGCAATTATATTCTGAATGTATAGCTAATGTAGAGATTTAAGTAGAAGTGGAACTGATACAGAAATGTGTGACACTATATGATTTTATTAGATGTGATTATTCCTGAATCTATGTCGTGTAGCTGCTAAAATGTAAGATGGCATGTGGTTAAACGCAGAATGTGGTAGGCCTCAGGGCCAGAGCTAGAAGGGAAGGGGAAGGTGTTTCTTTTCACGACATAGATTGAACTAATGTTTTGGTCATTGCATTAATGGGTCATGATTTATAGATGTGTTTACTGAATAATAGAATAAGAGTATTAACATGCTTTAATTAATGAAGAAGTTGAATGCTATAATCATTATGAGAAATGCTGTAGGCCTGGAATGTTTTAACATTGATTTACACGTATTGGTCTGGGCCGAGAAATGTTGCGAACCTTTTTGGAAGTCTATGAGAGTTGGGTTCTTGGCTGCAGATGTCTGTCTGCAAGAGAAAAGGGAGGATCCGATTATAAATAATATGAATAGAGGTCTGTTCAGTAGACGGCCCAGACATGGAGGAGGGTTCCGGAATGTTTTAAGGGGTATCAGCGGGCCGGAGAAGAGTCTGAGAAGCAAGGTCAACTCCAACGTATGAGGCCCAATACAAAGCAGCATGGAAAAAGCCAGAAGCTACACCACGTGAGGGGCGTCTCACGAGGGGCGTCTCAAATGTTGTTGACTGTTTTGTATTAGGGACAGCACCCCTGGGTGGAGTTAGAGCAGATGCCTGAGGACCCTTTAGAGAGCGGATGGGTAGGCAGAGAGGGGTCATGACTGGAGAACTATAGGGTTTCACCAAGAGACTAAGAGTGAGTGACTTCCCTTGGGGGTCATTCACTGCTGACACCTTTTGTTAGGTTGAGACTTGGTTAAGTAGGGATACCATCTAGAGCAGGGTAGGGACAGCCTAACCTGTGTGTTTCCTCCAACTTAAATGAAGGAGAGATCTCAATATGCGTCAATGCTGATAGCTTTATTATTCTTAGAACTTGTGCTGGTAATTTCCGTTGCTCGTCTGAGGGCTTTCAGAGAGCACATGTATGTAATTGGACCTGTGTATCTCGTGAATCTCATTCTGAGATGCCTGTATTTGCAGCTTATCCTAACCTTACAATAAACTTTTGAAAGCTAGAAGTTGTTTGTGATCTTTTGGAGCGGAGTCCTTTATTGGGTGAACTAACTTGGTAAGAGAGGCACTTTCTTCCTTCAATGACAGGCAACAAAGGTTCAGTCGACCAGATCGGGGTTTAGATCTATAGTGATAAGGTATCGATCAAAATCTCGCCCTTCCAGTTGGTAGCTATAGAGGATGGTTGCCTTCTTGAGGACGGTGACCTAGGCCAGGTTAGCTTACCCCAAGGCCCCTAGAGATCGATGATCGGAAGAACCGCCCGCCGAAGAAGATCCGGATGACGTGAGACAGAAAAAGCAGCAGTATCGGTCGAGAGTGAGTATAAAGGGTCATGCGTGTTAGATTGCGGTGTTTTTGTATTGTATCTATGTTGTAATGTCTGGCGGAGTTGAATGTCTGTAGAGTGACTGTGGAACAGGTTGTGAGCGCGCGCAACCGGTGGAAATCTTAAGTTCAAGGAGAGCTTAAGTGGTTCGGGTGTATCGGACACCCAGAGTAATTGTCAACTAGTGTGAAGGGGGTCATGAGGTACCATTGATCACCCGAAAGACCGAGATAGGGGGAATGTAAGAGTGAGTGCGTGAGTAACGGACGCTGGTCGGAGGTTACTGTGTGTGTAAGCAACCTATCAGAGAGACGATAGACATTTCGTCAGTTGTGTTGACAATTACATATAGACTGTGGACGTACAGTCGAGGGAAGTGACCGCTTGGTCGGAAGTAGTCATTTTTCGGTGTATGAATGGGACGCATGCATGACCGGGAGACGAGTTGAGAAAGGAGGGGTGCTGCTGCGAAGCGGAGAAAAGTGACGTCAGGAAGTGTCGCGCAGTGATTGGCTGACCGGAGAAAGACCGCGCTGTGATAGGCCAGCTAGCAAAGACGTCAGCAAGTGTCGAGCTGGGATTGGCCGACCGGAGAAAGACCGCGCTGCGATAGGCCAAGTTAGCAAAGCCGCGTTAGGATTGGTGGATTGTCATCAGGAAGTAAACAGAGTAGCGAGGCTGGATATTGTGCGCATAATTATGAAGTGTTTTAAATGGCTGAGAGCGGCGTTTAAAAAAGAGAAGCGGGGATCGGATGAAGGGGAAGAAGCCCCGCCGGAGGGTACGCCGGCTCGTTACATGGCAGTGAATGTTGGGCTGCATACGATCCTTTGGATATCAGAGTGGAGTAAGATTACGGAAGGAAATGAGGAACTGACGTTCCCGAAGTACGGGACGTTCAGATTAGAGGTGTTACATCGATTAAAATCAGTCATGACCTCAATGAGACCCTTGCCTAGACCGACCCAGTTTGAAGCCCTTGATGCATGGATTAGGGCAGCGCATGAAAAAAATATGAACAGACGACAAGAAAGGGTGAAACGATCGGTAAGGGCAGTGCAGGATGCCAGGTGGGATGCGGATGCTAAAAGATGGAGAGTGCATAACATGGAAGTAAATAAACTGTACCCGGTGTTAGAGGTGCCCGGAAATAAAAGCCCCCTAGAAGAAGATGATGAGAGCGAAACAGAGGACAGCCTGATAAACAGATTATTGACAGACAGGCCACCCCCGTATAATAGAGCAGGGGGAGAGGTCGAGCATAGTGAAAGAGAAAAGGGGGGCAATACAGGGGAGCATGGACCGCTTCCCAGTTCAGAGTGGGATCCTGAGGCAAAGAAAGAGCTGTCCCAGCCTAGTCAGGTGCAACAGGTAGTCGGGAGGTTTGTGGTACAAAGAGCGCCGGAAACGGAGTGCGCCACATCCTACGGATTACCAGCTGCACTACAGGTACCTGTTACCATAGGTCCTATAGTATCGATATATGACCCAGAGAGAGCAAGAGGGGAAGAACGGGTACGGAAGGACGGAGAAAGAGCAGAGACGGCAAGGAGGAACGATACGATCAATTCCCCAAGTCAGATGCCGATACCCAGAGAGTGGAGCACCCCGATGCACACAGCAGGGGATCCAGGAGGGGATCCTGGGGGCCCTAGATGGCCAGTGGATCTGAGGGGATCTGGACGAAAATCCTTTCAAGAGCTAAATGAGTACATGAAGAAGTGGGATGAGGCAGTGGAGGCTCACAAGAGCATCATAGCTGCAGAAGCTGAAAGGGAAAGTCAGGACAGCAGAGCTCGGACTCACTGCGGGGCTGGGGAGAGCAGCCCGGAGTGGGACTGGAGAGAGAGAGATAGTAGGGGAGTCACCCATTGGGCCCGGAGTGGAGATAGAACGGACCTGGAAAACGGGGGCCCCGGGAGTGGAGGGGTGGCGCGCCCAATACTCAGTGAAGGGGAGAGGAGAACGCAAGAGTACAGAAACAGCTTTAAGTGTACCCACTGTGTGCCCGGCACCAGAGGATTGAATGGGAGTTGTGAGAGGTCGCACCATAGTCCCTGTGATGATGGACACGAGCGCAGCCCAGGGAATATGGGGAACCAGGAAGGATCGTATCGGATACTGAGCGATACTAGGCAAAGGGAGAGTAGCGACCAGAGGGAAAATAACAGAGAGGAGTACGGTGAAAGGAGAGAAGCAGGAGAGAGTGGGCAGAGCAAGAGTGGGGGTAACAGGCCCGTGTTCCATCACCTTCCAAGATCGGATGGCCGAGCATGGGACCTGGAGAGATGGGAGCAAGGGAGAGCACTCATTAACTCTCCCGAGCCCAAACGTAGAGCTCGGAGTTGGGATGGTAGGGAGACCAGTGAGCCCCCTTCGAAAGACATTTTGCGAGCTGAGATAAAAGCTAAGAGACTCGATGTCGCCAGCTTAAGGTCAGACCTGGATGACATGATAGATGGTACCCTGCCTTTAGAAAGAATGGAAATGTATGAGCAGGATGAAATACTGTATATGGCAAAGGACATCACTCGAAAAGCGAGAGCAATCCATGAGAAGTTAGTCGAACTAGCAGGCAAATATATGGTGGACCTGTCAAGAACCAAAGCATTACAGGGTAACCACAGGCTACATTATACAGATCGAGACCTAGATGAGAGGAGAACGATCGGGCTGAAAACGCACATAAGGGAACTGATCACTGGAATAAGGACATGGAGGGCACTAGATAAGTGGGAAGAGAGGTGGTCCAAGAAAGGGACCGTCAGGAGAAGCACGCTTGGTACGACACCAGGAAGGCTGCAGGGAATAGAAGCATACCCTTTGCGTGAAGTCGCAAATGGGAATTATGTACATGTCCCTTGGAGTAGGGGAGATTTAGCTGCTTTTACCACCTCCTTCCCCAAATTGCGGGAAAGCCCAGTGGAGTGGTACAAGCAAGTTGAGAGATTTGTAAAAATCTCAAAGGTCCTATGGATAGATCTGAACACGCTGTTTGACATTGTAGTACCAGGAGATCTGTGGACAGCATGCAAGGTTAGCGCTGAGTGGCCCACAACGGAGCCGGAGAGAGATGCTAAGACTAATGGGCCGTCCGAGATTGTGATGGCAAAATTCGAGAGAGTGATGACTTGGCTGAAAGAGAAAGTGCCAATGCAAGACATAGATTGGGTCAAAATAGACCGAACCAGACAGGAACCCAAAGAGACAGTTCACGAATATTATGAGAGATTGCTGAAGGCGTTTAAACAGTATAGCGGCTTGGATGTAATGGATCCAAAAGACATAGGGCAATTTGTGTCCAAGTTCGTCCTGGGACTGAGACCGGATATTAGTTTAATGATTCAGCAACACTTGATTTGTTGGCAAAATAGACCCCTAGACGAAATACTGAGATATGCCAGGTACTGCTGTGATGAGATAGACTCCAAGGCTAAGAAACTAAAAGAAAAATTGATGGTGGTACAGATGCAGGCAGCAGGGAAGGGGGGACAGCAGCAACAGCAGCAAGGAACAGGTACAGGAGGAAAGAAGCAGTACAGTCAGAACAGGGGCAATGAGGAGAGTTCCACCTTTAGACCCAGAATAGACATAGCTGCCTTGAAGAAAACGACTAGGTGCCACCAGTGTAACGAGGTGGGGCATTGGAAACGCGAGTGTCCCTACAATGTAGAGATAGGAGAACAAGAGGAAGAGGAGGAAGAGGTCCAGAGCGCGCCTACGAGAGGGGTGACGCCATACCAGGGAAAGGTGCTCAAAGGGGGGGGGCTCCTCCCCGAGCCCAGTTCCCGCAACCTCCCCGAGTAGGGACTATGGGTAAGACCTATAGACAGATGCCCCTGTTTGTAGAAGGAGAAGAGTGCTATTATGTGGACCCATTAACCGGACAGAGAGTGGAAAGAGAAGACTGCACCCTCGGGGCAGCCTTGGAGGTGGACCAGAGGGGACCCTATGTCGAAGCAGAAGTAGCAGGGTGCCCCACGACATTTCTGGTGGACACAGGAGCCACTAGGTCCACGATCAGATCAGCTGCAGTTCCAGACCTGCCCATGTCTGGAGAGACCATACAAGTGGTGGGGGTCGCAAACAGGAGAATAACCAGCCAATTGACAGAACCGGTACAGGTGAAAATAGGGAAGTACAGCGATGAGCACCAGTTTGTGGTTTGCGATTCAAGTCCTGTGTGTCTGCTAGGCAGAGACCTGTTGTGTAAATTGAATTGTACAATATACTGTACACCTCAGGGAGTGGAGGTATTGACCAATGATGATGACGCAGACTTCAAAGTTGCAAACTCAAGAATATGCGTGGAGTTGTACCCTACTTTGACAGTAGATGAGCTCCCCTGGGACTTGAGAGAGACAGTGGCACCAGAAGTATGGGACTTCACTGGGGAAGAGATTGGATTGGTCAAAGGGGTGGACCCAGTGAAAATTGTAGTGAAACCGCATGCTGAGTTCCCAAGAACACCCCAATATAAATTGACTCCAGAAACGATTGCAGGCATAAAACCCGTGATCGAGTCCATGATTAAACAGGGAATACTGAAAGAAATCGTGGGTAGTCCATGCAACTCCCCGATTATGGGTCTGCAGAAACCAAATGGGAAATTCCGGATAGTACAGGACCTTCGAAAGATTAATAACATAGTCGTTTCGTGTTGTCCAGTGGTACCGAATCCATCAGTGATACTGTTTCAGATTCCATTCCAAGCTGAGTGGTTCACTGTGATTGATCTTTGTCAGGCTTTCTTTTCGATCCCTCTGGACGAAGAAAGCCATTTTCTTTTCGCATTTAAGCTGGAAGGTCGCGTCCTAACATGGTGT
The DNA here is from genome assembly GCF_964261635.1 of Lissotriton helveticus. Taxonomy (NCBI): domain Eukaryota; kingdom Metazoa; phylum Chordata; class Amphibia; order Caudata; family Salamandridae; genus Lissotriton; species Lissotriton helveticus. The sequence goes on along the minus strand of NC_136063.1, from coordinate 1,787,967,642 downwards.
CGTATTCCTCAGGGGTATACAGAGAGCCCATCGATCTTCAACCAGCTTTTGAAGAAAAATCTTGAAAGTCTAGTGCTGCCCCAGAAGTCAGTTCTGGTCCAGTACATAGACGACCTCCTCGTGGCGTCAGAAACAGAAGAAGCTTGCAGGGAGGACTCCATTGCTTTGTTAAATCACCTAGCTGCCAATGGGCACAAGGTGTCCCCGGGAAAGTTGCAGTACTGCCTGACAGAGGTGCAGTACTTGGGACACAGAATAGAGAAAGGCAAACGAAAGGTGTCACCAGACAGGATAGAGGCGATCATGAAAATGAATGCGCCTAAGACACAGAGAGAGGTCAGGATGTTCCTAGGGATGGTGGGTTATTGCCGACAGTGGATCGCGAACTTTTCACTGAAAGCAAAGCCCTTGCAAAAACTGACGCATAAGGAGGTGAGCGATCCGGTACCATGGGACAAAGACTGTTTGATGGCATTCCTACAGCTGCGAGAGGACCTGTGTCGTGCTCCGGCATTGGGAATGCCTGATTACAATAAACCATTTTTGCTTTACTGTTGTGAGAGAGAAGGTTGCGCGTTGTCTGTGTTAGTCCAAATCCATGGGAATGCCCGTAGACCAGTTGCTTATTTCTCGGCTACTTTAGACCCAGTAGCCGCAGCGTTGCCCGGATGTCTCAAATCCGTTGCTGCAACGGGTGTCAGCATTGAGAGATGTGAAAATATCGTCATGGGGCACCCGTTAGAGGTGTGCGTGCCCCATTCTGTTGAACTGTTGATGACCAGGACCAAAACACAGCATCTGACCAACAGCAGGCTCACGCGCTATGAGCAAGTTATTCTTGCTGCAGAGAATGTAACCCTCAGGAGATGCTCTGTTTTGAATCCTGCCACCTTGATGCCACTCCCAAATGATATCGAGGATGATGATGAATGTACAGACCATGACTGCCTCGATGTGACTGAACTATGCACCAAACCCAGACCCGACATCGTAGATGAGCCACTGACCGACCCAGATGAAATTTTCTTTGTCGATGGCTCATGTGTAAGAGACGAAGTTGGGCAGTTGAGAGCAGCTTACGCTGTTTGTACAATTACTGGAGTTGTAGAAGCTGGGTGCCTGGAAGGAGTACACTCCGCTCAGGTAGCCGAGATTATTGCCTTGACACGTGCTTGCTTGGCAAGCAATCAAATTCGAGTCACCATATACACCGACAGCCAATATGGTTATGGGGTGGTTCATGATTACGGGCAGTTATGGTCTCAAAGAGGGTTCATGACCTCTTCAGGCTCTCCCATTCGCAATGGAGAGTTTGTGCGCCTGTTGTTAGAGGCGTTGCAATGTCCAGCAGGTATCGCAGTTGTAAAGTGCACCGCACATACCAGAAATGAGGACTTCGTCTCGAAAGGCAATAGATATGCCGACGAAGTCGCGCGGTATTGCGCAGAACAAGGGTACTCTTTCACAGAGGTGGAAGTGGGTGGAATAAATGTAAGGACTGAATTAGCCATGATATTGGAAACTGTTGATACTTGGGACGAACTGGCAAACATGCAAGAAAATGCTCCTGATTTTGAAAAAGAAACATGGGAAAAGGCAGGATGTGTAGAGGGTGAGTCCCATTTTTGGGTCTCAGCAGACGGCAGAGCAGTGTTGCCCAATGAGATGGTGAGCCCAATGGCCAGACACATACATGGTCCCGTACACCTAGGGAGAGACGCTATGCTGAGAGTGTTTAGACAGACCTGGTACAATCCTAAGTTTAGAATAGCAGCAGAAGCAGTGTGCCAGCGTTGTGTGACCTGTCAGCAGCTGAACGTAGGGAAAAGAACACCAGTTGCACTGAGTCACATAGGAAGGTCTGGAGGTCCATTCAATCGAATGCAGATAGATTTCATTGAAATGCCGAGGTGCAACCGCCTCCGCTATGTCCTGGTGGTTGTGTGTGTATTCTCCAGATGGGTTGAGGCATACCCTACACGTAGGTGCGACACCCTCACAGTGGCCAAGTTACTGCTTAGGGAACTCATTCCGCGCTTCGGGGTGCCGGCCTCTTTGGAATCAGATAGGGGAACGCATTTCAACAGCGAGCTTGTGAAGATGATTTGTGCGGCTCTGAACATAGATCAGAAATTGCATTGCAGTTACCGACCAGAAGCCTCAGGAATTGTGGAGCAGATCAATGGCACGATCAAAGCCAGAATTGCAAAAGTGTGTTCCTCAACGACCCTGAGTTGGCCTGACGCCCTGCCATTGGTCCTCATGAGCCTTCGTAGTACCCCAGACAGAAGAACGGGGTTGTCACCACATGAGGTGTTAATGGGGAGAGCAATGAGGCTGCCATCTGTCCCAACTACTGCACTGTTAAATATCACAGATGATATGATCCTGGACTATTGTAAGGGGCTGTCTGACGCCATTCATTCTGTGTCCCTTCAGGTGCAGGCTGCCGAGGTTCCATCGTGCCAGGGCCCGTGCCATGACCTGTATCCTGGGGACTGGGTCCTGGTGAAAAAACATGTGAGAAGAAGCTGCCTGGATGTTCGTTGGCGTGGGCCCTTCCAGATCATCCTGATCGCGAATACGGCTGTAAAGGTGGGAGGCCTGCCCAATTGGATCCACGCGTCACATACGCGAAGGGTTCCAGCACCTCGGGAAGAAACAGCTCCTCTCTCGGATAGACGTCCAGCAGAGGACCGAGAAGCCATAGAGGGGGCTAGCCAAGCTGTAGAGGTGCCAGCGGAAGCAGGGAACGAGTCTGACCAAGCTGAGGACGGTCAGTACAACAGCGAAACAGACGACGCTACAGAAGGAGAAAGTAGCTGGGAGTACGAGTCAGACACTGACAGGTCTGACAGAGAGCGAGAACAGACAAGAAGGAGAAGGAGTAGAAGGGCACGTGGAGAAGCTAATTGGCCGCAAAGAAGGAGCTCTAGCCTGAGGTCAACTCCAGAGATAACCCTCCCTCCGATATCAGAAGACTCAGACCCGGAAGAAAGTGCTCAGGGCGCGGAAGCACCGGACCGAAGAAGGTCAAGAAGAGTGCGTGTGCCTAGCAGAAGATACTCCACACCTGAGTGGACATATCTGGCGACAAATGTCTTTGAAACAGGAGACAGGGAGGATTCGAGCGGTGGTGGTGTCCAGTTCTGAGCCCATCGTCACCGTGGAAATACGACTGTTGGTACCCGGAGTCGAACAAGAAGGGTCACTAACATTCATGCTCCCCAGACCTCCCCGCCTCAGCAAGTTAAAACACATGTTTCTCTCAGAATTGCAATTCCCCGACTTTGGTACAACGATAACAGCCCATGAAGAGCACAATCTTCGTTTGGAAATACTGAACTTTGCTATCGAAGCTGCAGGCACAAACCTGATAGTAGATGCTTAAAGGACTTTGTAAATAAAGCGAGCAGAAAAAGAAGATTACCTAGCGCCCAGGAAGCAGAGAATATTAGGGAAATTCCCTTGAGTTGATGGAGAAGGGCTAGGGTTGTCTTTATTGAACTGTTAAAGGACCTTTGCGAAGAAGGTTGTCAGCTTCCAGTTGTGTGGATTTTAAAGACAAAAAGAGTAAAAAGAGACTGTAAAGGAACGAGAAGAAAAGAACTTTGTGCCAAGATAAGAGAGAGCCATATTGTCTGACGAAATGGAAGCCGGCACCCAGAACCGCAGAGCTAAATGTATAATAGGTACACTAATAGTAGGAGTGATAATATTAATAGCTTTAGTGGTAACAATTTCTTATGTAAAGGGACATGAGGAAGAGGCGAAGGTAACTGATGTGAAATCTGTAGAAACGCTTACACCCACTGTTGCTGGTGAGAAAAGGGAAAACACTCAAGAGAAAGCGTTATTAGCTGCAGAAGCCCGCAGGTTACACGTAGATGAGTCCCAAGGAGACTTTAGGTCAAATGCTTATGCTAAACTCTTATATGAATACGTGGATGCCATGGAGGTTAAGGACTGTTACGTCTGCATGCAGTTGCCGGCGTCTGTAGATGAAGGCATTAGATATCATCACCTCCCGCTGACATATGGCATTACATGTAGCTTATTGCTTAGTATATTTTATGGGAGAGATAGTTTTGAATACTATTTTTCCAACTATGATTCAGTGTTGCCAGAAGTCCCAAATTATAAGCAGATGAACAAATGGGACTACTGGAAGAGTGAAGACAGATTGGCCAAGTTCTTCATTCCTTGGATTACCTTAGATACTTCACATGCCCGTAGAAATAACCTGACATGCAAAGTGTCAGAAGTCGAGAAGAAGTTCATAGGGCAGGTGGATGATCGTTACAGGAGACAAAAGATTTTGAAAAAATCAGGACAATGGAAAACAGATTGGACCGAGGAAGAGAAGGCACACAAGAGAAAGGGTAGTAGTGGTCCAATAGCTTTAGATAAGACGCAGAAAGGAAAGCTATGTCTTCACCGAGCCAAAACGTATTACGAAAATGTATACGTGGGAGAAGTCAGTTGTGAACATGCTTTCAATATAGAGTACTATACTAAGGATTTCCTGAAGGGAATGCAAGTGATTCCAAATGTGTATTTTGTATGTGGAAGAAATGCCTACGTGAGACTACCTGACAACTGGTATGGATCATGTTACCTAGCAATTGTCTTCCCCAAAATATATCATGCACAAGACTTAGAGATCATCGAGGGCAAGACATCATCGAGGGGAAGGAGAGATATAGGAGATGCAGAAATGGTTGGAGATGTCTTTGGAGCTATGTTCCCTCTTTTGGGACTAATCCTTAATGATGTTAAAATTAGACGACTGGCAACAGTCGTCGACAGGTTGTCTGCCAGCACTGCTCAGTCCTTAATGCTGGTAGAAGGAGAGATGCAATCGATAAGGGCTATGGTTCTTCAGAACCGTCTTGCGTTAGACGTCCTACTAGCAAAAGAGGGCGGAGTCTGTAAGGCTTTGAAGGTCCAGGAATGTTGTACTTACATTCCAGACAATTCGAAGCCCCTTGAGAAAGTTATTAGGAACATAACTGATATTCACAAGGAGATCGAAGACTTGAGTAGAGAAAATGTATGGGAAAAGGTGGGCCACGGAATGAGTGAAGTTGGAGGGTGGATCTCCACCTTAGGCAAAAGCTTTGTGTGGTATATACTAAAACCTATCATCATAATATTGATCTGTGGGATCATATTGTGGGGATTGGTGAGGGTATTCAAATGGTACAGAGCAAAAAGGTCAGAAAGGGCCCAAAGAGAGCAGCTGCAGAGATTGGCTGCCATACAAGATAATCAGTACAGGAGTCTGAGGGCTCTGGAAACGCAGAGACAAGTTATGCTAGCAATAACTGCAGTTTAAATGTTAGTGATGACCCCGAGAGGTCATCAAAGGGGGGAACTGAGAGAGCGCAAACAGACCTAAATGTATGAGTGCATCACACTTACCTGTAGTAAGCACAAATCATGAGGAGAAATGCCATGAGTGCTAGTAGTATCTGCAATTATATTCTGAATGTATAGCTAATGTAGAGATTTAAGTAGAAGTGGAACTGATACAGAAATGTGTGACACTATATGATTTTATTAGATGTGATTATTCCTGAATCTATGTCGTGTAGCTGCTAAAATGTAAGATGGCATGTGGTTAAACGCAGAATGTGGTAGGCCTCAGGGCCAGAGCTAGAAGGGAAGGGGAAGGTGTTTCTTTTCACGACATAGATTGAACTAATGTTTTGGTCATTGCATTAATGGGTCATGATTTATAGATGTGTTTACTGAATAATAGAATAAGAGTATTAACATGCTTTAATTAATGAAGAAGTTGAATGCTATAATCATTATGAGAAATGCTGTAGGCCTGGAATGTTTTAACATTGATTTACACGTATTGGTCTGGGCCGAGAAATGTTGCGAACCTTTTTGGAAGTCTATGAGAGTTGGGTTCTTGGCTGCAGATGTCTGTCTGCAAGAGAAAAGGGAGGATCCGATTATAAATAATATGAATAGAGGTCTGTTCAGTAGACGGCCCAGACATGGAGGAGGGTTCCGGAATGTTTTAAGGGGTATCAGCGGGCCGGAGAAGAGTCTGAGAAGCAAGGTCAACTCCAACGTATGAGGCCCAATACAAAGCAGCATGGAAAAAGCCAGAAGCTACACCACGTGAGGGGCGTCTCACGAGGGGCGTCTCAAATGTTGTTGACTGTTTTGTATTAGGGACAGCACCCCTGGGTGGAGTTAGAGCAGATGCCTGAGGACCCTTTAGAGAGCGGATGGGTAGGCAGAGAGGGGTCATGACTGGAGAACTATAGGGTTTCACCAAGAGACTAAGAGTGAGTGACTTCCCTTGGGGGTCATTCACTGCTGACACCTTTTGTTAGGTTGAGACTTGGTTAAGTAGGGATACCATCTAGAGCAGGGTAGGGACAGCCTAACCTGTGTGTTTCCTCCAACTTAAATGAAGGAGAGATCTCAATATGCGTCAATGCTGATAGCTTTATTATTCTTAGAACTTGTGCTGGTAATTTCCGTTGCTCGTCTGAGGGCTTTCAGAGAGCACATGTATGTAATTGGACCTGTGTATCTCGTGAATCTCATTCTGAGATGCCTGTATTTGCAGCTTATCCTAACCTTACAATAAACTTTTGAAAGCTAGAAGTTGTTTGTGATCTTTTGGAGCGGAGTCCTTTATTGGGTGAACTAACTTGGTAAGAGAGGCACTTTCTTCCTTCAATGACAGGCAACAAAGGTTCAGTCGACCAGATCGGGGTTTAGATCTATAGTGATAAGGTATCGATCAAAATCTCGCCCTTCCACTTTCTACACTGAAGGCTTTGTAGTTTCACAATCCCACAAGCTATTGTTCTTACCAAAAACAAATAGCATCATTGTAAAGGCCTCGTGTAGCAATTTTTCAATTTTTCTCATAGCCATCCCAGCTTTTTTGCCTTTTTCTGGACCCTATTTTGATGGTTTTAGGGCTTTGTGCCATGCAATACTGTTATTCATTGCCAGGGTGTATGTGTTCTGGTCCTAAAATATTTGTAAAAAATTGTTTAACCAAGTGGATCAATTCAACTTTATGCTACGGTCATGGTAGATGTCACAGAAAATACACTAATGGCATTGGATTTAAATGTCAGATGTGGGCCGCAGTTTGTATATACATCACCAACATATATGACAAAAATAAGTGGCTGCCAGGAGCATGACAGTGCTTTGGCAGGGCTGAAGTTTCAAGGTACTGCAAGAGCACACGTTCATCTAAATGTGAGAGTGGCTAGGAAGTTGAAGAGAGATTTCCCTTGTGCCAGAGCGGTTCTATTATTTTGAAAGAGGCACTCCTGGGTAATTCTACAGTAAGGCAAAGAGGAAGTGTCACAAAAGGAGATGTGCTTAGGACAAGAAGGTAGCCATGAATGATTAGGGAAAATTCCTCAATCACTGGACAGTGAACAGGATAAGAATGGCACTTCATCACCAACTCCTTAGAATATTGCTGGATCAGGGAAGATTACTCTTGACTCCTGGTGGAAGAATAAGATCCACTCAATCACTCCTGAGCCTACTGGTACCCAGGAACTGGAGCTTTTCTCTATGGGTCAGGTGGCTGTTTTCGGTTTGCCTGTGTGAGGGACACAACAAAGCAAAAGGATTCCTAATCTCAAGAAGTCCCAGCTGATGAGGAAGGATCGATTGCTGGAAGAGACCTGGAGAAGGCCGGGTGCCTTGAAGCCTGCATTGAAGAGCTTGGTGCTGAAGAGCTGACCAGAAGGAATTTTCCCAGTACCTGGAGAAAAGTAGGACCTAGTAAATGTTTCCAGCACCAAAGTTAAAATGTTTGACTGGGTTGAGCCGCTAGGTGTGTCTGACGTTCTCTCCATCACTGCTCCAGCAGCCTAAAATCATGGCTAGATCCCTGTCAACAGGGAACCGTTGTTTCTTTAATCGTGTTTTGCCAGTGTTTCCGGTCTTAGATTGTTTTAAGTTTATATCTCTTGTTCCCTTTATCAAATATTGAGGACCTTACTGTGTTTTTGCTTGTTTTCTTGACTTCAAAATTGTTGGGACTGGTTGAATTTAGTACACACTTCTCATTTTGAATGCTGTAGAGACAACGCGAGGACTGACGCCAAATCAAGCAGTCCCTGAAAATCTGCACGTCTTCAGGAGGATACAAAGCACAGTTCTCACATTAACCTTACGGCCTACACTTACATTTTTTGTTGTTGATTCTGCTCCACTTTATCTTTAGAGGCATGTTAAAGAGAATTATTTGCCCAGCAACTTGTTCATGGTTACCGTATTGATATAGTCTTAACCCCTTCGACGCTGATGACAAGCTGGGCTCGTCATGAGGTAGCCTCCTGCTACGCTGATGACGAGCCCAGCTCGTCACGTAACATGCGAATGAGTAAATCTCAGCGTACGGGCGGAATTCCGCCCGCACGCATGCTGTTAAAGATACACCTTGCATGCTTTTTGTTCTAGTTTTTCCTCAATCAGTTACAGGGCCTTCGACTTTCTCCATAATAATTAATCCCCTGCATCTTAATAAAGGATTATATTTCAGCAACTCCAGCTTGAATTTTCAACATGTAAGTTACTTTTCCTTATAACGCTCATTTCTTTGGAAAGGTATGCACAATTTCTGAAATATTCATTTTCCCAGCCTACTAATTACTGTTCGATAGTGTTATGTTAAAATGTAGTTCATTGTACAGCTTCTATTTAAATGTAGTGTAGAATATGCTCGGAAAGCATTCAGTGAAGCATTCAAGTAAAACACATTTACTGGTTGCTGCTTACATCCCATAGTTGAGGAAGAAAGGCAGAAATGATTTCGTAAGGGAGATTACCGGGAACCTCCTATAATAAATGTAGCTACGTGGTTAGATGTGAGCAGTAACTGTGAACGGTGAGGAAACTAGGCTTGGGTATCAAACCCAAGAGGGAGAGAAGGGCAGAGGCTAGAGTTAACTTGGAAGTTCCACTGACAGCTTAAGCAGCTTAATTTACTTCCATCCATTATCTTGCTAAATTCTGGAACCCGTTTATGGAAGAGAACCATGATCCTCCTGATCAACTAATTGCATTTCTATTTACCCAAGTTTCACCTATGAAGTCTGATTTTATCACGCCCACCTCTTATGTAAAAGGCCGAGTGAGTTTTAGCACTCTCAAGGTCTATGGAGTTTGGCACAGCCTTTTATGGGAACCAACTGTATGTTTTAATTTTTTTACAAATACTTTCTCTAAATCTCTTTTTAATTTGCTTGGAAGCCATTTGTTAAAATATTGGTCCAGTATATGGATCAGGTGTATACATTCTTCGTTGCTGGCCACGTCTGCACATACCACATTATGACGCCATTAAGTGGCTTTCCAGTGGACAGTAAAGAACGATCAAATCATAAACGTCCGTCGAAGAAATCAGTGCACTTTTCACATGCCCATGCTGTTCGACCAGTCACCAATGCATGTCATGGACTTCAGTATAATCTACTCTGGCACACCATTCTAAAGTTATAAAACTCATACTGACACGTGAGCAAGAAAGGACTGCCAAGCAGGCAATCTGTGGAACTGTTAGGGTGCTGCTATATGCCCCCTAACCCAATCTATCTCCATATGGTTCAACACATATGTCGGAGGGAGTCTTGTTCTCAACTAGCGACATTCATGCAGAACGCACACACACAGGAATGTTAATGAAGGCAGACATTCTTCACTGCCACACTGATGCATCAGAGCAAAAACACCAGCAACCAGGCTTGTCAATGCTTGCATTTACTCTACGTACTATTTGTAGAGCAAAATCCTGTCAAACTGCAGCAGTTACATTATGCAAACGCGCTATTCAGCATGCCATACATAAGTAATCAACAGCAAAAAGTGCAATCGAGATTTACGAGTGCAGACACCCCTCTTCCTAAGTATTACTTTCTGCAACGTTAAGTCCATGTATTCTGGAAGAAGCAGATAGAGTTCCTTGAAAAAGTATGTGTGTGTGTTGGGAGGAGTGGGGCTTAACACCACTAGGTAGTGATGGTAACATTCGCCTTGTGTGTACTCTCATTTACGCAGAGAACCAGAGACTAATACACAGATGAAAACCTATTTAGAAAATAAAGTGACAGAAATGTAATAAATAAATCTGCATGCGCTTACTTACATGCCTAATTAAATTCTCTGTGAAATATTGAGTGGAAGAGAAATCTGGTGCAGGCAGCAGGCTCTGGATTATGCTTCATTTACATATTTCTGTTATAGATCACTCCACTTTATCTTCATAAATACACTCTAATCTTTTTATACCACAAACTGAAGGTAATATTCAGCCATAAAGTACCTATGGCGTGGCTACTGAGATATTGTAAATTATTTTATGATGGCTGCAGATGTGTGCATTACAATTACAATTATGCTGGAAAAAATAATTGCCCGAGAAAGGCTGTCACATAACTCCAAAGCATCTTTTTTCAACTATGTATTTATTTATTTCAAGTTTTGTATAGCACGAACATGACCCAAGCGGGTACCAGAGCGCTTTACATAAGGGTTTTGGAAGACATAGGTAGATAGTTGCAGGAGGAGAGCAAAGCAATCTACATCAGGAACAAAAATGTTTGCGAAAGACATAGGTAGATAGTTGCGGGAGAAAAGTAAAGTAATATACATCAGGAACAAAAATGACATATTGGCGGGCGACAATGGGCCGTAACACAGGCCAGGTAGTAGCTAAACAGGATAGGTGACAAAAGGAGAAAAGCATCCAGATCAGTGCAGTGTTTATCAGTAGAGCTTTCACTTCCCTTTTCAAGGCCACTGTTGAGGGAATCAGTTTTGTTTCCACAGGTAGGGAGTTCCAGATTCTCTGGGCAATGCCAGAGAATGTGCGCTTGTAGGTTTTCCATTTTTTTAAATTTCTTCGGTTTCAGGAGCAGTGTGTTAGTGCTCCTTGAGGGCCGGGAACCACCCGAAATTTCTAGCTTATTAGTAAGGTAGAGTGGGGTATTGAAGTGTGGTGCTCTATGCATCTTAACCCCTTCGACGCTCATGACGAGCTCAGCTCGTCATGAGTTACGCCTCTTGTACGCTCATGACGAGCTGAGCTAGTCATGAACCGCGGGTTTTCGCAAAAGTCAGCGCACAGCGGGAAAACGCGTAGCGCGCATCGGGATACAAGCAATTTATGACATCTGTGAAGATGGTGGATTAGAGCACTATATTATAATTTGAAGGCTGCATTTAGGCAAAGTTCACCACTGAAGTGGGCTCTTGAGGAAGAAATAAGGGATCTCCAAGACATGAAATACCCACAATCCCAAAAGATTTTTTTTTTAGACACAATATTGTATACAATATTGATTTTTTCACAGGAGATCATTCCATATCGTGGCTGCCTAGATAGAGATAGCTCATCCTCCAGTCATGCTCTTCTTGACCCTAAGAATGAGTCGAGTCTGAAGCATAAAGATGCTGAATCGAGATCTCTCTTGTACGTTAGAAATAGGAAAGGGATTTGAAATAACACCCTTCTAGAAAAATAAATCATTTATGTGATCTTAGCAAAGGGGGCATGAGGAAGGGCATATTTATATGTGTGCTGTCAGCATAATGCACTCTTTGTGTACCAGGACCATCACTGTCTGGACTCTGAACTATTTGGTGATTGTTCTCAAGTGTTATACACCATTCCTGATGAGACTTAAGATGTGTGTTGCCATGTGTGTTTAGCAACCATAACTCTTCCTAAAAGACTATGTGCACCTTGCAGGTTACTACTAGGCGTGGTGGCTGATTGTCTGTTGGTCAGAAATATGCTGGGGCACCAATCAATGAATTGTCTACCATAGTGGGGTTCCTTTTAAGTTATTCATTCCACCCAGTTAGGTATGGTTAGAAGTATCAAGAGCAAGACTGCACTGTTCTGGTGATTGTAGCGAGCCGCAGAAGCTTGGCGAGTACTCCAAGAGGGCTGCCAGCATGCACCTTGGAGGAAGGCGAGGAGACGGTCTAGATCCTCAAAGAATCTATGAAACAGCATTGCGGGAAGATTCAAATAAAGTGAACGAGGACAGGCATGGTGGTATGGAGGAGATGAAGAAGAGGAGACCAGAGGGGTAAAGATCGGGCGAGAGTGACCAGACAGAGAGAGCGATGGGAGAGAAGTTGGGGCATGCAAAGGAGGGACCAGAGAGTCACCGGAGCGGCCCCAGGAATGCCACTTAGGACCCTAACATCAGAACCCAGGAGGAAGGTGAAGCGCACACCAACAGGAGTGGGGAGCACACCTCCCAAGACACCCCGCATATGCCCAGTGGCCCAGAAAGGCAGAAGGACACCTCTGGTACTAGAGCCATGGCCTAACAGGAGAGTCGTGGCTACAGGCAAGTGCCTATTTTCCAATGTTTCCAGCTGTAGTTGGAGAAAGGGTGAGAGCATCTCATGAAAAAAGGCAGACCAAGGGGACATGCAACAGCAACCGTGAGCCGGGAGGCGAGACAGTTTGGTTTCCGGTAGGGAGCGTCCACACAATATGTGAGCATGCCCCGTTGTCTTGCTGACTGAGAAGCCCACGCCCAACTTAATTTGGATGGAGCCTGGCATCTCATAACACTATCAATACATTAACACGAGGAGAAGCTACTCTTACCTCGCTACATTAATAGAGTAGGGAATTCCCCCACTTTAACATCCCCACACATAAGGGGGTAACTCATTGTTGCCCTGAAGAAAGTCCGGGACCTTTATGGCCACCTTAGGACTGAAACATGTCGGCACATCACTAGGGTCATAGGACCATAAAAATCCTTGTAAGACCCATTTTACTTCATTTTTAACAACCCAACCAGACTCATGAATAAAGGGATACCTGGGGTCTGATTGAGGTATTTTATTTATATCCACTTGCCTTCACTATCACAAGAGCTTCCCAACCCTGTGGTTGAGCCCACCCCGACCTATAGGAGTCTGGGTGACCCGATGATGAAGCATGACACCACTAGGGTGTGTGAGGGTAACTAAAAACAACTAGTGTTGCCCCCTCCCATTACATAGATATGGGTAGCATATCATACACATCCCTAGTGAGTTTATGTTTAATCTCACCCTATTCATAGGTTTTTTACCTACATTGATCCAGTGGGTCTCAGAGTAGGTCTCCTTTGGAGTATTTGTTGTTATAAAGACATGAATAGAGCACCAACACTAAGAAAAGGATCAGGGGTGCTAACAATCACGGGAAAAGTGGTGGAAAACACTAAAGAAAGACAGGGAACCAAATCACTGATACAGTGTCTGTAATTATCCCAAGGATTTCTACCTGCTGATGACCGAAAGCGATGATGGAAGAAAGGGATAGTATCTCACGACGCAACCAAAGTCATTGAGCCAAGACAGAGACCCAGAGGGAAAAGAACAAGGGATATATATATATCAAATGAAAAATCACTAAATAACCAAAAAGATAAATAAACCCAATTCTGAGTACCTCTTCCAATTACTTATATCACGACAAACGACCACAAGTGGTGTCAGAAGTGGGATATATACAGTGTCTGCCATCATGACACGGCCCATGTCTATTGAGCAAATTATTACACAGTTGACGGAAGGGCAGCTGCCTTTACAGCTGTTGATGAAGCAGCAGGTACAAACTGCTCAGCAAGCCTGGGAGGCTTTCAAGGCAGCTTTAAAAGATCAGCCACGTTACTGCCCTCCAGTCAACAAGTACATGATACGGCTATCATGAGACTGACAGATCCTATTAACAGTGCCCATGCCCATCCTAATGTCCCTGGCCTACAAAATTATCAGGAAGGGGACGACCTGACTACTTCTTTACCAACTTTTAAAACGTGGCTCCTTCAGAGGCATGGCCCCCAGCATGATGGGTCAATATATAGTGCCTCTCACCTCTAGTGAACTATAGGCCGCATACCAGGCCACTAATCCTGCTGGTACAATGGCCTATGCTGAAAATGAAGAAAGCCATCCTTTCAGAGACTAGGATGTGACCCCAAGAATTACTGAGTTTGGTTTCGAAAAGAGAAGTGAACAACAGGGGATAACCCCAGAGCCATGTATTCCCGCATCTGAGACCTGGAGAATCGGTGGCTCTAACTCAACACTGCCAGCATGGATGAGGTAAAAGGGAAGGTATATCTTGAGCAGTTTCTTGATGCTCTCCTACCGAGTACTTGGAACTGGCTCAAACAACACCCGAACCTCACAGCTAGTAGCACTGTGGAGCTAGCCTGTGCTTTCTATCGCTCACCGGAGTTCAAATCGTCCATAATCTGGTCGTCTTTGGACCCATGAGGGGACAAATCTATATGGAACTGAGAGGAGGCAGAACTCTGAAAATCCCATTCAGCAGCAACGGCCGTCCCCAAGGACCTCAGTGTTACCAATGTGCGGAGTGGGGCCACATAGCTCGCCACTGTCCACAACAGGTCTCATCCGCTGAACCCATTGAAGTAGGGTATACTCGGAGACAGATTCTGTCCATGGGAAGAAGACATAACAGGATTGTGAAAACTGATTATCGCAATGGCCAGGCGGTTCACGCCTTACTAGACACAGGATGACATTGTACAGTAGTCAGAAGAGATCTAGTCCCTGAAGCCCAGTTGAGGGAAAGTGGAAAGGTTAGAGTGATGTGCTTACATGGAGGCCAAAGAGCCCATCCTAGAGCAGGACCCCTGGTAAATGTGGAGGGGGATCCCCAGTTTAGTGATCCCATCCCTACTAGAGCACGTGATTATGGCACTGACCATCCTCAGTTTCAACACTATTTAGCATTCTTAGAAACACAACCTTCTAGGGATACATGGATTGGAGAGGCCCCTTTTAGCCAGGTGGACTTAAAGACAAACACATTAGGAGAGAAGAAAACTAGACAAGAAAAGAAAAGCGAGAAACAGAACAATTACAGTATCAGTAACGTCAACTCCACTTCTGTACCTATTATTCTAGAAAGCAGGGAGGGGACTCCCGGCCTAGCTTCCGAGCTGCACAAAAAGAAAACGGCACCTTGATCCATACATGGGAACAAGCCGGGGAAGAAGACTACCCCAACCAGGTAGAACCAACATTTTGTATCAAAAGGGGCTGGTTATATTGGGTGATGAAGGTAGGAGAATGACAACTTGAACAGCTACTAGAACCCAGTGCAATCTGAAACCAAGTATTACAATTAGCCCATAACCAGATTGAGGATGGGAATTATGGGAAGGATAATACCTTAAAATATCTCCTAGAGCACTTCTAATGGCCAGTAGT
Organism: Lissotriton helveticus; assembly: GCF_964261635.1. Classification (NCBI taxonomy): domain Eukaryota; kingdom Metazoa; phylum Chordata; class Amphibia; order Caudata; family Salamandridae; genus Lissotriton; species Lissotriton helveticus. The sequence continues at coordinate 1,787,952,378 of NC_136063.1, read as the reverse complement.
GTACAAGGATTAAGTGAAGTGCGGTGCCTTGAGTGCTCTATGTCAGTTAATCAATCCTCCAGAGACACCAAAGGCACTCCAACACCCTCTCCTCATCATGCAGGTACCTTTCCAAAGGGTGGGGATGGACTTAGTAGGAACCCCAACACTGTCGGCCTGCGGAAAACCCTATATCTTAGTCTTGGTAGATTGCGCTACCAGATATTCAGAGGCATTCCCCCTAACCAGCATGACCACAAAAGCTGTGTCACAGGCTATGATTACATTCTTTTTGCAAGTGGTGTTTCCATTAGAGCAGTTAACCGATTCGGGCACCCCTTCATGTTGCAACTAATGGCCCAGATATGTAGTATATTGGGCATCAAGCAGATATGTACATCAGTATAGCATCCCCAGATGGACGACCTAGATGAAAGATATAAAAAAAAAAAATTAAAAATATGCTACGGAAAATAATAGCAAAAACAAGGAAGGACTGGGTTCGTAAGTTACCCATTGTCCTTTTTAACATTTGGACAAATGAACAAACGTCCACGGGTTACCGTTCAGCTGTTAATTGGGAGAAAGACCGAAATGCTATTGATTATGGCAGCATACAACAATGAGGACTCGGACGAAGGATTACCACTTCCTGAATATGCCATACGATTACTAGAGGCTTTAACCTCCCTTTGGGATCAAGGACATTACAATTTGGAAAAGGTCCAGGCCCAACAAATACAAGACTATGACAAGGGAACAAAATTAAGAGAATTTTTCCGTAGATGACAAGGTCCTTAAATTACTCCCAACTATAGATAATAAAGTCTTAGCTACTTGGCAAGGGTCATACGTAGTCCTCAAAAGGATAACCCCTGTCACGTATAAGAGAGCAGTACCACAAAGAAACAAGGATGAGCAAATCTTCCCTGTGAGCCTGTGAAACATTTGGGAGGAGCCTACCCCAAGAGACAAACCCACAGTAGGCTTAGAGTGTGCTACCAATATCTGATCCATGGATATTCCTATACCACCACCAGTTCAAGAGGGGATAGGCACCCTCGCTATAAGGGCTTCCTTACGTGAGATTAAAAAAAAACAGTAGATCACCATCTTGAGAAGTATCTTCAGGTGCTCCTGGCCAAACCACTTTTATATCCTATGATATCATAACAACAGAGTGCAGCGTTGCAAATCTGAGGCCCTATCGAATCACACTGTTAAAAGAAGCGCTGTAGAACAGGAAGTTAAAACTATTCTAGAAGCAGATGACATAGAACCCTCCTGGAGTGCTTATTGTTCTCCTCTAGTCCTAATACCAAAAGGAGATGTGAGACACCAGTTTTGTATTGGTTTTTTGGCAACTGAATTGTATGTCAAAATGTCACACAAATCCCATGCCTCACATTGATGAGCTTATACAACAGCTAGAAGAAGCACGCACAATGACCACATTAGACCTTAGGAAGGTTTACTGGCAAATTCCCCTAACTCCATAGGCTCAGGAGAAACAGCATTTGCGACACCTACAGGGCTTTACTATTTTAATGTACTGTCTTTTGGTCTCTGAGGGGCCCGTGCCACATTCCAACGATTGATGGATTTTATACACCTGTCCCATCAAGGATACGCAGCAGCGTACCTGGATGATAAAGTGGTCTTTAGCCCTGCCTGGGATACTCACCTGAAACATCTGGTTCCCGATTCCTTACAGCAGGCAGGTATTACGATTAATCAAAATATATCTACTATCGCAGCTGACATATCCATTAACGCATATCCAGTTCACACAATCTGTAGTGCTCACTTATTCAACTAAACAGCCACTCATATCTGGCATTATCAGTGCAGTTAAAACCCGGACCATAGCACCAACTTGCAAGGTTATTAAACCTTTTATTATTACAGTGTCTTTTGCCTGTCCGTATCTTGCACATTTGTAGCAGCATATGCACCTGGAAGTGGAACAACTCTGGCACAATAGCTTACCTCATCAGTCATTCAAGCTAGCATTGAATAAACAAATTAAGCAGCTCTCCTAGCGAGAAGACGAAGCCAAATTTAGGTTGTGCAACCGCACATGAATGACCATCAACACCTACAAGGCACTGACCACGCAAACCCATATGAATGCCACTTTAAGAAATCATATTACAAAAAGGACTTTAAGACAGATTAGGGTTTCTACAATCAATCAACACACGTCCAAAATTGCACTCGCCAATGGAGAACAGAGTGCAGGCTTTGCCAATACCCTCAGTAAGACTTTCTCCATATATTATGCATCTGCCAAATGTTATTGCCTTGGCGTAAAATCTATCTTCTAAATATATTTTATTCTAATGGTATTGTTATGTTACTGTCACTTGTAAAGCGCATGTACACTGGATGGTTTTATGACACTAAGGTAACCCACTCCAATTGGCAACCATTGCGTTTATTATAAGCTTGTTTAAACATCGATTTTTTTAACAGCTGTCTAAATTTCCCAAAGTTGGGAGCCCTCCTAATTTCCATGGGTAAGGCATTCCAAATGCAGGGGGGGCAATTACTGAGAATCTGAGCCCACCTTCTCTTTTCTTTTTAAATTGATGGATTGATAAGTAGTGCTTGTGGGTATATCTTAAATTTCTGTTAGGGATATACTTTTGGATACAGGAATTTATAAAAGCTGGGCATTTGATATAGAGGTATTTGAATATGATGCAACAGGCTTTGAAGGTAGATCTCTGGGCAACTGGGAGTCAGTGGAGATTTTTTATCAGTGAGGAAATGTGGCAGTGTCTTGGAAGTCGGTGGATAAGCCGAGCTGCCTGGTTCTGAACCATTGGAGCCTACAAGTGAGGCAATTGTGAAGGCCCAGGTAAAGGGAATTAGCATAGTCTATACAAGACATGACCAGGGCAATTATTACTTGCACCATTGCTTCTACAGTAATAAATCATCTTATTTATTGATTCTACAAAGGTCTAGGAAGCAGGATGAGATCATAGATCCAAGTTGAGGTTTCAGGGAAAGGAAGGGCTCCAAGGGTCAAGCTTGTTTTTAGTGATAACTATCTCTGTTTTGTCAGAGTTCAGTTTTAAGTGGTGGTTGTTCATTCAATCCTGGAGAAACAGCATTGTATCCTAAAAGAATGCCCTGGAGTATTATTGATTGTAAAATAAGTTGCATTTTATCTGCATAATTATACACTTTGACATTCCTTTTTGTTAGAAAATACACCAGGGGGTGAATGTAGATATTAAAAAGGTGTGGAGAGAGGGAAGGTGCCTAGGGCACCCAGCAGTTCTGAGTGAGTCAGACCTATTGTGATCTGTTTTTTAAGTAGTAAGTGACCCATATGATTGCCAAGCCATGCAACCCAGCATCCTTGACACAACCCACGAGAAGATTATGGTTGACCATGTAAAAAACTAATGAGAGGTCAAGGAGGACAAGGGCCTTAGTAGAGCCTCTGTCCACCTCCTCCCGCATGTCATCCATTACCGAGAGGATGACTGCTTCCATAGAGTGCACCAGATGAAATCCTGCTTGGAAAGGCCCAGAAATTACCTTTGCTAAGTATGGAGAAGAGATATAGGACGGTCATTTTTCAAGTTTATGGGGTCTACACCTACTTTCTTTTGAAGAGGTAGCACTATTGCCTTTTTGAAGAAATTGGAAATATTTCCTTGGCTGGGAGACAAATGACGTCAGGATATCTCAAGGTCATGAAATCAGGCAAAGGCATTTTTTAACAAGCTGGGGGGACAAGTGTCATTGAGAGAGCCCGAGTTAACTTTAGGCAGTAAGTTCATGAAGCAATCTTTACTAATCTCGGGGAACAATGAGAGTGTGAATGGATTTCTGTCTGCAAATGATATTACACTGAGAAGTGAGCTGAAGGGAATGTTTTTTTAATAGTCTCAATCTTATTAATAAAAAAGTAATTGAGTGAGGTGCAGAGATTTTGTGTAGTTAAAATCTGTAGGGTAATCCTATCAGGACTAGAGAGTTCAGTTACTATTTTGAAAATCTCTTTTGACTTGTGGGAAGAATGCAGGATTTTGTTGGTGAAAAAAAGTGGTTTAGCTTGCCTAATGAGCGTTTTATATATTCTTTGATTTTTTTCTATAGGTTTCTTTGGTTTCAGGTAGGTAGTTGTTTCGCCATTTGCGTTAACAGCAACGCAATTCCAGTTTGGCACGTTTCAGATCTTCAGAGAACTATTTTGAGGCCTCAAGTCCTCTGGTCTATTTAGCTTTTAGGAGGGGCTATGTGGGTTGCTAGCTTTAACTAGCACTCTGTAATTGCTTCCTCGTAGAGGTCCATGTCATCCTTTGGTGCTGGTAGGGGGCTTTCTAGGGAGTTGCAGGAGTTACGGTCAACTCGAAACCAGTTCCTTGAAAGAGCTCCAGGAAATGAAGGAGGTTTACAGAGGGTAGAATTCAATTTAGAAATTTCAGTTGCAGCTAGCACAGATGGGGGGGGGGGTAAGAGATGGGTGGGTAAGAGAGGATGATGAGGTTAAAAATAAAGGAAAGAAACGTACCTGATTGTCGGGTCTCTCCTCTGCTGTCTCTCGGTCATCTTTTTAGGCCGGAACAGGGAAGCAGGAAGCACCCGGCTCCCAGGCTCCCCATAGCCAATCCACAACACTGCAATGCAACGTTGTGATTGGTCTGAGAACTGTTGTTCAGCGCTCAGTCAGGGAGTGGGGACCTGGGCATGTTCTCCATGCAGGCTGTAATGCAGCTTGCATGGAGAACATGCAGAGTGCGCATGAATGTCTGGCTGGCTCGAGAGGGCGGGACAACATTCAAGCGCACGTAGGAAGTGCAAACCACTCCTCCTGCCCTGCTCTGAGAGCAAAGCAGCTCCGCACGCACCCAAAGCTGCCACAGCAGGGAAACATAAAATGATAATAAAGAGTTATTATCATGTTATGTTTCTTATATTTCACTGCTGCAAAGCAGTGGGGCGAGGCTTCTCCCCCTTAGCGAAGGAGCCATGACTAGAAATTTTACCAGGTAATGGTCGGACCATACACAGGGGGAAATTGTTAGATACCTCAATGAAAGATTGGACATCCATACTTGATCGAGGGTGTGGCCTTTTTTTATGTATGGGCACTTACATATGCTGTTCTAAATTTAGGCTTTTAATGAGGTCAGTAACGGCATTAGATCCTGTCACCAACAGGGCATGAGTCTGGGGTACACACGGGTAGATGGCGTCCTCCCACTATTTTTACAGGGTAAACCCCGTCCACCCTGCCAAGAAGTTGGGCCCCACTAACAAATGTGCTGAAATCGTCCTGGTGTAATTTCCAAACACCGTGACACTTTCAGCAGCGCCTGCACGTTGTCTGCTTTCCACCTGCAACAAGCAACAACCTGCAGGCTGGGACAGGGCTTTCTTATTTTAGACTCCTGCTGGGCCCAAAACAAAGGCCGAATACAAGGGGTCATCAGGCCTACTTTTGTTTGAGTCTCCTGGCTGGGAGCAGTCAGGAGCCTCACACCTAGAAGCAAATGCAGCTGAGGGGAAACACACACATTCTTAAGAGAGGCAGCTTTTCATTTAGTTCAGGCTCTGTTTACTAGATATGCATGCACTGTAAGGATGTCTGATGTGTTGGTCTCTACCAGTAGTTACATAATACTAAATGTAATTTATATTGCGCTTACTACCCCTGAGGAGGCGTTGAAATAATTTTAGTACCACTATTTTTTTCTTGTATAGCGCTATTCATCCCATAGCAGAGTCTCGGAGCGCTTTACATCCCATGTACATATTAAAGTCGTGGCTTGTGATGCCACTTCCTATGATGTCGATCCCTGTGATTATACATGCAATGTCATGTGCTGTGATGGCACACATCGTGATGTGTTAGGTTAGTCCCCCCACTTCCATTTTTAGGACTTTTGCCCTGGTCACCAAGCAATCTTGCTTTGCATGAATGGTCTGACACCTCAAACCCAGTGGTAGAAGTGGGCGGGAACAGAAGGGCACGGCGTGCCCCTACTTCTAAAAATTATTTCAGTCCGTTCCCCTACTTCTTACTTTCAAAAATGCATCCCGGGACAGCAAGAATAGTCTGAGTTAAAAAAAAGATAACTTTTTTCACTCAGATTCCAGGGGCTGCTCGCACTTCTCTGTTGAACTCCGGAGGCTGCAGCAGGACCACCCCACCCCCCTCCTTGAGCTCGCACAGACCGAGGGCAGGCCCATTGTCATTACAATTGAGGCAGATTATCCCCTTTTGAATGACAATGCGCCGGCCCTTTGCCTTTAGCATATCAAGTGCCAGTGAGATTGGAGTTGGTGACTACAGAGGAGCTTTCCCCAAACAGAGGACTGTGGGGTACTTGACACCTTGTGTAATTTGTCAATGTTGTACACACTACAGAGTGAACTGGGCAGGATCAGTGACTGGACAGAGGAGACGACAGGAAAGGAGAGGTACTAGGACAGGAGAGGTGACTGGGCAAGAGAAGTAAGCGGGCAGGAGAAGTTACAGGGCAGGAGAAGTGACGGGCAGGAGAAGTGACGGGCAGGAGAAGTGACGGATAGGAGAAGTGACGGGGCAGGAGAGTTGACGGGGCAGGAGAGTTGGCGTGTCAGGAGCAGTGACGGGACAGGAGAGGTGACAGGAAAGGAGAGGTGATGGGGCAGGAGAAGTGATGGGGCAGGAGAAGTGATGGGGCAGGAGAAGTGAAGGGGCAGGAGCGGTGATTAGGCATGGGCAGAAGCTGTAACCGGCAGGAGCAGTGAAGGGACAGGGGCAGTGAATGTATAAGAGCAGTGAACGGGGCAGGAGAAGTGATGGGACAGGAGAAGTAATGGGGCTGGAGCGATGATCGGGCAGGAGTGCTGACCGGACAGGAGCACTGACCGAACAGGAGCAGTGAACGGGCAGGAGCGGTGACGGGGCAGGAAAAGTGACGGCGTAGGAAATGTGACGAGGCAGGAAAAGTGACGGGCCAGGACCAGTGACGGGGCAGGAGAGGCAACAGGAAAGGAGAGGTGACTGGGCAGGAGAGGTAACTGGGCAGGAGAGGTGACGGGGCAGGAGAACTGACGGGGCAGGAGAACTGACGGGGCAGGAGAGATGACGGGGCAGGAGAGGTTACGGGGCAGGAGAGGTGACGGGGCAGGAGAGGTGATGGGGCAAGGGAGGTGACGGGCAGGAGAGGTGATGGGGCAGGAGAGGTGACGAGGCATGAGCTAGAGCGATAACCGGGTGGGAACAGTGAAAGGACAAGAGCGGTGAAAGGACAGAAGCAGTGAACGGGACAGGAGCAGTGAACAGGACAGGAGCAGTGAACGGAGCAGAAGTAGTGAACGGAGCAGGAGTAGTGAACGGGGCAGGAGTAATGAACGGGGCAGGAGTAGTGAACGGGGCAGGAGTAGTGAACGGGGCAGGAGTAGTGAATGGGGCAGGAGTAGTGAACGGGGCAGGATTAGTGAACGGGGCAGGAGTAGTGAACGGGGCAGGAGCAGTGAACGGAGCAGGAGCAGTGAACGGAGCAGGAGCAGTGAACGGGGCAGGAGTAGTGAATGGGGCAGGAGTAGTATAATAATAATAAACCCGTATTTGTAAAGCGCACAGCTACCCATAGGATTCCCGGTGCTGGGGGCCGTCGGGAAGATTAAGCAAGCTATTGCCCAGAGTCACATGGTGCTGGGCAGACCCCAGCCGCCGGTGCCGAGGATGGAACCGTGATCCCCAGCGTCCGGCGTCAGTCGCCCTGGCCGCTGCGCACACCTCTTCCACAAGTGACGAGGGAGGAGAAGTGACAGGACATGAAAGTGACGGGACAGGAAAAGGGACAGGGCAGGAGAGGCGCCAGGGAAGGAGAAGTGATGGGCAGGAGAAGTGACTGGCAGGAGTGGTGATGGGGCAGAAGAGGTGATGGGGCAGAAGAGGTGACGGGGCAGAAGAGGTGATGGGGCAGGAGAGGTGACGGGGCAGGAGAGGTGACGGGGCAGGAGAGGTGAGGGGGCAGGAGAGGTGAGGGGGCAGAAGCAGTGATTAGACATGAGCAGGAGCGGTGAACGAACAGGAGCGGTGAACGGACAGGAGTGGTGAACGGACAGGAGCGATAAACGGACAGGAGCGGTGAACAGGGCAGGAGCGGTGAACAGGGCAGGAGCAGTGAACAGGGCAGGAGCAGTGAACAGGGCAGGAGCAGTGAACAGGGCAGGAGCAGTGAACAGGGAAGGAGCAGTGAACAAGGCAGGAGAAGTGACGGGCCAGGAGAAGTGACGGGCCAGGAGAAGGGAGGGGGCAGGGGAATTGACGAAGCAGGCGTTTCCCAGGGCGACTGGAAGGGTAGGGGGCCAGTTGAGTTTGGGGGGACCGTTTTTGTACAAATGCATGAGTTTTAAAAACACTGCAAAGTTCTTTGTATATGCAGCAGGTTTCGGTCAACAACACAAGTGCCAAGATAACTTTGGTGATCAATGTACCTGCTGGAGAAAGATGGGAGCATGTTTTGTCTAGTGGCTGTTTTACTCATCTAAGGTAGTGCAGATGGGTAATATGCCTGCTGCAAAGAACATGTAACATACATATCAAAGAGCAATATTTTATTTGCATAGTTCAGTGGGTACGGCTTGTGTTCACTTCCCGAATGAAAGGACACTTGAATACATATGGCCTGGCAGTTCGGGCTGGACTGTTCACATTGGGGGCAGGATCAAGACTGATTTGCATATGGCTGAGTCCAAACTGGAATGGCATGGTGAGCAAAAAACGATGGATTTAAGCCCAGATCTCTGAACTGGGGTGAATGTATGACATTGTTCTGCATTCTGTCCAACAATTGTTCTTTTTGCATTTGTCAACCCGAGTGGGACAGGTATGCTCAGACATGAGTCCCGTGCTCTCCATGCCACTGGAATCAAGATATCCTAGCTGATGAGTGCTGAAAGCCCGAAACCGGTCCTAGGATGCCTGTTTCCAGTCCAGGGAGGACCTGGCCTGGCAGTTCGGCTGGACTGTTCCCATTGGGTGCAGGATCAAGACTGATTTGCATATGGCTGGGTTCAAACTGGAATGCCATGGTGAGCAAAGAAACGATGCGTTTAGGCCCAGATCTCTGTACTGGGGTGAATGTATGACATTGTTCTGCATTCTGTCCACCAGTTGTTCTTTTTACTATATTATGATTGAGCAGCTAGCTGGCTGACATGAATATGAAGAAGCCTTTGTGGGTTTCCGTGAGTCTAGATTCTCCTGAAGAGTCCATTTCTCTTCTGAGTCCTGCTTAACACATGTGTACAGGTGGAGCCCTGTATTCATGACCTCAATGTTTGAGACAAAAAATAATCATGGATTTCTTAACAATGAGAGTAAAAGCATTAAGGTAAAATGTTGTTCCTGCTTATATTTCACACGCTTTACATAAACCTGTATTCCCTATGAGTGTTTGCTTTTTCCTGAATTAAACCTCAAATAAACATGTTTATCCATTGTTTTAATTAAATAACGTTATAAGCTGTAACTGGTCAGTGAAATGCTAAACTTACTAAAAATTAGTATGTTTCGCTATTTCTAGACAAACCCTGACACTGATTCAATCTTAGGTTATTCCCGCCCCCTGATTCTCCACCCACTGTTCCCCTACTTTTTTTTCCCACTTCGACCACTGCACAAACCATGGCATGCTTTGCAAAATTTATTTTAAAAGCTGAGTTAGTTATCAAACAGAGTACAAGTAAATCTTAAGGAAACACGACGGAGTCAGCATAAGCTAAAACTTTGATAATCCTAAACGAACTGCAATTCAGCCACTTGCCGTGCAATAATGAACAATGATGAAATGCACTTTACCCTGTGTGACGTAATGAAGGGATGTTTCTAGAATGCTTGTTTTATTCTAATTGTGCCAGCATCAGGTCAGAGAGGTGGCGCACTTCCTTTTGTTGTACATTGCCTTACGTGAAAGAATGGCTTTTCGGCACTTTACTTTTTGTTGGATTGGAACTAGGATATTTACTGACGAATTAAATTTTTTTTGTTTTAGAGTTTTCTTCACCAACGCCGTTGTCTGGTATTTTAGACTATTGTGTTTTTTGGCGCAACATGATTATTTTAAAATAGCTTTTAACTTTTTTTTCTTCGCTTCCCTATTCGTGATGTCGTTAATATACTGGCTATGCTTCTCTTCAATATGTGACCGCAATGGTTTTTATTAATCATGCAAATAAAATTTTCATTCATTCAGCATATGCCCTACTAGAATTAACACTCCTTTACTCCAAGGAGCTGTAAACTTTCATTTTACTTCTGCATAATGAATACAACCATCTAAGCCATATTTCCAGATGTATAAAGAGCCTTGCGGTAACGATGCTTGCGAGGATAGCACACCCAGGACAGCAGTATGGTACACAGCTTAAATGTCGCATTTCGGATTCTCACGTGTAAGTGTACCTCAGTGCCCACCGTTTTCTCTTCCATTCACAGCAAACTCTCCGTATGCCTTTTGACATATATGTTACATCTATAGCTAGACGTTTCGCAAGTCTATTTTCTTATATGGTGTATTCTGGTGGTTTCTTAGACATTGGTCCCAATTTGTAGTGACTATAAATACCAAGTATTACAAAATACATTTTTTTACACAGCGCACCAGATCACTTGTCTGCTGTTGCTTAACACCATGTTACTATTAGTATGCATTTATTTAATGCATTGTTATTTAGCGCGGACTTTACCCAAAGGTGTCAGAGCGCTTCGCAATAGAACCAAGTACGTTACACGAGGAGAATAATATTACATATTTACACGTTACAGAAACCCACGAGAAACAATAAAAGGTAAAATAAAACTGGATGTGGGGCTGAGCTGACCTTGCCGGGACTAGAATTCGTGACCTGAAAGTCACTGAAGATTTCAGCTGTGATCTAACGTCGCCATTTTAAAGGCACACTTCATGTGAAATTAGCTGATTTCTCTTTAAAACCATAACCCCTTTCACTTGAAGACGCAAAAAGTATAACACCGAGCGACTCTGACAGCGGAGACAGCAAAATGGGAGCTGTGCAACAAAGGCCTCAATTCAAAGAACACACATACAAACGAATTATGTTTTTTTCTGCTGCGCTCCTTTGTCCATAATTATACACGTTGTTTACTTCAGCTTGAGACGAGGCGCTGATGCAACCTGCAGTAAGCACTTTCCCTTTTCCACTCGCCCCTGTTGTGTGCACGCAGCTGTGACGGTGTGTCGAAAGCACTGCCTAGAGCCGCGCGCCCGCAGACCCGTCCTGCAGAAAGGACGCTCAGGTTAACACCTGTGTGGCATTTCGCAGAATATCAACATTAGCAAAAAGCTTTGAGAGGTTTCAGATGTACCGAGCAGCACTAATGACTCTAATGGCAGCAAAACACAGGCGTGTGTCTGTAGCTTTGAGCAGCAATTAAGGAAAACTTTGCTGTGGGATTAGACGCCGGCACTTTATGGAATTTGTGGAACAGACAGCTGTACATAAGGTATACTCTCCAATACATTTAATTGAGCTTAACTGGGAAACTAAAACACTCTAGTTTGTAGCAATGGAAATGTTCCATATTCACAACAAATGTACAACGGAGTTAAAAAAAAAAAAGTAGAACAATACCCAAAAGTAAGTCATGTAGTCTAGGTTTCCTAGGTCTAACAATGTGTACAATTGTTACCTTAAAAATTAAATTCCTCTTGTTTTTGTTATTGTTACACTCGTTTATTCCAAGGGATCTGTGCAATACATCTGGTACGGAAAAATGTACTTCATGGTGTGGACCGCGGACCTAGTCCCAGGTTATTCTTGGGGCCGTTGCGGACACTGGGAGGGCACTGACATGTATGTAGTGCATTTCTTACATCAATCGCGCACATTGTGACCACCTGCGCCTTGATGTATACAGATGACGGTGCAATTCGGCAATTGAAAAAAAAGTGCAATTCAAATCAATTCCGCTTCAGCTAATCAGAAAGTAAAACAAAGCAAATGCAGAAACCACCATACCACATGCTCTTTGGACATTTTAAAGCAGGATAACCCCAAAGTAGGGCCTACAGATTCCAAGGTAGGGCCTAGAGGACTGGTTCAATGCACGATTTGTAGGGTAGCCAGTTAGGATACAGTATTTTTTTCCCGCGCAATACAGCGCAAACTTGACACAAAGGTATCGGGTATCCTGGCGCTTTACATGAGCACCAGTTCCTTACACAAGGACACATTCATTTTTGTTAGGCACAGGGAGATTAAGTGATTTTCCTAGAATCACATGATGATGAGTGTGATTGCCGAGACTCAAACCCGGTTCCCCAGATTTGAGATTGACCGCCTGTCAGGGGGTGCCTGTCAGCCAGGGGCCGGGTGAGGACTTTAACGCTTGTTCCTTTTCGCCCCGAGTGCAGGACGGCCACGGTCCCTTTAACGCGGCTTGGAACGTCCCGGAGGTGGGAACCCTGCCGGTGATGTCATCAGCCGTCCTCCTATTAGGAGCAAAGGAGGAGCTGAAATCGCGATACCCGGAAGAGGATTGCGTGCCATTGACTGCCGGAGCAGGTGTGGAGAAGGAGTCGTCCAGCGTGGCTACGGAGGCATTCTGCACGGAGGAGACGGAGGTTTCGGGAGTCGCGCAGCCCCAGGAACAGAGAAAGCCAGGAGGCCAACGAGACCACGAGCCGCCACGCTTCAGGAGAAGTGTGGCTCCACAAGGTACGGGCCTGCATAAGGTGACTCGTATTTGCACGGGGAGGGAACGGGTAGGGGTGGTTGAGGGAGGTCACGAAACGGGTCTGCGTGTTGAGTGTCAGAGGCCGCAACCATTCCCCTTCGAACACACCTAAAAGCGCCTTGCTATATATTGACGTGTTGGGGTGGCAGTCCCTGGTGATCCTCTCACTCCCCGCCCCCCTTCTTTCAGTACCGGAACTACGGTGTAATCAGTAACCAAGGTTTTTTTTGTTTCTTTTCTTCTTTCGAGTGCCTTTACGGACCCCTGATGTCAAAGGACCTAAAAGGCCAGGACCCTTGAAGAAAGACAGGCGCCAGCTACCATACCATCAGCTCTGCTATCTCGGGACAAAGACGCTTCCCTGTTTGCTATGGTTTAAGCTCTGGACTTTTTGAGCTACTGAATAAAAGTGCAACCCCTTTCAAAAACCTAATTGAGTGGTGGTACTTCTCGTTTATGGTTCAACCCCCCCCTGTCCCAACCATCACACCGCCCTAGCCATTAGGCTACATCCTCAGTACAATTATCTTTTGCTTATTCCTTCGTTATTCTGAAAATCCAGCATGGATCCAGCCTGCTGGACCTATGTTTGTAACTCCTTTTTCAAAAGAACTCTCCATTTCGCCAGTTTTCTCAATCCTACCATTAGGGCCTTAAAGTGATCTAAGGTAACCCACATATGCACAGGAGCATAACAAGTGTGACATAAAAATGACAACCAACAGTACAATTTACTTTGTGTTCTGTTATAAAACATATGACTCATAAAATGTCAGAGGAATGTGATGTAAGTTAGATCAATAGTATGTTTAATGCAGTCATCAATACTGTGGACTATGGCAACGCTCTTTACTCAGGGATCACCACTTACCTCCTACAGAGACTTCAGACCATACAGAACACTGCCGCCAGACGCATTCTCGACTTTCTGTGATAAACCCCCATCACCCACCCACCTCAGAAAACTCCACTGGCTCCCCACACAGACGAGGTGCTATTTCAAGCTGATGATCCACGTGCAATAGGCATTACACAAACGGGGACACGCTTACATCAACCACCGCCTGAGCTTCCACTAACCTTCTAGACAGCTAAGCTCAACGTCTCCCTCCCTCGCCCACGCCCATAGCATCCGCAGAAGCAGAGAATGCTCCTTCTCCTACCTCGCGGTGAAGATATGGACTCACATCCCTCTGCAGCTATACATCTTCACCTTTCTTCTGGAATTCTGAAGGGCACTAAAGACATGGTTGTTCGACTGAGCCTTCGGGCCCACCAGCGCCAGGATACTCTAAACAGTGATTAACTGAACTATAGCAATTCCCTGGGTGATTGATACATTCGGGGGTTTTATTCTGGGAAAAACTCTATCCCAGCCACCTTGGTCTTTGGGTTCACACCTGTTACCATTTCAGTTTTGTGCTATTACTCAAGCTAATTCATACAATCACACACAAGACAACACTTAATTTCTAAGAGAAAACCAGTCTCCAAAAATGTTTGCTTTAAAGGTGAATTTAGTCAACTAGTAAGTGAAAGTGAATTATTATTTTATTGTTTAGTTAGTTAAAACCAAAACAATGTTCCAAAACACCAGATACATTGAACTGTTAAAGACAGACGGACATATAAACATGCTAAAACTTATAATTACATCCGTTTCTTTCAACATTTCATTTGAAAGTTTAAAATTTGATATGAACGGGTGATACACCTACTAGATTATCTCACAGCTATGTGGTGTATGTGCCTTATTTATGTGGATTATGGTTTGCCAGAAGCTATAGCTCCAACCCCCACAATTTCATCATCAATCCCAATATATGTAAAGTTCATAGACATTAAATGAGAGGGTCCTGCATCTTCAACAATTACAGAAACAACGATCAGGGTACGTTTTGTGCAATCGGCAGGACAAGTTAACACAGGAGAGTCATTGATAAAGAGTCACCAGAGATAGGAAAATGTTTTTGCATTCATCTTTGCTGGCTGCTTGAACACCCCTTCAAATAGATTGGAGTAGGGTTTCAGGATATATATCATTTATTTTATGCAAACCCAGCCAAATGATGGAAGTGTGTTGTACAGGTTCAATGGCAAATACACAGTGAACATGTAATAGCTAGTTTGTAGATTGTTACTAAATTGTGATGTAATTTCTTTACAATAGATAAAGAGAACACACATATTTATGGGATAGGTCGGCTAAGGTGCACTTCCTAGTCCAGCCTAAACGAGTATTTGTTCAGGTTGGAGAAACCCTGAGGGAAAGAGGAGGAGGTAAAATGAACCAGATGCACCTACCTTGGAATGTTTCTGCCTTTTATTTGAAATTTTGGCATATGAAAATGGTTGATTACTTTTACACTCATTGTAGGATCATTCTTATGAATATCTGATAGTACTATTGATGCCAATGCGATGTGGTCCATTTTGGTGACGTGATCATGGCAGACAGTTATCTAAGTTCACTCAATGTCAAGTCATCATGCTAGGAAGTCAAATATAGAGAGATTCTGCATCTGCTTCCAGTGTGATTTTGGCAAAATGCCACTAGCATTTAATCTTTCTCAAGATGTTTGCTTGAAGAAAAACATCATGTTAGTCATACATTAGGTTTACTTCTTCTCCCAAGTGGCCCCACCTTTGGTTGTATTCTAATAGCTCAGTAAGTCCAGTAATCTCAACGGTGATCTGTGTTTGATCTTGAGCTTGAAAGTTGAAAATCAGAGCAAGACCAACTCACCATTTTATCCTTATCGTAGCATGTAAAATAAGTACGCATTGCGATGGGTAATAAAAGTTGAATATTTTTTTTTTATGTGAGCTGTTTTCACAATATAAGGTACATAAATATTAGATTATTAGCATCAATAGTGTTGTTTTACACACCCATCTCTATCCAAACAAAACCCATACATGTTTATGGGGCGATTCTAGAAGTAACAACACTAAAGAAGTCTAATGTGTACAGATGTAAAGTCTCAGAAGATGATTGCCTGAGGAGCGTGGACCAGGGAGAAAGTTCCATAGTCTGAGGTCCTTCCCTTTTTGACAACTTCTAGATTTTCATTCAGATATGTTTTACTTCTAGTACCGAGGTATTCGTGGGCACCAGGGAGAGAATCGGAAGGCATTTTCTAATCGAAGGGGGCGGCACAGGATAGCTGCCAATGCACTTTGCATGATACGGGGATGTCAAAGGCTCTCATTATGCAACTAGAGAAGCATTGCACTCAGGAACATACTTTGGGAGCTGATGTTAGTGCCACGAAGGCTATTAGCCGATAACACCATCGTTCTGTCACCATTTATGTCCACTAATGTCCAATCATCTTCAAGTTCCTGTTTGACTAGACTGAGTGGCAACAAGTTGTCCTTCATTTCCATAGTATCTTCATTCAGAAATATACATGGATTAAAATAACTTCATTTAGCACATCGGAGAAGGGAAAGGGTATATTTATACAGAGATAAAAATGAATTCAATAGATACTTATATGATTGTGTATTTATATTAAAAGGGAAGAATAACACAGATCTGTGTAACATCTCATCTGCGGCAAGTTCATAATGAAACATGTAATTACAAGGCCAGATGCTGAGTTACAACTTACATCTACAAAAAACAACACAAGGCAGTCTTTTTTGTCCCACTAGATTACACTGCATAAACAATGTAAAGAAAGTAAAGTGGCATCCAATGTGTTGAATGGACGCGTTGTGATATTTTTTTGATATGTGCATGGCGAAGTGCCAGTGTTTTAGTTTTTTAAACTGGCATACACAGATAAATCTATTATGGTTGAGGCTGTACACTCTGCTGACGAGGTCTTATATGTACCTCTTTGCCTTACTAATCTTCTGAATGACTTACAATTTATTACCCCCCCCCCCCCCAAATACCTAGATTCATTCATATAAGTATGTTTATCTGAAAGGATATCTGATCCAGTACAACACAATGTTCATAATCTCAGCTGCAGTAGCGTAGAAAAGATGCCATAAGCCCTGGTGCAAGAAAGGAAAACGGCCCCTTGACTGACTGTTGTTTGTCAGAGTTCAATGGGTCTCCTTAGTGCTTTGGGCACCGGTGTCATTGCACCTGCTACACCAACACTAGCTATGCCCCAGCTCAGCTCGTCTTGCTGGAGTTATTTAGAGTTTGGTAGACTGGCATCCAAATGGCGGTGGCAGTAGAGGCACAGCATTTGCCAGCCCAGCCAAATGTAAAGTTTTTTTTTACCTGGATTACGTTATTTTAGCTTATAATACGCACAAATCAACCCGAGAGAGGTATTTCGGTGCAGCACTGAACTCAGGCAAGGAAGGCAACACTAGCTTAGAAACAGCTCAGTCTTAAGAAGATTGCTGAATTCTGCAAGAGAACGTCAATAATGCCATAGGACTATGGTGGACCTCACTACAAAAAAGACCCAGAAAGTGACTGGGCGTGTCTCTGAAAAATAACAATAATGCCATGCTGGAAGATATCTTGCCTTCTAGTGTAATGGAGACTTTTAAAAACTTTTTTCTGTCAAGGGTTGCCATAGTGTGCATGTGAGGCATGCACAGGAAAAAGCTAATGGATATTTGAGAATGGCCACCCTCACCAGAATGGACATTCCAGCTCCAAGCCCACCCGCCAGTTTACCCCAGTTCTCCCTCAGAGATTGTTTTCTTAATGGTGGAGATGATGGTGCCTTTCCCATTAGGAAAATCACCAAACCCTTATCTGTAAATGAGACAGAGAATGTGAGATGTAAGTGGTTCACAAATCCACCAATTATTTGCAAATTCTATGCACTCACCCACCTCTCAACGAGGCCCTAGGGTCTCACAAATGTCACAGATAACCATCCATTATTATGAGGGCACCCTAATAAGAGGCCACTGGAAGATTATGTTGCACTTTCGAAACGTCTTCAATGTTTTTTTCCCCAGCGAAAAGCAGTAATGACCTTCAACTATTTCTAAAATTAGATACAGCTTTTCTTGGAGCTAACAGGTGGATTTTTAAAGGAAAGTGAGGAGGGAAACTGAAATGTTACACTTAATGACCTTTCACCACTACCCCTTTTCCTATACAGATTTCTGCAATGCTCTTTCCTACTACCTCATTAGTTTATGCGTTATTTATGTATGATATATCAGTTGTGCACCCACATGTATAGAACTCTGAGGCCACCAGGGGTGTTAAAAAGAAGAGTATAAAAACCCCAAGATAGATAGATAGACAGACAGACAGACAGACAGACAGACAGACAGACAGACAGACAGACAGACAGACAGACAGACAGACAGACAGACAGACAGACAGACAGACAGACAGACAGACAGACAGACAGACAGACAGACAGACAGACGGAGTAGACGGAGTAGACGGATAGACGGATAGACGGATAGATAAATAGATAGATAGATAGATCATGTGCAACCCATGACTTCCAGAGGGTTTGTAAATCGCTTTGGAAGCCTAACATCTAATTTACATAGCAGAAGAATATACGAGGGCATTGAAACAGGAGACATCCAGAAGGGTTTGACAAGAGTGTCATCAAGCACCTGCACAAGCTACATATAAGTATCAAGCACTTACCCAGATTCCACTTGTGACACAAAGCATGTTCATATTCTCATAGGCGCCAATCTGATAGTTACTGAAACAAATAGGTCCTGAAACATAAGGACCACTAAAGGTATGTGCAGTATTCACTGCTTTGTGATACGCACTACAAAGTGCACGTCTGGGACAGTCGTTTGAGCTACCTCAAGCTCCTGTCATGTTTGGGTTATTTAGATTCAGGTGTGATGGTTTCACTGTGCTGTATCCTGAACCACAAATCTGTGCAGTGGACATGAGCTCGCATTCATCATTATGACATCCAGGCTCACCGTGTGAGATTGCAACAAAATCACAGGAGATTTTCATTTTCATTCGTCAATTGTTGGTGATGACACGCAACTTCCCCTTTTGTTTTGTGGTGAAATTGCTACTTTAGGGGAATGTGCATCTCAACAAATTCTACAAGTGGGTATCTGCTCAGATAACAAATTTAAAATCTTAACCAAAACAATGGTTAGCAGGAATATCACTAGACTGCATATTGTTTTTTATAAAAGAAATTGGTTGGGTGTTCAAGCAGGATAAACATAAATGGTGTAATAATCTACAATATAGAACACCAGCGGTGTGGGAATCTGACAGAGTGCGACCATCCATATGCATGAACAAGAGCGATTTAAACGAAGTAAATCTAAGGACCCTAGACTCTAGATGGGTCCATGACACAAATGGGACAGTAGTGTCAATATCAATGCTAATGGGTATTTTTCATCAGCAAAATAGTGCCGTCTGAGTCAATGCAGCACGAACTGCTTCATCAGCTGATTTGCAAAGGGCACAAAAGTGCGTTCCTGTGGGATACCCCATGAAACAAGCGCTCCTGCTGGCGCGTTTCATCAGCGGCAGATTACCATGCTTTCTAAATATTATTTATCGTTTTCATCAATCACTGCTGCTCAAGAAAGGCTGGAGCAGGTCAGAACTGCTGTAGCTAACAGAATTCCCAGATGAAGGTCAGTTAGAAAAACTAAGCGTGGATATGGGACTGTTATGGATCGGAGAGCTCTAAATGCTATCCATCACCTGAAAAATGGTAAAGCAGCGGGTATTGATCACATTTCAGAAGAAATGTTGAAAAGAGTACAAGGGTGAGCTATCTGCCAAGGCACGCAAGATGGAGAGGAAAATTCAAAAATGCAGACGCATTAAGTCATCACGTGACCAGAGGAGTGAAGCAGTGGGGCACTGCGAGAATCATCTACTTAAGAATTCCTAGGCGCGCTAATGGCGAGCAAATACGAAAAGTAGTACAACAGCTACCATTTGCTGAGCAATTGTGCAGAGTTTTACGTCACTAGCATGATAGGTCTCAAAAGTATGCTCTGAAGAGAAAGCAATATACAGTTTCAAGCTTCTACAGGAACTGCTCATATTTCCAGCCTTGGTGTGTGCACAAGTGTATGGATTCACGACTAAGATGTTAGTGTGGGGTAGGTAGAGTTGTCTGTTGGGCCTTCTATGGCGTGCAAACTAGGATACCTTCCAGCATCATCAAAAACAAGTACAATACGAAATACAACATTTACCATTGTTGAAATCCTGCAAACCTGGCTCACCAGAAAAAAACACCTCACAAACGATTCACCACCAAATGGAGCTCCCAGTCTTTCAACAAATGAGCCTAACTCTGTATGAGACCCAGCTGTTTAAAAATGCAGCTGCATGTACACATTTGCTAATAAATCTTCTGTGCTCCTTGGACTATAGTCTGCATACGTGGAATTCCGTAGAAGTGAAGGTAAATTATGTACAGAAGGACAGCTAAATTATTTGGCTTGTTGTGTTACTAAAGTCAAGCTATACAACAAATGACTGATGTGTAATGAGCCATTGTCCTAGGCAGTACACAGCCATGGATGGATGAAGAGTGTAAATGATGGTCAGACAGGCCAATGACAGAATAAATCAGACCCAAAGAACCTCTGTGTAGCTCTATGGATATATAACTACATATGCATGAGGAAATAGCATTTACAACGTGGGCGGAGTGACGCGTGCAGTTTCAACATAAGCAGAACAACACTTGTCTGAACCACGCATTTGCCTTAACCACACATATGCGGGATTAAAGCAGTCAGCGGTCTAGATGCAGAGCAGACGGGTGCGGATAGGAACAGGAAGGATGAGGGGAGGAAGGACCAGGACTTGGCTTTGTCATTGGGGCTGGGGCCAGGTTTTTTTTGGAGGGGGGAGTTTTTTGGGCTGGAGGCCAGTTTTAGGGTTTAGGGAGCTAGTAGTTGTTGGGGCTGGGTTATAGGGCTGATTGTGGGGGCGTTTTCAGGGCTGGGGTCAGTTTTGGGGCTCAGAGTGGGGGGCGGGGGTGAGTTTAGGGTAGGTTTCCGGGCAAGGGGTGGGGTTTGGGGCTGAGGGTGGGGAGTCGGGTAGTTTTTAGGGCTGAGGCTGGAGGGTGAATTACAGAGCTGGGGTATCAGATTTTAGGGATTAGGGCGGGGTGATGGGGTGTGATCTTTATCATGCATATCTCTTTACCAACCATGCCTTTACAATGAAATTAGTTGTCAAGGTATGCGCAGTAAAGACGCAGTCATGGTTCAGGCTGCGTTGTTTAGGCATGCATGGTTAAGGCATGCATTGTTGTATCATACATCCATATGGATGTATTTACAAGATGCCAGCGGACAGCACAGCCTGTCAGGCTTTTTGAAGATATTCTTGAAAGAGCTATTGCAGTGGAAATCTTTAACCCCTAGGGTTTGTCAGAGGGGGTAACCAACACCAAAATCTTTCCCTGCAAAGGCAATCTGTGAGATTTCATGTAACAAAATACTAATCTGTAGGTTTTAATAAAAAGTAGTAATAATGGAAAGCGCGAGAATCAAGGAGCACGCCATTAGGGCCCGGGCCCCTGTGATGCCAGGCACACCTACCGTGGAGGCCGTAGTAGCACGATTGGCGACCGGCCAGAATAGGGGAAGTCCTTCCGGGTCATCGTGGTGACGCAGTTCCGGCTAGGACTGGCACTCACTGCGAGGGGGAGGAGCTGGAGGCCTATTTATGCTGGGAGGCCCCTGACTCCGTCCTCTTTCTTTCCCACACTGGCCCCGGACCATCATCGAGAAAGAATCTGTACATCGTCTATGCAAGAGGACTCTTCTTTTGTTTCTTCCTGCAGGTCTCGTGGAACGGAGAAGGTGAGGTGGGGCCGGCGCTCATCACGCGGAGGACGTCGATTGACTCAGGAGTGTAGCGGTTCTGGAGTCAGTGGAATTACCAGCTGGGGTGTAGTGTCCAGGTTCCAGCACGGGAAGAACAGGCGGTGATTAGCGAGGGTACTCGCTGTACCAAGAAGGTAAGGTGTCTGTGGGCACAGGGCAGTCGCAGGAGGAGCAGTTTTAGGGAGTGGGCTTTGGGGTTTGTTTAAGTTGTGACCCCTGAGTTTCTCCTTGCCATCGGTCCCTGCGGCTTCCCTTGCTTCCGCAGTTCGGCGTGCGTTGCGAAGGGCTCACGCGGCAGGCTGGCACCTCCCTCTTGGGCCCACGATTAATTACGAAGAAGCAGGGAGCTAAGGGGCGAAGTGTCAACCCTAAATGTGTTTATTTGGTTAGATCATTTGGAGGGAATTTTTCGAACAAGGGCAACAACCGGAAACAGTGTGGTGGAAGGCCCGATAGTGCGAGTGCTGAGCTGATGAAGTAGGCGTGTGGGAAGAGCGCACATAGAAAAACAACCACGCGATCAGCCGGTGGTTGTCGAGGGCCACAGCAATTTTACCCTGTAGGAGCGTGGTGCCATTATTACGGCAGGAAAGCAGGGCGATAAAGTAAGGCAGATGGAGGATCTTACATCGGGAAAATAGAAATCCTGCCAAGGGGCGTAATCCAAAAAGGAAGGACAGCAACCCCAATCTGTCCCAATTGTTGAAGATGGTATTAGTCAAGTTAAGTCGAGATGAGGAGAGTGATGAGGAGTGGAAAAAAGGCCCAGGACTCGCCCAAGCAAGGAGAAGAGCAAAAGTTGGGGGGAGCTAAAAAGGAAAGACAGGGTGAAGAAGACCTCAGGGAGCAACTCCCAGCTCAGGAAGCACCCCGTCCAGCTCTAGCACAGGCGGTGCACAATGGGGTGGAGCACAATAACGTGGGGGCAGTGTTGGCTGAAATTAAGGGGCGTTAAAGGCTATAGCGCCCACACCCCAACCCCCTGGCTTAGTGACCCCTGCTCCAATGCAAGGGTCAGCCCCAGCGCCACAGGGTGGGCTGGGAGGGGGACTTCCAACACAGGATAGCGCATCTGGGGGATAGCTCCCCCCGCTCCAGGTAATTTAGAGGAGCCAGCATGGGTAGCGCAAGGGACAATGGCTAGTGTGTTAGCTTCAGTAGCAACCTTGCTGGCACAATTGGCAGCACCTGCAGCAGGGAGTCAGAGCAGTGGGACATCGGTGGCATCATGAGCACCACCATCTGTGTTAGGGAACGTGGCCAGCGAGGTCAGTAGACAAGTAGCTCCCTTGGGGAAGGCACACGACAAAGACGTGAACGCATCACCTTCAGCGGTGGTTCAAGCGGCCCCCGCACAGCCCGCTGCAGCAACGGTGACCGCAACAGGTAAGGCGGTTGAGAGACAGGCAAGAGCACTAATAGTTGTTCTAATGCGATTGGGAGGCAGGATACAATATTGTCCAAACCAGGAAAACTGGCTTCCCATGTGCTTCTGGACATGAGGGAAAAGATTTGGAAGGGGGAATTCATTTACATATTTTCTTTAATTAGACCAAAAAGGAGGGAAGTGGAGTCTAAAGAAAAGGATGGTAAGGAGGGCTTGTTCAGAGACAGTAAACCAAGGGTGGAGGAGTCCATTACTAATTGGCTGTGTGGCATTAATGTATTTACACCAGTAATGTTGGAAAGAAAGCCTGTACTGGCGATACAGTTGGTATTCTATGTTAACAAAATCGTAAAAGCACACACAATGTATGGCAGTATGGCATGGCTAGACTATGACAGGGATTTTAGATGGGCTAAAGTAGAGGACCCTGACATGAGTTGGGATCAGATAGAGGTCAATGTTTGGTTGGAGAGCGTAAACAACAAAGCACCAATGAAGCAGCCCTTTCGGACATCACAAGCGGGGACAGGCGAGAAAAAAGGGACTTGCTGGGCATTCAACCGGAAAACATGTACTTGGCCAGCAGTGACCTGTAAGTTTAAACATGCCTGCACATTGCACCCATCCCACCCAGAGTTGAAGTGCATTAAAAAAATCAAAAGATAGGGATACGGAGCAGAAGGCCCCCCCCCACAACAGATTACCCACGCCAGTTGAGATTGATTTTCTGGCTTTATCAGTATCCTAACAGGAATGCAGCCATGGTGTTGTACCAGGGGTTTTCTACAGGTTTTCGCATTCCCGCACAGGAGGTGCTTCCAGTGGGTCATTGCAATAATCTATTGTCTGCATGCGCACACATCTCACGGTAGTGTCACAAAAGGTTAGTAAGGAAAGCGCGTTGGGGAGGTTCGCAGGCCCGTTCACTACCCCCCCTTTACCAGATTATGTATGTTCACCATTAGGGTTGGTCCCTAAAAAGGAGCCAGGCCGAGGGGGGCGTCTGTAAATGAGGTCATAGATACATCTTTATGCTCGGTGACATATTCTTCCTTTGACGTGGCATTGCAGAAATTGCGTGACTTGTGGCCCAATGCCTTCATGGCAAAGACATACATTGAGTCAGCCTTCCGGCTCGTGCCTGTACACCCCAAGGACTATCACTTGTTGGGTTTCCAGCTGAATCACCATTATTACTATGACAAATGCATATCAATGGATTGTGCAGTGTCATGCAAATATTGTGAGATGTTTAGCTCCATGCTCCAGTGGCTGTTTACTTTCAGAACAGGGCCCAAGAATGTAGTGCATTACTTGGATGACTTCATGGTCATGGGACCGTCCGCATCCGGGGCATGTGGTCAAGCTTTGAGGGAACTGGTTACCTTGTTGGAAGAATTTGAGGTGCCATTGGCCCCGGGTAAGACAGTAGGCCCTGCAACATGCATGCCTTTTCTGGGGATTGAGATAGATGCAGTGGTAGGCGAGTGCAGGTTACCTGAAGACAAAGTGCTGGCATTCTCCCAAGTGATAGATTCAACATTACCGGGGGAAAAGGGACATTACACCAACTCCAGGTATTAGTGGGCCAGTTGAATTTTGCTCTATGGATCATCCCAATGGGGCGCCCCTTCTCAAGGTCAATTGCCAGGGCAATGGTGGGGCTGACTCAAAAGCATCATCACGTGAGATTACGGTCTGAGGTGAGGCAGGACTTGAGAATATGGTGCAGTTTCTTGAAGAACTTTAACGGTAAAGTGGTGTGGCCCGCGCCGGCGGTCACCAGCGAGGTCTTGGGCTTCCTAATTTACACAGCCGGTAGTGTGAGTTTTGGAGCAGTGTTGGAACCACCTGGCGCAGGGAGGACTGGCCAGCAGCTTGGCACGAGAGCGGGTTGACCAGGAACATAGCCTTGTTAGAATTATTCCCAATTGTGGTGGCAGTTACTGTGTGGGCTGAGTGCTTTAGGAATAGATCTGTGGTTTTCTGGTCTGACAACATGGCGGTGGTGGAAGCCATTAACATGCAAGGGGCTACCTGTAAACATGTTTTGAGACTGTTAAAGCATTTAGTATTGATATGCTTGACGCTGAATCTGCTGTTCAGGGCAGCTTATATCCCAGGTGTAGAGAATCAGGCTGCTGACACTTTATCTCGCTCAAAGTTACAGGAATTCCAGAGGTACCAGCCACAAGCAGAGGACCAGATGACAGTGTTCCCGACATCTCTGTGGAGGATTGGAGCCCCGCACGAGCAGGGTTGGTGGGTGCCTCGTTGAGCGAGCACACCCGAAGCCTTATCAGCAGCATTTCAAGGATTACAGGGTGTTTGTGCAGTGCGTAGGGGTATTTGGGCCTCTTTTCATCTGAGGACATATGTGGTTTCTTGCAGGTTTCAAGGGATCAGGGTAGGCCGGTCTCTATGCTAGGGTGCACGTGGCAGGGGTAGGCTTTTTTGCTAAATTGGCTGGGGAGCAGGACCCAGGAAACACATTCTTAGTCAGAAAAGAACTATCGGGGTGGGCCAGGTTAGAGGGAGTCAACAAGGATTGCAGAATGCCACTGGATGTAAACTTGTTGGGGGATATACTGGACGTTCCTTGGTTTATGAGAGCACTCTATTTGGGGCTGCCTTCACTCTAGCCTTCTACGGGGTTTTTAGATTAGGCGAGCTGGTTGGGGCCTCAAAGGCAGATTAGTTTGGCGGTTTGCAATTGCGGGACACCAAGTTACTTCAGGGAGGGCTGCTGGTGGCATTGCGTAGTTCTAACACAGATCCTTTGGGGAAAGGTACCACGATTCGGCTCAGTCCAGCACCATGCGCAAGAGTATGTCCAGTCTCCAGGATGGAAGCATACTTGGCGGCCCGCCCAAAGGGGAGAGAGCAAGCCCTTTTCATACATGAGCTTGAAGGGTGCCTGTCAAAATATCATTTCAGGGCGGTGTTGAGGGGCACACTGACAAATTTGGGGTTAGATCCCATTGGTTACTCATCCCACTCATTCAGAATTGGAGCAGCGTCGTTAGCAGCAGGGGCGGGTTTGTCAGTAGAGGAAGTGAAGCGAGTGGGGCGATGGTCATCCTCATGTTTCAAACGCTATGTGCAGCCAGAATTACTGTAGGATGATGCACAAATACATAGGCATGACCATTCCGACTTTTACATTTCTCTTCCTACAATTAGTATGCCCTCCAAAGTGATATGGGTCTTGGGACACTCATTCGTGCGTCGGCCTGCGGGCCGGTTGCAGCAGCAGCAGCGGGTGTCGAAACCAGCGGGTTTGAAGGAGATGGCGTTCCTCTGGCGAGGCGTGGGGGGCCTGAGTATTGGGCAGCTACTAGTTGGTGGATGAGACAAAAGAGCACGAGGGACATCAGTCCCCGGATTTGATTACTCTGCATTTAGGCGGCAATGACATGGTGGACCTTGGACGCCAGGTGGTCAGAGAGGCATTGCTGACAGAGTTCACTTGGTTGGGTTCGGCATTCCCGCGGGCATGGACCGCCTGGTCATGTATGATACCGCGCCGGACATGGGGCGCCAGGGTAAGATCGAGAGCACTGAATGTGTCAGTGAAGCGTCTCAACGGGTAACTGGCAAAGCTGTGCACTGGACAGAGCCGCTTATGCCACATACTGTACAGACTGATCAGAGGCGACCAAATGTTTCTTCTCGACGGCGTACATTTGTCAGACATTGGGACTGATGCATGGATCAAGGGCATCTGGTCATTTGTGCAGAATTTGTTCTGTGGTGGGGAGGGTGAAGGACCTGTGGACCCTGGTCACCCTTGTGGCGGTAAAGAGGCCACAGAAGATTGACTCACATGGTTAACGGGAGTGCTCCTACATACTACCTAGGCCAGCACTGAGGGGGAGAGACGGTAAGCTCTCCGCAGAAAGAATGGGGAAACCGGCTGGGGAGGCAAGAGTGCCAGGTCACAAGCTGGGACATGGGGCAGCGGACCCTGGTTATTCCCTACGAGCCTCCTTGGCAGCCTGGTGCTAGAGGGGTGGGCCCTGAAAATGGCAGACTAGGACAAGATGGCTGGGGGCTCACCTCTCAAGGACGCAGGTAGGTTGCGCCTTGCGTGGTTCTCAATTGGGGGATGCAAGCCTGAGGGCCCCTTGGTGCTGGAAGTGATAGAAGGTCTGATAAATATTAAAGTTAGGTGGTTAGGCTGATTGTTTATGATTGCCAATATTAAAAGTGTAAATATTGAGATATGCAATTTGTAAATAAGTAATTTTATTTGCCATGTTCATGGTGTGTTGATGTTAAAAATAAACATGGCCGTTTGTAACCACAGTTATGGTATCAAGTATTGATTGTGGGGTTCTCTTGGTTGTGGGGCTGGGAGCATCCTGGGGGGTCCGGGCTCTATTAATCATTTAATAAAAAGTAGTGGTAATTAACCCTTAAATGCATTCTTACTTTAACTTATGCTTTTCACAATTAATATTTCAGTCCTACTCCATTTATCATAACTTTTCATTATAAATAATCAAGCTTATCAAATTTATCACTGGCTTGTCACCATAACCAAAGCAGATCTACTATTTTGCTCATAAGCTTTCCAACAAGACATCCATCATGTACAATGTAATAAAATAATTCCAAATAGATGAAAAATTACATTTGTCAGAATATAGAATCCCTACTAATTGAGACTAATATGATGACTATAATATAAATCTTCTATTTCCATGGTTTGTTCGGTAGGGCAATCATAACCCTTGCCTACTAGGATAATGTGTAAGTTATGTGTAACAAAATAACAGGAAGGAGCGAAATGTAATAAATCTAGAGTAAATTGCCAAAATTACACTATAACGCAATATCGAATTATGATACTGTTTAAAGGCTCCTTCTTTGGCAACCAATTGGACCATGCTAAGAATAGACCCAGGGAGTTCTTTAACATTGTCAAACGACAAACCACATCTTCACCCACTCTATGATCGCCACTAATGAACGATGTGAAGAAATTGCTAGGTCCTTCTTACAAGTCACAATTTTTCCCTCCGTCCTTACCATCCTCACCGACCCACCTCCCTCCATGACAGCTCCATAGCCAGAACCCAATAATGACCAAATGTCCCCAAAAGGAGCTAATTGCAACCTTAATCACTCCCAACTGAAACAATGCCAACTGGTCTGACTTCCAATCCATGACTGAAATTGAAGTCTTCAATATAGTCATGAAATTAAAGCCCTCTGCTCACACTAAGGAACCCCTACCATCCACAGTCATACAAAATCTCAACCACATCATTGCCCCATTCTGGACATTAATCATCAACACATCTCCCCCTTCTGGATGTGTACCAGACTCTCTCCAACTAGAACAAGTCACACCCATACTCAAAAACCCCAGAGCTGACCCTAATGATCTCAACAACCTCAGATCTATCTCCAACCTCCCGTTCTTAGCCAAAACTATGGAAAAATGTGTCTTACAACAACTTAATCATGTAGGGAAATTCAACCTCCTTGACACCTTCCAATCTGGGTTCAGTAAAGGCTGTAGCACTGGAAATGCCATGCTCAACATCTCAAATGACATCCACAGATCCTTAGACAATGGAGACCCATGCCTACTTATCCTAGTCGACATAACTGCGGCTTTTGATACCGTAAATCATCCAGCCTTACTCGAATCACTGAAGATCTGCTCTAGTATCAATGGCATAGTCTTAAAATGGTTCATATCTTACCTACAACACCGATCGCAGCAAATCAAAATCAACTCATGTATCTCTAAACCATGTGTCACATTTGACATGTCCCAGGGCTCAATTCTCTCCCCTCCCCTTTTTAATCTCTTCATGGAACCCCTTACTGTCATCCTGAAGAAAGCAGGGATCAAATATCACCTATATGCTGATGACACTTAACTCTATTACAAAATCAAATCACCCAGTGACATCCTACATCTCAACACCACACTGAATAAGATACAATCTTGGTTTAACTGTAATCACTTAAAGCTAAACCCCAAAAAACCAGAAATAATTCTATTCTCCCCTAAAAGCAACCACCTACCAATCCACAAATGGCTCAGCGACCTGAATGCATTAAATTGTTCTCTCACTCTGTTCAACTCCTCAAAGTCCCTAGGCTTCATCCAGGAGACCAACATTTTAATTAAAGATCACATCAAAAATTCAGCCAAATGAGTGCTTTTCACACTAAAACTCCTCAAGAAAATGAAATGAAATGCAATCCTCACAGGGATGCCGAAAACTCACCTTGCCTCCCCCCCCTTAGATCAGTTCTACACATGGCAACCTGGCTCATAACAGATGTTAAACGGGTTGAGCACATCACATCTGCCCTCAAGATCATCAACGGGCTTCCCATCAAAGGAAGATGTACCTATAAGACTCCCTGCATCACCCACAAAGCCCTTCACTCACATACCCCCATCTATTTAGACAACAAGCTCAAGAAAGCTGGAAGAACAAGATCTTTGAGAAGTTCCAATGCACCTTTTCTCCTACCTCCCAAACTAAAAAAGAAATCAACCCAGACTCGCTCTTTTTCTGGTAATGCACCCAGAATATGGAACTCTCTACCTAGCGATCTACGATGCAGCCCTCCTTCTCTTGCTTCAAAAGAGACCTGAAACTCCTCCTCAACAAATACTTTAAATCTTAAGAATACTGAACCTTGTTAATTATCCCTCTTTACAGGACAAGAACCTCTGTCAAAGTTGTTTGTTTGTTTGCTTCTGCTGTCTATTAGGTCTTCTTTCCCTTAACACATACGGTTCTTTAGACCTCCTACGGTTATCCACGCTCATTGTCCAACTAATTTTCTTTATCTTTGATGTGTACTAGAATCTACTGAGTCTTGCATCATATGGTAAGCGTTTTTGATTTACCGTGTTCTTCACGATCATGTAAAGTGCACTGATACCTTCGGGTCTAGCTAGTGCGATATGCAACCTATAAATAAATAATAATAATGGCAAAACTATAGCATAGGAGCCTGACAACAATGTGAACACCCACAACACGAGGTGCTGTTGTTCATGGCACTTGATTTTGTGCTACTTTTTTAGCATGAAAAGCATCTGTGCATCAAACTTTGATGTGCATGTGCATTTCATGCAAAAACATAGTGCTAAAGCATGGGTTTGAATTGTGCACCATGTTCCAACTATTTCACGTAATTATGCAAAAGAAAACTATCCAAATTTTGCAAACCCTTACAAAATACCGGTCTACAGCCTTCAGTACAGTGAGTACAGTGTAATAACAATCCACCTTTAGAAGCCTATTGTCATTAATGCTTGCTTTATAGAATATATAAATTAGGCCAACGTGCTTTAGTGTAATAACTTTCATTTTAAAAAGATTGTTTCTATGGAATCTGACATATCTTTTCCCAGTAAACCGATAAAGCTTGATATTGGCTTGACACTATAACCAACACAGGGCAACTAAAACAGAAATGCACATGAACTGGCAAAAAACATGCATATAGTTATAAAATTACAAATATATACAGAATTACAGTTTGCAAAACAATAACCATTCTCAATAGGGCCTAACAAGTATCATCACAATAAAAAATCTTCTACTCCCAGGATGGGTTTGTCAGAGTGAGTAATCAACACTTTGTAGTTTGTGAGACCACATGTAACCAAATACCTGTCAATGGCCTGTAACATAGTGTGATACCAATCCACAGTTAGAGGCCTATTGGCTTTAACAAATGCTGTTCACAATAAATAAGCCAGGTCTACAACCTTTGTCGTACATTTTCATAATAAATAGATTAGACCTATTGTATCTGGCATAACTATTCCCTGTGCACTAATCAGGCCTATTGGTATTATCAATGGCTTGTCAGCAAATTCAACTCATGCGTACTATATTGAGCTTAAGGCACCATCAGGCCTATAATCACAACATTTAAAATGCATACAAAATTAGAGTTGGCAAAGCAAGATATTATCTGTCCTCAGAGGGCTTAACAAGAATTTTCACAGTGAAAAACTTCCATTTTAATGTTTTGTCAAATGGGGTAACCAACACCAAAACCCCTCACCATTACGGTAATCGGTGAAATTCCATGTAAAAAAACACATACCTTGTAGGCTTTAATAAAATGTAATCATCTACCCTTAAACCCTTATTAATTTTAACATAGGCTTTCTTACAATGAATATATCAGGCCTACTGCCTTTTTCATAACATTTTCATAATAAATAGATCAAGTTTATATCCTTAATCATTGGCTTGCCACCTTAACAAACTCATTCCTGCTGTATTAAATATAAGCTTTGCCACAATCCAAAAAGTGTTATATAAGCTGTCCTTTTAATAGACGCACATAACTTTGTCCATATCAAATCCTCTACTTATGGAAAACAAAATGTGGGTGGAGCCTTAGCCCATGTAGTACTCTGAACTCTCTTTTTTGTTGATCACATAAGGTCAGGCACCAGCCGCAATGTGGATTACTGTGCACTGAGCATTCCATACTGCTCTCAACACACAAATTCACTCTGAAGTCTAAAGTTAATGAAAGAAAAGGAAGAGGCTCGCTGCTACAGCTACAGAAAAAAACACTGTACATTATGTACTTATCTAAGATGCTTTAACAGTACCATGTGCAAGCCCCTAAATGTTCAAGCTCCAGTGCATTGTAAGCTTTATACTTTATGCATGTTAGTGAGCATTCTCTAGGCAGCCATACTGCTGCTGGCTCATGCAGCAGGATAAACAAGCAAAATAATAACAGATGTGTGGAGGGGAACTAGACAATTTCTGCCTAATCAAAACATGTACTCCTATCCATCAACATGTGGGCTGAGACAGAGCCCCTCACTGTAGTATTCTTGAAACCTTTTTTTAGGTTGATCACATAAGGTCCAGTGAAAGTTGTGCTGTCAAACCAGAACTAAGAAGTATTGTGTTACCTAAAAGTAATCAAATAATCAAATGAGCAATACTGTGATATAGATGCACATTATTGGTTTCTGTTTTCAAACTTGTTTGGGATCACAAAGTTGTACCAGTAGCTTAACAAGTGCACCACAGCCCCAGGTGCAAGAAAGGAAAATGGGTCTGTCACTGGTACTACTGCACTGGCTGCACCACTGATCACGAAACACCTCAATATAATACTATATTGTTTGCATTTTTCATGTGTTTAAATAAGCAAACATTACCAAGTGTGTGTGGTATAAAATACATCACAAAACAAGTGAACACAAGTAAGTCTCATTCCTGTTCACTTGGTCATTCTAATCATTTAAATAAATAGAATGACTGAAAGTTATGAGACTATGCTGTTGAGTGAAACAGAATTTTATGAGATACCTTGCTGGATGCTATCTTTGCTACAGTGTTTGGGAGCCCTGCCCCCAGGTTTATAGGCCACATAATTTAAAATATAACATTCTCTAACAGGGACCAGTCGCAGCAAAAGAAACACATCAAGACCCCCCTATTCATTGAAGCTTTCAGTCATTCGTACTGTTTCATATCCAAACAGAACATATATTGTGAATACTAAAGCCTAACCAAAACAGTTTTGTATCTACCAGTCATAATTTGTAACCAATATTGTATTATATTTGTATGTTTGATATTTATATTGACACCATGAAGAAGTATCATGGTGCTTCTGAGACTGTTTGCAGTGGGACCTGAGCAGACTAGTGCTCAGAAAGAAGAACACATATAGGGAGTTGTTATATCTGCAGATTGAACAAGTATGCTTTCAACTGTTTTTGTCTTTACTTAGCAGGGTTGACCTGAGATTTCAAGCCTTTGGTGTGAGTTTTTAAGATACATTGCACTGATCCCTCAACTTTACTCTGAAATCTCAACAAAGCCGGGGCCCCTTAGTCCTAACCCCGAATGTTTAGATGGTAAACTTACCATAGGGATCCAGAGCACTAATGTGAAGCCTGACCCTGCCCTCAAGAACAAAAGGGAATTAGATTTCTGTGGCTTTAAAAACAATAGCTCTTTGTACTCTATAAAACAATGTATCTGTGTACTCTTTGTAGTCTCTAATGCAAATTAAACTGTTAGCAAGCTTAGTGGAGAAACCTGAGCGATGTGTGTGGTATAAGAATAAAATATTTACCTCCAAGAATGGCTGATTTTGAGTCTTCTTTGATCTCTCTAAATTAGTGCAACTGATGTAGGTAATTTGAAGTAACAAGCACTTCATCTGTCTTTCTATCCACACACAAACATAATACATTTTTGCTGTTAGCATATTCAGGCGGCACTTGGAGCAGTGCGGAAAATAATATTTATTTCAATAAAGACCAATAGCCGACCAACATGTTTTGGCAAAACTATCTTCTCATGAGTATGTTTCTAGGGCCATTTTAAGGGCATCACTGGTAAAATCACTGCAACACAACAAAGTGCATGGCAGGGGGGCAGATTATAGCTAATTTAGGGCACGAGTTATAGTTACTTGGAATAACTATTACTGGTATATTTCAGTGGGTGTGTTCATTTAAAATACTATGTTTTAACTGATTTTCACCTAACTATAATGTCACTTTAACCTCTGTTTTTTAAATCGAATTTTGTACATTTTTAAAAATAATGTAATGTAACATATTATTATAATTCTTAACTATAACAACACTTTAAATTACCACTTAATTCAAATTTTACAGATGCAATATGAAGAGCATACCTATCACAATGAAAGAAGACATACATAAGTCATGTATAACTTTGACCGCCGAACACCATTTTGGTTAGTATCAGTGGAGCCATTTTTTTCAAAATAGGCATATACAGTACACAACTGCAGTCACGTGAGCGCTAGTCGCGTCCTTCTTCGAGGTCTATTTTTAAATTCCCACATCAGGGTTGGTGCTGTCGATCCGGGCAGTGGACGTGGCCAGTATAGGTCTGAAGGCGGGCGGTCGTCCAGGAGCGAGTAAGTACAAGGGCAGCCTGCACTATACGTACATTAGGTCGCGTTTGACCATAACCAGTAACGAACGTTTTGTCCGGCTGTTTGTTTTTACACAGAGGGCCTGGACGTGAAGGTTTCCCCCTGCCACTAGCCCAAGGGGCGCGACCCCTGTCTGAGGAGTGTGAGTAATGTGTCCAGAACTTATTCGATGTACTGTGAAGTTCTTTTCACCTTCACTGAGTTTTGCAATGAACTATGCACTTTTTTGTACCAGTCTCTTTTATATGGCATACATTTGGGATCCGTTTACAATACAACGCGGTATTTCAGGGTATAGCCGGTCTTCCGCCAATAGGTGAAGCCAGTAACTGAGCTGAGTAAAAAACAGACTTTTGCGATAGAATAATAATTTTTTAGCGTGTAATCATGAAGTGAGAAAATGTCTCCTATACCTTCTGTTTTTTAACGTGAGGGTCTAACCGGGGAAGGTTTTTTAAGTTGAACAAAGCATAGAGACAAAGCATAGTTGTAAATAACTAACATTGTTTATTCCCCTCCCTAAAGGGATATTGCTTATAAACCTGTTGCTATGCTTGTGCTTATTTTTTGCAGATTTTCCTGTCTCTCACGTTTCGGAGAGGCTGTATTAGACAACATTCGTGCAAGTGGCACAGTCAAGGTTGTATATCTGCCCACTCCATATGGTATTGGCACCTTAGTGTGTGCCAACCATGGAGTGAGGACGTAATTCTTTTGGTCCTGACGAATGCGGAGCTGACTATTGGCTCACCAGCAGAAACATGTTGACCTTCTTTTTAGGACTTGACGGTTCAAATTAACCTAACCACATATAAGTCCGCTTTTCTTCACTTGTTTTAGCACTACCCTCGTAATAAAGTTTTGATCGAGGTGTAGTCCATACTCTTTTTAAACTCACTATTCTATATCACACTATTTGATACTTTTCCTTCAAAAAAAGAACCCAATGAAGACAATGGCTACCAACATTTGTGGGTGCCTGAGGGATCTTTTCTTTTCACCTTGCATGTTCACGTAACCTACCCCTATTTCGTTTCTGTACTTGTCTTGGTGGTATGCATTGTCACTACTCCATGACTTATTTCTGCTTTTACTGATGTGGTCACTCTTATGTTGTTTTCTAATATACAGTACACAACACAATCAGAGTTCCACATGCAGGGGCCACAAATGGGCATATGTTTTCTCATGGGTAAATTTAAGTGACTCCTCTGCAGATAATAAACATTTCTCCACAGTATAGTATCACCAAGTAGTATTCTGCAGTGCAAATCAGTTACAAATCCTCAATACAATGTCAAAAACTGTGTTAAAAATCAATGGTTGTATGAAGATGCAACACATGGCATGGACCACTTGGCATCTCAGCACAGATCTACACATGCCTGTGTGATGACTACCTCTGTGTCATCCAAAAGCGATATGTCTGTATATCCTCTTCTCTCCCACAGTAACTTCAGCTAACCTAACACTATCTCATTTCTCCTTCACACCCAATTATATTTTTTCCTTCTTCCATTGAGGGTATGATGGATTTGCACATTGATACCAAAATCTGGTTTTCAACATACCTCTCTGGAATTGCGGCTTGTTACACCTTAGGTCAACATCCACAGACCTCACCTTTTGTTCTGCCAAGACTGAACAGTGCAATAGTCTTCAGTAAGCAACATAAAATAAAAGCATCATCTTATGATGGTTCCACAAACTGGGAAATCTAATTTGCCACCCACATCCTTTCATGACTCTCCTGACCAAGCATGACTTCTGCCTACCAACAGAATATTGACTAGCTAACAGTGCACTTCAGAAGTCTACACACATTTCTCGCTCCACATGCCCTCCCAACCTGTTGCAGACCATTACTGTAGATGTCTCGTTGTCCATTGTGATCACAGTCCTTATACCACCTAAGAATCTTGTGTTTTTATCTGTCCCTTCTAGACTGAGCATCTTCCCAACCCACTCGTCTTGTTTTTCCTCTGTAAGATAACCCTATTATTAAGAGACACCAGTTACTGGAAAACCTTCAAAACAACAAATCACCACCTAAAGGAACATGGCAAGGATCATATGAGCAGAACCGTCTTAAGTTTTCAATTCAATTGCTCCCCAAATTCTAATGCATAACGTCTACTGTACGTACTAATGGACATAAAGCAAGTTATATTTCCAAAGTAATTAATATGTCACTGTAAGGTTACATTAAATTGGGTATTCCTGATGCAATAGGAATATCAGTCCTCAGTCCTTCCCATCTTTCTCGATGTCCCATCAACCATCATGTTTCTGCTATTTAACATTTTTTATAATATTATTTTAATAACAATGTATTTATATTGCATTTCATACCAGCCTTTAAAAGGCCGAGGGTGAATATTGGTTCATTTAATTGGATCACTGCATAGACCAGCAGCGAGCAAATAACTCAGTGAGCCATTCCTTCGTTTGTTGTTCCACATGATCTCTGTACAGCATTTGGATCATATTGGCCTCCGAATAAAGTAATCTTAAACAAAAAGGGAAGTCAAACCCTTAGCAAATTATCATAAAGTCTCCTACAATGACAAATACCAGTAGAAAGTGTAAAAAGAGAAAAAAAGCCATTTGAAACAGTTAATGAAAGAAGGCAAACGGAGGAATGCTAGACTAACAATGACTTGTAACGAGTTAGGTCAAGGGTTTATCTTGTTATTAGAAAATAATTGAAAAACCACATAGAGAATCTCACAATCTCCCCTGAATATCTCACAACTCCCCTTAATAAAGTACATTACAATGCAACCATTAACAACGCTGTTGCTTTATCTAATAAACATAGCTGTTCAGAAACCAAGTGCTTCATGTTCAGTAACTTCCTTGACCTAAATTACAAATAACAACAATGATTATAAAATGTCACAGGATATGTGTTGCATAAAGCTTCAGCAGTAAGGTCTATGGCAACATTTTAGTAATAAAATAAATAAATAAGTGAACATGTGAATTTGAAAAGGACTTTCTGAAATTCATGTCATGAAGGAGATTAACTTTTTTCTACATAATGAACCTGGTCAGCCTGTGATATCTGCAACTTTGGAAATGCTTTTCTTAATGCATGAAGTACGTATTCTAGGTGGTATCCAAGTTCCAGTTTTGTTCGCATTACATGTGTATTGGTGTGCACAAGAGAAATTCAGTTTGAACAAATGACACATAGGGAACCCTACAAACAAGGAGTATGTATGCCTTGTAATGGGGCAATTGAATTAGATTGCAGCTAAAGTGTTTCTTTATGTTTATGATAATATCCTAATTTGGAAGTGTCAAAAAAGGCAAATTAATGGAATATCCTATCCAAGAATAAAATCTGGGCGATTCACTCCCTGTATTCTTCAAACGTTAGTTGCTCTTTTGCACAGGAGGAACCAACCTTTTTATGGGTTCTTTAAATACAGTCCTGACACTGCCTGCTGCCAAATTACAGAATTATCATTATTAAATGATGTGAATTTCTACTGACAATAATTCTTTTATACTGACTACTTTTATTTATTTGACTATTTGTATTTACTTTTTACTGACCTTACCTAAACTCTATAGTTATGTGCTCACTTTTTGTTTTGTACACATTAACACAGTAGGAGCCTTTCAAATATAAGCAGTGAATGTGCTTCATTTTTTAAGGAACCAGCTGCAAATGCTGCCAATGCTGGTATTGCTGAACATTAAGGATACCTAGGGGTTCATTACGATGTTGGTCGGATTTGCCTCAGACCGACATCAAAGCGGTCCAAGACATGCGGGACATCTACTTCTGGTTTATAAAAGTCAGATTTTAACCGCAACCTCAGAGCAACAAGATTAGTTCCGGTGCGAGGTTTGGCAGTTTGAAGATATTATTGGTAGGTTTATTGTATTTAAATCGGAAAATACCAACAAGTGCCACCCTCCTAATAATGTGCCTGGGGTACTCATTCCGGAGTGTAAATAGATCTAGACCGCGCATAGCAATAAAATTAGAGTACTTCCGGGTGAGGGATGGCAGGGACAGCCAGGACCCTTTTATGTAGGGGTTACCGTCCGGGTCAATCTAGGTAGAACCAGCATGCCTAAGGAACTTTCAGCAAGCATGGCTGATTCTAATTAAGGAATGAGGGAAAGCCAATTGCGTCCTTTGGGTTTAGATATTTAAACAGGTAACGGCTCGTCTTTGCATTTAGATGACCAGCAGTGAAAGGACGCTTGTAACGGCCACGCGATACGCTGCTTTAAGGTAACGGATGATGGATGAAAGAGGAGAGATTAGCTCTATTGCAAACACTACTTGCCCTTATTTTTTCTCTTTTAAAGTTCTAATGTAGTTGTGCAGCCAGCACTAAGAGCTATGTTTCTCTTTTTTCTGCCCTTAAAGTTGATTTTTGATCCTGGCGAGTGTACAAGGAAATTAATCTCCCTGAAGACCCTTTCTACAAGAGTGTAGCAGGAAGGTCATTAGAATCATCTTTCAGGTATGAGAGCTAATGTGAAGGAATGATTTCCTTTTGATAGTCGATATAAAAAGAATCAAAAGACTAATTATAGTTCTTTTCACCATATCGGAGTGTGATTATTGGGCACCAGGAAATAGCGAAATTATCAAAATAAATCGCTCGAAATCTTAATATAGGACAAGACGGTTACCCTTTGTAGGAGAGTAGGGTCTGCTTCCTATGGTTACCCCCACTTTTTGCTGTGATTCTCTGATTTTTCGACTTTAGTGTGGCTGTGGACCTGCTAATCAGGCACACAGCCCAGCTGTTCTCTCTCTAAATTGATAATATGTACTTTAGGTACATACCAGATTGGTTACTGGGTCACCCTTGTGAGCCCCTGTATAGTGTACCATAGTTACCCAGGGCATAGGTGCACGCTAGGCCTACCAGGGGCTGCAGCATGTATTGTGCCACCCCTGGTTTGCCTTCCAAACTGACACCACAGGTCTGTTCACACAGCCTGGGTAAGGTGGTGTAATCACCCCTTACTTAGACATAATATACCTCTATCTATAAATACATATAGAGACATATACACCTATAAGTCACTCCTATGGCAGGCCTTAACAATGCTGGAGGCAGAGTGCTTGTTTTTATGTGAGAGGGTGCCCAAGCATGAGCTGAGCGCCTCTGCAGCTTTCGGAACCATCTCCTTATAGCTGTTCTCTGATATAGCCACACCATTTCTCTTAAGTGCATTGTAATCCTCGCGGTTAATGCTAATTTTGGTTTGGCTTTATCAAAACATGTCGTGTAAGGTGTCAAACACTTTGGAATACTACCCCCAATGCCAGTCCTGGCGGCGGGGGTAGCATTCCACCCTTCTAGAGGGAGAAGACATGTAGTTACTGGTTTACCCGGTTAAAGTTAGACAGAGCCTCAGCATCACAAAATGGATGCTGCTGCCGCAGACACGAGTCTGCCCTCCTGCTGCTGGACAAAACTCCGGCAGGGGAGGCTTGGACAATAGGTTTCCAGTCCAGGGTGGTGGTGGCACCTCCCCAGACAGGCTTTAGTGTATTGGGGCAGGGAGGGCTGCATTCAGTGAATGCTTTCCAGACACTGCCTGGGGCACACTAGGTGCTCCATGCATTTCCCAGTTCATACTGGTTGCTGGGGCACTCAGCCCCAGCTCTGGCGCAAAACTGGACAAAGGGGAAGGGGTGTAAACCCCCCACCCCAGGAGGGACCTTAAAGTTAGTCCAACCCCTAAACTTAGTATAAGTATAGGATCCCAGTCTCTAGGAATTTAGATTACCCTGGATGAAACTCTGAAACATATATCCTGGACCTTCGACATTCCATTTCGACTGGAAGATGGAAGACATCTCCCTTGTGGTCAAGGAGTGACCACCCTGTTCAAACAGGCACCAAAAGCATCTTTGCTGGTCTGCATTTTCGAGACTCCCGCTGGATCCCGAAGAATCTGCGACACAAGACATGGACTTCCAGATATCTCTGTCTCCGACCTTCGCTCACAGCAAAGCTGAGACCCGTGGCGGACATGAGAGATGTGGGACTGGAACTCCTGGACATCCTGCATTTTGCTACCTGCATCAACTTCCCGAGGTATCCCGAAGTTGTGCATTGGGGTGCTTGAAGCCCTAGACCCGAGCACCTTTTGCACTGAAGCACAGAGGTCCACACTCCACGAGTGGCCCGTGGGCTTGTTTTGTGCATTTCCGCTCGACGAGTCTTCGTGGTTCCTAGTCCGTTGGCTAGTGAGCCCCCAAGAAGACAATCCTTTAATCTAACTTGCTTTCCTGGTTGCACCAGGCTTGCTCCAACTGCTCTGCAAAATCCTGCGTGGGTTGCATTTGCCGAGGCTTGTTGGATCCAATCGGATACCAACACTGCAGTCAACTAGATCCTTTGTGGGACAGCTCGAATCCAGATCCTGGTCATCGTCGACGCCTCTTGGTCCTCGTGGCCGAAGAGACAAACTTCACCTTTTCACCTGAAATCACCCGACATCTGGTGGCATCTTCCTATCGCCGCCCTGGTCACTGGCAAGTGGCCCAGACTCTGTCCCTTCTGCTTTCAGGTTAGATCTTCGAGCCACCCTTGGATCCACCCGGACACTTTTCCCCTGGTCGCCTGCAGCACTTCTTTGCAGATCTCCATTGAAATCGACGACGAAACCCAACACCAAAAGATACCTATGCACCCGGCTTCCGTGGGTAAGGTAACACGAGTACTTCTGGTAGTCTCGAAGGTACTGGCCCTCCTAGTGTCTAAGTCTAAAAGGGTTCCATTGTAGTTCATTTAGAAGTGTCCTTAAATGGTAAATTTGTAACTTGTTTGTTTCCCATAGA
Organism: Lissotriton helveticus; assembly: GCF_964261635.1. NCBI lineage: Eukaryota > Metazoa > Chordata > Amphibia > Caudata > Salamandridae > Lissotriton > Lissotriton helveticus. The sequence goes on along the minus strand of NC_136063.1, from coordinate 1,787,911,713 downwards.
AAGTCAATGGTAACCCACGGATGTGTTTAGACACTGCACGCGTCTCCCGTGGGCCTCCTACATTCTAACCTTTGGTTGTTTAGAGTAGCTCCAGGGATTCCACAGACCCCAGGCCTGCTTTCTAATTCTCACGTGGTTCTTATACCACTATTTTAGTATATGGTTTGTGAGGCCCCTAGGGCAAAACGTATACTATGCAACTTATTGTATGCTAGTTAAGTAACTTGTATTGTACTTTTACCTCTGACCTCATAAAGAGTGCAGAGGGGTTGTGTTTAGAATAAATACATATATATTTGATATATACCTTGTGTGGTGTGCTTTCATTTGGTACTCAAGCGATTATAATTGGTAAAACAACTCGCTTAATTCGCTCTCTGAAGTCTTAGCCTGAAGACTGTTCGCCACTGCTACCCCTAGGATAGCTTTCTATAAGGTTGACTTTACAACCACCATCAATAAGGGTCGATTAGACTGGTGCAAGTTGCCCACTAGAACTAGTGGACATCATATGCCAGGCTAACTTCTCACACCCTTAATCTAAAAAGGTGAGAACAGGTAATTAGTTACAAAAATATTTGTATAAACAGTTGCTGCATGTGCATCTTTGACATGGACATGTCTTTCTATATATATATTTTTTAGACTCCGGCGTGGAAACATGCGCCTACAACTCACAACTGGTAGAAGAGGCAATAATATGTTATAAGGTAACAACCCCGTTCTATTTGCTTTATAAGCCCTCCCTTCAGGTGCTGCTATGATAGGCCTGGTAATGGATAAGATAGATGTATTAAGTCCAATTTTGCTGACTACAAGTTGTGTATCATGTTTCATAATCAAGTAGAGAATACTGATAGATTATAATATGTGAAGAGTTAATACATTGTATCTGTTAACAGGACTCGGGGTAAAGGCAACCATACAGTGCCAATTGAGAGAGACTTATTATTTGTCTTGATAAAGATGGATAATTATTAGAACCTTCGAATAGCGTTGACGCTTTGAATAACACAATCTTTGGAAACAGCACATCTCAGAGATAAGGACTATATAGTGAACCTGGGATTTTTATCTGAATCACTCCACCTGGATGTCTTTTTAATGACAAATTGTACTGTCTTGTTTCTGTCTCTCTGATGCTTGTTTGTTATAAGTTAGTTACTTTGTGATCAAAACCTTGTTTGATTTTTAACTACTCTATTGTACTATGAGAACACAGTTTGAATGTATGTAACATATAAAAAAAGATTTAGTGATGAATTTATTGCTGTTGCATGTGCAACTAGTTTCTATCAAGTAACAACAATAACAGGAATTGTTTTTAATAAAGCTAGAATATTTGTATAAGCAATCTTTAGTCTCATAGGCCATTGGCTAGTGTTCCACAGTAGGTGGGTTATAATTTGTTGTTTCATCAATTTATATACCTAGCAACAATAATTCCGCCAGAGGATTTTTCCTAACTTAATTAACAGGGGAGCGACATAAGTACCCTCAGGCCCCACCCGGAGGCCACCGAGGCATAGGGGACCTGCTGGGGGCCCCTAAAGTCACTTTCTGACAGGCTTTTCATGTTAGAAAGCCTGACAAGAAAAGCCTGTCAGAAACCAACATCATAATCCCCACGTCAGAAACGCTGTCCATAGGGTATTATGTGTGGCCTCCGACTGGCCGACAGGCTCCTTGAGCTTGTTGGAAGCCATTCAGTCCGATCAGCTGGTTTAAACTCTGACTGCCTACATTGTAATTAGGCGGTAGGACTTTAAATCTACGATGTCAGTCAGTGAGCCTTTGACGAGTGGTGGGAGGCTCACCGACCAACATCATAATAGGGCCCTTAGTCTTCATTCCAAATTATTCATCTTTACTTCCATCCCCCCCATACACTTCCGATCTCTTCACTTCAGTCTTGTTGGTTCTTTGTCAAACTTGCTTCCTCATGTCTGTCTTTTCCTATATTTCGCAGTTTTTTTGTCTTTCTTTCAAGGGTTTCTCTTTTCCTCAAAATCTGATGATGAAAAATAACTTTTACTGCAAGTAGATGAGAGCTGATGACCTCCAGCTTCAATCACCAGCAAAAATTAGGTACTGATTGCCTTTGATCGTGGTGCATAACCAGTGGTCGAAATGGGCGGGATCGGCAGGGCACGGCGTGCCCCTACTTTTATCATTTAATAGAATCTGTTCCCCTACTTTATTATTTTAAAAATGCGTCCCAAGACAACAGAAATAGCCAAGGCCTACAGATAAGGCTCAGCCGTTCGTGGCTGTTTGGGTACAGGCGGGAAATAGAGAAGGAAAAGGACTCTGTCTTTTCCTTCTTGCCCAGAGAAAACAAGGACAGTATCCACTTCTCTTGCTCTGTGGCTGGCAGCTGCCCTCCCCCTCTCTCTTCCTCTTATTACCTCTCTTTCTGTCTCTGTATCACTCCTCCATTCTTACTGAAAACCATGACTTCAAGAAACAGCTGTTATCCTCTTTCCTCTCCTTTCTTTCATTCATTCCCTTGTGAAATGGATCCAAAAAAGAAAGAAAAAGCTTTTCTGGAAATGTCTTTTTCTGACATTTTCATATTCCAAAGTGCAGCCTCAGGACAGAGAAAATAAGGTTCAAAATACGAAAAATAACTAAATAAAGCAAGAAAGAGTGGACACAAAGTAACCAGATTGGCTTTATTCACGCCCACACACATTAGCAACACTTAACAGAGTTTGTGAGTGAAGCGCTACTCTTCTTTCTTTGACTAACGTTATTTTCCCTGGGTGGGGAAGGGCAACATTCCTGGAGGTACTAAAATACCTGGTTGATGTGTAGAGTGAAAAACTTTTAATGTGAGCCTTATAAGTTATTTTCCTTATTGAAGCTCTGTGTTCAGGGGATTGTCTTTTTAAACCATACTGCTTACATTTTGTAAGGATATAAGCAATGGACATTAAAATGGGTCCCTTCCAGGCCCTGTAGTCATGTCCTTAACATTTCAGGCAAAAACACTCATTGATTTCTGAATAGTGAGTGTAAAAATGTTAAGGTAACCATGTTGTTTCTGCTTACATTTCACATGCTTTACTTAATCTTGCATTGGCTAGGAACAGCATATTACTCTTGTTTAGTGCATAATTTGAATGGAGTAGCATCCGTGTTTTTCCAGCGGGTTACAATTGGGTTGTAGCTGAAGGCAATGCGAGATGCTGTCAGTGAGGAGGAGGATGATGATGTGACACTATGGCGAGAGCTGCTTAATTTGGAACTGGGGAATCAGGTTCAGCTTTCATGACTAGTCCACCAGACCACTCTCCTGCGGTAGCCCATTCCCATGCTAAACCTTAGACCTTAGAAGGCCCGCTAGACCTTAGAAGACCTGGTGTCTTAGCACCTGCAGGTGGACCCTAGCAGTGGCAAGTGTGGGTTAACCTTGAAGGCCTGTCCACCACACTCCATACTGAAGTTCACCTCCAGTTTTGCGGGCAGGCCTTCGAAGTAGAACAACCTAGAGTGACAGTGCTTCTGTCACTGAGGTCACCGGACCCTTGAGTCCAGTACGCCTCACTCATTGGTACCTCCATTGGCCTTGTTTCAGCAGTAGTACTGCAACTCACCAGGGATCATCAATGCAGGATTTGCAGGCACACCAAACTAGGTCCCAGACTTCATGGTCTATCTGCTTCATGCACAAGCACTTTTAACACGTGCTGCCTGCTTTGGGGCCACTGGAATTAGTCAGCGATGGACGACAAAATTATTTTGCAGTATCGACTAAATTATGCATAAAAAAAGGCTCACGCCTAATGTGGTACACTTTCTGATACTTTATTATTTTTACACAAAGTAACAGTCTCTGCAGTGAAAAAGGTAACCAGTCAAGCTCTGCAAAGGGCCCTCCACTTCGCAACACTACATTTCACATTTTTAGTAACTTTTGATCTGTTTGAGCTACAAACAATTTTTTGGTTAAATTTGTTACATTATGCAGCAGATGATGTATTATAAGGCAAATATGACAAAACCAAAATTATGTGGAAAACATTTGCAAACAAGGATATTTTGCCATTTATGTTTTAACTGCTCTGTGGAAGAAGGGAGAAGTGCCGATGACCAAAACTGCATGGCTCGGAGCCAAATGGCTGGTGATTCCACTTTTAAGCATATTCTGGATATGCTGTGATTGGAAACTTTGTGAATGTATTTTATGACAATAACTCATATTAATCCTCAAATAAACATTTGGATACATTGGTTGAATTAAATAACATAATAAGCTGTAACTGGTCAGTGAAATGCAAAACAAATACTAAAAATTGCGATGTTTTGCTCTTTCTGGCCACAACTCTAACTCCACCCACGGACCCAATCCTCGGGTTATTCCCACACTCTATGTCTCCTCCCACAGTTCTCCTACTTTTTTTCCCCACTTCGATCAATGTGCATAACAAGTCTCCTTATATGCCTGCTTATGATTGTTGGCAATCATTACTTTCCTATTCATATTAAATATAAATGTGGAGATACAGAGAAGGGGCAACAAAGCAAGTACCTGCACCATTATACCGGTCGTCATTGGTCTATAATCAAGAAGGATAACGCAGTCTGAAACATCTTGGAGAAAGAAGCATGAGAGAGAACGAATCTTAAGAAAGGGCATTTAAGACTATGCTCAAAGTCTGGGTAATAAATGCTCTGATCTTTATATTTTGATAGGGTGGAAATACTCAAACATCAATGCTTTTGTCACCAGTGTTTTAACTGCCTCACGGGGGATGAACGTGCGCACTTTCCTGATTGACTTTAAAATTAGAAAGACCAAAGAAGAGACCTTATTGATCTGGTGTTGAAAGGTCAATCAGCAAAGGTAATGCCCAGATTCCTCACCTTACCTACTGGGACTGGACGAATTCCCATGCCAGGAGGCCACCAGTTCTGAGACCAAAAAGAGGTATCGGATCCCACTAGGGGAACCTCTGTTTGGCTTCCATTGAGCTTTAGTCAGTTTGCTATCATCTACTGGTTTACGCGGGGCAGACATTGGCTAAAGCGTTCAGCGGTTCCCTCCGAATTGTTTGAGATGGACACCACTATTTGAGTATCATCCGCATAAGAAACCAATGAAAAGCCAAACTGCCTGATGATGTCAGCTAAAGGGGCCACATACAAATCAAAGAATGTCCCTTTAAAAAAAGGACAGAAAAGTTCGAAAGTGGCAGCACATTGTGAATTATTTACATGTGAGGTTTTCAGCTGCTATCCATGAGACACATTGATTGACGTGTTAAAATATGTAACATTTGACGCTATAGACATTAATACCACAATGGCGTGTCAACCTTTCATCACATCATGTGGCAGATACCTCATAAATTTCAGATGAAAGCATTACTCTGCACTGATATTTGTAAAACTCCCCCCTGCTTTCAAAATGAGTCACAGCGGTATTTTGATAGAAGCATTAGGAAACCTTGGCTGATAACCGACAAAAAAAGTTGTTCTTCAAACTTGAAATAGATGCCACGCGCTTAGCTGCCCAGCCTGGGTATTTTGAGGTTAATGCCTTTCTGAGGCTCCATTATAGCTTCATCTATCCGGTTTGGTTTAAAATTGCACAGGGTGGAAAAGCATGCACACAGATTCCTCAATCAAATGAATATTTTAACGTTTGTTAGGCTTCCTTTATCCTGCTGAATGCCCGAGTTTTATTTCTCGGTATTTTGTAGTTTTCAAGTGAGCCAGCAGCATATTTATGCAGGCAGCCCAGAGAACACTTTTTAATGGGTCCCCAAGTACTTACATTGCCAATTCCCAGGTTCACAACAACGCTGCCATCATTTGAAAGGCGCATCCGGCATCTAGTCACAAAGAATAAAATAATTTCCATTGTGGTATGACCCTCACATTTGAGATGTGCTCTGAGGGTAGACCTTGCTCTAAAGGGCATGACCTATTTGCATGAGAAAGGTAGAGACCTCCTGCCAAAAGTCACTGTTTACCTCTGGGCTTTCCTGAGGAGAGTGTGTAGCAAGGTTGCAGAACTAAAAATAGTGAATGTGCAAATGTCTCAACACTGTAAATATCCCGCGGCGCGAGAGATGAACATTTTTTTTCAATACCAGCCAAGTTGCTTCATATATCTTAGCTGGAATACCAATACAATTGCTAAAATGTGCTTAAAAGAAAAAAATGGTGTCACCTTTTGCAAAATTTACATATCCCTCTTTGGACAAAATATTAAATATTCGCTGAATGCACCTCTAGCCTTTGTGAAGTATAATGTAAACCGACAGAAACCTTCTAATGTAATAGCAACAAAAAGAAAATGTTTGGGTAATGAATCTGAGTGAGTGTTGTAGAGTGGCATGATTCTTTACTGCTCTTTCAATGATTGTGTTATGTGCTGATATTACATGGTACTTTTCTGTGGTCAGTGTCTCACCGTGGTCACACTTTTTATATGCATTTGCAGGACAAGTAGCCAAGCATGTACCCTTGGACTTCAAGCGGCAGTTTTGTACTGTACAGCTTTGTGACTCGAGACAATTCTGTTCTCACCAACTTAAAGTTACCAGTGCACCACAATGTCACACGTTAACAGTGCAGTATTTGTCATTACAACAGTAAACAGAGAAGAATCATTTACAAATTTAAAAATAAAGAAAATGTGCCCAATAATTTTTCAATAAGCCTATCCCTTATTAGTTTCTATCAGAATTTGATTTGAACAAGCTATGCTAAGATGTTATCTGTTTTAGTGTTTACTGCAAAAACGAAGCATAAGCAAGTCAGGTGTCCCCATTACATTGTTAGGAATAAAAGTATGATCCCAATACCACTTCTAGAATATAGAAAGACAGAAAAGAATGACCCGTAACAAGGGGTACAGGGCCGAAAGGGGAACCCGAAGAAGCCCTGGAAATATTGTTCGACCAGCGTCCGAGGGGAGGGGTGTGGAAGTAGGAAGCACTGCAGTTTTTGTTCTAGGGAGCCGATGTTGCAGCACCACTACAAAACCGGCCCTTAGCAACAAAACCAGCCCCCACCCCTGCAAAACAGGCTCCAGCCTTCTGGGGAAATGCCCTATGCCCGTTATGGCCAGTCCGGCCCTGAAGGGTTAGCTCGGAAATCCATCACTGATGATTTCATTAGTTCATCCATCAAAAGGGGGAGAGGATGTGGCCTAACGGGTAGGGCAGTGGGTCTCAAATCTGGGGAAACGGGTTTCTAGTCTCGGCAATGACACTCAACATCCTGTGGTTCTGGGCAAATAAATTAATCTACCCTTGCCTAACAAAAATGAATGTGCCCTTGTGTAACACAATTGGTGACCATGTAAAGCGCTCTGATACCCGACACATTCGGGTCAAGTTTTCACTATATAAAAACTCCCATAAAAAAATTACAAAAAGACAAGGATGTTACAAGGAAGTGAATGAAAAGTAGTTTTTATGTAGTTAACATTATGAATAACATTAAAAAAGAATGAGTTAATAAAAAATTAATAAAAAAAAAAAAAGAATGAGTTGTTTCATAAAATGGGGACAGAATTAGCCCATCTATTTTAGAGTAATGGTGGAAAAAGCCTTTTTATTGGGGGAGCTGTTGTATAAGTCACTTGTTTGATTATTTATTTTTGTATTCCTACATTTTAAGAATTGAAACATTCTTTGTATAAGTACTCTATCTTTGTAAGTATATTTGTTAAAGAACCTTTACAAACATTTTCCATGCAGCTGTTATGAAGTCATAATACCTTCTGCAAGGATTAGTAGAATATGTTATTAGTTAGTTTCCTTTACCTGGTACCTACAGGCTGGGGGCAATGTTCCATTATCAATTGACCCTGAAGCCACAACTAATATTTGAATATCCCTTTAGGTTTCAAGTATCATTGAAATAATGCAACAGAAAACAAAACTACCATATGTTTAATGTGCAATTTGGAATAACTTTACAGTCCTGTAGTCTTAGTCCAAGTTACTATGAAGTTTTTCCACACCTCATGAAGGAGAAAAGAATGATAAGATAACACTTAAGATAACTCTATCAATACAATAAAACCCACCTGCAAGGTCTCTGGCTTAGTGTGATATGATTCAATTATATTATTGTCCCCCCTAAAGGCTAACTTCCTTAGGATTCCTCTGCACTCCTTTCTTACAGGCCCCCCAATTGGCCACATACCTCTGGCCACGACCTTGCCTTCACATCATGAAACAATAAAACAATAGAGTTATACATTAGCAGAGACACACACTACTCTCGCATTACAAAACACACAATCACGTCCCATTCCTTCCACCCCAACCCACAGCTACACAGAGTACCCAATAGTGTAACAAGCATACAACCCATTTCCAGAACAATCTAGGCCCTATTATGTCAACTCCAACTCACCATGAAGTATACCCTTATAAACGGTAAACCCCTACTACTTTGTGAGAACAGCGTTGGAAGTCACTACATCCCAGGCACTTCTTCAAATATTCCATCAACACTGCATGTGAAGTTTCCTACCATTACATCAGGAAGCACTACAATGAACTTCTGAGAGCTATCCAAAATAATGGTGTCACACTACCCGTAGCAAGCCACTTTTATACGTTGGAAATTGTGATCTCATTGCATTTTTTTTTATTGACTAATAACAGAAGAAGATTCCTAGTTGTGACCAGGGGATGACCGCTTTGATTCAGTATGAAGAACGTAAACATTGGTATAGAAACCAAAGTTGGTCTGAAGTTATCTTTTTTAACTGAACAGTTAATGTGAGATATTATAACTATGGATTTCATTGTGTATCTTTTTCATGATGAACTATACTTACCCATTGAGTGAGTTAACTGCTGGACAATTGATTGGGTCACTATTATGTATTGTAGGATATAAACATAATGTACCAAGCTGTTCAACTCTTTGTTCATTTTAATTGGAATGGGCCCACTGGAGAAACATAGCTATATATAAATTGATTATGTTATTTTGAAGGTGAATACCATGAGATGTGGGCTGATTATAGTCGGACATCCGAGTTTCCACTAACACACTTAAAATCAATTTTACTTCTAAATTGATTTTCACTAGTGAAGTCAGAAGTTTGGTTATATGTCATTTACATATGTTTAAATAAAAACAGTAATTCATGGAAAAACATTTAAAGTGCAGTTAATGTTACAAAAAACACATAACAATCACTAAAATTCAATAGTTATGGTCAAGTAAACTAAATCATAATGTGCAGCCCTATCAATCATGCTTATGACATGCCATATGAAATATATGACACCACTCATAGTTAATGACATGCTAAATGACATGACTTATGATATCTCAAATGGTAGCCTCCTAATCATACTAAGTCCTCAACAGGTGACCAACCCCCACCTTGCATGGATTTTGGACATGCATAGTGGTGTTTGACCATGGCCTGCTGTAAGCCAGGCTTTCTATGGAATCCACAAGGCGCACATCCTTTGACTGTGTGCAGAGGTGGTTGGTATGAGGCCAACCTCAAATACACATGTCCTTCCGCCCTGTATAGTCAGGGTAAGCTAAGAGGTCTGGACATAGGTCAGGCCCTGAAACGAGTCCTCTTCAGTAAGCCCCTGCTCTATATGACTGCAAGCTCCGTTTTTTACCCGTTTTTTTTACAGTTCATAATCTGACAACAGAGCTAAGATAGATGATGTTGCAAGTGAGGTCATCAAGTATGCCTCTTGAAATATGAATTTGGAGGTGGAGTAATACTGCCAAAATAGAGGGATGTTGAGAGCCAGCCAGCCACCCTTCTCTTGCTTTACTGCATTGCTTCTTTTGATGAAATATAAGTTTTGATATAATGGTACTTCTGATGTAGTGGCAGTGAGGAAGTGACTTACAACCCTAAAGGCACCTACTAACTGTTTTAGCAGCCCTAGGGTATCTCCACAAACGTATTCCCACCAAGACTCCAACACTCACAAAAGCACACAATTCTTGCATATTCTCACAAACATCAACACCCAAAAATATATGAGCGCCCATTTCACATGCTAGCCACCAATCAAATCTTACCATGCAACATACATCACCACCACACAAATGACTGTATCACTACACTACAGTAAAAAATAACCTATAGTAGCTTCACTCAATGTAACAAGGTATCCCACACCCTTTCACCATTTGCAGCCCAGTACACTATACTCTCACTACACCGCATTTCATTACACACGAAAGAGCAAACAGTAACATCACAAAAACTGACCTCTTAATAACGAATGCAACATCCTCGTCCAATCAGCAGCTCGACAGTACACCAGCATTCACCAACTGCTCTGTGTATTATAAGGATCCTTATGCAAATACCACAACCTCTTTTAGTGCAGTGCATCCCACTGTAAATGTCCCTCAAACACCTCACATACATGCTCATGCTGTGGCCTATTACTACAGAAGAAGTTACTTACCTTTGGTAATGCCTTATCTGGTAGACACTATCTAGCTGCAGATTCCTTACCTTAGAATAGTCCCCAGTAATCAGAATGGATCTGGAAATTTTGAAGCACTATCCCTACGTGTTGGTAGGAAGTGTGCAGGGTGCCTCTATAGACGCCACCTCAGCACTGATGTCAGTTTATTTTCGCACCTTTCCACACCAAAAGCGCAGAGCCACAAAGAATGCTGACATACTGGTATATGTTGTTAATGCCCTCAGAAGGGTGACCCTACGCAATCAGTTCACGAAGGCTGAGAGGGATGGAATGGAATCTGCAACTAGATTGAGTCTCTACCAGACAAGGCATTACTGGAGGTAAGTGACATGCTTATCTGATAGAGACTTCTAGCCCAGCTTCCTTCCCTTAGAATGGATACCCATGCAATACCTCCCCAGAGCTGGTACTGCAAAACTGATTAAATCAAAAAGTCCTGCAGGACCAAATGGGCAAAGTACCTGCCATCACGTACCTGACCATCCAGACAGTAATGTTTTGTGAACGTGTGTAACGACGCCTACATTGCTGCTTCACAGATGCCCAGGATAGGTACTCTGCAAGCTCATGCTGTGGTCCCTGCCCTTGGCTCTGATGGGATGACCATGCAAACGCTCAAGTGGTTACTTCTTGACCAGTGCAAAGCAGATCTTAATGCAGAGCACAATCCGTGGTCCGTTTCTGCACTGCCTTCCCTTTCTTTCCTCCAACATACCTTACAAAGAGTTGAATGTTCACCTGGAAAACCTTGTCCTGCTCATGGTAGAATTACAAAGTTTTTTTTTGGGTCAAGACAGTAGAGTCTCTCCTTTTCTTTTGAAGGGTGAGATGGAGCAAAGAAGGAAGGCAAAATGATATTTTGGGCTATGTGAAAGGGTATCACAAACTTAGGAAGAAAGGAGGTGCGGGTCCTCAGAACCTGCTTGTCTGGGTAAAAGGTGCTATAAGGAGGGTGCAGAGAGAGAGAGAGTGCCTGCAGTTCGCTGACCCTCCTGACTGATGTTATGGACACTAGAAAAGCCCATATTGATAGAAAGAGAAGTGGGCAGTTCTGTAGTGGCTCAAAGGGTGCGCACAAGAGAAAGGTGAGAACCAGATTAAGATCCCACTGGTGCATAATGAATGGTCTGGGGGGAAACATATGCTGTAGACCTTTCAGGAACCTAATAATAATGAGTGACTTGTACAAATTAGGCCCGTCAACTGCAAGAATGCCTAAATGGCAGGCAGATAACCTCTAACGTGCCATGAGCAGAGTCCTGCTGGGTCAGAAAAAGAACAAACAGTAAATCTTGGGATAATAATGCAGAAAGAGGGTCAATGTTTCTGGATGCACACTATGCCACAAATTTGTCCCAATGGCAGGCATATACAGTCTTGCTGGAGGGCACTTGGCTGCCAGAACAACATCACTGACTTCGGGGGGAAGATCGAAAGCTGTCAACTCTTCCTGCTCAATCTGCAAGCATGAAAGTGGAGAATACACAGGTCCTGGTGTAGAACCATCTCTTGCTGCTGCAACCTAAGAGTAGCCGAATTGGAGGACCAATGGTGATGCTTAGAATCTCTGGATTACTCTCTATGCCCAATCTAGAGCCATAAATAGGACATGGGGCTGGTCATTCCTGATTTTCTTGAGAACTCTGAGCAGGGCACAGGAGTACTGCTCAAAATGTTCCAGATCCATTATGACACCTGGGGATTATTCCAAGGTAACAAATGTGTGGCTAGAAGTCTCTAAAAGATCTAAAGATTAGCCCACACCCATCAATGGGGCACAATATCCTCTACAGCAGACCTCCACTTGATAACCTATACGACTCCACATAATTGGCAAGACAACCCTTATCTCTGAAAATGAATAAAACAAAACATATTTATACACTTCCACAAAACATTGCATCAGCTCAAACATATGTAGGTGATCACACACACACTATTCGTCTACTTTATACTCTAACTATTCAGGTGGCCATCCATTTCCAAACAACAAATGTCCTTGTCTTCAACCCTATTACCCTGCTCTGTCATTAATGGGAAGTTTGTAAAAAGTTGTAAATAGCATGGCTAAGAAATGATCAGCTTAAGAAACCTCCATGCTTGTTACTACACTCGGATCACAGATGTAAACCAGAATCGAATGGAACCACCACTGCATAGACTGTGGACATAGCATTGAATCACATGAAGAACCCTCAAAAGTCCTGAATTCCTGGAATATTGAACTACTGATGCAGAAAAGACACTGGACGCAAATACAAAGCATCTGTAAAAGGTGAAGATCTTTATCCAACATTGACCTCGATTATGGCCTGCCTGGTGAAGGGATGCTGAAATTGATGGGTCAATAATGACCGATTCCAGGGAGTAAACACACACCTGCTGCATGCAATTAAGATATTTTGACCAGCGGAATGGGGAATAGCATGTGGACCTAGAATAACATGCCCACCTGCACTGAGAAGGTGAAGCAGAAGAGGACCAAGTAATTGGGAAAAAGGTGTGCTATACAAATATCAAGCAATATAAGATAACATGGCAGCAATATACATTCAAGTCTCAGTCTGGGACATAGGTACCAGTGGGTGAATAAAAGGTAATAAACAATGTGCGGGTACAGTAACCTAGTGCTTACAGACAGTAATAAAAGAGGCAGGCAATAAGTGTAAAGATATTGATTGATCAGGTTTTACATTTTACTGATGTACAAATATTTTAGTGAAATATACTTACTAGCATCAATAGTTGTATGAAACATGGTTTAGAAATTGTGGCAGTACTACTCACTATTGACTTTACTCGACACTCAGGGGTTGATTACGATATGGCTAAGAAGCCTTCTGAGCGGCATCATAATGGGCTCCTTGGTTTACTTTCTTACCGCCTAATTAAGATATAGGGGGTCGGCAAGTAAACCGGCCCGGCATTCCGGCTGGCTTCTGATTGACTCGGAGAGCCCGTTGGCCAGTCAGAATCCAGCCAGTCGGAATCCGGCCAGTAATCTCAAGGGCGGGACTTTCAACCTTTGAGATTACAATGCATAGATTCTGAAATGGTTTCCATATCGGCCTGTCCGACATGAAAACCATGTCGGAAAGCGTGTTTGGGGTACCCCAGCAGGGCCCCCTTTGGTGCACGGCCTCCTGTTGGAGGCCGATGGGGCACACCTTGTTGAGCCCTGCACCTTGTGGCAGGTTCTTTGAGGTGCCTGCCACGGGGCGCAGGGATGAACCACACCTCCCATTTCACTATGGGAGCAAGCATTATGGCCGGTTTATGGTCGTAATACATGCTCCCATATTGAAATGTAGGAATGCGACCAAACAGTGTTCGTCACATCCTAATGAGGCAATCGCAAACACCGACCGGGTGTCGATCAGTCCCAAGACCGAGTCAGTGTCAGGCAGAAGCAATTCTGCACGACATCGAAATCCGGCCCTCAGGCTTCCTACCTCCCAGTGCCCCCAGAGCACCAAAATACCATAAAGAACGCGTTATATTGTCAAAATGCTTCACTTAGAAAGAACATAAATGGGAGACTGATGCCCATCTCCTTTCTCAATTTTTCATATATCTTTAATTAAACAACACTGTGAATCTGACAAACATACATTCTATTGGATTGTTCAGTCTTGATTGGTACGAAAGGAACAATAAAACTGACTAAGGTAGAATTTGCCAAGGCATATTCAGAATGAAGCTAAGTATTTCATGTTCAAACAATATGTAAGTACACTTGACATATTTCCGACCAGACCTTTACATTTATAAATTAATGGCAGAGAGCCTCAACGGAGATTAGCTACTGAATATCAAATATAGCACTTGCTCTTTAGTTTTTACATTTCTCTTAGCATTCCATATATTTTACTGACTTTTCTGACCTCGCCTTCAAGATTTTGATTTACCTTGCCTAATACGCCTGCTGCCATGGCCCCCTGGAATTGCTAGAGCGTGAATTGGGTAGCAGACACTCCACCCCTGAAACATGGCTGACTGCACCTGTTCTTGAACATACTAGACCTACCAACAATCCCCCTAAGACACTCCAATTTCAAAATGATTCAATTTAAAATGTAATAAAATCTTTACAACTCTGTCATGGAAGCTCTAGAGTCTATCTCAACCACATCATTTTCCATTATGTGCTGCCATTTTCGAAAATGGACAGATTTTTTTTTTTTTAGGATAGTATAACTCTGTTTAGAGCAATGGTGACAAAGTAACTGCTGCTCTGTTTCTGAAATTCCTGAGGGGGCTCCTTCAAAGCAAATAGCTGGAAAACACCAGGGAACTATTTCCAGTTACCGTAAGTCATTCTGTGTCTTAGCCAGGGCCACTGGAGTTATGCAATGTTGCAGCTATGTTTTCCCCCACATAATTATGTATTTGCAGCATTTGCCACATAATCCATCATCATCTGCAGCTCATTACTTCTCAAACTGATCAAAAGTTACTAAAAATGCAGCAATAAGTATTGCTACACAGAGGAAGGTTCTTCACAAAGGTAGCTTATTGCTGTATTTGGGTGTCAAACTGGTACTGAGGTTAACCCCTTCCCTGCGGGGATAATTCCCTGGGGTGCGAAGGGTGAGCGAGGTGCCGCGGTTCTCGTGACGAGACCAGCTCGTCATGAGTCATGGTGTTGCTGTGCTCATGACGAGCTGGTCTCGTCACGACCCCGCCCACTGATTAATTTGCCCGCACAGGCGGGGAATCAATCACGCGTGGGCGTAGCGCAGCCGTTATGACGAGACCAGCTTGTCATGAGCACTGCTCTACCATGACTCATGACGAGCTGGTCTCGTCATGAGCACCTTAAAGGTTAACCATTTCACCATGAAGTGCTAAGGTGTAAAAATGACACAATAACGAGGTATAGTATCAAAATATGTACTGCATTATGCAGCATATTTAGTCAGCTCTGCGTATAATTTGGACCTTCCCTGCATAATAATTCCAGAGTCCCTACTTTTAGTTTGGAGTTATCCACGAATGGATTATTCTTTATCAGTGCAACCTACAGATCCTACTAGCTTCTCCTTATATGAAAGAAATGCAAGAACACCTAATAGTTATTTTTTTTTGTTGTAAAAATGTACTTCAGATTTGGAAATACATGTTTACTGAACCTCTATTATACAGTAAGCAGAAACTGCGCATTTTGTGATCGCGGGCGCTAAACCTTTGATTTCCGCCCTTGAATGAGGTAGCGGACTGCACATTGCTATCTTTGGATTTGCATTCATTTGACAAGAATTGCCATGCTGATTTCCATGCTGGAAGCCTTCATATAGATTCCGCCCCGCGGCTTCTCTTTCATATAATTCTACCGCAGGAGAATGTCCTCTCTGGGCAGCACGCGCTCCTCACAGGACAGATCGAAAGCCCTGCCGCTCGAGCACTGCGCACTGTCGCAGCCAGACAACGAAAGACGACAACTGTACATTTTCTCAATCCCACACCTGTGATGTGAAATGGATCTGCCATTTTAAGGCTGAGCATTACAGCAAGATGTTGACATTTGCAAATGTTTCATCTCACTTGCAGCAAACGTGCAGAACGGATACCCAATAGCCCGCGCTGCTTGCTCTCACTCTCTTTCCCAGTCCCTTACATGCACAAGAACAAAAGCCCGCGGAGGCATTATGGAGAGCGTACGGCCCGGGGCACTTCTCCGGTGAGCTGCAACCGCGTTTTCTTGGCTCTTTTCATCTCAATGCAGCCAGCACCTGCAAGCCACGCCCACCAGGCCCATTAAATCAGCAGCTGTGCGATGTAGCTTTGCGGTCCCAATGCCACCTGGTATGAATGCAAATTGTACACTTATCCAAATATCCACTCCTGGAGAGAAGGTAAATAAAGTGCCTCCGCTGCCTTTCTATCCTCCCTGTAATCATAAAAGTTAACAACCCTGACAAGAAAAGAACCAAAGTCAATGAAGACGTTTTCATCCTCACAGATGTGTTGTTTTTGATATGATTTTAGAGGGAGAAAATGAAAGAAAACACAAACCGAAGCCTAAAGACTGCCGAGTACCATCCCACAACCAACTCCCAAAGTATATTATTTCTTAAAGGTGAAAGGGACTTTGAGTTATATTTTTGGTACTGGGTAAAATTAGAGCCCGCACACAGGCTGGAACACAAAATGTTCTGTACCGCGCTGTTTCGATTATTATATGAACTTCAAGTCTGAACACAGCAGCGCGAGACATATTAACATATGGCGCCAGGTGGAGAAGAGAAATGTTTTCCGTATGGAGCTTTTATTAAAAAGTATTACTAATAGAAACAGATTCTGAGACCGTGCTGCAAGAATGCTCGAGGTGTTTTAAGCGTGTTTACGCCCTCCAGACACAAAGAAGGCGGCTACGAGGCCACCAAATAACTGTCCTGAAAAGACGACGTCATCCGAAAAAGTTTGGGGGTGTTCAAGCCTTTTCAGTTGTCCAAGGAGATGCCGCTCCTGCAATCCCACGATAACTGCTCGTTTATGAACTCTGATTGCCTGCTGTCATGGCAACGGGGCTTTAGTGTTGCATTTCATCCTCCAAATGACACACCATTAGTTTGGCAAAAAAAAAATAGCTGCGGTCACATTTTTTGCATGACTAAAAGTATTGAAGTCGAATTAGATAGGTCACAGGCTCGCATGAAGCTATGAACTGATAAACATTTTTTTAAAAAAAAACATGCTTATCAATTTTAAATATGCAAAAAGCTCTTTATAAAGAAAAGCTATAAAATGTTGCTGTGAAAAGGGCAGAACAGCAACAGATGTAGAACTTCAAAGTATATTTATTCTGTGCCGTGGAGACTTTAACTCCCATTTCAACTATTATAAATGCTTCTTGCATAAGGCTGCTGATCATGTATGCCAAGTCCACTGATTCATATTCACACCACATGTTTGTGTGTGGCAGGATGTCATGGGGCTTATGGAGCGATGACGCAAACTGAGCACAAAGCTAAAAGTTTTGTGTAGTGAACTAAAAACAACACCAAATGGGATGTGTCCGTGAAATGAAGGTCAAGGTCTGCTACCACGGAAAAAGCGAAACTTAAACTAACATATTTTTGCCCTATTAGGGTTCCTCTGTTTTGCATGAGCTTTTTGAAAGCTGCAAACACAATCACATGAATGAGTACACGCCTATGAATGTATGTCAATCACACATGCCTTTTCCAAGCATGTTAAGTATTATAGGGTAAGTGAAACACACACACACACACACACACACACACACAATTTAAGGCTTTTCTGTTTTTGGGGGGGAATCCCCAAACGTCCCTACTTTTCCTTTTACTCCTAACCACCCATTACTACTACCCACACCTAAGCCCTACATATACCCTTGCCCCCTTTTCCCACTTCCCACCCCTAAACCCTAAATGTACCTTTACCACCCTTTACTACTGCCCACCTTTTAACCCTAAATTTACCCTTGCCACACCTAAACTCTAAAATTAATCTTGCCACCATTTACTACTACCAAATCCCAAACCCAAAAATTACCCTTACCACCTCAAACCCTAATATTACCCTTACCACTACTACCCCAAAACCCTAAAATTACCCTTACCACACATCACATCCACCCCTAAAGCCTAAATTCACTCTTTACCACTACCCACCCCTAAACACTATAATATATATATATATATATATATATATATATATATATATATATATATATATATATTTATATATATATTGAAAAAAGCTAAAGTTAAAGTAACGCTATAGTAAGATCACTAACAATAACTTGCACCCAACCATGCACTGCTAATTATGTCCGATATGAAATCACTCGTGGCATAATTTATGACATCACTGATGACATCTCAAATGACACTGATGACATCATCCATGCTTTGTTTTCCACCATGTTGCTCCATAAATTACCATGGCATTAAAGGTGTGACAGCAAGTACAAAATAGCTCAGCAATCACTACTGCCATCACAGATATAACTTCCTTAGGTGTAGAAAGAATGAATTATGTGCACCATGGACCCTATATCATACAGTGTACAGATAGCATAGTTATCATTAAAAAAAACAACCACAAATATAGGAAACACTCATTGAGGGTTCAATATGTATACAACTGTTCATAGAAAGCCAAGTTCCTAAAAATATTGAATGTCAATTCCAAAACAAATGACCTACTACGGACCAACGCTTTGGCTTTGGAATATTCCCAACTGCAGCTTCAGCCTGAGAGCCATGCAAACATCAACTGTCATAAATAGCGTATAGACAAGCAAATGCAGTCTCAAAGTGAGGTGTGTGAGTAAACCTGACACCTACTATAAATCAGTGCAGAAGAAGAGAAAACAATTTGATATATGGTATCAATATTGTTCTAGAATACATTTGGCATGGTTGTGAAGTGGATTTTATGCCCCATCTCAATGCCAGGAGGAGAGGAATAAAATGATGATTGTTCCAAAATCCTTCCAAGTTTCTGATAATACATTCCCTTAATCTCAATTCTGAACTTAATTAAGAACACAACATTCATTACTGAAGGAGTGCGGGGGGAGGCAAAGCTCTCAGTATCATAATCAATGCAAGTTTGTGAAGAACATGGGCTGAATTAAACAAAAAGTACACATAAAATAAAAATGTTATGCTATGTGAATTTGTAGACCGCTGCTAATCACCCCTGATGGTATCCACTTGCTGAGTAAGGCAGGCCTGAGGGGGAGTGGGAGTTCATGCCTGTTCCAACTGGAAGAGCCATGTCTGGAGGTTCCTTTGGAAGTCCACGAGGTAGGGGGAAGATTCTGAGATGTTTCCGGAGGTCGTTCCAGGTATTGGCTGTGAGGTATGAGAAGGAACGTCCTCTGCTTCAGGTCTTCTTGATACAAGGGAGGTGTGCTCTTGCGTGGGATGCAGATCCAAGGTGACTGGTGGGTTGGTAGAAGTTGAGGAGATGGTTTAGGTGAGCTGAACCAATGTTGTGGACAGCATTGTAAGCGTGGGTGAGTAGCTTGAATTTACATCTTTCCTAGACTAGGAGCCAGTGGAGATAGTTGAGGTGTGGCAAGATGTGTTTTTTTGTGGGATCCTCCGGATGAGTCTGACAACAGTGTTCTGGGTGGTTTGGAGTTGGCGTAGGACATGGGCTGGGGTTCCGATGTAGTGGGCAAAAATACAAAACATATACAATTTTGCAAAGTGCTCCATACATCATGTGAATGTGAATTAAAGGGCCACTGGAAACTTTCCAAATAATTACTTTCATATCACCATGATGGCATCTGAGGCACTTACAAATGAATGCTGCAATTAGCTCAGGAAGAGGTGTTATAATCTTACTCGGCATTGCATTATTTTAAAGGGGTTAGATCTTTCGATTTAAATGCCTCAAATAAAAGACTGGACACATTTTAGAATAATACCACAAACAACATGTCTCAGCTGCTCAAACAATACAGAGTTCCTTACCTGTGCTGAATGCCAAAGGCATGACAGCAACTGTATCCTGACCTGCTACTTCATTTTCCTCTTCAAAACTATATTTCACAAAAGTTGAAAAATGTTTGGTTTAGTGTCTGTGGGGCAAGAATATGCTAATGTTGATGTGTTCTTGGGGAGCTAAATCAAAGGACTCAGCAGCCCCACTGAGTTCATGTCATCCAGACCAATCTGATTATTTAGTCTACCATCAAGAGCAGATAGCAGGAGATGATCTAGCCGGAATCCATTGACAGGAAGCCTTGACCTTTGAAAGGGAAGCAGAATGTGGCAGCCCTCAAAATTAATGTCAATTTGTGGGCAGGGATACTAGGTTATTGCTATTTCACCATCTGCTAAGAGGTGACATTGAATTAAAACTCATTAAAATCCTTAATAATAACAATCAATGCTGTCTTTACTGGTTTGAGTGGTAGTAAGTTAAAATGTTCTTGCTCCAGGTTCCCTCATTTTAAAACTGGTAAATAGTGCTTAAAAAATACTACAACATACTTAGTAGTATTGTAATCATTAATTTATATTGCCTACCTTTTAAAGACAATTAAGAAGACGCCTTCTGCACAATTCAATTTAAAATTTACATCCTTGAAATGAATTTGACAATATCTGAACAATTAAACTGAAAAATTCGATGACAGTAACTGCCAGAAGGGGACTGATTCTGCCAAACATATACCTCCATCACATTTCCCTCAGAGCAGGATACCCAAGAAGGGTGTTGAAAATATCAACAAAAAATTCTTACTGAAATTCTGCAACGTACAACATGAGAACTCTTTTGGCCTTTGTGAAGTTATCTAGGTCCAGCGAAGTATTTCCTACCCTTGCATGCATTTCACAGGCTGTCTTTAATCTGAATATTCACAATTATGTAGATTGACCAATAGTTAAAACGAATGGGAGACATAATGTCTGATTATTTTTCTCACACTAGAAACTGTATATATTTTATAAAACATATTTTTATTGACAGTTTTGTATTCGCATACATACAGAGTGGTAGGTGTTCCGCTCACGTAACTGGCATGTTACCATATCATCATTGAGTACATGCCAAGTATGCATGCACCAATAAGCATAGAGGCGGCCAGTACAACGGTTAATAGTGATGCCAGACTACTGCAGTAAATTAAGAAAAGCATAAGAGTGCTGTTGGAATACAAAGACAGAACATGTCTCAACTATAAACAATAGAAGTAGACCACACACACTTAGTGCATTAGGATAGCCAATATCCTAATGCCAATATCCTAATCCTAATGATAAGGCATGAAAATGTATACTACCTAGTCCTGATAGAGGCATCTACCTTCAGGGAGCAGCGTGAACATTTGGTGATACCCAGACTCACATGTGGGTATATAAAGCTGTGGCTTCAGGGGGAAAGATTACAATTTCTCAGGTTAGATTATAGCTTGTTGAGCAGATTATCCATATTGTTAGAAATACAGAATTTACGCAGACCCGCTATCCTCTCAGTGTGAGGCAGTGCTCTAAGCCTGAGCCTTGGTCTTCATAGAGTGCGCCCAGGCAATGAGTGTAGGGGGGTGGGTGACTTCCATCAGTGGATGATCAACCACTGAGCCAGAAAAAAGCCATGTCAAGGAACCAAACAGTTTTGGTGCAGCAAAACATACCCAATAAGCACACCTCCCATATATGCAGGGAGGGGCTCCCTGAACAGCAAGTCAGGAGATATGTGACACACAGATAATATTAGGAGAGCGTGGGGCATGACCAGAACATCAGGAAATCAGCATCTATCAAGAGGCAGCAGGGGCAGGCTGCTTCCATACAGTAAAAGTAGTGGTTGATTTTGTCTGGAGTGAGTTATGCCCCATGTATTATGTAGTATTGAATTAACTTGAAGCGTGCATTGCGAGACACCAAAGCCACTGAATTCAGAATGTTCTGCCATTCTTTGTCCAAACTCGGGCAGCCCAGTTCCCGGTTTGAATGGCATCATAACGGAGTGAGAGGCACAGCCGCATGTGTACATAAGTAGCTAGTGAACCATTTTATTAAATAACATACTGCCCCTATGACATGAAGATAGTGGGCTGTTAGGTGCGTCATGAGTTCTTGATGAATTGCACCCTAGTGTTCCCGCAATGACTGGATAAGGGAGTTGTGCAACAGGAATTGGCCCGGGTGTGGTCCGGTGTTGATATTGAGATCCCCCAGTGGTAAGAGAACACTTTCCAGGGAAAGATCCCCAGACTACGGATTCCTACTGCATGCCAAGGGGCCATCTCCAGTAGGGAAGTAATCAACCCTCAAACGGGGTGTACCAAGGAATAAGAGCACCAGAGCATACAGCGTCACCGAGCGGGTGAGGTAGAGTTTCCTCCAGTAACAACAATATGCCACTTGTAAAAGACGGGAGCAGGGTGGTACTGTTCTAGCACAGGGGTGAAATAAGTGTAGCCTGTGTTTTATTTCCCAAAGGGAGAAGGTAGTAACTGTGTCATTCAGCTGGCAGCCTGATAACCATCTGGCTACCCACTGTAGCTGCAGCATCAGATAATAGTGTTCAAAGTTTGGGATGAGAAGCCACCCTGATTCGACGGGAGTTAGAGCTTGGTGAGAGCAACCCTACGCTGTGTAGCAAGCATGCCATATATAATCTCCTGTCTTTTATTCAAGTGAGTGAAAAAAGGGCTTAGCAATATAGAGAGAGAGATTTGCAAAGTAATACAGGAGGCATGGAAACATTAAACATCTTCCCAAGAGCTATGTGGCCTGCTACTGATAGTGGCAGAGTCCACCAGAAAGCCATCTGTGAGTGCAGTGAGGTGACCACATCTGTCAGATTGCCATCGAGGAGGTCTGCAGGGGAATGGTATATTCTTATACTCAAATAGTGGAACGCAACAGGCTGCCAGTGTAAGAGGGTACCATTTAATTTGAGGGCAGGGTCGGTCATGGTAGCTGCTAAAGGAAGAGGCGACATTTCGCCCAGTTGACTTTGAGGCCTGATATACTTTCTAACTGATTGAGTGCTTGTTCTATGCCTACCTGAACATGATGGATGCCCCTCAGGTCTACACAGATTGGCTGCGTAGAGTGAGACTGAATGAGTTCCGTCACTGAGAGGTATAACACATACCCCTGCATATGGAGGATGTGTGCCAGCAGCTCTATCACTAAAGAAAAGAGTAAGGGGACAGCAGACATCCCTGATGGGTACCTCTGTGTTTCAATTCAGGGTCAGAGATGAGACAACCCATTTTCACCCTAGCGGTGGGTTGAGTATAAAGGAGTTTGATGAGGCGGATGAAGCGGTGGCTAAACCATATTGTGGTAGCACTGCAAATAAGTAGGTGCATTCCAAAGAATAAAATGCTTTTTATAGATCTATCACTAGACAGCCTGCCACTGATAGTCAGTAGGGGCATACTAGAGGTGTTTCTGGCCGGCACAAACCAGTTTTTGTCAGAATTAACCAAATGTGGGACTAGGGGAGCGAGGTGATCGGCTAGGATCTTAACAGGTATTTTGTCATCTGTATTGAGGATTGCAAGTGGCTGATGAGACTCCATCGGAGAGGGGTCTTTGCCAGGTTTGGGTATTGATATGAATAGCACCTCATGAAGCGAGGGCGGAAGACAAGCAGCCACCATAGCTTTGTCGTATAGCAACTTCAGGCGGAGCATAGGTTTTGTAAAATTCAGGCGGTAGCACATCAGGGCCCAGAGTCTTGCCAGAGGAACATCTTTGGGAACAACACTTCACCAATGATCGACACATGGTTGCACGCAGACCTCAGCCCACCTCCCCACCATGACAAACAACACCAGCAACCTCAAAATCATCCTGGAATAGCAAACTTTACATGAAGAAACAAGTCAATGCAGTTTCAGCCGCCTGCTTCCACAACCTTTGTATGCTCCACAAGATATTCAGATGGCTCCCAGTCAACACCAGAGAGACAGTCACACAAGCCCTCAATACCAACAGACTGGACTACGGAAACACGCTGTACATAGTAGTCACTGCACGTCTCCTCAAGAGACTACAACAAATACAAAACTCAGCAGCAAGACTCATCCTTAACATCCCCAGAAGGACCCACTTAACACACCATCTAGAGAAACAACACTGGCTCCAGATTCAGAAGAGATGCCAGTTCAAGATGCTTAACCACGTGTATAAGGCCCTGCACAATGAAGGACAAGCATACATCAACAAAAGCCAAACCTTCGACCAGATATCTTCGATCCACCTTGCTCTACATCACAAACACCAACGGATCAGCCGAACCAACAGTGGAGGATGCTCCTTCTCGTACCTAGCAGCCAAGGCAGGGAACATCCTCCTCCTGCGCTTCAGGACCACATAGTCGCTCCAGCAATTCAGAAAAGAACTCAAGACTTGGATGTACGAATGATTAAACTACAACACAAAAGCCTAATTCTACATTGCCTCAAGACCCACACAGGTGATCTGCAGTGCTTTAAAAATGCTTGATTGATTGATTGACTGAGAGGCAAGCTCAAGTATTGCCATGGTGATCTAAAAAAGTGAGATGTTGCTGTTAATTTCCTCCCTCTGTTCTGGAAGTGCTTGGGGAACAGGCAAATCTGTTGAGGACTCAACCCCCTCCACTGATGATGTGGATTTTGACTCGTATAGTGAAGTATAATGTTGCATAAACGCAGCATGACTGTCACTTTATCTATGTATGAGACCCCCAGACTGTGTCCGTATGGCAAGTATGGGATGTTGTGGCTGGTCCTGTCGGACAAGCCAGGCCAGAAGCGCTCCAAAATTATCCACCTCAGCATGTGCCTTCGCAGAGTGCGCTGCTTAATTAAAACAGCAAAGTCTCTCCAGTAACTCAGAATGCTCACGGTGTGCTTGATCAAGGCACTTCTTGCCTTCAGAAGAAGTTTGCCCATGTTTCTCGTAACCAAGTAGTGGCTTATCAACTTGGGAGAGATCACACCTTCAAGCTGGCAGCACATATTCGTGGCGCTGCCCCGTTAATATCCATGGGTCGCCACCTTAAAGGCATACCATTAATCGGAATGAGGCAGTGTTCGCATTAAGGCTGAAGTATTCTGATATAATATTGCTGAGGAATGTGCGAAAGGGTGGGTCGTTCAGTGCCGCTTTTCAGAAGCACCATGTTTGGGTATGAAGGAGGGCCACATTTCCAGCATAGACAAGGGTGATAAACGTTATGGTCAGAGTGACTTCTCCCTAGATAGTCAATGAAAATAACATGAGGGGCTAAATCATGCATACTTACTATGTGATTTATCCAAACATGGAGGTTAAATTAAATGAATAAACCCTTGCTGAGGCATTTTGCAATGGCAGGATAGCCAGGAGATTCCAGTGGCTGAGCCATCCAGCTAGTGCAAATGCAGTTGAAGTGATAGTAGTGAGTCGTAGTGGGGGGAAGGAGTGGTCAAGGGCAACATTCAGGACACTGTTGAAGTCTGCACCGAGTAACCAGAGCAGCCCACTCAAGCAAGATAGGATTTCCAGATAGAGATTCCAGGAAAACTGCCTGCTCAGTGTTAGGGGCATATGTTGCACCAAGCAGCATACAATGGCCCTCCAGTTGGTCCGCTATGAAGACACAGGACACCTCTGAGTCAGCTACTGTGGTCTCAGCAACAAAGGGGACTCCCGTTCTTATCCATACCAAGACTCCATGAGCATACGTGGAATAGTTAGCAGATAATACCTGACCTCTCCAACGCTTCTGCAACTGCATGGCCTCTGCTTGATTGAGATTAGATTCCTGCTGAAATGCGATGTGTGTTGCCCGTCAGTGTAAGTAGGAGTATACAACATATCTACGGGAAGGAGTGTGCTTGTCCCGAATGTTCCTGGAAAGTATGTTAGTGTGAGCCATTATGACAGCTGTTTGAGGGGTGGTATCTGGAGAAGAACTGGGTAGTGTTATAATGCTCACCTCGGAGCCCATGGTTAGGGTGTATGTGGGCAACAATTGAAAACCAATGGAAAATAACAAAGGAGAACATATAATACCATAGAGAGCAGAGTTACAACACGATTGCGCCCAAACGTGAACAATTGGCTCCAGTGAAGGCAAGCTAACAAGGAGATTGGTGGCAGCTTTTAGGGTGTGCAATAGTGCAGTCACCTCCTCATGTCAAGTGATGGAGGAATGTCCAGTATACTTACTGTGTTCTGTACGGGCACATGGCCTGGCAAGAACGCCAAGGGCATATGTAAAGGAAGGGGAAACATGAAGTTAATATAGCTCTTGAAGTAAGTTTAAGGAGGTTGTCTGCTGTTTGCGGTGTCATATTGTGTGGCGTGCCACATCCCAACGGGGGAAAATAGGATGTCGAGGAGTCCTCATCGCTGCAAGATTTAGTGCATTCTCTGTCAGGGTCTGAGGATGGAGCCGTCTCTTGGAACAAAGCCGCCGCCTGCATTACCCGACACCTCACTTGCATATCTTGGGCCAGATTGAGCAAGCATGTCAGCTGTGATACCTGCAATGGCCGGTGGCTTCAGCGTCCATGACGGCGACTGTCAGAGGCCTGGGAGTCTACTACCGAGATGAAGAGGCACCTGCAGCCTGTTTCTGCTCAGCCCAGTGCCAGGCCTACTTACAATCTGTGAACAAGAGTGGTGTGCCATCTGCCATGACCCGTAGACGTGTTGGGAATAGAAGAGAATATTTGAGTTTAGATTCCAGAAGTTTGCGATTGATAGCAAGAAAGGAACTCTGCTGTTTCTGCACTTAGTGTATAGTCAAGGAAAATCATCACTCGTGCATTGTCTACTGTCAGTCTATTGAGCTTTCAGGATGAAATCATGGTCCTTATGCAGCTCAGCTCTACCGTTCGGGGATGCCGCTTAGGTCACCGCACCTCCACTGGTGACCGATCACAAGTAATCCTGCTCAGGACAAAGGTCCAGTAGGTAAGGTGGTCTACTTGGGAGGTAGGCCTCAGCATTGTCGCTGGACATTGGAAGCAAAATCGCGATCCATGCCTCTCTCCACAGCCGCTCAGGACTCCTGCGACAGCGTCACAGGTCCGCTTTTTTCCCAAGGACAAATGTGCTGCTAAGTGGAAGGTCCGATGCCGGATGCAGTAGGCTTAATTTAGCAGGATAAAGGGGTTGAGCACGAAGCTCTGTTAGAAAGTGTCTGTCATCTTGGTTGTGCAACCCACGCCCCCCTCACAATAGAGATTTGGAGTTTTGTTGGGTTCTTACATAGATATTCACAACTGAAAGCAATACTCAACTGAAGAGCGTGGTGCATCATAGCAGCTCCAGAAGAGGCCTCGTTAGTCATTTGCAATCAGCAGTCGGATCACTTAAGTAAGAGATGACTATATTCATCTCACTGTCTGATGCAAACCCAGTTACTTTAATTGTATTTATGTGAAAAAGGGCAGATACAATGAGCGAAAACCTTTTAACATACTAGAAAGTTTTTACCTAATTCTAGGTACAAAATCAAATGTGACACATTCTTCAGTAGGAACCATTTTTCTGCCCATACCAGAAACTCAAAGGTGTTTGCTCACCTAAGTGACATTTATATGCACGAATTACAGTACTGTGAGTACAAATTGAAATTTGTTTTTCATCAATTGTAACATTCATAAAGGGATATACTATACTCATATGATAAATGACACATTGTGATGCAATTTTAGGTAGGAACACTTCCGCCATTGGTGGGAAGAAGGTAAAGTGATTTCTCATTGGGCAAAATAATAACCCCCGCCCCTACTGAACCAAAACACATTCATGAAGTGCAAATGGAGTTGTGCATTATAAATTCCAGTTTTGCAAATTTGCATCTATTACATTTCTGGATTAAAAAGGGTTATAGTGGTCAGTACTCCTGCAAAGCTGTGTCAGCCCACAATTAATGATTTCCAATAAAGCCTTACATTTTATTTATTTATTTATTTTATTTTTGCAATTTTTAAAGCGCGCAAATGCCCATACGGGTGTCTCGGCGCTGGTGATCTCAGAGCTCACTAAAGTGTGACGGGGGAGTTAGGAGGAGGAGAAGAGCCATGTTTTGAGGGTTTTCCGAAATGTAAGAAGCGTGGGTGCGGTTTTGATATGGAGTGGGAGGGTATTCCACAGTTTAGCTGTGGCTGTCGTGAAGCATCTGTCTCCCCAGGTGGCCTTTCTTGTCCGAGGGACGTTCAGCAAGAAGGCTGCCGAGGATCGTAAAGTTCTGCGTTGCTCCGCAGGGCGGAGGGCTTCTTTTAGGAACCGTGGTCCAGGGTTATTCAAGGTCTTATAGGCTATACACAGAGCCTTAAATTTGATTCGACTCCTGATTGGGAGCCAGTGGAGTTTTTTGATGTGGTGGGAGATGGATGTGAATTTTGGAATGGACAGTAAGGTTCTAGCCGCCGCGTTCAAACCTAGAAATAATATCATGGAAACATATTTCAGAGTTTCTTATAAACCAGGCAACCAGTTCATAAATTCTCCAATAGTATTAAGCTACACTGCCACCCCCCCAAAGTTTCTCATCAATCTTTTTCAAGGAAATGGATTTCCTAACCCAAGCTAGGCCCTGCCATGAGATATATGATTACCAAGTCCCTACACAGCTCCAGTTGAGGAAGGACCTCAAGACCTGGCTCTTCGGATGACCCCAGCACTCAACGGAGCCGCCTCCCCCCAGCGCTTTGAGACCCAACCCTGATTGATTGATATGATTACTGAAGCAGGACTGCTGCAGAATTCAACCAGATTTCTGAAATAAAAATGCCTTTTGGACCCCGGGGGATACTCCTAGCATAACCTTATAAGCTAATACCTCTACAGGCTAGCTTTGAGTTGTTGGCATTAGCTAAAAGGTGCACTGCCTCAGCAAAGATGCGTTATTAACCGCATGCGCGCTAGCGGTTTTCCCGCTGCGCGCTGCGATTCGCAAAAACCCGCGTTACATGACGAGCTCAGCTCGTCATCAGCGTACGGCAGGTTACGCCCATGACGAGCTGAGCTCGTCATCAGCCCCGAAGGGGTTAAGTTATTTATAACGGCTATATAAGTTGTCACATGAAAATGACAATGAGTATTATTATCATAATAATGCTAAGCAAAATATATGACTGAAAAATACAACATGGCTGTGTTTGTAAGCCTTAAATATAGCGAGAAAATACAGTGATAAAAAATAAGCAGAGGCCGTAGCTAGGGATTTTTAATATCTTGTGTAAATATGTTGTAGAACGGTAAGAGGGTTTCTTCAAATTCCTAGAATCTCTGCTAGGATAATATGACCTAGGAAAAGAAATTAGGTGTACTGTAAAATTAATCTTTGCACAAAATGTTTCCTACGTATATTAAGTATTGTTTTTTAATGTATGAATATACATTTTAGTGATTTTAGTTTTTTTTAAGCATCTTGTATAAATATGTTGTAGACTGGTAGGAGGCTTTTTTTCAAACTTCTAGAATCAGGGCTGGCATTATATGACCTAGGAAAAGAAAACAGATGTACTGTATATTTAATTTGTGTACAAAATGTTCATGTGTATATTCTGTTTTGCTTTCTTAATGTATGTATGCAAACTTTTATGATTCAATCGAATCGAATAAAGACATTTGTTGTTGAGTTGTTGGCATTAGCTAAAAGGTGCACAGCCTCAGCAAAGTTGAGTTATTAAGTTATTTATCACAGCTATATAAATTGTCACATGAAAATGACAATGCCTATTATCATAATAATGCTCAGCAAAATATATGGCTGAAAAATAGAACATGGCTGTTTGTCAGCCTTAAATATAGCTAGAAAATGCCTTGATAAAAAATAAGCAGAGGCCGTAGCTTATTATTGGAACTTTTTGTAAACAGGAAAAAAATGCGGATTAAGCCTTGAACCAAAGTGGCACACCTCATTATGTATGCATTTTATCAAACCGCATTTATTCACTGTTAACTTGACTTTAAGAGCCTCATAATTTGACACCAGTCTGATTATAATCAATCTCTAGGTCTCATTAATAAATTGAAAAGTAGACAAAATACAAAATTTCGGTTGCACTTCAGGGTGAATAAGTAAACTTCAGGTGTCTTCTAAATACATATGTCCATTGGCCGCTTTTCAGGGTATTGATTGAGTCTTAAATATGAAATGAGAAATTAGTATTAAGATCACCTCTTTGAACTCTAATATTCTCATTTTATTCATCAAATTTTGAATCTCGTTTTATCAATACTTTTTCCAAAAGTCTGATCAACACAATACTATATTGTGTTCTTTGAATGTTAAAGCCTTGTATACTTCCATACCATTCAATGAGGGACTTGAAGCCGTTCAGCGATTTTTACTGCAGGAGACTATTCCTGAAGTAAATCCAGTAGTTTTACTACAAGTTCTTCACCTCACTGTTCACACTGTCTACAATCCTCCTGCATGAGCTCACCATTAGCTCCCTGGTATGCAGATATGTTGATGATGAAGTTTGAAAACGATAATATCCGCCATAATCTGCAATGGTAGACAGGTTAACTATATACAAAAGCTTTATTGACAACATTTTCATTGTGCGCAATAAAGACCAAGAGTGGTTGGAAAATTATATCAGTGAACTGCCATTGATTAACTCAGTGCTGAATTTGGAAAAAAAATAGAAGTGCCAGGGCCCTCGTCAGGAGGCCACTGCAGCTTGCACCACACATTGCCCCTGCCAGCTCTGCTAATGGCAGTACCAACACAATTACTAATCATCACGCTCTTACAAGTGTAACAATTCAGCCCACCCATCCTCCCCAAAGCTATTAGAATGGCGTGGCAGTCAATAGTCATTTTTAGCAGCGCCACCATGTAGCAGACTGGTATGAGCCCGGGGTTGACATTTAAATGCCGGTCCTGAGCACCGGAAACCACAGCCTCAAATTAAGCACTGGATGAACTCCAGAATTCAGTTTTTATCCAATATATGAGACCGGGTTTCCAGTAGTAGATGTTCTACTCATGATAGAGCAAAACTTTCTCATTACGAATCTATATGCAAACCCCACAGATTTAGCTACTCCACACTCATACTACTGACTTGTGTGGAATACGTTAATAATATAATAATTTTACAGATCTCATGGCAACCTAGTTCCTTTACATTGTCAGGACAGGCTTACGGCAGTGAGAGCAGCAATAAGAAAACAAAAGCATGCTATTTCAGCAGAGCACATGGGGCTGAAGCCTTTTGTCAAGCCCGAGCCCACAGGAGAAGCAACACACCCAGAATTTCAAACCAACAAAATCAGAAGGAAACATGCAGTGAATGGATATCTTTAAACAGACTGCAAAAAAATGAAGCCATCTCATGGAGCCACAAGGCCACGGCTGGAGGAAGATCGTTCTCCTACCTTGCTGCGAATACCTGGAACTCATTGCTTATGCACCTCAGGCAATCACCATCGCTGCCACAATTCAGGAAGGACCGCAAGACCTGGCTCTTTGACTGAACCACAGAACCTCCCCCTCTCTCAGCACCTTGAGATCCTCATGGGTGAGTAGTTACGCTACATAAGAAACCGGATTGATTGATTGAAGCCAAAAAAATGGGACAGCTAGTGTCAAGGGTCGTTTTAGTGAGAGTGGTGAATGTGGGGTCCAAGTATAAAGGAAACCTACCCAGCGATTAGGTACCTGCTGAGAGCGTTCGAGGCCATTTTTTGAAAAGGCTGGTCATTTTGTTGAACAAATGACGTATTTCGTGTAGCTGAAAGGCGATGCAAGGTGACTATCGATAAAGTGCGATACAAAAGGAACACAGCAATGACTTCAATAGCCTTGCCATAGCAATACCAATAGGAAGATCAGGAGACGAGTCTTTTAATATAAATGTCTTTTTCAAGGGTACAGCACGCTTTCAATAACTCTATAATAGGACGTTGCTACTTCAGTTTGTAAATAAATGCATTTTTAAGAGAATTCCTCTATTTTCACTAAAGCTACCCAAAGGACAAATACCATTACCACTTATTGACTACACAGATCTGAAAGGAATACATCTGCTAAATGCATTGCATTCTTTTGTCACAAGGTTAGTAGAAGTACATTGTGTTTGTTCTCAGTTGCTTGTCATCACAAACCCAGTCCCATATCACGAGACACATTTTTTCTCATATGTGCATTGCAGATTCCATATTTATTCTGAAATATATATTTAATCAAGCTCAATCGGATATGTCCCAATTCTGTCACTGACCATTTACCCACTAATTTGCAAGACAGGAGAAGTCTTTATCTGCGCAAGCTCTGTGAAACTGTAATGTGAAAATATATCACAGACTTCAGTGCAAAATGATCAGAAAATGAAAAGGCGACATCTTAATGAGTCTTCAATATGAAAAACAGCATTAATGCAGAAATATTTGTTTCAGATTACCAGCCGAAGAAATGCAGTAATTAAGCTGTTCACAGCTATGCGGCCTCTGTAAATTGAGCAAGTTTGAAAAAGATAACAGATTTCGCAGACTTATAACACAATCAATCAACTCCAGTAAAATGTGATGAAGCCCCCCCCAGCCTATTTTCAGCTGTATTCCATTCCAGATAATACTTATTCAGTTCCTTCAGTGTTCCACTATTATCTCATCCCAACGTTTTACCTTTCATTTTTCTGAAACGCTTCAATCAGATTTGTGCACAGTTTTTATTGACCTATTTTGTCAGATCAATTTAGTGTTGACAGTCCCACAAAGATAGAAGAAAGGAAATAATTATGATCAGTAAAACGAAAAAAAGTATTGCTTCTTAAAGTGTTTTTACCATTCCAATCAAAGCTGAAGCAGAACTAACATGGTTTATATTGAAAAGATAAATGGTGTGCAGAATTCGGGAAAGTGCAGGTGCTGGAGCTAAATCAATTTTTGGTCATTTTGTTCAAAGAGACACTTATCAACCTGAATGAAGCCCTATTGGAAAGTGTGAAAGTCGCAGCTATTATCCAGCCTGACCATTCCATTCCGACCAGTTGCAAAAGCGAGATGAAAGGCTAAGCGTTCTTTTATCTTGTGTATATATCCATACCACTGCACAGCCTGTTTATGTATGGATTTTATTTTCACCTAGTAAAGACAGCTTTGCATGCATTCAACTGTATTTTAAAATTGGATGTTATTGTCCGGCTTCTTGGCAAAGAGCACCTTTCTTGTAAGATTTACGATACGTTTTAATATGGGCAGGTACATCTAGAACATATCACATTAATCGCATATGAGAATATTTGAATAGATTAGACAGATTATATAAAATAGACATAGAAATATCTAAACACATTGAGAGAAACACGGGAAGAATCGGATAGAAGGTTGGGTAGCCACATAAACAGAACCTTTCATGTACAGAGATAGATAGAAAGAGATGTTAGGAAAAAGATAAGTAGATGCAAAAGACATCTACTTTCATATTTTATGTTATACATTTGTCTTATTATTTTATATTGCAAGAGGGCGCATCCAATATTACACCAATCAAGAAGGACATATGAACAGAGCGAAACCTAGATTGTGGGAGAGGTGTGGTGCCGCGGCCAGGGCGACTGACGCTGGAATCTGGGGACCACGGTTCGATCCCCGGCTCCGGCGGCAGGTTAGCCCAGCACCATGTGACTCTGGGCAATAGCTCGCTTAATCTTCCCGACAGCCCCCAGCGCCTAGAGACCCTTACGGGTGATTGTGCGCTTTACAAATGTGGAAAAAAAAAATATATAGTGACAAATAGATATACCTACACACATAGATAGATAGATAAATAGATAGATAGATAGATAAATAGATAGATAGATAGATAGATAGATAGATAGATATTAAAAGACCTACCTAGTGAATGATGTTATGTATGTTTCACAACCCAAGTGGATGTCATCAGACAAAGTTTGAACGATTATTGTTGGTGATGGTTAGGGATGCAAGTCTGGTTGTAATTTTTTTTCTCTTCCCTGAATGGCCCTTTTAAAACATTTAGGGCTAGATGTAGCTAATCGTGAAATACCGATTCCTTAATACAGAATTTTACCGATTCGGTATTAAGGAATCGGTATATCCGATGTACGTAAAGATTAGGTAAAAATTACCGAATCGGTATTAATCGGCAAAAAATAGCGATTCGGAATGGATCGGTAACTTTTTTACCGAAACACCAATACCGATTCGTAAATACCGAATCCCAATACCAAATCGGTATATACCGAATCGGTAATTTAAAAATTCGATAATTGTGGAATAAGCCAATCCTGAGCATCCTAATTACCTCCCAAACAGGAAGTGGCCACACCCAGGCAGCTGCACTGAACCTGGAGCTGACTGTGAGGCAGGGAGCAGAGCAGATAGGAGCCAGGAGCAACACAGCCTATTTTTGCATCCAGGCACATCTAGGTACATCTAGAACATATCACATTAATCGGATATGAGAATATTTGAATAGATTAGACAGATTATATAAAATAGACATAGAAATATCTAAACACATTGAGAGAAACACGGGAAGAATCGGATAGAAGGTTGGATAGCCACATAAACAGAACCTTTCATGTACAGAGATAGATAGAAAGAGATGTTAGGAAAAAGATAAGTAGATGTAAAAGACATCTACTTTCATATTTTATGCTATACATTTGTCTTATTATTTTATATTGCAAGAGGGCACATCCAATATTACACCAATGAAGAAGGACATATGAACAGAGAGAAACCTAGATAGTGACAAATAGATATACCTACACACATAGATAGATAGATAAATAGATAGATAGATAGATAGATAGATATTAAAAGACCTACCTAGTGAATGATGTTATGTATGTTTCACAACCCAAGTGGATGTCATCAGACAAAGTTTGAACGATTATTGTTGGTGATGGTTAGGGATGCAAGTCTGGTTGTAATTTTTTTTCTCTTCCCTGAATGGCCCTTTTAAAACTTTTAGGGCTAGATGTAGGTAATCGCGAAATACCGATTCCTTAATACAGAATTTTACCGATTCGGTATTAAGGAATCGGTATATCCGATGTACGTAAAGGTTTGGTAAAAATTACCGAATCGGTATTAATCGGTAAAAAATAGCGATTCGGAATGGATCGGTAAATTTTTTTTACCGAAACACCAATACCGAATCGTAAATACCGAATCCCAATACCAAATCGGTAAATAACGAATCGGTAATTTAAAAATTCGATAATTGTGGAATAAGCCAATCCTGAGCATCCTAATTATCTCCCAAACAGGAAGTGGCCACACCCAGGCAGCTGCACTGAACCTGGAGCTGACTGTGAGGCAGGGAGCAGAGCAGATAGGAGCCAGGAGCAACACAGCCTATTTTTTGCATCCAAAACCAAGCAAAATGGCAAACCAGGAGAGGGAGAAGGTGGGAGCAGAAAGAAAAAGAAAGCAGAAATGTAGCGAGAGGGAGCTGGCGGTCCTCATCGAAGATGTCACCAAGGAGCATGACAAGTTGTTTGGCAAGCAGTCCCTGCATGTGCCAGAATCACAAAAAAAGACAGATCTGGCTTGCTATCCAGAACAAGATCAATGCCATCGAAGTCACCCAGCGCTCCATAGAGGATCTTAAGAAAAGATGGTATGACCTGAGGAAGACTGCAAATGCGAGGATGGCGGAGAGTCAGAAGCAGGCCAGCAAAACTGGCGGAGGGAGAAGCACAGCACCTGCACCAACTGCCCTGGAGCTCCTGGTTGAGTCTACCCTCCAACCCGAGAGTCGGGTTGGCGACGCAGATAGCTCTGCCAGAACTGTCAACAAACAAGGCAAGATGCATGCACAGCATGCTGTGCACCCCCCTCCCCACCCCCAATCCCCAGAGAGGCACAGGGACTCACACTCCAGTACATGTTTTACTCATAACCTGCAATGCATTATGGGAGATGTAGTCAGAAGTAACACATGTTCAGAACAGTCAGTCCAGCAAACCCAAAGACATGTGACAGCAATTAGCAAGCAGAGGACAGTCAGTGTGATTTGAAGGCATTATGTTTATTACAATGCTAATACTGCCAGATAAGTGAGCATATCTACATTCTGTCTTCACAGGCGAGACATCTCGCAGTGCAGCAGAGGGAAGGCACCCAGGCCAGATAGGAGACAAGAGGAGGAGGACCAGTCGCCTGCAGGGCACACAACCCCACCACCACCATCACCACAGCGACCTTCAACGCCACCATCACCATCACCACCGCCACAATCTACACCACCACCAGCATCAGGCAAGAGGCATGCAGTGGCCACCCTCCAGCAGATGGAGGTGTCCGAGGAGGACAGAACGGGGGGCCCACAGTCGACAGGGGCTGAGGACGGCAACAAGGCAAGATCACAGTCCCCAACTGAGGACACCCACACATCTTCCAGATGCCACAGGGCAAGAGCAGCCAGTCCTCACATGCAGGCTGAAGATGACAGTGTGTTTGCTGGGCTTGAAGGCAACATGCTGAAGGTCCAGCGCCTGCAAGGGAGAGTGATCAGGTCAGTGCAGCTGGAGATGGCACACATGAATGCTCACATGCATCGCATTGAAAAGGGCATCATTGCCATGAACACCACCATGGCTGGGGGCATGAAAGACGTGGCGGTGGCTGTGAGGCAGCTCTGCAGCAATTTGGAGGAGGACCGTCTGTCTAGGCGCAGGGAGAGGCAGAAACTGGATAATTACGCCAAGGCAGTGGACCGCCTGTCCACTGCAACCTCTCTTATGTGAAGACGCTCAATAGTCATGCAGGAGGAGATGGCACACTGTAGTTGGGATGTGGCTAGGGGGCTGGGCACAGTGACCACTGCACTGTAAGTGCTGCAAACAGACAAGGTGGCCACTACAGCTGATGGGGGTGAAAGTGAGGAGGCTACTAGCCGTAGTAGCATCACGTCCTCTCCCACAGAGACCAGGAGGAGCAGCGAACGCCACAGCGCTGGCCCTGGACAAACTGGGAATGCAGACAGTGGGGCAAAGGAACGTTGCCGTGCAGCGCATGGGCGCATGGGCGCAAGAAACAGAGGCAGCCATGATATGGTTGAACTGAAATGGGTGATGTAACCCATGTTTGTATGGACACAGCTTTTGATCTTGGTGGTGTGCTCTGATCAACAAACACCATCACTCAAATTCAATAACTGGCTATGTTACTCACTCAGAAATAGTTACGTGTTATCTCAGCCCGTCTGTGTCTCCCATCCGGTGCTGCTGCCACACCTGCTGCGCTGTGCTCTGGCTGTGGATAGTTCTCACCCTTGTCCTCAGAGTCAGTTAGTTCCACTGCTGTTCCTTTCTTTGTGGCAAGTTTATGCAGCATTGCACATGTTGCTATTATTTTACAGCAGATGATGGGGCGGTACTGATGGGCACCTCCACTTTTGTGGAGGCAACGGAACCTGCTTTTTAGTAGTCCAAAGGTGCGCTCCACAACGTTGCGCGTGCTTTTATGTGCCACATTGTATCGCCTCTCACTTGGGGTGGATGGGTTGATGTATGGAGTTAGGATGAATGACTGGACGGCATATGCACTGTCACCTACATGGGAAAGAAATTGCCATTAATTTGGGTCACCAGTACATTCTTCCAAGGTATACATCAGGGTGAGTCACATTGATTTACCTAGAAGGTATCCTTCTCTGAATTCACCAGCAGCCAGACGTGTATAGATCCCACTGTTCCTGAATATGTAGGAGTCATGGGTACTCCCTGGGAATTTGGCCACAATGCCAGTAATGATGTAGTCTGCATCACATATCACCTGCATGTTGATGGAGTGAGTGGATTTGCGGTTGCGCTATATGTATTCTGTAGCTGCAGGTGAGCAGATTGGTATGTGGGTCCCATCGATGCAGCCTATTACATGTGGGAACTGTGCCTTTTGGTAGAAATCCAGCTTTGTCTTCTGCAGCTCCGCCTGTCTGCTGGGGAAGCATATGTAGTGATGCATTCTCTGCATCATGTCGTCCAAAAAGGAGTTGAAGAAACAAGACAGGCAACTCTGTGACACACCACCTGCTGCAGCTATCATACCTTGGTAACTTCCTGAAGCGAGTAGGTGCAGGCTACAGAGCACCTACACGTGTTGGTATGGCATGCGCCCTTGATGTCTGATGCTCCAGGTATGGTTGCAGGTCCCATATCAGGTCTAGGATGGTTTGTGGGTGTAGCCTGTACCTGTCATGTATTTCTGCCTCAGTCATTTGGAACAGTGTGACACGTAGTCTGTACACACGCTCTTCCAGTCTCCAAACCCTCAGTCCTGCTGCTCGCAAACGTAGCTGCCTTGCTATGACATAGAGGGAAGCCATTGTGTTCACACTGTTGCATTTTGGGGCTGTTTTATTGCACTGCACCTGATTACCACCTGCTCTGGGTCAGTGGTAATTACCGATTCTTAAATACCAATTTTGCACAAATTTGGTATTGCCGATTTTTGGTACATCGCATTAC
Source organism: Lissotriton helveticus (assembly GCF_964261635.1). Lineage (NCBI taxonomy): Eukaryota > Metazoa > Chordata > Amphibia > Caudata > Salamandridae > Lissotriton > Lissotriton helveticus. Next base: position 1,787,873,358 of record NC_136063.1, on the reverse strand, counting down.
CGAATTTTTACCGATTTCTTATTTACCGATTTGGTATTTTGGCGTTTCGGTGTTGGCTGATTCGTTATTACCGATGGCCTTCAGTAATACCTACATCTCACATGGCTAAATACCGGTCGGTAATGCTGAAATTTACTGAATTTCGTCTTTACCAACCGGTATTTAGCCACCTACATCTAGCCCTTAGACATCGAAAGAAAATCAAATTTATAGCGAGAGGGAGGTACATTAGTAAGAGTGATGGTGTCGAAGAGTCAGAAAAGTACATTGATAGCAATAGGGCACGAACTCCACCAATTTGAACAAGGGCAGAGAAAGTATGTATCATGTTGTTTCCAAGAATATTGCAGTTGTTGAACTTGATCCAAGGGTAACAGAATGAAGACCCTGATACTGTCATAAAATGTTTATTTACAGGTCAAATCTTGTGACCTGTCACATAATCAGACCAGTAGACTTGTGAGTATGGAAAATTACTTTTCCAAAGATACCTCACTATGTAACTTTCAAAGTTACAAACAAACACCTGTCACTCACAACCAGGTGCTACCGTGTAGCGTCAAAGGTCAAATACTGTGATTTCAAGTGTCTAAATATCAACTAATACATCACATATTCCCCTCTGCGTTTTTACACAGAAAGAACACAGAATGCTAAAGTATTCTGTTCACCTATTTTCATAAAGCACTAGTGTTTTTGTTTCCATATCTAGTAAGCATGGGTCCAAGATACCTATATAAACTTTACAAAATGCGATCTTTGGCGCATCAATTTCTGGTGCCCCTCACCCAGCACAACTTTAACTCATTGTACTATTTCCTCTTTGTTATTTCTTCTCCTAGCAATTTTCTATCCTAGATTTACAACCATGCTATTGTTGCTCTATCAAGGTATTCAGTAACTGTGGTCCCTCCCCTTATTCGTATTGTCTAGCCACTGTGTATTTAAATGTAACCTCTCAGTGCCTCTTCACAGAGCTCCTACAACTAACCTGACTTGACTCTAGCATTGCATTAACGTCAGTATTTGATTGTCTGTGCTTCAGCTCTTATAATTCCTTCTCAAACAACTAAGTCTCCTCTAGCATGATTTCAATATGTCTGGCTAATACTGCTTTGACTGCAAATTCCTCTGATGTAGGTTTCTACGGCTTCCATCCCACCCCTGCTCTATTCAGTGAGCCTATGTTAATCTACAAAAATTACTTAATCTCAGTTCTTATCTCTTCTCTAAAGACTGTGTCCTTTAGACCCTCTGATGTAAAATGCCACAGTCTGGCACAATACGTCTGAGCAGGCAATACAAGTTCCAGCAGCACCAGGGCATGATCCGAAATTGTCTGCATGAGGTGTCTACAATTACTATTGAGGATACATATGTCGCAAGAAGCAAGCTAATAGTCAGTTTTTGAATACACCCCATGAACTGACGAGCAAGATTTGAATTCATTCTCAGTCCAGTGCAGTAACTTCCACACATCTACCAGACACTCTGCTTCCATTGTGTGTTGTACTATTTTAGCTGAAGCAGTAAACCTCTTGGTGCTATTCCTGATCTGTCTAATCCTTGATTAAGTATGACACTTAAGACTCCACCCAATATTATTAAGTGCAAAAGAGATGTACGTTTTTTGCAGAATTTAGGTAATCTAGGATTGGGCAGATATATTTCTTAATGTGATGTTCTGTCCTCTATCAGCACTTGTATAGGTAAATATCTCCCCTCAGGAGCCGCAATTGTTTGTACCACTCACAGTATTGTGCCTCTCCTCACCCAGAAGACTACCTATGAGTCAAAGTGACAGGTGCTCCCCCAGTCTGTTTGTTCTCAATTTCTCATGTGTGGGTGACAGGTGTGTCCCTGGCAATATTGCTGTATCTATTTTGTGCCTCTGTAGGTACGTACCAACCCCTCTTACCTTGAGAGCATCATTCATGCCTTCCAAGTCTCAAGCTAACAGTCTAAGGTTTAGCCAATTCTGTTTGTTACTCATTTGTTCTGGAGTTCTGGGTTTTGTGCCTAAAGGTTGCTGTCCATGTGTGTAACATCTATCCCTTTCTTTTTTGTTACAATGCCCCTACTCTTCTGTCCTTTTAGTCACACAATTATGGTTCTCACCTACCTCCTGTTGACACGAGCTACCCAAGCATGCAGTATTAAAGTCCCCATCCACCAATATGCTTAAGTGTAAGTGTGCAATACAATGCTTAGGGATCAGGGTGTCATCACCTCGATCTCTGCTCATACCGGGGGGAGTCGCCGCCTCTTGGCATAGGGTTTTTCCTTCTGCTATCGACTGACTTCCTTTCTATTTCATTTCTAATTGCATCATAATTCACTCTCTGTTGTTACCTTACATAGATTTTGCTGCTAATCTCATGATTTACATTACTTTAAATCCATAGATGAGGCTGGTGGTATTTTTATAGTTTTGCCAAGCCTTATTCACTCCCCAACACAGTCTTGAAACTAACCCACCAGGTCCAGATCATTTTTGTGACACTGTAAATACCTTATGTTTATTTCTTTCTTTCTTTAATCATAGTTCTCTCACATGGGATCCCGACGCTGTATATCATAGTTCAATTCCAAACACTTTTTTATCAATAGTATATATCTATTTTTAAAGGTCAAAGCAGCTTTAATCTTAACGGTCATTTACATTGTCCAAAGTGGCTCTGCTCAGGGATTGGTTCGCTGTTTGAGATTGTTCTTCAATATTTTTTTTAAGAATTAGTTGGGAGTGTGTAGATCTGCTAAGATTTTTGCTTTGTCGTCCCAAACAATCTTTAATCTTGCTGGGTAGACCATTGCGTGTGTGAGACCCATTCCCTGTAGTTTCTCCTTTACTAAGGCAAAGATTTGAGGTCACTTCCTGTACCGTTATTTTTAAAGTCGATGTAAAAGGATATTGAGGAGCATTAGAACTGAAGATTCCATTTTTATGTGCTAGTCTCAATATTGTATCTCTAACTCATATGTTGAATTTTCTCACAATTATAAGTATGTCAGCACCAGTCTTGGGGAGAATGACCAGTGAGCTCTTTCTACAATGAGGACCTGGGAAAAGCTCTCCCTTCCAAAAAGGGTCAGTGATCGTATTATGATTCCATGTTTCCAATGCTCTTGATTTTGGGATGCTGATAAGTTGTAGATTGTTTATTCGTTCGTCACTTCTAGGGCTTCTTTTTTCGTTCTGATGGACTCCAGCATTTTCTCTTTTCCTAAGAGTTTATCAGCGAAAGCGATGCAGTTGTTTTCTAAATCTGAGATTCTTCTTTCAGCCATGCCTCCTTATTTAAGCATTCCGACAGGCAGTGTATTCTAGTAGTCATCAGGCCTACTTGGCCAAGTACACTTCTCAGACTACCACTTAGTTCCTTAATTATATCTCTCACTCCTTTTTCACTTGCAGCACCGTTGGCTGTCATCTCATTATCTTCTTGCAGGTTACTCGCTGTCTATTGACCGTCCTGTTCCCTTGGACTCAAAAGAGAATTTTGCCAGATAATGGTCAGTCCTCCCCGTCTTGGCAAATGCTCAGCATTGTTTTCAGCTGGATGCTTGTTGTCCTGTTTTCTTAGGTGCACCTCTTAACAGTCACTGGTTGACACCACCCCAAGCCTCTCACATAGCATTTTCTTCTCTGTGAGCAATGGTGGAGCACGTTTATCTGTATTAAATTGAGCACATTTTGCGGTACTTAATGTATTGTTTAGAAGGTGAATTTTCCTTTGCTCATTCTTTGGTTAGCTGTAGCTGTTCAGCATCATAAATAGCTCCCACAGTATATTTAAGGCTCTCATGCTTAGCCTGCCATTCTGACTGTTGCTGTCCCGTTATTACCAGAAGCATCCAGATGAAGTTTGTATTGTAAGCGAGTGCACCTGCATATAGGCCAGCCCTTTTATCTTTCTAGCACACTCGTTTAGTTTAAAAAACAAATGAGGGATGTGCATTCGGTTTATGAGTCTTAATTACTTTTTTATTTGAATGATAATGCCTCAGAAATGGAAGTTTGTTTGTTCATATGTTGTTAAGGGTTCCTACAGTGTATGTTGAGCACTGTTGCTCTCAAATATTCTGAAGCCCACATGAGGAGTTCTGAGAGTCCTCCCTGGCTAACGTGCTTTACCTTTTTCATTCCTTGAACGCTTTGGGCCTGTTCAGCTATGCTGAGTCCTCCCACGCCAGGCCGCCGATCGCAGGACTACCCGTGTTAGGCCATGCCTGGCTTACTGAAGCATGCCAGCCTCAGAGGCCTCATGCCTGGCTGCCTTGTCAGATTGAAACCATGCTGTGATATCTTTAACCTCCCACAGCCTCTATATTGCTTGCTTACTGTAGTAAGAACCTTGTCCTTCATATACTGCTCCAGTAACAAGGGGTGGCTCCTCTGCTAAGGCAGAAGAGTGTCATCCCACAGGAAAAATGATAACAACAGCATATTATTATCATTTTATTTTTCTGTTCTCCTCTACAGGGGCGGGAGAGGCTGGACTGCCCACAGAGCAGGGAGAGGAGTGGTTGGGGCACTCTCTAAGTGGCATGCCAGTTTGGCCGGCCCTTTTGTCCCGGCAAAACCGTCATGCGCCCTTGGCATGTTCTCCACATGGCTGTGTTGCACAGTCTTGGTGGACAAAATGCCCAGGCAACCGTGTCCCCATCTGAGCACCAAACTATGGTGCTCAGACCAATCACGGCGCTGCTATCAGCAGCGTCGTAATTGGCTAAGGGAGTCTGGAAGCCTGGGTGCTTCCTGATGGACGGAAGAAGAAGAGGGCGGAGGAGAAGCAGCTGCCGGCAGGTAAGTTAAATTTTTTCCTTGTATTTATTTATATATATTTTTAACCCCTTCCCTCCCAGCCCCAACTCTACTGCCCCGTGGCAGCCGCTACTGGCAGTACTCTTCAGGGTAGGCCCGGCTGTTTCTCCGTAATTGGTGTGGGATTGTTGTCCTCCTGGACGATTAGCTAGTGAACACTAGGAGTGATCCTTTCTAGGCTACATTTTTCAGTATTTCCTTTATAGCACAATGATTTTTAAAGTCCGACTGCAGATGTGGAGGGATTAGTTGAGTTGGCTATGAGAGTCCAGCTTGTCAAAGGTCATTCTTGCATTTAGCTAGTGGCTGCTCCTCCGAAATGGCAGAGGAGCGCCACCCAACTGCCTGGCTCAGTGCCAGCAAATGAAAAATAAAACTATGTTCTTGCATAGTTTTATTTTTCATTTGACGACTCTTAGCCAGCGCTGTAGGGAGGGGTGATGGCTAGGCATGGAAGGGAGAGTGCTACGTGTACTCCACTCCCTTAGTGCACATGTGTGTTTGGCCGGACATCTCAGGCCGACTAAAACACACATGCTCATTTAAGTTTTCTCCAGCCCAGCTGCATGGTTACAATGGGGATTAAATTGTTTTTGTCGTTATAGATTTGTGTTCCCCCTTATAATTAATTGAGACATGGTATATTTTGGATGTCTTGTGTTGTCAAATTAAAAATAACAAATTCGTTGATTTTTTTCTGGATTAAAAATCAGGTGTTTCTTTCCCTCTCCTCCTATTAGAATGTATTTCTCCAACTCTATTTGGGGGGGTTCTAATGGAAAGGCTTTGCAATATCAGCATTTCTTTTAGAATTTAACAACTAAAACTTGCACTGTTTTCCCTGCTTCCAAATTTTGTAAACAAAATAAACAAGGTGTCTCATGAAACAAATATTTAATTTATCATAATGTGTTACATATCACCTTTATTGTAATGCCCGAGTGCAGTGGTTCTTAACATTTTGACTTCTGTGGAGCTCCACTTAATCATTACTGGATCCCGGGGACCCTCACTGAATCATAATTGGAACACGGGGACCCCTACTCAGTCATTACTGAAAGCAAGGGACTCGCCGACCTAAGTATTTTTGATGATAAGAAACACAAAATAATACACAAATAATACAGAAACAAGCCTTCAATAAACAAATACACAAATAATGAAACATTTTATTTAATTTGCATACAAGTATAAAAAATCAACATTTTAAATTTAATAGGAAAATTGGAGCTTTTCTAAATTCAATTGAGGTCACTTATCGTCCATACTATAGTCCATTTGATGCACTTGCACTGCTCCTACAAATGAATCTAAGGATACTAATTTAATTTGTTGCCTCCAATTTCAAATACCTTCCCATTTACAGAACATTTAAAAATTGTTCATTTTTGCTTCTTTATTTATAAACACTCGATTAATTTGTTAATATTATTTAATTTTCTACTCAGTTGTGGACTTCCTGAGTAATTTTGGTGGACCACCAGGGATCCCAGGAGAACCACTGCCCTAGTGGTGGGTACAGAGTTACAGAGAGGTCTTCTATATTTATGTAATGTGAATTGATTCATTCACATCCATACAACCGTATGCTGCTTTTAATGAATGACTGGACTTTGCATTTAATCAGATTACGTTATGTACTGAAGAACGAATATTGAGCTCAAGTTCACTCTCTCAATTAGCTCAATATATTTTATGGATGGTAAAGCCTTATGTTTTCCCTTGGCTCCTCCAATTTTGACAACCGTCCGAAAATTAGTTATCCATAAATTATCAGCTGGTGTTTGTTCATTGTAGATTGAAAATTGCTTTCTTTTTTTAAATACCTATTATTTTCGTTTTTGCCTTGCCTATTTAAGTCTGAAAATTAAATTCTAACAAAGTCACTATTTTGCGTCGTTGGAGAAAGAATATTTGTGTGAACCTGAAGAAGACTTCATTTTATATGTGCAAGACAAAATGCCACTGATGCATAACATGCACATGCAGCTTGTGATTGTACAGTACTGTAGGATCAACAAACTGTCATCTTGACATAACTGTTTGAGAAATACTGTAAAGAATTTTACTGTTATCTTCTGATATACTACACTGTTACCATGGTTATCAAATTATTAGTTGTGCCATGAATTACTTAGCCATTAGAATGTATTTATGTAATTTTTAAAAGAAGAAGCCATGCAAGAGGAGTCATTTCCATAATCCAGCTGCACAGGAAGTGAAAACTGGATTATCCATCATCCATCTGTACGGAAAGTGACATCACTGGATAGCCCATCATCCATGTTCACAGGAAGGTATAACACTCTACTCCCATCCCCTCCCCCCTCCCCTCCAAGGACCTACTTAATGGCTGCTATAGCGTGGACACCCAACAGGCAAGCCACGAACATGCTGAAGGCAAGACCGTCTGCACCTGGACTGAGCTAAGAACCCCGGTCCTCCAGCCGGCTGCCGCTACCATGCTGTGACCCTCCATGCCCTCAACCTCTGCTCCACACACTACTGCCTCGCCCTACCACACAACACTGGGGGAATATTCGCCTGTACTTCCTGTAAGTTTTCATGCTTTTCACCCACACCCAACACTCATTGCACAAATATTACCCAACTCCCCACTGCCTCATACACACTCCTGCAACCACCAACACAATACTCCACACTTGGATGCCTACTCCCCAACACCCGCTTACTCACCAAACACGCCACAGAGATCTAAGACCTGCTGCATGACAATGTCTCAGCCCTGCTTTTCCTCAAGGAAACCTGGCTGAACCCTGCACCAACACCATCACGTTTTTTTAACAATACTCACCCTCAATGCTAGCAATTTCATCTTACTTAGGCACCTAAACTTTCATCAGGAAGACCACTCTGACCCCAACTCAGGAGCACTTATTGAAGACCTTGAAAGCCTGGGCCTCATCCAACGACTAAAAGGAACTTCCCATATTGCTAGACACATCCTTGAACCTATTTTTGCCAACTTCAGCAACAACCAAGTCGATGAGCCTACACCAGTCTCTTGGACAGACTATGCCCTTTTCAAGTTCAGCATCCCCATCCTGGTACAACGCACACACACCACCATAACAGTCTACCAAAACTGGATCACCACTGACAAAGACTGGAACACCACTCTCAACAACCACTGACTGTAATACAGCAATAGCCTCCTCAAAGCCATCAAGAAGTTCATTAATTAGATCATCTCCTACGACGACTCCCTGTCTCCACTCAAACTCAGCAACACAACAAGATCCAGACCGCAGGCTAGTTGGTACATGGAGGAACTTAGATTGCTTAAACACCACTGCAAATAAGTGGAGCGCAAATGGAGAATGAGCCAGGGCATTGCAGACAGGAGCATGTTTAAATCTGCCCTAAGAGGCTACCAACAAATGAACCAGACCACCAAATGTGACACTCTGGCAGACTGCATCGATGCCAGCAAAAACAGAAGCAAACAAATCTTTGCAGTTGTGAAGGATTTCACCTCACCATTTACCGCCTCCAACTCGATCAGCCCCTTGCAGGATCTTTGTAACAATCTCTCTCAATTCTTTAGCAACAAAATCACTGCCATTTACAGCAACTTCAGCCCACAATCAAACCCAACAGACCCCACAAAATGCCTCTTGATCTTATCCAAAGAACCATTGCTATTCACTTTGCCCATTATCACCTCAGAAGAAACTGCTGCCAACATGAAATCTAACAACTCAGGAGCCCCATCAGAACCCTGTCCCCCACTGCACCAACTCCAGAGGACTGCAAACCATCAGCACCATTCTCACACTCATTCTGGATGCCTCCACTTCTTCCACAATCTTTCAGGATGCTTGGAAACATGCAACTGTCCTCTCATTGCTGAAACCGCCCGCGGACACTTCAATGCTCGCCAACTACAGACCGATCTCCCGTCTATCATTCACAGCAAAGGTATTATTGAAAATCATCAACAACCTCACCGGTTACCTCAACGACCACCAACTACTTGACACCACTCAGTCTGGTTTCAGAACCAACCATAGCATGGAAATTGCCCTCATCGCTGCCATGGATGACATCTGCATGACTCTGGACAGATGAGACATGGCAGCACTGATCCTCCAGGACCTCTCTGCATCATTTGGCACAGTATCCCACTCCATTCTCATCCAATGCCTGCATGACTTCAGAGCCCAAAGACAAGCACTCCGATGGATCTGCCCCTTCCTCACTATCTTCAACTCATACATGTTCCCTTCAGCCAGCATTATCCATGCTCACAGTATCAATTTCCTCTCCTCCACTGATGGCACACAACTAATTCTCTCGCTTATGGACAAAATGCCAAGTGCCCGGATCAAGTTCAATGAGTGCATAACTGAAATCGCCGGCTGTATGAAGACCAACGGTTTGATCCCCAGGACCGGCGGCAGATTAGCCCAGCACCATGTGACTTCGGGCAACCGCTTGCTTAATCTTTCCGACGGCCCGCAGCACCTAGAGACCCTTACAGGTGATTGTGCGCTTTACAAATGTGGATTATTATTATTGTTATAACTGTCTAAAGCTGAACACCAACAAGACTAAAATCATGATCTTTGGGAGGAGCACATCACCTTGGGACTCCACCTGGTGGCCAACAGAGTAATGACCTACCCCCACCACCCACACCAAGAACCTTGGGCTCATCGACAGCATAATCACACAAGTCAATGTCATCAGCGCCTCATGCTTACATACCCTAAAGATGCTGAGGAAGATTTTCAAATGATTAACAATCAGCACCCAGAAACTGTCACGCATGCCCTGGTAACAAGCCAGCTGGACTAATGGAACACCTCTATGCCAGGGTCAACAAAAAACTCACCAGAAGGCTGTAAACTATTCAGAACTCGGCAGCCAGAACTACTCTCAATGCCCCATGCCACTCTCACATCACACCACACTTGAAGATACACCACTGGCTCCCCATTCACAAACGGGCACAATTCAAACTCTTCAACAGCACTTTCATAGCTCTGCATAACACTGGTCCAGCACACCTCAACAATCACATCTGCGTTCACAAACTTTCCTGGCACCTCTGCTCATTTATACTCTTACTTGCACAACTCCAATGCAAATTGAAAACTAGATCTGATGATCGAGACTTCTCCTACATCACTCCTGCCTATATACATAAGCGCCTCCTCCTCACTTCTCGAAGTCCACAAGAAGCTGAAGACCTAGCTTTTTGAGTAGTCCCCTCAGTGCAGGATACCCGGACGGGTAATAGTGCACTCTGCAAATCTGTATAACATAACATGTTACTTGGAATATATGAAATATGTTCATTTTTAGGTTTGAGATTGCGTGTAGTTAGAAGAATTTTGGCATTTCTAATTTACTGTGTTTTTAATGGCAATACATATTTTTGTATTCTTCTAAATGAAGTTATTATCTATAGGTTGTTGTTGTTAACAATAAAGGTTTTTTAAATTGGGGATTTGATGATATGCAGATGTTTGAGGTCTTTTTAAGATACATAAATTACTTTATCCTTTTTATGTTTTATATAAGAAAGAATGAAAATATTTACAAAGCACCATTCTTTTACTTGTGAGTGGAATGTTTATCTGTCCAAAGACAGAAACTATCAACTTTAGAGCATCCTGATCCCTTTTGATACTAGCATCGAAACACTATGCCCCTCACCGTTCAGCTGATATTCACAGGTTTTATGTATTTATTTATGTGCCTCCTTATGTATGTCATTTGTAAAGGACATAAATACAAAAAGCCTTCGTAGAGCTGAGAAATGCTGGAGACGAAGACATGGAGGAACCTCACAAATCAGCAAAATACAAAATGTTTTCAGAGTTGTTGGAAAACTACATGATTTTCCAGTTTTCTGAGTTACTGTAAAATGGTATACAACAGTTTTGGAACCAAGGGGAGAAATGAATGACCCTTAATGCCAGCCCTCCTTACTTATTACACACGTAACAGAAACTGATTTTACAAATACAAAAAATAGGCAATGGTGTATGGTTGCAAAACTGTCAAATGTTATGATTTTTCTTACCCTTTGTAAATCCTTCTATCTATGCAGAACGATTTAAAATATACTCTTTTCTCCAGTATGAGATAAAGCACATCTCATAAGCATTTTTCGACATTGTCACATTCGAGGGGATTCAAGGTAACTGACACCACAAAGTTCTGCCCAGGCTGCAAGTTTTCTATATGGTGGGCCGGCAAACATAAATATAGACTATTACAAAATTCTACAATAATGTATAACATGAAAGCAGGGGGAGTTCAAAGTATTGATCTCTGGCTTTATTGAAGTTTGCAGATCAATCAACACTCCCAAAGGAGAGAATCCCAAGAGTGAGGATTGCTACTCAGGTTGAGCAGTTCGGTATTTTCAGCATTGAGCTAAAAAAAGTTGGCTCAGTCACCAGAGGGCCCCAAAGTTCCTGTGCAAATCCAAGAATCCTGTTGTCCAAGCTAACAATATACTTAATATTAAGAGTGTGGGGTGGAGCCCTCCAACTATAAGTTGTATGAAATTTGACAAAATGATGGACATCGATATTAAACTGAATTGGGGGTAGTGAAGAACCCTGTGAGACACCACCTGGATGGTTGCCTTATCAGATCAGAAGGGTGGGAGCAAAAGACACTTGGAGTTCCACTTTAAGAATGACTTAAACTGCCCCTATTATCAAATTAATAAAGATTGGGAATCTGCAGTCAAAGGTCAACTGCGTCAAAGGAGGCAAAAAGATCTGAAAGGATCACTGTCACCATATCATTTCTACTAATATCTCAAATTTTATCTGGGGCCAAGAGGTAGAGGTAGAAGGATTACGTGTGAAATCCCACTTGTTGTTTGGCAAGAAAATTAGAATCTAACAATGTTGAGAGTTGTTTAGCAATAAATGTTTACCCAAAGCAAGCACAAACGTAATTGGCAGGTAAGGCAAGGCCAGTAGAGTTTTAATGATCATTTTCCAGGAGTGAGAACATCACCCGAAATCTCCAGTTCTTTCCCAGATGTCAAGCATTCATTGATCAACTGATTAACCCTGCTCCTAACTGCAAAGGTTTAGCAGAACTAGGATACTTCAATATTCTCTAAGACAAGAACCCATATTTCACCTTCTCTTCCTTGAAGTTATCTCAACTTTGTCACCCTTGCACTCTTCAATCTGAGAGGAAATAAACCTACTTTCTTCAGTGCCCACAAATCCTCTGGATATCTACTGGACACACCAATTGACATATCTCTCAACCTTATCAACATAGCTGTACATGGCACATCACCTCTCTCAGTTCAAGTTACATCCCCTCATAAACTATGCACACAGCTATCCTTTATCGTTTTTCCATTCTTAAGCTACCCTGTACTCAATCCAAATTCAGAACAGCTTACTCTCTGCCAATGCAGCAGAATCCCCAATAAACTTTGAACTGAATGTTCCCTTCATGATGCCAAATCGCACTTAAAGAACTCACCTCAGAGCTTAGCAACCTCCGGAGTACTAATCCTCTCAATCATGGCCCAACCTCCATCAACTGCATAATACCACGTGCACTTTATCTTTGTTATAAAATATTTGGTGTTATTGTATTGTGTCACCAATAATACAACAACTTTAAATAATCCATTTGTTACCCTCTGTACTACTTTTAAGATTTAGTTTTGCCAAGTTTGTTTTAGAAAAGCTTTCTTTAAATATAAACCACAAGTAAAAAGTTATTTCTACTCTTGTGAACTTCCTAGCTAGCTTTTTTGCAATCTACCACTAACACGGTTGCCAGCTATGATGATAATTATTTATCTTTGTTAATGGACAACTAAAAAGTGTGCTTATTTGAAACTGGGTTATTGGTTGACTGGAGTGTGGGCTCTGGTCAAGCAGCAACCATTATGCTAGCGAGGGTAAGGCATAAAAACCTCAAATTAACCTGTGCTAAACCCTGTAGTCACGTGTTATGGAGCAGTAAGGATTAACTTAGAGGCAATGTGTAAAGTATTTGTGCAACACTTCAAACAGTAAAACAGGGAAAATACCACACAATAGATCCCAAATCAGGTTAGAAAAGAAGAGCATAATTTAATAAATAAAACAAGACCAAAACGTCAAAAATACAATCAGTAGAAATAGAGTTTTGAATTTTTAAAGAATAATCTGCAAAAAATTGCACCTAAAAACATAAAGCACCAACTGTGGCTATCTGGTTGCCCGGGCCCGGGTCAAAGTCAAAAGTTCAGGCCGCAGGTTGGAAACCGTCCTAGATTAGTCCTGCTGAAGGTCTGCCTTCTCAAGTTTTGTGCCAAGAGTCCCATTTGAGTTGGAAAGGGTCGGCGGGAGCAAGGAGAGCGTCACATGTGGCAGGTGGCATGGCACAAAGGTCAGGCCAGGCAATGCAAATGGGCAGTCTGGAGCTTCGTGTTGGGGGTCCCCGGGGGATGAAGCTGCTTTGTGAAGGGACCGGTTTGCGGCAGCTCGCTCTGATTTTTGGTGCGAGCAGCATGGTTAGGTGTGAACAGGCCCGTTCAAGGTTGCAAAGAGACAAAAAGCTTGAATTTGAGAGCTCAAGAGCCTCACAAAGGGCCAGGACCTAAGGGACACCTCTTGGGGGTTAGGAAGTCGCTAAAGGCGGGCCTAGAAGCTGTTGGGGACCTTGTTATGCTCCTGAGGCTCAGATGTGGAGGCCAGCAAACTTGCCCTATGGGTCACTCTAGGGTCCTAGGCTCAAGATGGAGTTCCAGGAGAAGGTAGAGAGATAGCAATCAGAGAGGAAAAACAGAGAGAGGAGAAGATAGTTAAAAATAGGTGAATGAAAAGAGAGATTGAATGGGGAGATGAAGGGAGTGGGATTGATTGGAGCATTTTTGCCAGGGTTGTTTTCATTCCCCGGCCGTGTTTGAACTGAACTACTTTATTCAACATTAGTTCCTCCCTCTATCCACCAGACTTGTGTAGTGCTACCCTTTGAGGAGATAGTACTTCTCCAGCATGTACTTAAATACACACAAATATGATCTTTAAAAATGCATGAATAATAAATTAAAATATTTCAGACAAATTTATGAACTAAAAACGTATAAGATTTCTTTATATGAATATGCCATTCTCTGTTGTGCCAGCTTGTATATGGATACAATATAACAATTTATGGGGTGTGCTGTCTCTACAATGTGATTGGTATTTAAATTGGATTACTACAGAAAGACTAATAAAAGTGTTGTTTCCCTTAACAATTCTTCTGGTACGAGCATCACCTGTGGATCAGACATCTGGTAGATACCTTGCTGCTGCAAATAAACATGTTTGTTTGCTGAGAAACACAGAAAGACAGAAGCTATAAACCTGAACGTGCTTTTAAAGCATTTATTTCAGTAAAATACTGGTCCAAATGTATTTCCATCAAAATGAAAACTCCAGTCGTCTGACCTTGAATTCATTATATCATGTTCATTTAAACCAAGAAGGCCTTCTGGTTCACCATAGTGACATGGAGCCACCTCTTCCGGGTCAGAAGGCTCTTACGTTTGTTTAGAATTATCCTGCGATCCTAATGCGGAAGCAGATTAACCTAATCCTATTAATTCACTTAACAAATTCAATACGGACAGGGTAAGATTGGGACATAAATAAAAGTGTCCAAAATATATCAACTGAGTAGTAAAATGCAATAAATGGATATGTTTGTAAATCAAGCTTGTTTGAACCATTTAAGACATGCTGTCTGGGTGGTGTCTGAGAGGCGGGAAACAACAGGTAATTTTGCTTGCTCTGGGCTATGCATGTGGTAACATTTGAGAAATTTATCAGTGAAATTCATTATGTTCCTTCCCTATCAAATGAAAAAATATTGGCACTTACCTGCTCTACTACACACAAAGTGCAATTGATTCATCCTATCTCCATCCAATGAGATAACATGATCCACAGCCTGCACAGTTCTGCTTAATACTGCCCACAAGTCATTTAAGAGATATTTAAAATACCAGCCCCTGCACAGCCACAAACCTGGCCCACCACAGCACAAACAAGCCACATACAGACTAGGAGGACAAAACAGAAGGAAAAGGACCAGGAGAAGAGGTTGGAAGTAGATGCCGTGAGAATTCGCTTAAATGAAGAGCAACAATAGAAACAATCATTATCAAGGCAATAGGTCTAGAGTATGCATGAGCTATTTGCTTTGCCAATATGTTTTATAAATGCTGCACACCAGAGTAGCTGCTGTTGAGCAGAGCTAAAAGTTAGGAGGATAAGGAAGAGTGGCGTGGAGTGGAATGTAGTAAAGTGGGGTAGAGTGGAGTGGCATGGAGTGGTGTATAGTGGAGTTGAGTGACATGGAGAAGAGTGAAGTGGAGTGTCATGGAGTAGCGTACAGTGTTGTGGAGGAACTAGAGAGTCGTAGAGTGGAAGGGTGCAGAGTTGAGTGGAACACAGTGTCAAAATTGAGTAGAGTGTCGTGGAGTGGCATAGGGTGCCGTGGAGTGGTGTAGAGCAGAAGGGAGTGGAGGATGTTGCGTATAGTGGAGTAAAATGTTGAAGAGTGGCGTACAGTGGAGTGAACTGGCACAGAGTGCAGTGGCATAGAGTGGAGTTGAGTACTGTGTCATAGAACAGAGTGGAGTAAAGTAGTATAGAGGGAGTTGGGTAAAGCGTCAGAGTGGAGTAGTGTTGTAGAATGACAGAGTAGAGTGCTGTAAAGTGGAGTGGTATAGAATGGAGTAGAATGTCAGTGGAGCAGAGTTTACAGTACAGTGGTGCAGAGTAGATTGGCGTAGACTTCAGTGTCTTACAGTGCATTGGTTTTGGTTAAAGCGGTGTAGAGTGTATTGTTGTAGAGAGCAGTGGCAAAGAGTAGTGTAGAGTGCAGTGGCACAGAGTACAGCTGTGCAGAGTAGTTTGCAATGGAATTGAGTGGAGTAGTGCACAGTAGAGTGGCACAGAGTAGAGTGGCGTGGAGTGAAGTGGCATAGATGGGAGTAGTGCAGGATAGATTGCAGTTTCGGAGAGTGGTGCAGAAAGCAGTGAGGCAGAATACAGTGGTGCAGTGTAGAATAGAGTGGCGTAGAGTGCAGTGATGTAGAGTGCAGTGGTGTAGTGATGTAGTGTAGAGTGGAGTACAGTAGAATGTTGTAGAATTTAGTGGCGTAAAGTGCAATGGTACAAAGTAGTTGGCTTAGATGCAGTGCCATAGGGTGCACTGGTTTTGAGTAAGGTGGTATAGAGTGCATTGGCATATAGTGGAATGGTTTAGAATACAGTACATAGCGTAGACTGCAGTGGCACAGAGTGAGGCAGAGTGGCATAGAGTGTAGTAGCACAGAGTAGGTTGTTTCAGAGTAGAGTGGAGTGGTGCAGGGTAGAATACAGTGATGCAGAACAGATCACAGTGACATAGAGTGGTGTAGAGTACTGTGGCACAGTATTGAATCCAGTGGTGTAGAGTAGTGCAGAGTGCAGTAGGTGGTGTATAGTACAGTGGCATAGAGTGCAGTGGAGTAGAGTAAATTGCTTCAGAATAGAGTGAAGAGGTGTAGAGTGGAGTGGTGCGGGGTAGATTGGAGTGGTATAGAGTAGTGACATAGAGCGCAGTGTTGCAGAGTGGAGTGGTGTACAGTGCAGTGTCATAGAGTGCAGTGGTGCACAATAGATTAAAGTGTTGTGGAGGTGCATTGGTGTAGAGTGCAGTAGAGAGGCATAGAGTGGTGCAGAGTAGAGTACAGTGGCACAGAGTAGAGTGGCATTGCATTCAGTGGCAGAGAGTGCAGTGCTGCAGAATAGAGTGTTGTGGAGTACATTGGTATAGAGTGCAGTAGCAGAGTGGTACAGAGTAAAGTGACATGGTGTAGAGTGGCATAGAGTGCAGTGTCATAGAGTATTGTGGTGTACAGTGCAGTGGTACAGAGTGGACTGGTATAGAGTGCAGTGGGGTATAGTGTATTCATTTTGAGTAAAGTGGTGTAGAAAGCAGTGATGTAGAGTGCAGTGGCATATAGTGCCACGGTATAAAATTAAGTGGTGTAGTGTGGAGTGGCGTAGAGTGGATGGGTGCAGAGTGTAATAGAGTGGCGAAGACTGCTGTGGCACAGAGTAGATTGTTTCAGGGTAGAGTGAAGAGGCATAGAGTGGAGTGTCACAGAGTGCAATGGTGCAGAGTGGCTTAGAGTGGATTGGAGTAAAGTACAGTGGTGTAGAATGGAGTGATGCAAAGTACAGTGGTGTCGAGCTCAGTGGCGGAGAGAGCAATGTTGCAGAATAGAGTGACAGAGTGAAGTGGCATAGAGCGAAGTGATGCAGGGTATGGTGTAGTGGAATAAGAGTGGAGTGATGCAGAGTAGAGTGGTCTACAGTGCATTGTCATGAATAGAGTGGTGCAGTGGCATAGAGTGCAGTAGATTAGGGTAGAGTGCAGTGGTATAGAGTGCAGTCAGGCAGAGTAGAGTGTCAGAGAGCAGGGTCGTAGAATGCATAAGTGTAAAGTGGTGCAGAGTGGAGTGGTGTACAGTGCAGTGACAGAGTACAGTGGTGCAGAGTTGAATGGAGTGGTGTAGAGTGCTGTGACGTAGAGTGAAGTTTCAATAAGTAGAATGTTGTAGAGTACAGTGGTGTAAAGTGCAGTGGTGCAAAGTAGTTGGAATAGGTACAGTGGAATAGTGTGCATTTGTTTTGAGTAAAGTGATGTAGAGTAAATTGGCATAGAGTGCAGTGGTGTAGAGTAGAGTGGCGTAGTGTAGAGTGCAGTGGCATAGAGCGGCACAGCATAGAGTGCAGTGGCAAAGAGTGGAGTGGCGAAGATTGATGTATAGTGCAGTGGCATAGAGTAGCATACAGGATAGTGGCAACGAGTGCAGTGGCATAGAGTAGATTGTTTCAGAGTAAAGTGAAGTGGAGTTGAGTTGTGCAGGGTAGAGTATAGTGTTGCAGGGAGTGGCACTGAGTGCAGTGATGCAGAGTAGAACAGAGTGGCATAGAATGCAGTGATGTAGAGTATAGTGGCATAGAGTGATTTGGTGTAGAGTAGATTGGCGTAGAGTGCATTGGTTTTGAATAAAGTGGTGTAGAGTGCATTGGCGTAGAGTGCAGTGAGAGTCCAGTTTTGCAGAGTGGGATGGCATACAGTGGAGTTGTGCAGAGTGGTGCAAAGTGCAGTCGTGCATAGTAGAGTAATATGGGCTAGAGCACGGGTACTCATAGTACGGGCTGCCAGCGGCCCGGCAAGCCTTCTTCGGCGGCCCAAGGACCTTGCAGACATTGTACCTGTGTTTTTTTTTTAAAATGTAAAGAGTGTCAGCAAACACCGCCGCAGCAGCGTGGACTCCAAGACACTCTGCTCTATGGGGGCTGGGCGATTCACAACAAAGCCTCATTAACAAGTAAATGATCTTTTAAAGACCTGGCAAGTACTAGGGTGTGGCGTGTGTCTGCCCGGGAAGCTGTGGTGAGGTGACAGAGGATGATAGACAGAGGGAGGGAGACAGAGGGAGGGAGACAGAGGGAGACACATAGAAAGAGGGAGGGAGACAGAGGGACGGAGCCAGAGGGACGGAGACAGAGGTACGGAGACAGAGGGAGGGGGGCGACAGAGGGAGGGAGACAGACAGATGGAGGGAAACAGATAGATGGAGACAGACAGAGGGAGACAGACAGAGGGAGGGAGGGAGACAGAGCGAGAGAAATAGATGGAGACAGAGAGAGGGAGACAGAGAGAGAGAGAGGGAGACAGAGGGAGAGGGAGGCAGAGGGAGACAGACAGAGGGAAGGGAAGCAGACAGAGGGAGGGAGGCAGAAGGAGGGAGACAGAGGGAGGGAGACAGAGGGAGGGAGACAGAGAGAGAGGTAGACATAGAGAGAGGGAGACAAACAGGGAGTGAGACAGACAGGGAGGTAGACAGACAGGGAGGGAGTCCGGGTAGGGAGACAGAGGAAGGGAGAGAGAGAGGGAGGGAGAGAGAGGGAGGGAGGGAGGGAAACACAGAGAGAGGGGGTGAGAGGGTGACAGAGAGAGGGGGTGACAGAGAGAGAGGGAGACAGAGGGAGGCAGAGGGAGGGAGAGGGAGACAGACAGAGGGAAGGGAAGCAGACAGAGGGAGGGAGACAGAGGGAGGGAGGGAGACAGAGAGAGAGGGAGACAGAGAGAGAGGGAGACAGAGAGAGAGGGAGACAGAGAGAGGGAGACATAGAGAGAGGGAGACATAGAGAGAGGGAGACATAGAGAGAGAGGGAGACAGAGAGGGAGACAGAGAGAGGGAGACAGAGAGAGGGAGACAGAGAGAGAGGGAGTCAGAGAGAGAGGGAGACAGAGAGAGAGGGAGACAGAGAGAGAGGGAGACAGACAGAGAGAGGGAGACAGACAGAGGGAGGGAGACAGATGGAGGAGACAGAGGGAGGGAGACAGAGGGAGGGAGACAGACAGAGGGAGGGAGACAGAGGGAGGAGGGCGACAGAGAGAGAGGGAGACAGAGAGAGGGAGACAGAGAGAGAGGGAGACAGAGAGAGAGGGAGACAGAGAGAGGGAGACAGAGAGAGGGAGACAGAGAGAGGGAGACAGAGAGAGAGGGAGTCAGAGAAAGGGAGACGGATGGAGAGAGAGAGGCAGACAGAGGGAGGAGACAGAGAGAGAGATGCAGACAGAGGGAGGGAGACAGAGAGAGAGAGGAGTCAGAGGGAGGGAGACAGAGAGGGGGGCGAGACAGATGGAGGGAGTCCGGGGAGGGAGACAGACAAAGGGAGACAGATGGAGAGAGGGAGGGAGACAGAGAGAGGGAGACAGCAAGAGAGGGAGACAGAGAGAGAGGGAGACAGAGAGAGAGAGGGAGGCCGACAGAGGGAGACAAAGAGAGAGGGAGACAAAGAGAGAGGGAGACAAAGAAAGAGGGAGACAGCGAGAGGGAGACAGAGAGAGAGGGAGACAGAGTGAGGGAGACAGAGAGAGGGATACATTGAGAGGGAGACAGAGAGAGGGAGACAGAGAGAGGGAGATAGAGAGAGGGAGACAGGGAGACAGAGAGAGAGACAGTGGGAGGGAGAGGGAGATAGACAGAGGGAGGCAGATAGAGAGAGGCAGACGTGGAAGACAGAGGGAGACAGAGAGAGAGGGAGACAGAGAGAGAGAGAGGGAGGGAGACAGTGGGAGACAGAGGGAGGGAGCCAGACAGAGGGAGGGAGACAGACAGAGGGAAGAGGGTGACAGAGGGAGCGAGATAGATAGAGGTAGACAGAGGGAGGTAGAAAGACAGAGGGAGACAGACGGAGACAGAGAGGGAGACAGAGGGAGAGAGAGGGAGAGAGAGGGAGGGAGAGAGAGGGAGAGAGAGGGAGGGAGACAGAGGGAGAGAGAGGAAGGGAGACAGAGGGAGAGAGAGGGAGGGAGGGAGAGTGAGGGAGACAGAGAGAGGGAAACTGAGAGAGACAGACTGAGTGAGACTGAGTGAGACAGAGGGAGAGGGAGACAGAGAGAGAGAGAGGGAGGGAGGGAGAGAGAGGGAGACAGAGAGAGAGGGAGGGAAAGAGAGAGAGAGCGAGAGAGAGAGAGAATGATGTGTGTATGCCGGGTCTGGTGACTCAGTGGACGAAGGTGTCCGCTGCAGAAGCCTGTGTTAAACCTCATGGTCAGTTTGTTTTGCTCTAGCCCTGCCCCCCATCCTCCCCCACTGACCCCGCCCCCACCGATGCGGCACTTGGCCACAAACCATACTGTACATTTTACCCCCGAGAGAAAGTATGTGTTTACCCATGGGCTAGAGTGAATTGGCATAGAGTGGAGTGGGGCAGAGTAGAGAGGCATAGACTGGAGTGGTGCAGTGTGGAGTGCAGTGGAATGGAGTGGTGCAGAGTAGATTAGAATGGGGGTAAAGTAGGGTATGCATAGTATAGTAGCATATTGCCATTTCAGACAGCACATCTTCAATTGAAATGACCATTAGAAGTGCACCCACATATAGTTTTACTGCTAAAAGTATACAGCGCACAAACTGTATTGCACGGAAATGTCATCACACAATGTATTGATTTGATTGGCAGTACAGTTCATTTACAGACATTTAAATTGTGTTGTGCGCTTGAAAGCTTGAAAAAAAATTACATCTGTACAGCCTTCCTCAAGCAGTCCCCGACTAGCCAGCATGATTGTCACATAAATCCTCGCACTTTGAAGTCAGGGAAAGAAAAATAAACACCAAGCTCCCTAGAAGACAAAGCCAGTCATTTGACCTCTGTCTTTAAATGCACAGCAAATGTGACAAGATAAGAACAAGGTTAAAAGGCCTGTTTACAGAAGGCAAATTCATGGAAGAATACAGTAAACAAGGTTTGGGCAATAGGAGGGACGAACTCGAGATGGACAACCTAAAGTAAATTAAACCAGCAAATAAAAAGCCAGAAAATATTACTTACAAACCACAAAGCCAACAATAAGCAACAAGTGGACTGTACACCTAGGTCAACTTTCTGAATGTCCCCAATATGTGACCTAAAAACAGAGGGTAAAGGGTTGTGGGGGAACTCCTCTTCCTGTTTGAACAAGATATGTGTAGCATTACATAGAACCCTGCCCTGTGTTTAGGGTTACTGGCCCTTGCAGTATGTTTATGTTTTAGTTCTCTATTCTTCAAGATCACTGTAGGAATCCCCTTTGTTCAACAGTCCACTGACTTGAGTAGATTCCTATTCTGTCCCTGTATCATCAGAAGGCCAGTAGACTACCTTCCATAGGGTGGGTTGGACGTTTTAAAATCATTACGTCCTAATATGTGAGGATATTGTGTTTAGTAGAGTTTGTTCCATCATTGGTGTGGGCTTATTTAGATTTTTGACTGCCCAATGACTTTCTGTATGCTTCTGGATTTACCGCAGAAAACTTGAGCTTACATCAGATTTTTATGTGGTACTGGTGTTATGTTCTGGTTATAAACCCTGTTTTGTGGCTATGTCTTTTCATTGCGCTGTGAGGACATGAATTTGTTGTGTAATTGTTTAGGGCAGAGAGATTTGCCAATTGCCTCTACATTGTCTAGGTCAAGGGATTCAGAATGGAAAATACTGAAAGAACATTATATATAAGTAGGGTAGCTTAAAAAGGAGTGACCACTTCACTGAAATGGGTCTGACAGCATAATGCATTGTATCTCAAATGTTTGGTAATGAATGAAGGGACTAAGCCAATGAGTCAAAGTAGTCTCCAAATATGTACACATCCCTGTCAGGACAGAGAGACAATTAAATTGAGCTCTGCCTGACTATCAGCAAGATTTAGATGGAACACTGTGAGTACCCTTGAATGTCCCAAAGTCATGGAGACTGGCACTTACAAGGGTAACCAATATAAGGGGTTGAAACCAAAATCATTCATGTAGGAATTAGGGGCCAGATGTAGGTAGGCTTTTACCGGTCGGTAACGGCCGAAATCGGCCGTTACCGACCGGTAAAATCCTTTTCCTATGTAGGAGGCTATTTTACCGATTCGGTAAATAACAAATCGCTATTTACCGATTCGGTATTTACCGAATCATCATTTACTGATTCGGTATTTACCAAATCTGTAAATGAAATATAGGAAGTACTTCAAACAGTGCTTCTGGGCTCAAAGGATTCGTTATTTACCACCAACTATTAGTTGGTGGTAAATAACAAATTCTTATGTAAATGCAAATATGTGCCTTTACACCTGTGCCATGTGACAGACATACATGTCCTTAGGGCATGTGTGTGTGCCACATGTGCACACCAGCACTAATCAGGGGTCCAACAGGGTGTCAAATTGACACCCTGCCACCCTTGTCTTTTTCCCTATTTTACCGAATCTGTATTTACCGATTCGGTAATTGACATTCATTCTAATGGGCCTCCAGGCCCATAGAAATGAATGGCAATTGCCGAATCTTAATGATTCAGTAATTTTTACCGAATTTGTATCTACATTGCAATTATCGATTCGAAAATACCGAATCGGTAAAATTCGGTATTTTCGAATCGGTAATTTGCAATTACCTACATCTAGCCCTAGGTCTCCTATCATGAACAACTATGCTGTTGTTAACTTCCCTAACTCACAGACATGAGTGTGTGGCCTTTGTTGCAGGTGTTGTCATGTTGTCAATCACTACTGTTTCAATGACCACTCTAATGCTCATCTTCATTGCACAGCATATGCAAGCTGTTGCTTACCTTGGGCCCATTTGTAAAACCATCAGCGAGTGACCAGATAGTTACAATATAGGCTCACTCATATGTTTGGAATAATATTTTACATTCTTATGCATGCCCAAACAATTCCAGGAGCGTGCAGTTGACTTAGCACCTTTCTTGGAAGTACTCACATGGAAAACCGTTTCCCCAGACAGATTTCAGGTAAACATTACCACAGGCAGAACTGGACATAAAAATACATATGCAAATAAACTCTTTTCTCTTCACCATAAAAGTAGGGTGTTACTTTCCCATTGTCACCCCAAAATGCATTTTCTCCTATGACCAACATGAGCTAATCTATAAGCATCATCCAGGTATGAATCAAGCTGTATAGTGTTTGTGAATATCTGCAAACTTTCAAGTCTGTATCAACGTTTGCTGGTGTAACCATAGTGTAATATTATGCTCCCAATAGATTTCCTCATACAAAAATTCCAAC
The DNA here is from genome assembly GCF_964261635.1 of Lissotriton helveticus. Classification (NCBI taxonomy): domain Eukaryota; kingdom Metazoa; phylum Chordata; class Amphibia; order Caudata; family Salamandridae; genus Lissotriton; species Lissotriton helveticus. The sequence continues at coordinate 1,787,849,897 of NC_136063.1, read as the reverse complement.
ATATAGTAAGGTTGTCTGTGTGATAACATTCCATTTGTCAGATAGAAATTCCACAATAAATTTATAGCAACAAATTGACCCTCAGCATTGATCAGATAGTCCAAATCTGTCAGGTTTATCTGGGCAGGTTTCCTCCTATGAATGGATGAAATGGCCACAGGCTTACAACACCATTTAGAAGAATTAGCACCTGTAAGCTCCCATTTAGGGTGAACTGTAAACGAGTTGTCAAGTGCCCCTCCTAGGAGGCATAATGCAAAATGCATTAGCTTCTGTATTCTTGATCATGGTGGCACATTAATTTAAAAAAATTCCACTCCAAAGACCTAACAGTGAGGTTCCAATTCATACAATAAATGATACAGTTTCATCGCGGATGAAAAATCAAACAAACGAGGAACACTGTAATAAATGGATTAAACAACTATTATGGAAAATCACTAATACATGGGCTCATTGGCAGAAAATCCAAATTAATTTTAACGGAGCCAAGTTGACTACTCTCTACATTTAAATGACTTTTTCTGAGCCACTGATGACCGGTTTAGAGAGCAAATAGCATTTTGACAACAAACACAGATCCAATTTGGCAGCACATGAGAAGATAAAATCATTCTAAATGAGCAATAGCTTTACGAGTTGAGATGTCCAGGTATGTAATGGTAGAGGCTTCATGCTTTTAGTTGTTAAGATTCCTTTTAGTGTTGCATCCATTGACATGAGGACCTAGAAGCTGCTGTCACTGTAGGTATAGGTTGGCTCAGTTTACATTTCTAGTTGAGGGGTGGGGCTTGTGGGCTTCTTTTGAGTTGTCGAGATCAGGCCTGGGCATTTAAGCTGCGATAGCAGGTCTCTAGCAATGTTCATTGAGGATTTGTGAGAGGTTGCCTAGTGTCTATGTGAATACATATAAGAATGTTTCAAAATAACTTATGCGTAGAAAGGTAGAGAGATCATTTGCAAGGCCAAAATAAAGCATAGTAACAGATTAATTGACGGACAGGTAGTAGCTTTTAACATTTCAGTCTATAATTTGGCTCAGCAAGGAGAGGGTAATGGTCGATATGTTCTTGGCAAATACGTAGCAGAAAAACCTGAATGAGAAGACTTTTTTCCCCACGCAAACTATGTAAAGAATAGATTGACATGTACAGAAAACTGAAGGGAACAAATATGAGTGTGGTGATGAATTATGTTGAACACATTGAGCACATTTAGCAATATGAGAACAGGGAAGAGGCGTGTTTCCGAGAAAGGCGGTTACCACGCTGCTTACAAAAATTGATATTCAGTACAAACTTCTTTTTTAAGAGTTGGTCATCCCTGCTGATTTTTCAGGAACTGAAACATTTAAGCTGAAGTTATTGAAAAGAAAGAATATTGCCACGTTTATGATAATTTGCACTGTTTGCTCTAAAGAAGTGGCCTATGACTTTGAAAGTTGTGAAACACATGTTGGTTTGACCTTAAAAATTATTAAAAAACTACTAAATGAAAATTTTGAATTTCATAATACATCTCCTGATTGTAAAAAGTTCAGATTTTTGGCTGCAAAACTTTATTTTGTTTTTGAAATATTTAAATTTTCCTGAAATGAACTTTTTTGATGTTATATAGAACAATGAAAAAAACATGTGAGTATAAATGTCACCATTCTTAACATGGGTCTCTGGAGAGAGGAATTTAACAAGATAGATGTTTAGAGAAATATTATGAGCAGAATGTAAGCATTTCTGAGCTCTAAAGTGCATCTAATAAATTAGATTCCTGAAGTTAGTATTTAAAATATAAACGGTTGGTAAGCAATGTCACTATTAATAGGTGCTAACAGGCTTAGATACTTAAGACGGGACAGAGAACCACACAAGAAAATATGTTTTTCTGAAGCTGTATATTATTTACTGCTTCTACAAGGGTATGAGAACTGAAGAACTGACTAAATTGTCACATGTTGTCAAAATCCAAAACTTTAGAGAAATAGTGGTCTTGGTGTGCTATAAACTAGATCATAGGTGGAATCAGGAAATCCTGACCTAATGGTCAGCAGGCCTTATCCATTATGTAGGGTCGCCCAGAGTACATTAGATAACCAGGAGAATGGCGATGCGTATGTATGAGGCACAAATTAGAAATCAATTCTTGAAGTGTGCACTGGAATAGAATCCACGCGGTCAGCAAAGGTGAGACAATGTGAATTCATACTTACTAAGAAACAACAATAACCTACAGCAAAAACACTACCATTGGGGAAATGCCCTGAGAACTTCTTGGGGAGGGGAATATGGAGGCTAGCTGAGAGCGCTGACCAGGAGCTCCCTCCCGCTTCCGTGAGTAGCATGGCTATCAGTCTCTGTGAGCACCGACTGTGGGCTGCCTCCGACTTAGCTCCCTTTGAGGATTGTGCTGGAGAACACGAGGGAGACTAATGACAAGGGGTGCCTTATGATTCCTGAGTGAGGTGCCGGTCAATCAGGGTAAAGGGAAGCCACGAGAGCCTACTAAAACTATGGTTGCAGGCAGGAAAACAGAGGAAATTGGTTAGTAGACTGTTTGGAAACTGAACCGGAGAATGTAAGACACAGGTATGTGCTGAGGAATAAGAATAAATGCTTTGAGCTAACAACTGAAGGCAGGACTCAGCAGTTAGATCGGATCTTTCCTCCTACACAGATTATTAGTGGGAAAGGAGAAGATAAGTACACCAATGAAAAAACAGCAAGGAGGTTAATTTGTCCTTACACTCACATCATTGTTACACGAACCAGGTCTGCAAAAAGGTGGCGAATAAACAAAACACAGGTGAAGATATGACGTGACATGAAGTTAGCAATTGATTTGAGGTGTTAGCTGAGGGTAAGATGCTTGAGCGGATACAGACTTCTGAAACACAATCTCAAGGTTAAAGTACTGACCCCCAAGTAAGTTTGTTAATATAGCGTGTCGCTACCCTTGTAAGAGGTGATGTTAACCATAGTAATGATTCTTTTGGCACATTTTTTAGATATAAGGACCATGGCATGTTTTTGATATCTATATCGCGTTACTAGTCGCGATTTTAAAAACACCATACCAATTAGCCAAAGGTATGAAAATAACTGTTTGTTAGAAGTATGCACCCCGCCATTTGCATGTTTCCTATCTAGAAGTTGACGCGATAACATTTTATTTTGGGTCTTGGACCGATACACTTTTTTTATTTTTTTCATTTTTCTGACACCTGAATGTACTTTACACTTTCACCACTCATTGACATTTCTAGGAACTTCCACACACCCTTTCTCTAACCATCCGCGCTTCTCGTGTTCACCATTGGGGAAATAAGGTTTACTACACCAGCCAGCATGACAAACCGGTGTTTTGTAATGGTTTCAAAATGCATATATGTATGGTTCATTTTCAAGTTGTGTATATCTTTCTTGACAGAACTTGAAGCCCCTGAAGAAGTGCTAAGGCCCCGAAATGCATTGGGCAAGGAATTTAAATATGTGACAATCAATGATGTGAAGATAACATCATGGAAAGTTAAAAGAATCGCAAGGAAATTTAATAAAACTTTATTCATATGAATCTACAACCAAATTGTCAATCACTCGTTTTTTTAAAAAAGTTGTCGTTCTGAGTGCGTTTGGGGACGTTGTCCATGATTGGAATAACGCTACAGAATTAATAAGTTTCATAAGCAACATTGTGACGGTTTAAATTAACCAAAGCAATAAATAATTTTTGACATTTGAACAACAATAAGCAAGAGTTTTATCTAGACTGCACATATCTAAATGTAAGTAACAAAGGATATCAGAATTTTTTGATAAAGGTGGTAGAGTTGGATTAAATACTTATAAGCAGGCGACAGTGGACGACACATCTGTGGCTGTATTATGCATTGTGATTGTTTGTGTCCGGTGCACCTTTTAAAAGGTGAACCGGGCGCAAAGAATTACAATGCACCCTATTTAGTTGTATGCGCTGCCCCGGGGGCAGACGCGAACTCTCGCTGGCCTGGGGGCAGCACATTCATGTGAAAAGACAGAGCAGCTGCTCAGTGTTTTCACAGTGCAGGCAGCACCCACCCGCACTTTTACAGGGTAATGAAGATCCCTTGCAGGCGGGTGCAGTCACTGACTGCACCCGTCTGCAATGGGATGTCTGGGAGTTCCATGGGACTCCCTTTACCCCCTGCAGAGGGCTGCTGTCAGGAGGCGCACTGACTGCGCCACCTTTTAAATGGCGCACTGTCAGTGTGCCTTCTGAGTGCTTGCCCCTATGCATATGAAGGAACACCCTCTGAAGGTAGCGCTGGCGCATTAAGTGCGCCAGCCCTTATCGGTATTATAAAAAGGGATGCACAAGCATCTGCGCACCCTTTTATAATACCAAAGTGCCCCAGTGGTGTGCAAAGCAGGCGCAAACGCCTGCTGCGCTCCCGGGGCACTTATTGTTATACGACCCATAAAGTGCATTAAGCTTCCCATGGTACAGCAAATTCCTTGGTGATGAAAGCTAAATGAGCGTTTCCTTGTGATTGAATAAGAGAGAAAGTATTTCTGAAGTGTTATCCTTGACACAAATCACAATTGTGTCCAGGGTTAAATCACGATAATAAGTGAAAGGTATCAAATATGGTTAAGGATGCACAAAACATAAAATACCAATGATTAACAATGACCCTGGTTGGGTGAAGAAATGTCAGATACACACATGTTGCAAAGTGAAATGAGTACCATAACTTGATGTGTATTTGTAATGCTTACAAATACAATAGTGGTTTCTTGGTGCTATATTACATTTTTATTGTTACCCTTCTGAATTGTACTAATTGTTTTACAAATTCTTCCAGACTTTGTGGACCCTTCTGGATTTGAAACTGTGACCATGGGTCAAACACAGGTCCCTGCACTTAAAACATTAGTCCAATGAACAACGAGAACTGGCAATGAGAGATTTGGTGCTTTTTAAATACTTGGTACTAGCTTAGGAGTCTGGTGATAGCTCTTTGATAGTAGTAAGAAAGCAGAGTTGATGGACAGAATGCAGAACTAATCAAAACATTCACCCCAAGTAAAGAGACCTGGGTTAAATCTACCCTCCTTTTGCTCACCATGCCACCCCAGTTTAGACCCGGCCATATGCAAATCAGCCTTGACCCTGTGCATTGTGGGCACAGTCCAGCCCGAACTGCCAAGCCAGGTCCTCCCTGGACCGGAAACAAGCTTCCTAGGACCGGTTTCGGGGTTTCACCCCATATCAGCTAGGCTAGCTTGAATCCAGTGGCACAGTGGGCCCGGGAACCACATCTAGGCATATCCGGCACACTTAGGGCAAGAAAGCAAAACACCCAGAGAGTTAATGCTTGCCGAACGGCTTTGAAGCCATCTTAATCTAATGAGTTTGAATTCCAGTAGAACAAACTCAACTCTCGTCCCAAGGAAGGAAAATGGAGCACCACTAAGGTGGGCAATAGAACAGCTGTTATTTACAACCCTTCATAGGCTTTGATTCCAATTGGGCCCGTAAAATGAGTCAGCGCAGTGATTTTCCCCTCGTGAATTTTGCCAGTAGGTCAAGCTTACTCACTCTTTAAATTGAGCAGGTGGTTGTGGTGGGGATCACTGGCACTCATTTTTAGGGGCTGGCACTTATTTTTCCTCATCAAACATTTTTAGTAAGACGTAAAAAAACTGTCACAAAGGGGCAAAAGCCTGCAAGAATCAGTCTGAGGGGCAGGGAGTATCTGGCAGGGGATTACAGAGAGGTGATGTGGATTCAGGACTGCACAGCCTTGGTATTCGGCACGCTGACATTTAATTGTGCTGACCGCGGGCTTCTGAGCAGTGATTTGGGCACCAGCACTCATTATATTACAAATTAAGTCCTGATTACCAAAATGTACAGGGTGCAGTCCTCATTGTCAAGATGAAAACTTGGAATTGGAGGCATTCAACACAACAGTGGGGTGTGCATTTATCAATTGCGAAAAACACCTCACTGCCTTCGGGCCTGCTCGGAATAAAGTGTAACCCCTTCACTGCGGTGGCTATTCCGCCGCAGTGCTAAGGGGGCGGGGCAGCCGCGCGGCGGGCGCATGCTGGTGACGGAACTGCTCCGTCACCAACCGCCGTTGCGCTGTGCTCATGACTGAGCGGTTCCGTCACGGCCCCGCCCGCTCAATGGAACGCTCAGCGCAGGCGCGGAGTCCGCGCCGCGCAGGCCGTGACGGAATCGCTCCGTCATCAGCACAGTGCGACCGCAGCTGATGACGGAGTGGTTCCGTCACCAGCAGGGGAGGGGTTCATAACCAGCTGCAGGGCGCTGTGGAGCACTATACATAAAAACAATTTTTATTCCATACACTGTCATTAAAAAAAATAAGCAAGTCGGTGAGGCAGCCAGGGCGAGCGAGACGAGCAGAACAAACACGTCCTATAAAATACAAAGATACATTTCAACATTTATCCCGTTTCAGCACACAATAGGACAGCTCCCGTCATATCAGGAAACAGGTGTGCGTTATACCGACGCACAACAAAGGTGGCAATTGATTGACTCCGCTTGTTAAAGGCTTTAATTAATTCACACTGCCGGTAATTAAAACCAACCCCTCTTGAACAAATAGATCGCCAACACAATACATCACTGAGCAAGGAAGAAACGCAGCGCTGAATGTCAAGGTCGTTCAACACGAGTCATCCCGTCGCATCACTCATATCCGCGGATCCTTATGCAAGCGTCGTCCAGGACTCGCAAACACAATCAGATTAGCCCACAGCCGTCAAATCAAGCTGTTCTTAAAGGCGCCCGCAGGGGCACCGGGAGCTGCCGTCCCAAGGTCTGTGATTGCATTATTTTCTGTCAGTTTTAGCCAGTGCGTCTATATTAGTATGCAGTAAGTCTCCGGGAGCGGGGTTGCTATTAACGTCGATGTACAGCAGACCTCGGAACACAAAATATAGACAGTGTGCGGATTACTGGTTTCCCAGTGGTCCCCATTACAGCTCAAACCCCACAACCGGGCTGTCGGATAACAAACCCTGACAGCAGACCTCGAATAAAATCGCAGGGAAAATAGAGGCGGAATCCTTCGGCCCTTCTTTCCCAGGAACGCCAACTTCCTGGCATCTCTCAATATCCGTCACTTCCTACAAATCCTCGCGCCTTCAATTCCCCGCCCGAATCTAAGCTGCCAATTGCCTTTGATTCGATGCACTTAACCCTTCAAGACACGTGTACGTACAAAAAGGCATTTGCAGTTTGGAGATTACCGCTTCCCTTAAATCAATTATTCCTCTGACACGAGGGAGAAGGCTGGGTAATAAACAGCCTCACACTATAACAACTGCTCGTAGCCTTTATTTATCAGCACCGAGTGTTACAAGGAGCGACATATATTATTAACGACCTTGCAAAGACGCTCGGCTCAGATGAATGCATATTAAAATGTACACATGTTAAGACAATGTAGCAGGCCATAAATTATAATCTGTGTCATATATTAAATTAGCTGGGTTCACTCAGTTAGAAATACATGAGGACTGGGTGCTAGCAGGAGTCCGGTTTTAATTACCTGTCCATTGCTGTTGTTGCATTTGTCACATTTAGCTGGTTCAAAAGAACAGGCTCAGCTCTCCCGGAAGAAAACAGGCAAGTGGATTGGGAGTAGGCAAATTTAGGGATGCGCATTTGCTTTTTTTTTTAAACTAGCAATTTTTTTGCGAGGTTTCTGAGTTACTCCATTTGCGTAATTTGCATTATATAAGCTTGAGTTTGAGCTCGCCTTCGCATGTGCAAAATGTTTCTGAGCATTGTGAAATTATAATCTGCTTGACTTTAGAAGCAAGTTGCAGAACATTCCGGCAAAGCCAAAAAGAGCCTGTAAATGATAGGGAATTTGTGCTAGAAAGCAATGATAAAAATCATATTGCTTCAGTCCTGCCAAGTATCACGCATCAGGCGTGACGCAAACGCATTTCAGTGTGGTGCTTCGCATCACCGCACTGAAATGCGTTGTCACGCATATGATGCATTCTCCATAGTGTCTAAGATGAAGCACTGCCTAACTGGCATGTGGCAGATGGCAATGGCATCACAACCGTGGCCTGTGCGCCTGCTCTTGCTTGCAGCCTTGGTATGCTCCCACTGAGCTATGGGGTGCTGGTAGGTCAATGCCTGCAATGATATTATATTTCCGTCTCATGAAATTCCCGTGGTGCTGCTCTGACTCAGACAGCCTGCAGCCTGACATCACGACGTAGTGCCCTAGAGCCGGGCCCATTAGTTTGTATGTGGCGTGGCGCGGCAGGGGTCGTCATCACGTCCTGGAGTTTGTAAGCGTCGGGCTATTGGTTTCCGGCCGAAATCATGGCCTCTGCTCGCATCGGTCCCGGCGGGCAGCCCTTATTGGCGGCCGCAGTACTGTAGTGAGTACAGTCTTCTAACAATTAGGGCCATTCAGAGCTGCTGTGCTCGCACCGAAGTAGTGGTTCCACTACCGCACCCACCCCGAGTGGTTCCTTAGCAGACCGGAGGCACATACAGGTGAGCCAGACTGCGTTACTGAGGAAGTCCACAAGTCGGTGTGGCCACGGCCAACCAATTGCTGTAGGCTCAGGCTCGCCTCAGTGAGGTAATCTCCTAGGCCTCAATTTCGAATCCTGCATGTATAAATAAGGTTTAAGAGAGTGAAAGAGAGCGTTAGAGCAGACCCAGTCAGCGGCGATCGTTTTGCATATTTGTATGATGTTCTTGTATAATGTATAATCCCCAGTTGGGGCAGCACTCTGCCACGTGACCTTCATGTTTGTGTATTGTCTTACATACATGTCTGCCATGGTCACCGGCATCGGTATATTCCGATGAACCACACTGGTGACCTGTATGTAAAGTTCTATTACAGTTCTACTTTAAAGCGCATTGTTATTTAAGTTGTTTATCGTGACGAGGTCATGCTATAAAAATGTGCTTCAGCAGCAAGCACGGTGACAGTCTCGATCCTCTTCTGAGCTGCCGTCTGCTTGCCCTTACAGTGGGGAACTGCACATCACTGACAGTTTTAGGCTATGTTAGTAGTCGCATCCACTAACTCTTTTGGGGTCGGGTGAATGTGTCAGGCACTGTGGTGCCTGTCAACTACCTTAACTTCGTAGCATGCCGAACTAAGTCAGTAGAGCCTGTAGGAACAGGCTGCAGCTGGTTTAATGGTGACTGCGGCCCGCGGGGCTCAGCAGGTGGGCGGCACGCTGGATCGCTCGGTCAGCTAATTTGTTTGATGAACTTATTTTCTTTTGGAATAATACAGCATGTGGCATATGATGTGACTCTTGGAAGTTCTAATTGCTGAGAGGGGTATAATCCTTTTATTTATACGTTTCCCTTGTCTTTATTGCTTGATGTTGTTCACGGCCAAAAAGTGTCACTCTTAGTCGTTGAAATGTCACTCATCTTTACACTGTAGTTTTGAAAATGTCACACATAACAATCTGAAACCTTGGCAGCTATGTTGCTTGTGTTACTGCTTTTTTTTCTCTGTGTCTAATGATGTAAAAAAGCATGCAAAAGGAACAAAGTGATGGATGGAATGCTTTAATTAATCTCAGCCAATAGCAATCGCTCAGGTCACATCCAATCCATAGTTTTCGCCCACTATGCACTCAAAGCCTGTCCTATGCAATCAGTCTTGGTCCTGCTCCAACATGAAAAGTGTTGCTTGAACTGTTAAACCAAATCACCTCCAGACAGGAATCCCAGACTGGTTTCAAACGACTTAGGTCTTTTCAGTGAAGTGCAGGTGGAATCCTGTGGCATAGTGAGTCCGACGGTGACCAAATAAATATGCAAATTAATCTAGGTCCTGCTTTAATAGGAACAATCCAGGTCAAAATGTCAGACTGGGCGCCATCCAGTCAGGAACACCAGCCAAAAACGTCATTAGGAACAACTAGACTAATTTAAATGTATACCTAAAAATATGACAAAGCACTGTTATCATTCAACAAGAGAAGAAACATGAGAGATATATTGGTCCATGCAAGACGAAACAGCTAACAACAGCAATGGACAGTGTCGGACTGGGAATGAAAATAGGCCTGGGCACCAAAAGAAAGTGGCCCCTATTAGAGAATTAGATAGCTAAAAAAGGGGCATTTGATTGCAAATTGGGGCGGTTTTGAACTTGTAAAGACATGCTGTACAAATGTTATGCAAGGTACCGAAGACTGCATGCATTTGTGCTTGCAGGCAATATCAGGGAAATCAACTGTAAAAACTGGCCCACCAAAGCCGATTACAGGCCATAAAAGCCACAAAAAATAGAACTTCTGGAGCTGCCCGATTGCCCTATTAGCCAATATGACCCTGGCTATGCAGTTTACCTACTGTAATTGGCTACTTTCTCAGTGGAAATTTTAACATTTGTAAAATCACAAAGGAAACCCAAGAAGCTGGACCAGAGACTAACCCAGTTGCTACTCTTGTTGACATCTGAGATGGTAAACCATGTGGGCTGCTGCAAATGGGTACTTCTCTCATATGAAAGCTAAATACAAACTTTACATTGTAGGAGCATTTTCTAACTCTTTCTTATTATCAATTCCTACTACAAAGGCTAATTAGCAAATCAAAGGAAAGCAGACAGTTGCCACCATGGAATCCTAGTCAGGGTTAAGTGAGGGTAAGTTTCCATAACAAACTTCAAAATAAGCTCTTTTCTATGTATGTATTGGTACTTTTATATAGCAAACCTAGCTGGAAAGAAATGGAGCATGTTCCACCTATTTTGACTGTTGCCAAACCACAAACACTGTGGGTGATACATAATTCTCTCTTTGGGAAAGCTACAGTGGTGTTATAATTTTTGAGTCAATACTTGGACTCCATTCAGACATCTTAGGTCCTCACAAAAGAACTTGGCAAAGGAACCTCAATTTAAATGTAAAACAGTTGATGATTGATCTATTGCAGATAACAGTCTTACATTATAGTACGCCATCCAGTGGAATCTGGAAAAGCACCAAACATAAGGTTCTTCAGAAAACATAACTTTTTAGAGAAACCTATCTGTAGTGTTCACCTTCTTTTTGGTCATACATTTTTTTATCATGATTCTCTTTTTTCTGGAACTATGAGAATGAAGTATGTGACTCTAAAGAGAAATGGACTTAAAAGAACCAGTGCTCCACAAACCCATTTTTCAAATTTATTTCAAAATAATGACATTCCCAAGATGTCAAACCTAATGTGGTGAATGCCATTCTCGTTGAAACCAATCTTGGCAGGCATGGTAACCTCCTTGAAAGGCAGTTATCATGCTGCTTACAATAATCAATATTTATCCTAAACTTTCTTTTGAAGAGTTGGTCATCCCTGCTGATTTTCCAGCAACCAAAACATTTGGGCTAAAGTTATTGAACTAAAAGAATATTGTCACATTTGTGATCTTGCGTTGTTTGCCCTGAAGAAGTGGCCTATGACTTTGAAAACCGCGAAACACATGTTGGCTTTGCCCTAAAGCTTATAAAAACTCCTAAATACAATATTTGAACTTTTTTAACTTCACATTCCCTGATTATAAAACCTTCAGATTTCAGTCTACAATTATTCAATATTTGCAAGACTTGGAAGTGTTCTTGCTTTCCCAGAGTTGATTGTAGTTAATAGGTTTAAGGTTCCCTTCTGCCTGCAGACTTCAGTTGTGTATGTATGACTCAAGCGGTTTCCAGAGTTGCAGCAGATGCAAATTCATCTTGCTGCAAATTCATCTTGCTGAGAATGAAGCTTGACACATTTTCAGTACCACTCCATGTTAAGAAGGACCTCCATTGCTAAAGTTCTTCTAAAATATTTTTCAATGTTCCTCCTTTTTTCTTCAAGGCAGGTCACTGTAACAACTCAAAATGAAGTATGTGATATGCATCTTTTATTGTGCTCAAGAATTTCCATAAGCATGGCCTTATTAGTGCATCCCATGCATTATGAACTTTTCCTCAATAGTGTATAATATCTTAACAATGTGATCATGTTGTTGGCTTAATTCGGTCATTTTATGTATAGAATATTCAAAGGTTGCCTCACTTAGAGCTCACCTGGGACCTCTGTACCTTTAATAAGTTCTTCATTCATCCCACTACTCCTATTAACACCTAACTACCACTTTCACTTACCCCAAGCCATTGCTAAATTCAGCACATGCACCATCAATGATACCCGGCAAAAGAACAAGAACGTCCTCTCGACCACATTTTGTCTACTGCATTAGGTGGATTCTGTTCCTGAAGCATATTTAAATGACTTTGACAGTGCTCTTCTAATCTCCCTTCACATCTTCTACCTCTGCACGTGGCAGACCTTTTCACATTAAACTTATTTCATGTGCTGTAAATCTTCATTTCACCTGAGCATTAAAGATCACATGCACAAGCCCCTTTGAAAATGGAAAGGGCCACTTTCCATCACCACCAGAGCATTTACAATGTCTCCCTTTCAGCTATTGACTCATTAAAATCTGCAGCTTGCCCAATCTTATATTACTACAATGCACCCACCTCAACAATAAGGTTAAGACACTCCATTTTCATTACTCCCTCCTATCGCCAGTTAGTACTTCTACATGATTACTTTAGACGTTGCCTAATTTTTCTCTTTTTAGATCTTTAAAATGTATTAAATATTTGCCCCTTCCTTCTTTCCCTTCTCCAGCATCTTACTATGCCTCCTGAATCTTCACTTTCTCCTAATACCCCTCAATGAAAACTTTTTTCCTACTCGTCAGTGAGGCTGACAACATTCTCTAAAAAGAAATTATCTCATGCACCTTACTTGGCAAAACCTCACATCCTCCATCTACCTGTTTCTCCCCTTTGCATCATTCTCCCTCTTCTCTGATTTCTACACTATGGTATTTTCTTTACTCCAGTCCTCTATATCTGCCTCTAACCATCTCTTACTCTCCTATACTCACCTGTACACTTTTCCATGCCTAAGTTCCTCTGTCTATGTATACCCTAGTCCATCTGCCGCTATATTAGCACAATATCCAATACCTAGCCCCCAACCCCTGCCTATGCCACACTAATTTACACCAGCCTATACCACGTGTTCCCCCTTCCCATACCCTAGACACTCTATCACTATCAGTGCCCTATTAACTTTATCCTCCAGTAATCCCAACACAGCTACACCTTCCTATAAACTACTACATCCAACGTGACCTACACCTTGCTACCGCTACCCTTCCTTGTGATTGTCTTGAACATATTAATAAGTCAACCACTACCTATACTTTAGCGCCCTACTTATAACCTAGTATTCCTACCCCACATTATTTTGTAAGGCTCTAAAAATCTGGCTCTACACCCCATTCGCTCACCAGGTGCATGTTTTTTTTTTTAGCATTTTAAGTCTTTAGCACCAGGACAACATTTAGTGAGCTCTATAAAATTACAATTAATAATAAACATAATAATAATTCCTTTGTACCTGTATCTAGTATCTCCCTGTTACATATACTCCAGCTTGTACCCACTTGTTTTCTAACATACCTTATGTATGACCCTAACCTATGACCATGTATCCTGCCAATACCATGGTATATGTATATTTACCTCAACCTCATTACCTCCATATGTATACACTGGAACTTATATCCTTGCACCAGCACTCCCGCTCCACACATGCAGAACCAGATCCGGTGGTCGTGGCTTCCCCTGCCTCACTCCCAAAGCCTGGAATGACCTGTCCGACCACATCAGAGCCTCCTGCTCAGTTCTTGAATTCCACAAGAAAATGAAGACCTGGCTGTTCACCTACCCCGACTGGGGCTCGGCACATATAGCTCCTGCTTCTACACCAGGATACCCTCCCGACAGAGTTGGGTGCTACCTATAACTTGCCAACCATAGCCCGTCTATCTCGTCCTACCTATACTAAAGTACCATTACTTATACACTAATATTTTTAGCTACACCCTAGTACCTCTACCCCAACATACATCCCAGTGACTATATCTCTGCTAATACCCTTGCATCTAAACATTAAACATACTCAAGTGTCTCTGTCTGTCTCTCTCTCTCTACATATATCCTGGTACCTCTCTTCCTTTCCTCTCCATTTACCGTGTCCTCTTTTCTGCAAACCTGTTTTATTTTCCCCTATCGTGTTGTTTTTTATTTGCAGAATTTCCTTATCCTTTTAGAGGAAAGAGGTTTTCCTTATATATAAAATTCACTTACATAGAGTCTCTACAGCCTGAGGTCATCAGATTGGTGGGTGCTCCACCATATACATTTTCGCCCGAATTTGGCAGTGCTGAAACCCAGCCTTAACCCTTTATGGATATGCAGACACTTATGCAACTGGGCACCATATAAGTATCACAAAATTAAAAATCCCAGTTATTGCTGTTCAACACATTTTGGAAGCTGTGGGTGCGGCTGCAAAAACACTGGGTGAGCACCAGGTGCAACACTAGCATTGTCTATGCAAATGCATCCTGCTGCCTCACATTTGAAGAGGTTCTCAAGAACCCCACGAGAGTGAGTGCAGTCTGTGACTGTAATCATCCTCTTGGGGTCCTACATGGCTGCACCCAAAAGTTGCTGTGCCTCCTGAAAAGAATCTCAGAACGATGTTTAAAAGCATGCCATCATGTTTCCCTACGGCAGGTTTCATCTTGTGTGCTAAACAGCAGGGCCGGCATAACTCGCAGGTGACGGGCGGGTCGGGATGCGGGTGCCGCGCAGGGGAGGGGGGTTTGCACATATTTAAAAATAAAATAAAATAAACGTACAGTTGCACCGAGTCCCGCGTCTCCGCTCCTGCTCTTCTCCATCTCGGACGGAAGCACAGCCAGGCCCCACTGACCAATCACAACACTGCATTGCAGCATTGTGATTGGTTTTGTATGTCCTGGTTGGACGCTCAACCAGGGAATGGGAGCCTGGGCTTGTTCTCCATGCAGGCCATAATGCAGCCTGCATGGAGAACGGGGAAAGTGCGCATGACTCGTTTGGGTGGCTCGAAAGGGCCGACCAAACAGTCATTGCGCACTTAGGAGTGGGCAAATCACTCCTCCGTTGCTCCGAGAGCAGAGCAGCCCTGTCAACCCGCCCGCCCACAAAGCAGCAGGAATTATACAATGATAAAAATTAAGGTTATTATCATTTAATTCTTTTTCTTCGCACTGCTTAAGAGCAGTGCGGCAATGCTCCTCCGCCATAGCAGAGGAGCCGCCACTGGTGCTAAATCGGGAAGTCGGGGCATGTGGAGGGGAGAGTGCTTTCTCACTGTGTAATCTGGCACACGGACTCCGACTGCCCCAGGCTCACAATCGAGTGTGTACATCTGCACAAACTGGAGCCATGCATGAGCCTTGGTAATGCTGTCCGAGGTGATTACTAAGATATGAGCTCATATTAAAATTGTGTCGCTGTAATTGTTAATGAGGACTTGGATATTAAAGGCAAGGGTAAATGCATTATCTGAGATGTTTTCAGAAGAAGGTCGTTTATTTGTCCATGTAAATTGGTGGAGCTAGACCTGAGCCGCCGTATAATATCATCACGAGCCTATGTAAATGTTCACTGTGGGTTTTATGCTGATGCTAATGAAATTGGGACCATAACTTTTGATGAAGCAACAATTGTTCTTCTCAACGCAGATTCTACTGATGAATAATATACACTGTCAAGTTTCAATAAGTAGACTTTGCAAACCAAAAGATAATTACCAGACTGTAATCTGTGCGGATCAGCATTAATGTGCGCAGGGATGCAGCTGGATAATTGCGAATTAATAAACAATATCAATCAAACTGTGTCTTTAGTTAACATATACCGCCAATATAGTTATACAGTGACTTTATTTTTTAACTGTGGAGAAATCAGCCAACAACTGTATTGAAATTCTGGCAGTCTGTTTCTCATTCACAGATCCACTGATGAAAGCTCTATGCATGCTTGGATACAGGACTAGCATAGGGAGAAGGAGGAATATTGTATAATGATGAACATCCTAATATCTATTTTTAACATAGGGCGTTTAACAAGAAAGAGCAAAACCTTACAGCTTTTCGTTTACATTTCTAATACCTGCTTTTGAACTTGAAAATAATTAAGGCGGCAGCCATCTGGTTTTTCCATCAACTCTATTTTTTTAAATTTAAATAGCTTCGGCTCTTATGAAAGTGGACACTTACTGATCAATGCACCACATGCCCTTCACAGACCTGCTCCACGAATGGAAACATTTACCTGTGCCCACCAACCTCCCCCACAGAAGGTCATTTCACTACCTGTGGGTACCAAAAGTGTTGGGATTCTAGTGACTTCGCTCAGATGAATCCACACTGCCGTCAGGCCCCCTTGGTAAAACACTAAGCCATATCCCATGATCTTGACAGCAGGAACAGCAGCTCTGTCTTCCCAAAATGTGCATTTGACTTTTGATGGAGGTGACCACTAACTGGCAGAGATTGCTGTGGTGCCGAAGACAAGAGTGAGTGAAAACACGCTTAAGTTGTATTGGCTTGCACATTAGTCTCCTTGTTTTGACCTATTGTGTTGGTAATCCCAAAAAACCAGCATTTGTTTAGCATGCTTTGCACATCCGGATGGGACAAATATAGGGTAATGGGGTTTGCCCACATCTGTTTCCCACACTTCGTACAATGGATTGATTCACACTAACACGAGGAGCAGAAACATTTTACCTTCGCGCCATTCCTCATGCAAAATGTGGGTAAATTGGAAAGGATTCGGGGCCTACATCTAGCATACAACTTTTACAGCAAAAGAGGATATAAAAAGCATGCTGAAGGTCGCATACATCAAGACTGCAGCATTGCGCGGTGAGCAGTGGAGCTGTTCTCCGCTTCGTAGAAACCCCCTAAACTGTGCTCCTTCACCTTTGTGCTCTATATGTTTTTTCTTCTCCTCATTTTCCTCTATTCATTGTTTCTGTTTTAGTCACATTTCTGACCGCTTCCATTCCTCCTTTTTTGGGATTGTAGAGAGGGCTGTGAGGTGGAGCCCACCATTTCAGTTACAATCTACAGCAGTGGGTGCCACTCACAGACCACTCGCAGATCCCTGCTTCATCTCCACCACAGTACTGTACTTTAGCTTCTCCATTTCTCCTAGGGGGCCATGGGATCCGATGACAGCTTGGATGAGATGAAGAATACAACAGGGTTTTGGAGTATGAGAAGTCATTCAATGGTAGAGATGTGGCTGAAGACAACAAGCTAACAAATGCAGTGATCTATGAAATGCCAGCGCGGAAGGGTAAGGCCAGTACAAAATGACAACTACCTACCAATGAGGAAGAGAATACGCATAGAATCTTTAGCAGCGCTAACATCCACTGCATCACCAGCAGAGTGCATCAAGGCCAGCAGGAACACAGCAGAAGAAGAAATAGATAAGACGGCACAGTGATGCTCTGGGTGCTGATGTCACATGACATAAGATTAGTGATAGAGAGGTCATCTGCAGGGGTGGCAATGCAATTGCTACATATAGCTTTTCAGTTCCAGAACAACTTCAGGAAAGTGGCAGTAAATGTAGTGGAGATGGGGACGTTGATGGAGCACATTAATAATCATTGTTATGAAATCTCTTTAAGAGGTAAGGAAAAGGAGGTTTCTTCCCACGTCTCACATCTCCACCCTCTTCTAAACTGCCCACCTTCTATTTGGAAAATTAAAACATTGAGAGTGACATTGGCCTAAAAAAAAAACATCATTAGTCCATCTGTCTATTCATCAAGTACCATGTAAAACAGAGGACCTGCCCCCCTGGAGGATAGAAATTGCAAGCTTCAATTTTTATTGCTTCCAGTTTACTTTACATCTACTTCATGGCACACACACCGGCCATACTTGTCTCCAGTGTAAGCACCAGAGAATGGTGGAGGGAGTGATGTACACCAGCTTCTGTCTCGTACAACTTTCTAGTAATGTTAACAAAGCAAAACATTGCTCAAAGTGACTTTTGAGCCACAACTCAACTCACAATTAGCTCAACAACAAGTCAGCTCACAACATAATACACAAAGAGTAGCACCAATGGCATTAAGGAAACTAGGAAGCCATCGGTTCCTATGTAAGAACAAGCTGTCCAGTCTGAAACCAATGAAAACACATGTTAAGGTTTATTTATATATTTCATTTTTGACAAAAGTGACTGCAAGCAACTATGATGGACTTGGGATAATCTTATCATGTCATTAAGTGCAGACAGTCTGCTTCGGGCAATTACGGTTTTCCAAAAGCGCGGGAGAGGTGCCACCTACCTTTTCTTCAGAACGTCAGTCCAAAACAGATTGAGTTTCTTGCAACCTGACATATCTCACAATGTGTGCATAATGGCATTTGTTTACGGGTGGTAAAACATGCGACAGGCTGGCAGAAGGGTATTTCCTCTTGACTGAAGATGACGCCAACCACAGAACCGAATTTAATTATTATAACAAACAAACGTCATAAAAGAAAGGAGTAAACCTTACTGTTTTGGCAGCCAGGTAAAGTGATTCACCTAGCCTACTAAGCGGTAGTGAATGTCTGTGAAACACTAACACACTTTTTAAAGTGACGGTCCACAATACAAGTGAAATACCACACAGAAGACATCATATCCAAATGGCCTAATTCCATACTGCCACAGTCTACCTGCTACATGGAGATGGGATACCATAACATGTTAGAGGTAGGCCTGCCTGCACAATTACACTTCCACAGTCCATTTTTGGCTACATTACTGCAATGCAGGGCTTTAAGTGGGATGAAAAAACTGGGGAGTCTCTCAAAGGAGCGTGGTCAATGTAATTAAGGGCGTGGCTTAACATATAAGCTAAAAATCTGTGTTTAGTACAGTGTGCCGCCCGACTTGAATGTTGTTGTTCTAGTCATTGCGTCCAGATATATGATACAACAAGTAACAGCCTACCTACAAGTCAGGACTGTTGGCTTTGTCAGGGGTTGCTAGTTGCATAAGATAAATAAGCAGCAACTATGGCTTGTATATAATATTGAAAAATCTTCCACTTAAAGCCCCGGTGACACCACAACAATGTTGCTGCTCCTGAGTTTCAAAAAGAGAAGGGAAATCTAGAGAGAAAATTGCTCTATTTAAAGGATTTCCCTTCCTCTACAACGCTCACCAAGCGCACTTCGATGTGCCTGTTGTCCCGAAAAACGGACCGCCAGGGCACAAAACAGAGCCCGATAGAGACCCGTTTCGAGGCCCCCTTAAAAAAACTGCTGGTGCTCAGACCTGGTGAGACCCTGCCCACTTAAAACCCTGCTGCAATGTCACAGATTAGTACCTTGGCAAGGGGCACGGACAGAGATGTTGAAGTAGCAGGAGTCGCCCAAGCTAGTCTTCTGCCCCACGTTCGCTTCTCAAAGCACCAGTAGAAATTACCTCCTCGTCTAAATGCATGATGGTGAAGTTAAGCATTCCCCAAAGAGCATTGCCAAAGTGAGGTGTATTCATGTAGGCCCAGATATTGCAGACCCCCAACTCCGACACTACCAATAATGCTTTGGATAATAGAGCAGGAACATCAAAAAGTAGCATTCACCCAGCATGGTTTAAATTATCTGGCGATTAATTCCTAAAAAACACATGGAGCTGCCGGGTTAAGGTAGGTTCTAATCCAAAAGTGATTATAACAACTTCGTGAGCATCTAAGAAACAAGTCTATTTAGAAAACTCCATCAATGAATGTAAAACAGTATTCCCAAACGAAATCACAGTTTGTAAACATTGCTTCCAGACAGATGATCTCCGAATAGATGAACTGTCTCTTGGAAAATAGATGTGCCAAAGAGGAAAGAAAATACATTTTACATTTTGAGATTATAGATTTAATTAAATGTGACCTATTTTACTTGATGACCATATCTTAGGAGAAACAGATGCTCTAATTTATTAAACTTCATCAGAAGTAAAGGGAAAACAGGCAGTATTTAAAAACGCATGTTGTTTGTCCAGGATTCTGAAGAAATTGAAAATCAATTTGTGATTGTCAGGCTAACACACCTTCATGCCTTGGGAATTGCAAGTCTGAGAGAAAATGTGAGGAAGGCCAGCCCTTACCGTGCACAGATTCTTAAGTAAACTTACAACCAAGCTTCTAACACAGCAACTTACTGTAATATCCGATAAAAAAAACAGAAGTGGAATATTACATTGTCGCAAAAGCCAAAATTCAAAGGTATTTCCTCTTTAATGCTCCTTTCTCTTATTGTAAAATGGGGGATATTAAAATGATGAACTAGCTAGGCTTGCTAAGGGTGAAACTCTCAGTAAAGGAGGATGCTCACAGTAGATGATGCTGGTCTCAGAGGTCTCCATTAAAAAGAATAAGGATTGTTACTTCTCCAACCTTGTCAGCTATAAAGCAGATTACCTGCATGCACAATTGAGGCACCAAGGGCAACAGCCACACTCTGCCATAAACCTTGTCGATGCACTTACATATTAAATACTGTGGGTATTATTTCGACAAGTTCGCTCGCGGTGTGCTGGCGAAGCTTTTGAAATACATGGGAGGGTTGAGGAGGGATAGCGGAGGGATCCTTGGATTCTGACGCATCTAGTTCCGCCACAGTGATACGGCGCTCCAATGAACTACAGCAGGTTTAATGAGCAATCGCGGACAGAGACACGTGTACTGGACACGCTGGGGATGGAGATTATGTGGATAGGGACTAATTAGCATGAAATATAAATACATTCATGTAAGTAGTCTTGATCTACAGCACTCTTACAAGAAGAAGGGAGATTGTATGCGTGGGCTTAATGACGAGAACTTCAGAAACTAGCCTCTGTATAGAATTTCAGATCTGTACTTTCAACTGCATTTGTATTAGAAGAAACTTTGAACTACCTGGATGACTAGCAGTATTGCTATAGAATTCTAATGCAAAGAAGTAAAATCAGTGTTCGCGTTACATACTTACAAAACAGGCATGCACAGACAAGGGTGTGTGGACAGGAAGTGTATAGTTCAGCACTCGTGTGTCAAGCTAAAGACTGTGAACAAACAATGGGAGCTGGAAAATATACAAAATCTGAGATAACGCGACTGCTTGAACCTTGCTTTATATGGTACGGCCATTCCGGGCTAAGATGGGCGTGTTGAGACTATCACTGTCGTCCTTTAAATTTAACACATTATAATGTCCAGTATTCATGACATGAACCTGAAAGAATGGCTCTCCATGGATACTCCTCTTCTCGTAAATAACATACTACCAGGTCCATGAATGTTTTCCAGATTAGTATTGTGTGTATGCCCCTGCCAAAAACAGAAGGCATGGGATTAGCAGAAATGGAGAATAAAATGCTGAGCTATAAATAAATCTATATACCAATGTGCTTTTTCTTTGCTCGAAGTATGTCCGACCAAACTTTTTGGCCATTCCATGCATTCAATCAGTACGTGGTTGGGTTATTTCTAATAAAATCACACTGGAATCTATTTTGTCATGCCACACAGGCTGAGTATATTTATTTGTAAGCAGGGTGTTTTTAGGACACCAGGATAACTAGGGTTTCTCCCAATGTTGTTTCTTGACCCTGCTGAGACTAGCTGTGTCGGCTCTGCAAGCAACCACCCGGGGAATCGCGGGGGAAGGTTTCCCTGAGTCTTTGAAGTGATACTTTTGATGACATCCCCCCTTTCCTGAACATTTTGCTTGTCGTTTCAACAGGGGAGTAAAAACCTCCGGATTGACACGATTACAAATCTTGCAGACAGTAGAGTACTGGTCTTTTCCAGAAAAACATCTGAGATGACAGTGCTTTCTTTCTTTGTCATCAGTTTGGAATATAAGAATCCGTTTGATCTGAATAAACCAGGGTGGGCATGACAGTGATTTGTCTATTTACCAGGATGTTGGATAATATTTGCACCTCCACATTAAGCAGGGAGGTCGTACGATATCAGAAACACTCAATTCTACATTTAGCTTCCTTTTGTATCATCACATCTGTCCCCTGGCAGAAGTGTCAGTCTCTTTCGCTTCCGCAATCATATTGAGTATTTGGGTCCCCAGTATAGAGGATAATGTATTAAACAATTTTCTTGGCAGGCGGTTAAGGCCCGGTGACTTCCCTGTGTGCCTTAGGGTAATCACTTCCTCCACCACTACCAATGCCACTATTTGGTCTAGCTAATCTCTATGGTCCTCTGTCAACTTCATGGATTCTGTTCTGTGGAAGAAGCTCATCACTTTATAAACAACTTCACCCCTATATCTTTATATAGGTTTTCATGAAAAGCTGCAAAGGTTTGGGAAACAACCTTGCCATCCCTCGACTCGCCACCTCACCAAGTCTGCATCCTCGTCACCTCACCAAATCTGCATCACCTCCACCTATCGCAGTTCCTGTCTCTTGGACTGAGCCACACTAGCAATTTGCTGGCTTTGGTACCTATCTTGTAAAGCGTATTATGAACAGTTCAGAGTTAGGAATTGGTGCCATTTTGACTATAGCCCTGTCTTCCACCTGAAGGCACTCCAGTTTCCTCTCTAACAATTTATCTATTTGTCTCGCTTTTTCTATCCCACTTTTCTACTATTCTTCCTCTAGGTCTTTCACGTTTTCCCATCTTATAACCAATGTGCAGTGTACCTGTGCAATGGCCTGTGGTGGTCAGGGGTGTAACAGAGTATCAGATCATCTTTGACTTAAGTCTCTCTGTAAAGTAACATGTGAATGCTTTGAAGAGAAGTAACCTGCAGAGTAAGGTATTCACTAAAATGTCTTGACGTTTACCAGCATATCCGATCATGCTTGCTCTGTTAGTTCTTAATCAAGGGCCCCAAGTTGTCCACTATTCTAATAAAATGATGTACTGATAATTTACACTCTTTCGATACAGCATATTATTTACTCATGTTTGAATGCTTTTGGGGGCACCTAGCGCATGTTCCAAAATATGTAACTACTCTGGCCTTTTTCACTGATTCCATCAATTATCCTACCTTTGTTTGAAATGCTTTCATATATACATACAGTGGGTGGTAATCAAGTATGGCAGTACGATATATGGTCCTGCCTCGTGGAATGATTCAAAGAGCAGCATGGTTCATGTGTTAAATGTATGGTACCAGTGTGATGACAAACAGCTATATTACCATCCACTCTTTTTAGATAAGTCTTGTCAGTCTGTAAGATTTCAACAGCCCTTCTGTCTTGCTTTGATATGTTCAGCATTTTCTTATTTCTCAGCAGCTGTGACCACATTAGATCAGACCCCAAAGACCTCTACTGACAAAATTTTCACAGTTGTATGTACTGATCACATAGCCATTAGGCCAGAATTGCTATAGAAACTGACCCCTTAGTATGAACTAACTAGAATATCAGCCAAGTGCCTGCACTTTTAATCAACCAGCACATATTAAAACAGATGAAATCTCGAGGCAAATCCCTGACAGTTCCAGGTCCCGGGATGTTGAAAGCCCTGATCCCAAAACTGAGGACCAAATTATATTACATGAGATTCAGAAAACACCCAAAAAACAGACTTCTTAAATTAGCCTGCTTAACTCCATGCTGTATTGGGGGGTCATGATTAATGAACTTTGAATATTGAATTCCTACCTTCTCTGAGTAGACTAACCTCCCAAAGTCCTGCATAATGAAGAACATTGTTGTTTTTAAACAATTGTGCACTCTGGAGTACATGAAAACACCACACATGACTCCACAAAAGTACAAAACAATTAAAGAATCAATACATTAATTCTCATTCTAGAGGTTGACAAATGTTCTGGTACCCGCCCCAACCAATAACAATTCCAAACGTGCCCTTATTTTGAGTAATTAATGTTTCAGGGCCATGTACAAGCTTATTGTGATGAGGAAATCCTATACATTGAATTATAACATTGTTTTATTTTCAAGAAATGTAATGTGTTGCTGCCCTGAAGATCTGGATATATCTTCTTCATCTCTTCTAACTCACAATATGGGAAGCTTTCTCGGATTCACTTTTGCAATGTTCCTTATTAGGGTAGATTATGGCTATATTTAAAATAGGATTAAGTAATCTAACATCAAACAGAAGGAGTTCAATCAAGCATAGCAGTTTTGAAGAATTTCAGAGCCCTTGCGGAGCTAAAGCCAGCTAACTTTTAAATGAGTAGTTCGTGAAATGCTATCTTTTTCAACAATTCAGTTTTGATTGGACATATGCCTCCTCAACGTAGGAAGCAGACACCATATGTTGCTGATTGAAATTCTTTATTAGATGTAGAGGGAAAGGTTACCTGCATCAACAAAAGGCATGCTTTCAGTGCAGGTTCCATTTGTTCCAACACATAAAGAGAGGCAGATACTAGCATCAATCCCTGTCCAGAACCCTTTGCGGAGCAAATTAGATTCCAAACCCAGAGCCTGGTTATTTACACTCAACTACACTTTGTCTAACCCCTGATTTTTTTCTGATTAGATTAGTACATTTTTGGGAAGTGATGCTGAGAGCATTTAGCTGGGATTGTCTTAGGGTCTGTATTGTCATTACAGAACAAAAGCAGAATTTACATTTCCAATTCCCTCAACAACTTTTTAACACAGAGACAAACTTCCGTGAGATGCGTTCACCCCAGAAATACCTTTTCACACCAAAAGTAGTGCAAATTTGACACCTAGACTCCAGTACAAAGCAAATGATCACCGAAGACTTAGTTAAAAAGTCCCCAATCAAAAACCTACAATCACAACCTGAATTAGATACAAAATCTGCAGTGCAATCTCATCTCCAACACACCGTGCTCAGAGACGGCCCCACTGTACAGTTCTTCATGTTTAACTCCCTTTTTTGGCTCACACTGAAAATTGGGGATGATCTGGATTTTTTTTGCACTTCCAGGTATATCATATATCCTGAATTTAAAAGTGTTGGTCAGTGAGATGCAATGTTGGGCGTTTGCTCTATCACTGTTGGTTGAAAGTTGAGCGCAGTTGCAATTCGCAATGAGGAACATTCATTAGCATCACAAAAATCACTGGAACAAGAAATACATATTCTTGCAGCACATATAGAAGGGGTGCCCCAAGTAAAAATATGACTTTGATATGAGTGGGGGAGAAGGATATTGAATCTTAAGTGTTACAGCTCTGGAAATACCATGCATTATATATTCCACTCCAGCTGGTCCAGGCAGAACATCGCTCACAAATCTATAAGATGGAAATCTACGTTACAGGGTTCACTGATATTTTAGGATGCGCAATTCACTCTTTATTATAATGGCACAACTTGAATCATCACAGAAAAACTCAAGAAGAGGGCTTCTGAAATACATGGAAATATTAGAAAGTATGTGGAAGAATATCACACACATAAATATGGACATTGTCCCTGCTGTGTCCTCCACATCCAAAGTAATAAAACAACCAATAAGTAACTAAGAGATTGGTGCAACAATGACATGATGGATAACATATTTTGATTTATTGGTCCTTGTAGTTTCAACCTATAGAAGATAATTAGTAATAAGACACCGTGAATATGATAGAACTATGAGCACTGGGGCGTCGTCATGAAATTTTTGTGATTTGTGATTTGTGATTTGTGATTGTATTTGTAGAGCGCAACGGTCGCTCCGGAAGGAGCATCCTGGCGCTGTTTCTGGGGGTATGCAGTCATTTACGTAAGCAGAATTAGATGGCGGCCATGACATAGTCATCTGGAAGATTAAAAATCCAGGTTTTCAGTTGCTTCCTGAACTTGGATTCTAGAGTTTGGGATCTGAGGGTTTTAGGCATGGAGTTCCAGGCTTTGGAGGACAGATAAGTCAAGGTTTTGCCCCCTTTGGTTTTGAGGTTGAACCTAGCTATCTTTATTTGGTTGTCGTTAGAAGAACGTAGAGTCCTGGGAGGGTTGTAGTGGGGGTAGCGCCTGGTGAGGTATTTAGGGCCTGTGGAGTGGAATGCCCGAAAGGCGATGGTTAGAATTTTAAAGAGTATTCTTTAGTGCAAAGGTAGCCAATGAAGAGTTTTTATGGCATCAGATGCAGAGGTTTTCCTGGGCAATTTTAGAACTAATCTGGCTGCTGAATATTGTACACTTTGCAGTTTTTTTAGTGTAGATTTTTTGACTCCTGCCATCAGACTATTGCAGTAGTCTAAGCGGGCAAGTATTAGAGCCACTGCTACCGTCTTTCTTGAGTCCGTGGGCAGGAAGTCGAAGAATTTTTTAAGGGATTTAATGATGCCGAAGCAGCATCCGGCAACCTTCCTGACGTGTTGGTCAAAGGACAGCTCAGTGTCGAACAGGACTCCAAGATTCCTTGCTGTCGTAATGGTCTGGGGAGGAGCGGTGGAGCCCTCTGGCCACCAACGGCTGGGACAGAAATTGACATTTTTCCCATTGGGAGGATTTCGGTCTTGCTGGCGTTACATTTGAGGTGATTTACTTCCATCCAGAGGAAAACTTCCTTTAGACAGTTTTTGAGATTCAGTTCGGCATTTATAGAGTTGTCCTCTAGCGGCACGATGAGTTGGGTGTCATCGGCGTATGAAGTAACTAGTATGCCAAATGATTCAATCAGAGAGATGAGTGGGATTAGGTAAACGTTAAAAAGTAGAGGACTCAGAATGGATCCCTGAGGGACTCCATAGTAATCAAATGACAGCCTTGAGGAAACGCCATGTTAGAGAGTGAAGGTTTACTTCAGTGCCATAATGCTTATGTTTGAACATCGGTCAGTACACCCTCAGTTGATTTCCCTGGCACATTGTTTAATGACCCTGGGACCAGCAGCACCAAGGAAAACTCCCCATGAAGGACATTGTGAGTCATGAATTCATCCATGTTACTGATATCCAAAATTACTAATGGTCAATGGATGTGCTCTGTGCTTTATAACCAGGAGGACATATCAATAAAAACTTAAACAAATGCAGGAGCAAATTTTAAAGGCGTGTCCTGTTCGAAAGAATAACTGCACTGCAACCGGCTATACTGTGCAGAACCCAAACTCCAATGTACTGCTTTTGCCAAGTGGCTTGCAAGGGGTCAGTAGAGGGAGATGCATAGAAGAACTGACCTACATTGACAAGAAGAAGGATCCAGTCAAGAGTACAGTTTGGTTTGAAGAACACATAAGTGCAGTTCCTGTCATCAAAATGCCTTCTTAATGGATTTTCTGAAATGCTTTACTTAAGTTGTTGTCCTCGAATCCCTGAAGTGTGTGATTCAATGGATCATTCTTACATCCAGATCTGGGAATGTTCTTGTTATAGAGAAATTGCTCCTCTGTGGTTTTCTGATCAAAAGGATGAGGCCGACATTTAATTCTACGAATAGACATCAGTAGAGAATCATCTAAAGTTCTAACTCTGGCGACATCATCCTCAAAAATCATGGCTGTGAAACATCTGACCAGCTCCGTATTCCAAGATTCTGATGCCACTGGTATTAAAGTGAATGCAAACATTTACATTACGTTATCATTAAAAATATATCAAATGTGTTGAAATGGGTGTGTTTTTTTTTTGTTTCTTGTTTTAGAGTTTTATATAGCGCAAACTAGACCCAAGAAATCGTGTATCAGAGCGCTTTACACGAGCACCAGTTCTTTACAGCTGGACACATTCTTTTTTTTTTGTTTTGTTAAGCACAGGGAGATTAAGTGATTTGCCCAGAATCACATGATGTTGAGCGTCGTTGCCACACGCAAACCTGATTTCCCAGCTCGGAGGTCGACCGCCCTAGCCCTAAGGCTACATCCTCTCCCTAAGTTCAATACCTTTCTTTAGTCATATCCTGCCAACCTGAACTGCCCAATAACTGAATGCGTATCTTCAGATGCAGTCAAACATTCATTTCACTTATTTTTCAGAATTAAATTAAACGTGCAACAACGTCCAAGAGGTGTTTTCTAACATTTAAGTCTAAGGTGAACCATTAATTTTTGATCAGTCCATATGCATGGCTCATAACATCTTGCTTCTGATCAGGTTATACCATTAACCAATGTGTTCTTGCACCTTTGTTTTAGAAACTGAAACTCACTTCCTGCTTAGTTATGTGGAAGTTTTAGGATTCTTGGAAGGAGATACAATATTGCGCTTTACTATAACGCCATTATTTTACATCATTAAATTCTGTATTATATGCATACCTACAATGTACTAATAAACAATTCCTTCCGCCTTATTTTTTTCGAGGAAAAACAGATGTGCTTGCTCAGTTCAGTTAATGATTAGGAGCTGTGCTTGAAATACATGTGATTAAACGGCACTGATATGCAGAAATATAATTAAGGCTGGCTCAGTTTAAGCTGGAGCAGCAGTTTATAATCCAGATTTTATCAACTGTTCCCTGGGCGAGGAGAATCCCCCAAGCATTTCGGTAGAAAATACAGCCTGCAAGTGGTAGTTGTTAATGACAGAAATGGCAGTTGGTGCTTATGGAGACTGTATTTTAGTATGTTGTGTTTCTTGTTTTATTTGATTCACCGTCCTTTTTGTACACTTTCTGACAAATATTCCTCCTCGTTTCTTTTATGGCTTGCATCACACGGAGTATGGAACTTTGTCAGAAAATAACATGCAAGTGCTTTGATAGTGTGTATGTGAACCAAGAGAATACTGCAAGCCGTTCCTTCAAATCCCATATCCCACTGGATGAAAGAAATAGATTGTAGAGCTGCTCTCTAGCCACTGCATGATGTCAAGTAGATGAAAAAGTGGCACAGGGTTTTGAAAAGGTAAACAAGTCTTAGCCAGTTACCAAGCAACCGCGGTTATCACCAGACATCATACTGTTATGGCCACGCTTTAGAAATACTCAGGCTGCGTGTGGACATGCATGGTAATGCAGCACTCGCTGCATAACTTAGAACAGCGGACAATTGGCCCAATGCCATGAAGTTGACTTTCAGTCCCTCATTGTTTTCTGGTCAATAGTGTTATTGCTACTAAGTTGTACAGCCTCGATTTCCATAATATGGTAATGGATCTGCAAGCCTCAGTATGCTTCTTGCTGTGGGCGGTGAATCCAGAACTTACTAAAAGCCACCTACATGGCAAGCGGGCTTTTAGCAGGTATGGTGTGTGCATTTGCACAGCAGGTTCTAGGAGTGCACATAAGAGGACAAAAGCTTAAAAGTATTTGGAAGAGAATGGGTACTAGCCAGATAATCAGCGTGAGCTTTCTTGAATGTTGCTGGACAAATGCAGCATGATGTGGAGTGACATGTTAGTATGTGGAGTGCAGCGATGCCTAGATTCTGTCTGTGTACGAGAGAAAAGCAGGCCAGCGCCTAGAGTGAGCTTGCAGGGCAGGGGAGTTTAAACCAGTTAACTTACATTTCAAGCATTCACTCCAAGGAGATGTTCGTGTGTTTTATGTAGGTTTATGAAATGGGTATCTTGTCTTGCACCGAGAAGTCAAAATATTTTAAACACGGCTTCCATTTATAGGAGCGCATTAAGCGCCTCCCAACAACTTGAATGTTGGGGGATCTTCACACATTTTGTGAGTGTTTCGGACCCGCTCTGTGCGGATTTACATTTACATTTAATATACACAATTCCTTGGTAATATTACTTATGAGTAAAAACATTTTGAGTGCACATTCACATTTTGAAAATATCTAATGTGAATTTGCATCTATAATCATTGACATTTGTTCTGTTAAACCCATTCGGGAGCACGAATAGCTTTGGTAAATAAGTCACAGTGATAGTTAATAGTTTCAAGGGACCTGGGTATGAGACAATGGGCCAAAATACCTCAATGCGACCATAGGAACGGTTTGCCATGTTTGTTTAGACATAGTCAAAGACTGATGGGACATGGAAGTAGGAAAGGAAGTTGGAAAGTGCACTCAGAAAAAGGGTTACATGGGCTTTCTGCTTCCTGGACCCTAAACACCAGCTCAAACTCAATTATTCAAGCTAATGCTCGGGACATGGGACACATTTTCTTAAATGCGAGGCTAATTTTTGGAGCACTATTTTAAACTTTTAGTTTTCTGTATATTTCATATGCCCACATAGACTGCACTAATATAGTTTACCCTAAGGACAACATCTATTTTAATTAAGGTAGGCCTATATAGATTTTAAAACAATGGGAGTTTATTAACAGATCACATTGTCTGTGTGCTTGATCAAGATGCTGCAGCTACACAAATGGAATAAGGGTAGAAACTGCAACGCCCACTTGAATGACATCCATCATAGGCTTTTTCAATGCATGTGTGCTCTCTCTTAACGATAGCAAAGCTACAGCCCATGGTACTCCACCAACATTTTCCACCAACACCTGGATGTCACTGGAATGCAAGTGGCATCACCCAGTTTCACACATTAACCACTTCTGCATGTAGGAACATGTATCCATTTAAAAGACGACTACGACCAGGTCCAGAGGGTCGCTACACATGAATACCTTAATACGAGAAAAGGGGCAACCTAAATTGACTGGTTTTGTTGCTGTTGACTTTCTTACAAGCAGGATTCTATGCATCCTTCTGTCAGGAGTCAAAGGTGCATGCAAAATCAGTACCGCTTGCTACCCCATAAAGTTTGTTAAATCGCATTTGTTTTCCTTTTGAAGAAGCAACTGAAGTCACATTACAATATAGAGTGGCCTAACGGCTAGGGCGGTCGACCTCAAAGCTGGGAAACCGGGTTTGAGTCTCGACAGGGACGCTCAACATCCTGCGATTCTGGGCAAATCAATTAATCTGCCCGTGCCTAAAACAAATGTGTTCGTATGTAAAGCAACTGGTGATCCTGTAAAGCGCTCTGATACCACTGGGTCTAGTTTACGTTATATAAAACTAGAAAAAATAAAAAAGTGCAATATAATCCAGAAAATAATTTTTTCATGGTTGGTGAACAGTTATGGGAGGTAAGAAATAGGCTGAAATGATCACTTAACCCCTGCAGTTATTTGTGATTAAGACATAATATAGTATGGAATCCCAAATATTGCTTTAGAAGAAAGACGTATTTCATCAAACCTCTTTTTATAAAGTGCAAATTGAGGTTATTCTCAACCTGTGTTCACAGAATATTTAAAATTTAAGTTTTTGTGAAATTTTTTAAGATGCACCAGGATTTACAAAGTCATACTGCTGTCTTTGTCGAAAGTGTTCTGCTATACGTGTATCGAACAACTCTGTGCTATTGTGCCGATTGGCCATTGCACATTCAGGTGTGCATGTGAAAGTACAATTTACACTGGCTGGTATGATAGCTCAGCAAGTTGTGTGCTCACTGCTCACATTTGTGTGTAAACTGCAGGTTGCAGGTTCAAATACCGACAAAGGTCGAATGTGCCTTCCATTTTTCTGAGGTCAGTATAATGAGTATCATAATAATTATGATAGTATATACAAAGTTTCTATGTGAGGTGCTTTGGATAACAGTGGCATATAAATACAAGTTAAATATTCTACATACCTTCAATATAAACATTGAATTCGAATATAGAATGACACTTTAGAAGGTGGTCTGTGCAGGTGTTTGTTCCACTGTTACAATGCATGCGAGTCAGTTGCATACCTGTTCCTGTGTATGTGGGACCTTCCCATCCCCCCACTGGGAGGGTTGGGGTGGGGGGAAGATGCCATATCTGCTACAGCACAAACCCCGAATTATATCTGATCACCGGATTGAGATGTGGCTAGAACTATCCCAGTGCTCAAGAAAGATTGCCATACTTCTTCTGCCCAGACCCACAGACATAACAAAGAGAAGGGGCAAGAGTGAGCATGCATTTACTGATACATCACTGCAAGAGCAGATATGCAGGCCCACCCACAACCAAACACAAACTAGGCGGGAGGGGGGAGGTTGTGCCCAGCTTAACCCTTTCAATCTGACTTACATTTAATCTGCAGTAAACCCAGATTCTTAGATTTACCTTATGTATGGCTTCAAACCGGTAAATGGCTGTTACAAATCTCTTCCCATGACTCAATATTATATGTAGTATCTGAGAAGCTACTCTCTTTGTTTCTCTATTGTCATAAGGGTTTTCCAGAGAAATTATTGCCAAGTCTAGAATGTGCTAGAACCTCGACCATAAGAGCTATTTTTCACCTTCCAAATTCCACTTCAAAAATTACATTCAGACCTGTCCTGCCAAGTGCCACACATATTGTGTTACACTAACACATTTTAAGTCACTACATTACCGCAAGCAAAAAGATTGTCACACAAACCCGCTTATTAAAAAAGTTAAGCGTATTACCTCTTTTGATCCTTTTAGTATCAGCTCTACTATTCTTTATGAGGGTAAATTGAGACATGTGGAGAAATCAGCAGCCAATAGATGTTCTGGTAAGTTATGATGAGTCTGGCTGGTTGACCATGATTGGACAGTGTTTTATTTGTTGCCGCAGAGCACGCTGACCTGACTACCTACCCCTGGCACTCATTGGTCACTACCTGTACACATGTACGGTGCTCCACAGCCTGCCACACACCATGAGATTTACCGCTACCCGGTCAGTGGAGTGTGTGTGCTGGGTAAGGAAGATCAGCAGCCGCTTCAGTAGGGCCCACTGGTTTAAAATGGAAAGCGAAGCAAAGATGCATCAGAATCCCAGCAAGGGTGCTCTGTCAGTGAGACGCTGATACCGACATGTAATGACACCTGTTGGGGGGATCTCCGAGGCTCAATGGTACCAGGCGACTGGAGCCGTGATAGTAACAGAGGGCGTCCATGCTCCATCAGACAGGCCAGTCCACCGGTGCACATATGATACAGGAGCATGTCGGCACCAGAGCAGTGTCTCCGGCTGCCGGTAAGGATAGCTACAGGGACTTAGGCATGGTGACGGAGAGGCAGGAGCGACTTTTATTTGCACAGAAGTAGGTCCTGAGGCCCCCGCTCAACGACAATTCGCAGTGCAACATGAATGAGAGTGATGAGTGGAGCAATGACCATCACTGAAGAAGCACAGTTTAGATGAATCCACGTTCAGTAAGCTATCAGTGATTGCAAGCTTTCTCATGAGTCCTGCCTTCGGTAGAACACTGTTCCCTACACGGGTCTCACTGTCAAAACAAGACGCAGACTGCACTGTAAACCATTTCTTCCTATGTTGTGGATAGACAAGGCCACTGTCTGCGCGTGTAAAGCAGGTTTAATCCTATGACTCATTTATGGAATCTTATTAGCATCACTGATGCTGCTTTACAATTTATACCATTCAGTTCAGTTAGAATCGTGGAAAGAGACTCAGCATGGTAACAAAAATACACAAACAAACACAGATACATTTTTACAACTAGGGTACATGACTTATGATCTATTTAATGCACATTGTAGACCCCCTGAAATGCACCAAAAGTGATTATTTCTGTAATTATTATAACATGGATAGAACATGCAATAAAATGTTATTCCAAGTGCCACACGTGAATGTCACGCACAGGCACTCTACCTATGTGGAAATGTCACACATATCGCAAGGGGAAACTTGGCAGCTACGTCATACTAGAGTTTAATTAATTGCATCAGGACCTTAACGTGATATGGCACTTTCTTGTAGCAATGTTCAGGCAGAAACCTGTCCCCAGATAACACCATGAAAGCAAATGTGTGGGAATCCATAGACATTTTGGGTGCAGTCACGCCTCGGTCACTAAGAACTCAATTGCTAGTTTGGGACTGGAGGATGGATGGCAAAGAGGTTTTAAAGCATGGGCACAGTGGGTAATTGCCTAGGGCCCTTCAGTATTTCCTGGTCGCCTGAACAAAAGGGGAGAGGATGTGGTCTCACAGCTAGACTGTCGACTTTGGCGCTGGGAAACCAAGGTTCGAGCCATGGGATCGACTCCGTGATTCTGGGCAAATCACTTAATCTCCAAGCCTAACAAAAAAATGTGGAGTTCGCGCTATATAAATCTGCAACAAAAAAAAGAAAACAACCACTGAGGTTACGGTCGAGGAAAATGTATTTATAAATTTGCACAAAAAACCACTGAGGTTCCTGAATTGGATTAAGTTATTTCGACCGCAAAACCTAAGGAAGGACAGTAAAATGCTTCCCTCTTCTACGTACAATAAAATGCGATCACAAACGAAGGACAGTCGCCCATTTACGTTTCATTGTGTCACTTTATCCACAAAACAAACATAACCTTTCAGAGTTCACACAGTTTGAATCAGCGACCGAATGCAAAACAATGTGTTGTGTCCACGCTGCCTGCTTTGTCTCGCTGACATTCACGGGCCTTGAGCTGAAAGGGCCCCCCTACGGGTTGTAAGCCCCCCTGTACTGCAGGGAGTCCAATGACTGTGTTACGCCATTAATTTGGATTAGAAATGCATCCTTAAACTATCAATGATCGTCTTTCTGCAGGAGGCAAACGGAGTTCAGTGCACACCGCCTGCAATGTTTACTTTATATTCAGAGACACAGACGCTTGAAGAATGGTGCAGCAGCGCCACCCCTGGTTATTACTGAAACACACAGACAATAAAATGAGATTCCAGTTCCTATTTGTCAGAGTAGGTTTCACCGTCGGTTTGCACAAATCACTGCGAGTTTAGTACAGCTCGACACCATTATACCTTTATTTGAAAAGAGTCTTGCGCTCATGGCTGTTTTTCGCATTTACAAAGTGCTCGAGTCGGCATGCCTGTTCTGGAGGAACTGCTGGCTTTCAGCGTCTCCTCTCGAGCGAATGAACAGAGCGGATCTCAAACTGAATTACTGCATTGCATTGCATTATATGCGGCTACCCACAACATGTGTTGCACCGTAATGCAAAGTGATCGGAAGCTTCCGCAAATTTTGGCAGCAAGTTTGTGCTTGAAGTAGAAAGGTCATAGGTCACGAGGGGGCAGAGGGAGGCTGCTTCCCTGCAACGCAGAAGCTGCAGACACGCACATTAAAGAACTCGCAGTTGGACAGAACATATTTCATCTAGTGGGTAGCTTTTCTTATATTTAACGTAGCGAAACTCATTAGCAGCCTTTAAAAAAAATAATTGTTAACTCCTGTCTCGCAATACTTTTTGAAGGCCCCAAATATGGCTTTTCCTGCATGTGTTTACTCGTCTCGGGCCTGGCCCCACACATTATTCATATTCGCCTCGCCCCTCACTAACTAGAGCACACGACCCTTCACCTTTGAAGAGGAATCCTTAGCGGCCAGAGGTGATACCGATGACAAATTCACTCTCCAGGCAAACCACCCTTCGAGGGAATACACCGGATGCCCAAATACTCCTGGTCTAAGCACCGTGTGCATACAAAACACGTTCTAGTGTGTGCCTTTCCATTTCGTTATGTGTCTTGAGCGCTGAAACAATGCAAGTTAGGCTGGGATCTCTCAGGACACATTAGCTGAGGTACTTTGGCCATTTCCACGCCCCAATAACTTATGAGTGCCCAGCAGTAAGGCATCCTACCAACCTCATTTTGGAGTCAGCCTAGATCTTCCTTTTCGAGATATTGCACTGCAAGAAGTGAAGAGCAGTCAACATTGGCTTGCGTATGGCAGATCCTTTTGTGTTTTCTCACCTCCAAATTAATGGGGGGGGGGGGGGTGGGGGTGGGGGCGGGAACCCACAAGGTCTGCTGATGCGGAGGAGAGAAAAATGTAATAAGAGAGTGTCTGTCAGCACTGACGTGATCAGGGTAGTCTGCCTGCTTGCACTCCGCACTCCCCCTCCCCTCTAAATTAAATAGCAGAGTCGTTTCAGTTCAGAAATGTTGAATGTTTGGTACAAGCAGGTATATTTGAAATTAGGATTAGTGGCACTGGTGTTGACGTTGCCTGCCGCCTGCTTCTATACCAGCAGTTCTGTGTGCAGTTAGTGGGACTCCTCTGCCTCCTTCACATACTATATATATTGAAATCTAACTCTTTAGTCACTGTGCTGCACTGTAAAGGCCTTTCTTGCCATACACATTGCAAATATTGGACACTGCAAACACGTTAAATGCATGCCATGCTCAAAGCAAATGATACGATCATAGTTTAATCATACAACACGTTACACTTCTGTTGGCCGAAATAATTGGCTGTAGCCAAACACAGTTACAAAGGACCACTGTCAGATACAAATACAAGGACAAGTTGTGGGATGTTCTTATTACACTAAATTTAGGTCAATGCAAAGGCTGTTATAGATGCTTATGAACTACCATTGTTTTTCTAAGTGACTTACAATAAACTGCATATAATACGTTTTTGCAACCAATTGCTAGAAGTACATAGGTGTGTTACATTTCTCACTACATATATTCTTCAACGTTTCCAAGTATATATGATCAAGCCAAGGAGACAGAGGCCATTAGGTTAGGCTTTTTGAGACAATTGTAATTGGGTGACCAATGACCATGTATTATAAGGCGTATTATACAGAGTAAACTACCCTCAGTCATACGTTAAAAGGAGATTTCATATCATCTCGTAGTTTCATGAACTTATAAAAAGACTACACCTCCGTCCTCATCTACATATCCTTACGATATACACTCAAAGTAAATCTAAAAAAACGATGACAAAAAATGTAAAGCAAACCAAATTATATGTAAAATACAAAATTGCTCTTCTTGTGGCCTATGCATCACATTTGTCTTTTCAAATTAATATATTTGTTTAATTTAGTGTATCATAAATGATGAGTTAGATCTGTTATTCACATAAACATGAGTTGCGAACGTGATATTCAGAAGAACCAATCTCAATTTCATGTGACAGAGTGGAGACGCATCTAAGTGCCACCTCACATGCTGACGTCAGTTTTTTGCTCGTCGCTTTTTATGCCCTCAGACACGGAGTGTGAACAATTGGAAGTATCAGTGTGCAGATTTCTAGCTTGTGTAGTTTTAGATGTTAAAAATAGGCCGCTTCATAGAACCGAGAAGTGGACGGTTGGTGAGGAATCTGCCGTTTAATAGACTATCTACCCGAAAGAGCTCTACAGAAGGTAGTAACTTGTCTTTCTGATGGATGCTTCAACTGCAGATTCCTCCCATTACAAAAGAATGACAAAACAGTATCTCCCCCCTAGTGAGGGTCTGTGGCTCAGACCAAAAAGTCCTGCAAGATTGAATGGGCAACATGTCCTTTCTGACAAACCTGGTTGTCAAGGTAGTAGTGCTTCGTAAACATCTGCACTGACGCCCACATTACAGCTTGGCAGGTATCAAGAACAGGCACTCTGCGTGCCAAGGCAGTGGCAGCAGCCTTGGCTCTAGTGGAATGAGCTCTCAGACCTTCCAGAGACTGCTTCTTGGCCAGTGTGTAGCAGATCTTAACACAGAGGACTACACACCTTGACAGGGTCCTCTTCTCTGCCACGTTCCCCTACTTCGTGTTGGAGAACTCCAGAAAAAGCTGATCGTCCATACAGTGGTTCATTGTATGATCAATGTAAAAACTTGAAGCTCCATTGGAGACCAGTGGATGAAGCCTCTCCCCCTCTTATAAGGGGTGCGCAATGTCGTTGGAAGTCATGACGTTAGGTAACAAAGGAACACAAGTCCTCAGAACCAATTTGTCTTGGAAAAATATGGTGTACGGTGATAGATTGAAACTCACTAGTGTAATGAGTTGAGGTGATCGCAATGAGGAAGACAGTCTTTAGAGTCCGAAGATGCAATAGCAGCTCTGTATTGGCTCTAAGGGCATACATGCGAGAAACTGAAGGTCCCACTTTAGTATCACCTATGCTCAGGGAGGGAACATGTCTGTCAAACCTTTAATGAGCTGCTTCACAACAGGAGACATAAACAAGCATGATTGGCCTGTCAAATTAAAAAATGCCGAAAGGGCTGACAAATAGCCTTTTATAGTGCCCACTATAAGGCCTTGTGGGCCAAAGACAAAACAAAAAATCAAACATCGAACAGTTTGGTTTGTAAAGGGTCTGTCTTGTGAATTCACACCAGACCACAAATTTGTTAAACACCAGGGAAAAATGGAGGTTCTGGATGAGCACTTGGTGATAAGGATAACATGTATCGCTTTGGGTGGTACATCAAACACATTTAAGTGCCATTGCTCCATTTCCACATATGGACGTGTAGATTATGCAGTTTTGGAAGAAGGAATCTGCCCTGCTGCTGCAACAGAACATACTACCAAAGTGGTAGCTTGCTCGGAGAGCAGATGACCATGCTCAGAAGCTACAGGTACTGCAATATCCTGGCGCAATGTGGAGTCACTAAGATGACTTGGGCCCAGTAATTTCTGATCTTTTTAAGAACTTGGGGCAGGAGAGGAAGGGGTGGTAAGGTGTGCAGGAGTCCATTGTTCCATTCCAACTTGAAAGCATCTGTGAGTCTCTTTGCGGAAACTCCAATGGGCAAATTGTTTGACACTGTGTGTTCTCACTGGTGGAGAAAAGATCTAGCCAGGGTTCTCCCCACTGCGCCATCTCAGTATGTAGATGCCAATTAGGCATCTTATCCATCCTGGCATTCAAGGATCCCACCAGGTGGTTCGCAATCAGAAATGCCCTAACTCTCAAGCCAACTCCGGAGGCACAGAACCTCTGGCACAGGACCGAGACCCCCACTCTCCCCTCTTGTTGAAGTACCACATTGCAGTGGTGTTGTCTGTGAGAATGTGCACCAGCCTACACTTGGTGGGTGGCAGCATGCAGCACACATGGAAAGAGGAAATAAGGAGGGAGAAAAACAGGAACATGCCACCCATGAAATGCCTACCGCAACAAAATGTAATGCAGTGCAAGCCACTGCATTGCATTACAATTCTTATAATATAACACAAAGGTCTGCATCCTTGTTCAGCACGAGGAGTAGCAACCATACCCTATTTCCGAGGCTGGAACCATCTTGATGGCTCCTTTGGAGAGAAAAAACTTGTACCTCATGCAACAGAATGGACAGGTGTTCCTCTGACTGACAGCTGCCTTTACACCAGCCCCCTAGAATTGATTGCCACATAATTTACTAAACTGGTGAGGAAACTGTTTGGCAGGGGTCAAAAGACCCAGAGAGCAAAGAGTAGCCCTATACTCTTTGAAATGTTGCAAAGCAAAATCACATTTTTTCCTAACAGGAATGACCCACTGAAAGGCATATCAATGAGAGAGCCTGAACATCTCCAGAGAATCCTGTGGAGCGCATCCATGCGTTGCAGCGGAAAACCACACTGGTACCAACCAACCTTCAAAGACAGTCAATAATATCAACGCAAGCATGAATCACGTATTTGGCTACACTTTAACCATTCTGAATGGTTTGAGCCAGTGAGGCTGTAAAGTCTTCTAGGGCCACGTGCAATATCTCACTGGCCATGCTCCAGAGGGCATGCATATATCAGCCTGCTAAAATAACAATCTCAGTACTAGACTAGCCAATGAGCACATTGGCTTCCAGGCACCTCAATTCTCTTACTATCAGTATCGGGGAGAGTT
Organism: Lissotriton helveticus; assembly: GCF_964261635.1. Taxonomy (NCBI): domain Eukaryota; kingdom Metazoa; phylum Chordata; class Amphibia; order Caudata; family Salamandridae; genus Lissotriton; species Lissotriton helveticus. The sequence continues at coordinate 1,787,810,517 of NC_136063.1, read as the reverse complement.
GTGGGGAATTAGTTGAGGTTCACCTTGCTAGTTGAAGCCTGAACAAATCAAACTCTCTGGAGTAAAATGTTTAGTGAGGAAATCAGGTTTCCATCTGGTGACCTGCTATTTACCGAAGGGCAACAACAGGGCTTTATTGACAGGGAGCAAAGGCTCAGGTACGGCTGGAGCAGTCTAAAAGGTTTCCATAGGGACATTTGTCTAAACCTCAGTAGAAGGCAGTCGTAGATTCAGGGCCACAGCTGCTCATCAAATTCCCACTGCAAATTATGCACTTTCTCCTCTTGGAAGTCCAAACGGTGAGTTCAGTCTTATATCAGGTAAAGTATCAACGCCACGTGCCTCTTAAAAGTACATGTACAAATGGCCATCATCATAATGAAGGGTAATCCATCTCAGTCCCAAACATCATCATCTCTGGATGGTGGCAATCTTCGTTCAGAATAAGAGCCAAAATTATAATGGAGCCTCTGATGGTACACCTGCTCCAGCAAGGGCATTGAATTAGAAACCAGATGTATGGTGACTGGCTGTGCTTTAGTAATTTCGCAGCAGGACATTGGTCAGGTCCGTGCTCAAGTCGATTCAGGGTCAGACATCGGAACCAGTACTGGAGCCTCCTTCTGTTCTGGTGGCATCACTACTAGCATCGGCAAGGAAGGGACCAACCCAGGTCATGGAGCCGGGCTGCAAGTCTGTACCGGAGCTGATAAGGAGCCTGTAATGAGTTGAGGGAGGTCAGACAGTGCTGAGGACAGATAAGTCAGCAGTAACCTTGAATGAGGGCCATAGCGGATCCTTGGGGAACAAAGAGGAGCGAGATGGAGCTGGAAGAGTGCCAAATATCTACAACATCCCTCTTTAAAGGATTTGATCTGCTGCAGCATCACTGATGGCCCAGGTAATTTGTGACCAACCTCAGACGTGGCTCCACAATCAGAGATTTGGAAGGAGAACGCCTGAAACTGTGACACCTTTGTACATTCTCTTTAGCTAGAAAGTGACAGGATGGGATTGAGTCTCCCTTCGATTTCTTGTGTTTATGTTTATATTTTGACTTACCGGAGGACTTTGACATTCGAGGAGGTCACATTTTACGCAAATGACTTTGGGTGTGTGTGGAAGCTAGTCTGTGCCCTCGACTTAGAGTGGGTTTTACACAAGGCCCACGTCTTCTTATGTTCTACAATGTACAGATTCACTTCTCAGCCACTGAAATTTCGGCCCTCGAAGAAGTTTTTAACTAGCCGCGATTATTTCTTTCATAGCCCTATTAAACAAACCATTAGCCAATCAGCTGTATGTTTTAGTGGCTGTTTTCAACAGACATCCAGAAATATTCTAAAGCTTCATGACCTGCCACAATAACCAGAAGCAGTATTTCACTGCAGCAGTAAAGCAAGTGCATGCCCATAAGTAAGCCATGTGCTGCTCCTCAGACCTGCTGTCATGGCTAGATAAACCATGGGCTTAAAATCTGTACGGGTATCCCACCTTGAAATCAACCGCACGCCCCCAAGCCCAGTGTAGGCTTCCTTGTATCCTTTGTGGTTTCTCCCGCCCTGAAGACCAGAACCGATTGGAGTTCCCCGTTATTTAAAAACATAATAACAGAGAGAAAACAAGGGAACAAACTCAACCGGCATCCAGCCAAAGAGAATATATGACTCTACACAACTATGGCAATTATTGGATGTTAAGGGGTGTCATTGTTTTGGTATTGATGATATAGATAATAATTAGTTTGTACATGAATCATCGCTGGAATCACCGTCTATGGAATGCAGTCAAGTGTAAAGTCTATGTGCCAATAAAAGAACATGCTTTATCGCCAGGGGACGTCTTTACTGTCAGGTGCAGTTTCACAGATATGCATGATATGAAGCCCAGGTACACCAATGGAAAGAGGCACAGGATATTAAAAGGTCTGGTGCTTGTTTTAATAAAGTCCAATTTACAAATCCCAGAATCCTCTTGTCAGCAGAAGAGGAATCACAGAGGGCATGCTGTCACGATAGATCCGCTTAGTGATGTCTGTCATAGTTACATTTGATTGGCATCTACATACACCTGGCCCATATTGAAGCATGTTTTATTAAAGCAGTCCCTGCAAAGTCTGACACTGGGGAATAAAATAAAATGCTAGCAACTGCGGGTAAGAGAAAATCCCTACAAAAAAGCCAGCTTTAGTTTTATGGAGCTGTGTTGGGGAAAAAAGCAGCATTGTTGAAACAGAGACACGTCTTTTCAATGGCTCAGTGATATATAAAGTGGTGGACGGGAGCTTCACTTCATCATCTTGTCTTCTCAAAGTCTGAAACATTAGCTAGCAGGATTACTCAGTGAGTTGATCGCTGCATTTGTACCATACAATGAGCTGCAGATCACAAGCAGGGAAGCCTCCAATCCTTCCGAGTTTGGTACGTTGATTACAATTAAATAGGATAATAGCAACACCTGTTAGTTACAGCTCTTAGAATCAACAGATGGGCATACATACAAAACAAGTTATTGTTATTGTATATACGCATTGAAAGGAAAGATGGAGATCAATGCACAGAAAAAGGGGATGGAAAAGACCATGGGCCGTATTATACATACAGCACATTTTCCATGCTGCACCTGGCACACCTTTCAAAAGGAGCGCCCGACGCAATCAAGGAAAATGCAGCGCATTAGGATAAATGTGCTGCCATCAGGGAGGCCGTGAACTCACGCTGCCCTGGGTGCAGCTCATTCCTGTGAAAAACAGAGAGGTTGCTTTGAAGCTGCTCCGTGTTTCACATTGCAGGTGGCAACCCGTCTGCATATTTAAAGGAGATTAGAGATTCCCTTTCAGGTGGTTGCAGTGAGCGACTGTACCCACCTGCAAGAGGATGTCTGGAGGGTCCAGAGGGCTGCTATCAGGGAGCGCACTGACAGGGTGATTCACAACAGCTTCTTTTCCTCTGCGCCCGCGTCTGTAATATGGCATGGATGCAGAGGCAAAAGTATTCTCTTATTTGCATGGGGACACGTCACCATGTAAATGAGGGAACACCCTCTGATGACAGGGCTGGTGCTTTATGTGCGCCAGCGCCATCGGCATTACAGAACGGAACGCACAAGCGTCTGCAGTTCCTTCCGTAATGCCACATGCCCCGTGGGCACGCAAAGAGAGCGCAAATGCCGTTGCAACCTGGAACACTTCGGCAATACAGCTTCATGTCTTTAAATTAAGGATATTGTTAGCAAAGCAGTGATTGTGCTGTCAGCTTCACAGCTTGTCTACAACAAGTGAGATCCATCATCGAAGAAAGTCAAGCCAATAACTCTCTGGAAGTTGGATGGACTACTTTTACTTGGAATAGGAAACATGTTTCTAAAACTGTCAGGTAGTAAATGGCACAGGTCACGCAGAAGCTGTACGTACCGCACTCTTTTAGTGATTTGTGGTGCACTAAGCTTTGGGTTTAAGCAAGCATACCAGGAACGAATACGTTCATTGAAAATTACAAAAAAAGTTTTCTGAAAAAAGAATAAGAAATATAAAGCAAGATCAGAAAGTGAGAATATTTAAGCACCTGTCTTGAGTTGAGCGGATCATGCAAACACCAAGAGACCTCCATTCTCAGATTGCAAAGAGCATATTTAATTTGCCTTTTTGACATTCTGCCCACGCAGCAGCACAGGCTGGCTTCAGCCAGTGTGTCACACAAAAGAACATGTTCCTGCTCTTGCAAAACAAATGCTAAGGAACAAAAGGACAACTCCCAAAACTTCTCAAGAACTTAAAGAACATTTTAAAAAAGAATAATTCAATGTGTTTTCCCCGCAACTGTTGCTGTCTGATTCCTGGCGATGCTGCATGTTTTTGATGGTAAAGCGTAAACAGAACTCTAGCATTAAAACAATGAAACCGGTAGCAGAGTAGGACTTGGTATGCCTTACTAACCCTTACTCCAAAGCCATATCCCTGAGCACTCTATTTCGCAAGGTTTGCCTTGTGAGCTCAATTTCTACATAGGTAGCAATAATGCCTTTCTCTATTGTCTCTAAACATTCTAAGCAATTTCATTGTGGGTGTTTTGTTTTCATTGAAAGCTTTAAGGAGGTTCCCAAACAGAAAATGGAGGAATAAACCGTTTTTAAGCCAGGCCCTCAATCAGCCTAAGAGTACATAAAAACTTGTATTTAGGTTTACACTGGACATATTCTGAACAATGACTATTTATGAGTACTAGTGCCATACACTAATGATATATAAACGTTATTTTTCATTTTGTGATAACGACACAGTGGGTAGACATGTGTGAACAGCAATCTCATATCAGCATATGTTCAATAGACCATAGGTACCAATGACACCGGGTATTCAAACATCAGGATAACAATAATCATGAAGATCAAAAAGGAGTATGCAGTTCCTAAAGAGGATACAAGTGACTTAGGAATAAAGTGCAAGTGACTGGCTACCAAGAAGGAGGATGGGGACTTCCTCCTTTTGGATTTAGGGCCCTCACACACCCAGCCCGCCGGGTGTCATGCTTCATCATTGGGCATGCTCCTCATCAGGTCGGCGCTGTAATACCTGACGGGCACCATCAGTGGGGGCTCTTTGGCGGAGATCTTTTAATCCTTGCCGTATGGTAAGTGCGTGTAAGGGGCCCTAAAGTATAGAAGTGTAGTGTAATGGTGTCTCAAAGAGTAAGTTAAAACAAGGAGAGGGAGGATCAGGGCAACTAATTTAATAATCCTGTCTCCCACCCTGATTAAAAGGAGGGAGTGATGGTGACTGTCTATAGTAATGTTATAGGCAGCTGCTCAATGTGTCAGGCGGTCAACATGTTTCTTGCCTAGTTTGTACCCTAGAGGATCAGGCGGCAATCCTTCAGGACCTACAAATAAGAGTTGTAATCTACGCTACGTGGCTGATAATGAGGTGTAGTATCCTAAATATTACCAGTGTGGTGGCACCAGCGGCGTGCGGTGTCCGTGGGTGTATTAGTCAATCTTGGAAGAAGCATAAATATAAAAACAAAGCAGTCACTTATAGTATGGCTAATCCTAATAGGATTGTCTCATCGCCAAGTATGTCAACAATATCCATACATTTTGCACACTAATGTAGTACTAATTAGATGTGGAATAGTTGAAATAATTCAGTTTAATGATGATGTGTAATTACAGAGCATGTAGCACATTAAAAACCAAAACGGTAATTGTGGCAGTAGAGCAACAGAGTAGTGGATGCTAGTCACACCAAGTGTAAGGTGCAGCCACTCACTTATATATAGTACAAGACTGGCCCCATCGGGTGGCGGCATCAAGTGGACACGTTCATCCAACACGTGTCCTAAAAAGAGGTGGAATGACCATCGGGAGGGTGATGCAAAAGGTATCATAAGTTAATAAGGAATGCATTCAAAAGTCAGACTGGGACGAGTGGACCCAGCGTTCAGTGATAGCGTTAGTGGGGCAATACATCCCTGAGCGGTGGATCGCACTGTTTACCGTCCAGAGGTTGGGCACCCCCCGGGCTCGGTGCTCACAGGTCGACGCACAGACATGAACCCGGCGGAACGGGATCCGGACGGATCAAGCGTGCCGCCAGGGCCCAACTGTCCGGCACCGTGTCTGTCAGCAAGTGTGGCACGGGGGCCAATAACCCCTGAGAGGTATGTTGTCAGATCCCTAAAAGGTAGGGTACCATACTGTAATCAGCACGATGTTCACTGCTAAAGCATCTTTAAACGTTGGTGGATCTTACCTCATTAGCTGCAACAAAAGAGAGAGGTCGGTCCTCACAGTAACTCGCGCACACTCGGCGGAGACCCTAACCTGTAATGCCGGTTCCGGGAAGGTAACTACACAGCCCGGTTTCTGATGCTGTTATCCCCAGGAATGGCACACAACGATGAGCGTCCGCGTCACGGCACGAGAGCTAGAGTGCTAACCAACTAGTCTCTTTGGGAATGTGAGTGGCGGCCATAATTAAGGAAGAGAAACCTTATGGAAAAGGGGGGACCCCATCTTAGAGTGATGTATTGAGAAGTAAGTAAGCGCACTTTGTCAGGATATCATGACATCCCCTGCTATTGGCAGTCGAATGACTAATTAAAAAAGTGAGTCCTTCCAGTGCTTAGGAGTTGCGATGTAGAAAAAGAAGAAATACAGTGGCCTGATAGGGTATTGGTGTATCAAATATAATGCAGGCAGGTTGACTAATTACAAAAGGGGCCCTCTACGCATGCATGTGCTTAAAAGTGACGATGTTAAAAATGAAATACAATTGCCTGATAAAGTATTGGTATGTATCAGGCTACGTAGGGAGGGATATCAGATGGGCTCAAAATGAGTGGCACCAAGCACCACAGGCAGTCAAGGAATACGTGTGAGTATCATTAGTTAGGGTAGGTGTCCGTACAATGATGGAGATGTAGCTGATTTCAGTGGAGCTATACCCTCAGAGGTATTTACTAAAAGGTGTGTCGATTATCTCCCAGATTGGTGGTTAGTTAGGGTGCTCCAGGGGATCTCCTCGTTTAAACCATTTCTATCAGAGTCCAGACCATGGACCCAGCGCTGTTCAATTTTAAATAGCGCTTCAGGAGTGATAGATGCATGTGCTATTTACCTTTCCAGAACCGGCATTACAGGTTAGGTTCTCTGCCGAGTGGGCGCGAGTTTCTGTGAGTACCGACCTCTCTCTTTTGTTGCAGCTAACGAGGTAAAATCCACCAACATTTAAAGATGTTTTATCAGCAAACATCGCGCTGATTACGGTATGGTTCCCTACGTTATAGGGATCTGACAACATACATCTCAGGAGTTATGGGCCCTGGCTGCCACACCTGCTGACAGACACAGCGCTGGACAGTTGGGCCCTGGCAGCGAGCTTGATCCGTCCAGATCCCGCTCCGCTGGGTTCACGTGTGTGCACCGACCTGTGAGCACCGAGCCCGGGGCGCCCTGCCTCTAGACGGTAAACAGTACGATCCACCACTCAGGGATGTATTGCCCCACTAACGCTATCACTGAACGCTGGGTCCACCGCGTCCCAGTCTGCCTTTTGAATGCATTCCTTATTAACTAATGATACCTTTTGCATCACCCTCCCGATGGCCACTCCACCTCTTTTTAGGACACATGTTGGATGAACGTGTCCACTTGATGCCGCCACCTGATGGGGCCAGTCTTATACTATATATAAGTGAGTGGCTGCACTTTACACTTTGTGTGACCAGCGTCCACTACTCTGTTGCTCTACTGCCACAAATACCGTTTTGGTTTTTTATGTGCTACATGCTCTGTAATTACATGCCATCATTACACTGAATTATTTAAACTATTCTAATTATTATTATTATTATTATTATTATTATTATTATTATAATTAGTACTACATTGGTGTGCACAATTAATGGATATTGTTGACATACTTTGCAATGAAAAATGAATATGGCCTGGGATCACTAGATCACCAGGACTCTAGTGCGCACTTACTAAATGAAATTTTTCAAATTTTTCAAATTGACACATTTTAATACATATTCTTTGTTATTCGATTCATTTCATGTTGAACAAATAAAATATGTTTCAATGCAATTTATACATGAATAGTACACAATTATTGTATTGTCATCATACACTTCTCATAAATCAATTGATACAAAACACAGTTATATTTACAACCCAATGCATTTCGGGGCTTAAACCCCTTCGTCAGGGGCCTAAATAACTGGTTGTAGAGTAGTTGCGTGTACTACATGGTTTAGAAGTATCTTGATTCCCGGTAGACGAAAAAACTGTCTGGAGTTCTATGTTATTTTAACTGAGAAGTTCGGGGATCTGCGAGCCTTTTTTACTTTCTCACGGTCTCGCTAAGACTCAGCATTCTCCCGTGCGGGGATACAGGAGAAACGGCGTCGTAACGGCGTCTTCCCTCACTGCTTGCGCTGCTGTTGTCATTTATTCATACTTTGCGATGAGACAATCCTATTAGGATTAGTCATACTATAAGTGACTGCTTTGTTTTTATATTTTTGCTCTTTCCTAGATTGACTACTGCACCCACGGACACCGTGCGCCGCTGGTGCCACCAGACCGGTAATATTTAGGATACTACACCTCATTATCAGCCACGTAGTGTAGATTACAACTCTTATTTGTAGGTCCTGAAGAATTGCTGCCTGATCCTCTAGAACCTTTACATCGCAAGTCGTTACAACGACTTGCTGTAGGGGGGCACGCTGGTGTTGGATTTACAATCCAACACCTTCCCTGCTGTTGCACAAACTGGAGTAGGAATAGTAAATAATACTATTCCTAAATCCAGTGCGCCCCTACAGCAAGTCTTCGTAACGACTTGCGATGTAATGGTTCGCATTGAAACAACGCGGTCATTGTAATGACAGCGTTGTGATGGAATGCGTGAAAAACTCATTCGTATTAAAGACAAATATTCATTTATACGTTTAAGGAACTTCATTTCATTTCATTTGTGGTGTCGCCATGATTTTGTATCATTGTATACAATATGAGAGCAGGATATACTGTATAGAACAGGAGCCCTGGTATAATCGTAAGCTTGTTGATCTCAGAGACACAGTCAACAAGGCAACGCTTTACTTCCAATTCTCCTTGCTTGTTGGAACTCTGGCTAGCTTCTCTAGCTTTGATGTACGTGCTTTTGTACAGAGATGAATGCAATGCCTAGTGAAGCTCGCTCCATACAACAACACCCGAATGTTCCTTCGACAGAGGCAGGTGCTATCAAACAGCTATTATTTGCACTGTGGTGTTCTGGAAAAAGAAACACATTCCACAAAAAGCACCATTCATGCAATTCCTGGGAGATGTTTGCACCGGATACAGAGACAATGGTTTTGCTTTAGCACCGTCACCCCTACCTCCCTTAAGGTCACCTGTGGCTCCCTGCCTTTGTGTTCCAGCCAGCATGAGCGGACCTCTGCACAGTGGAAAGTGGATTTTTATATCAGAACATCATAAACACCTCGGTTTGAGCTATTGACGTCTCACATTCGCTCGATGGGTAAAACCTTAACACAATTAAGAGTCGCCACACAGCCGCAACGTAACTATTAGCGCCAGTCACTGCGTCTGTCATATTAAAAAATGAGAAACAAGGCACCTAATCTAACATTAATAGAAGATTTAGGTGAGAACATCAGTACTAATTTGATTTTCTGCTTATAAAAAGTCTAGTTATGGCTTTTGTGTCGCAAGAACAAAGCCCACATTCAGCACTAAGTCACTGCGAATGACATTTCTACAAAGCTGGCATTGCTGAGCTAGCAACACTGAATGTGGAACTTTTCCCCCTCCGGTTATGTGCCAAACACAGTGGCTGGCATCGTCCAAGTGCTCCAGCTGAGCCCGCGGCTTCCAAAAGGACGGTCTCTCACCTTTAGATGAGTTAGTCCACAGGCTGACCCAAACAGCGCTTCTTTTTTTAAATTTTGAATTCATTTCTCCATCTAGTACATACATTATTTTTTTTCCCTATTTTATTCAAACAAATCAAACAAAAGTTCAAAACAATCTACCAACTCATAAATAAGACATACAAGGGAACTCAAAATACAATATCTAGTACATTACATTTAGTGCGCTTACATCAAGCTCACCATGGACATTTCCATCAGGTCCTTTTTTTTTGTTGCATACAGCTGGTGCACCGTTTGCTGATTCCAGAGCAACGGGAGGATTAACAAAATACTCCTAGATGTCATTTTGTGACATTTTATAAAAAGATATCACTGTGTAGATATGCTAGTCCAACCCTTTTCACTATTTGTCTCAACTTGTATAAAAGGTGCTAATGGAAGGGAGAGATCATTAAGAAGTCGTGTCTTTAGGTGAAATGAGTAACATGGGGGCACAGCTGTAAGACACACAGCGAGGCATTCCAGCTTTTATCTTTAGTCACCTCAAGAAAGACGTCATCCATTCTCAGCATGCATTCGAGTCTAGCGTTAGAAAGCCTTACAATGAACATTGTTATAACTTTGTATTTTACACATTTGAGACAACAGTAAATGCAAATATTGTGAGCACCTTTCATTCTGTAATGAGTAAAAGAAAAAATTGAAATATTTACGATAGGTTTCACAGCAAGTCAGTCTGCATTATAAAAATAACACCGCCCACCCACTGTCAAGGCCAAATTTCAGATTTACCAAAAAACTATCAAATAAATAAATTGAGCATTAATAGATCAATTCTGCAAACATGTTTCTGATCTTGAATTTGAGAAGCACATCATTTAGTGTCACTCAAATCCTATGATTATTAAAATTAACATTTTATTCCCTATGAATTGGATCTGCCAGTAGTAATAGTAGTTTGAGGATGGACTTCAAAGATTGTGACCTCGTTAGACATTCTACACATTTCAATTGCCAATGTTTTGTTATTATTGGGTGCTTTAAGGAAGTCCCCCCCGCAACAAAAAAAATCAGACCAACTATTTTTTCACAAGATCCTCAATCCGCCTACGAGGTCGGCACTAAGAGTACACAAAGACCTGAAATGTGATTTAGACAGGTCACAGTCTGAAACTTTCCTACTTATGACTACTGATGCCATACACCATTTTTTTTTTTTTTTTTTTTTTTAAAAACCTTTATTGCACAGTTTCAGCAAAACAAATACAGGCCCACAACCGTCCGGCCGGCCACCACAACAATTAAGCAACGTGGCAAGCTATACTGCGACTCGGTAGCACCTCAATACAAATTAGCAATCAGCCTGGGTCACATTGGATATCTGCGCACTACCGAGATACAGGAGAAGTTAAGGTTAGTTTTTAAAGTTTTAAAAGGATATGGTTCAAAATATAAGAACTAAGAAGGATCAGAGGCCAACCAGTCCACCGAAGGCATGAGAGGGCAATGTCTACCAGAAGAGATCCAACAAGCAAAAAAACATAATCCGAGTAGCGGCATAGGGATGATACAACAGGATAAACAATAACACAGTATATTGCATGCCAGTCGCTGCCCCCCTCCCACAGAACCACCCTACTGACCCAAGGCAGAAACAGAAAAAGGAAAAGTATGAGAATAAAGAGAAAAATAAGGCCCATAGAAACTGAAACGAACAAAAGAGGTCCCCCCCCCAACCCCCCACCCAACACGCATGCAGAGGCTACGGCCTACCCCCCCCTAGCAGTGTGCCTGTCGCCCAAAAAAGAGTACCCGAAATACAGATGCAGAAAGAAAAGGAAGAAAGAAAGGAATCATATAAAGCTATAATAAAAGAAGAGAAACGGAGGAGGAGCCCACCAGCAGCCCCCCGGCGTCTCTTTTCCCATAGTTCAACAGTAACTCAGGATGCACCGCCCGGTGAATAGCAGCATTACTAGCTTACAATATAAAAGTCACAGAGTCGGCACACTGCGGTATCCAAAAAATCAACACGCCCCACACCCATTCCGGTCTGCAACGAGGAGAACCATAAGACAGCGACAAGAAGCGTTCACCTCTGTCCCGTCTTTACTCTTCCCCCACCACTAACAGAAAGAACCCAAAAGGGCGCGAACTGTAATCCAAAAGGGGCACTCTGCACCAAACACACAAGCAAGTCAAGAACACTGGAGTACAATGTTCCCTTGTTGAGCCAGAAATACACAACCCTCGAAGCATCAAGCGGATCCGAGCCAAAGGAAAAAGTCTCGATGTCCAGCCCCTTCTGGAGCGATCCCCGGGTATCAGGGGGGAAGACGTGGGGAAAGGATTCCCGTCGTGTGCGCAATCCGTGGGTCGTACCTCGGTCAAGGCAGATATCGTCCGTTGCAAGGACAGTGTCGAATCCTGGAGTCCCACAGCCACCACCAGTGCACGAGGCCGCCATCTTGCATGAGACAGGCGCGGGGCGAGAAGTATCACAGTGGTCCGGCAGGTCCGCCATTTTAGAGCACCCCTGTACAAACAATAGTTCGTCAACCTTGCTGATCAGGGTTTGCGCAGAGTAAACCATTTCGTGGTGAAGGGAGGCGATAGCCGCCAATAAATCGCCGTAGCCATGAACACATCCACGCTCCCCGCCACTCGTGTCCCTCTGCGCCACACATCCGTGACCACTCCATGGCTCCAGCTCCTCAAGGCTATGCGCCATTATGCACTTCGCGGTTTCAAATGGAAGCCCCCCCGGTCGGGGCAGGCGATAGAAGGCCCCGGAGCGGCCGCAGGCAGTGTCTCAAAACCAGCCGGCCCGTTTGAAGTCAGTGGGGCGGATAGTTCGGGAACCTCCCGCTGGCAGCGGGCCAGCACACCGGCAGTCACTCGGCAATCCACATGAAGGGTTCCCGCAGCCGCAGAAGAACTCCAAATACACGCACCCGGCACAATCAGCTCTGTACCTGTAGTCAAGTGAGGCGGGCGGTTCAAATTCGGCCGCACCCTCCATAGAGGGTCCGACCGGTGCAGTACAGCTGCTGACGCCCGATGTTGTTCGCTCCACGGCCGGCTCCGGTGTCCACTCGAGGCCCCGGGCTCATGGTCGCTGCGGGCGTCAGACTTCAGTCGAACATTTCTCCAGGTTGCAAGGAGGCCCGAGCGTCAGGATTTCCCCACGGGCCGTCGGAGCATAACAGCTACCTCAATGTGCCCTCTGAACGCAGGATCACCGGCAGGATATTCGCGAAGAAGGAGATGGTCCTCGGAGCCGAGGGACTACACGTCCGACCCGGTCGCCATCTTGGCTCCTCCCTGCCATACACCAATTTTAAATAGATCTGAGAAGGAGCGGCTGTTTACAATGACAAGAGAGAGGACTCTCACCGTACTAAATTCCAAACATGTGGATGTGTGTTCAAGGAACTTAATTTAATTTAATTTGTGGTATATCAACCAGCTGCGGCCTTTGCAGGTAAGAGCGGTGAGGCCGGATTGGGGTTTGACAGCCGACCACAAGGGAAAATTAAATAAATAATTAATTTGCCCTTGTCGCTGTTTGTCGAAATCCCCCTCCACCCGGCCCCACCGATCTTCCCTGCATAGGCCGCAGCTGATATCAACCTTTTGTATCATTGTATAAATTATTATTGCAAGGTAAGCGACAGACTCAGGAGTCCTGTTATAATTGTAGGATTGGAGATCTCAAAGACACAGTCAATAAGGCAACACTTTACTTCCACGCTTTCTTGCTTGTTGAAACTTTGGCTAGCTTCTTCATTAACTGAGGCTATCATTTATGTAAGGGCTTTTGTACAGGGATAAATGCACTGGCTACTTACGCTCATTCCTTACACCTGAATGTTTACTTCAAAAGAGGGAGGTGCTATCCAGCAAAGTCCAGATTTATAACACTGAGGATTGAATGAAGATAACATAAGTTGTTGTGGATATTGATCTTAAAATAAAATATATTTAGCCAGACTTCCAGCATTTAATTAAACTACATAAGTATGTGTATATGTATGCGTGGTAGGACATCCTTCTTTGGCCCTCTCCAGTCTGCTCACACTGATCTTCCAAATTATGGGTTGGGAACTAAGGGCCTGATTCCAACTTTGGCAGTCTTGGTACTCCCGCCGCAGCAGCGCCGAATTCCCCGACCGCTGACTAGGTGGTCCGTCAGCCTAATTAGGATGTCGGCTGTCCCAATGACAAAAGCCCACAGGAGTCCTACCGCCTCTAATGGTCTTTCCCTCCCACTTCGATGGCAGTCACAGGCTTATGCCTCTGACGGCTTGAGTCTAGCCCCTGTTCCCGCAGGTGAGATTATAATGTGGCTCACCGCTAGGCCGACTGTGGCTGGAAGACCGCCACACTCGACCTGGTGGGAATGTGAGATATAAGGTGTGAACTCACCTTATATCCAGTTTACATTCCTCTTCCTAACACAGAGTCCCTCGTCCAGGCCCTCCATTTGCTGCAGATACTTGCCCACGAAGAAAATACACACTGTTGGCATCAACTCCTAAAGTATGCCACTCGTACATTTCTTCAATGTGACAATAGCCGTGGACCCGTGCTGTTGGACAAGGTATGTTTTCCATAGGTATGATACACAGGCGTGCATTTTCAGACTTGCTTTGTGTACATACACGCATATGATTCGCACTGAGGAACAAAACCTACAAATAGTGAGGTCCCTAGCATGAAGATCAACCTCCGTCGGTAACTGCCGGTGTGAGACCTCCAGCACAACTTAAACATCTTAATTAGGCAGGTGGGATGCTGGAGGCTTGGCGGCATTGACTGGACCACCACGGGCTGGAGGTAAGACCACCAAAGTTGTAATCAGACCCTTAGTCATTGAAAAACAATTCAAACAATCCTGTTTTGCCATGACCCATCTGAAAGACCAGCTACCACCACATGGATGGAGATCCAAAGCCAGGTAACCTCTCCAGCGGAGAACCATGAAAGGTAGTCTCAACCAGCAGAAGGGTACAAACAAGGGACAGAGGACTACGGAAAATGAAGGAAGAAAGAGAGCAGAGAAGAGTGTTCAGAATACTGATGGTACACAGTGCCCGAATGCAGACATAAGACATTTTGTACCTTAACAGTTATAATGTATAATGTATGAAAGTTTTAATGTGGTGTAACCTGTAAGTTTTATAATTTAAGGTAGCATTGAAATAATCTATTCACATTAGGTAATTAAGGAAAAGTGGGCTCAAGGTTAGTATGTGTTGGAAGTATGACTTGAGAGTCACATAAAACAATTAGTGAATTGAGTTAGTTTACTTCTATCCATAGATGTATGATCCTGTCACTGTAAATACCATCTCAAATTGCTTTGAGAAGCATGGAACTATGCTTGTTAACTTACGAATGGATGAGTAGTCTTTCAGTTAAATAATTCAAATCTCTCATCCACTCAGAACTGTTCTATGTAACGCAGTATAGAAGAAAATCATCAAACCAAAGTTGTGTTACTTTACCAGACCATAGTTTTTCAAATGTGTTATTAAAGAACTTTAGCAAATTGCAGCACTGAAAGACAACTATGATGAGCTTCACATAAATAAACTGATGGAGATAAATACAATTCCTGACTTAATGAGGGACTCTTGCATCTAAGCATTAAGTACAAACATGTATGTAGGTGAGGAAGACAATAGTTGGTGATGTAGCTGCCCTGTTTTTGAGATATTTGAGAAAATAGAGGCAGTGGTGGAGGGATTTAGTGAACGAAATCTACTAAGGATATAACTGAGAAAGAAATATATAAAAATGTATCATTCAATGTGTATTGATTGTTAAGATACAATCTACTGAATAGAGGTGAGAGGATGATATCTGGAAAAAGTAATGGACTGGTGCTACATAGCCCCAATCTATATTACAGTTTAAGTTAGACTGACATTTCTCTTTCTGTATACATGTTTTGTAAAATTACAATTTTGCTCACTTAAACCAATTCATACAAAATGCCCCTAAATTATTGCTAAACAATTTTGATTACTTTTGTCAAATTTTAGGACGATAAATTCAAATGTGAAAAAGGTGCATTATAAGTCAAAAAACGTTTCGTTCATCACCAGAAGAAGTTGAAGCTTAATGCAAGATAGGCTTCAGATTTTTAAAAGAAACCAATACAGTTATAAGAAATGATATTGGTTTGACTTCGCTTGAAATCGCTTGAAGTAGCTAACTGGTTTTGTACAACTGCTTTTTTTAGAAATTCCTCACAAATGATGTCCTCTACCATCTAGGTAGAGTAGAGAGACATTTTGATAATTAAGTGTGTCAATACAGATTTGTAGATTCACAATTTAAGTCAATACAGGACGATTCTGTCCACTTAGTTAAAAAAAAAATGAAACCACATACTAAGCATACAATGGTCAGTGTTAGGTGTCCATCTTTTGTTGACACAATATTACTGCATTTGGCACAATCGGTGTTTGGTGGACCTGCCTGGTGAATGGGTACCACAGTGGCTGGTGGCCCTGAGTATTTTGGTGGACCACTTAGGTGTGTGTGGAATGCTGTCATCCATGGTTTTGTTTGTTATACATCAAAAAGGTAGTACATTTACTTTGAAAACCTGCTAGTTGAGGCATATAAAGGTATACAGGATTTCTTTACCTAGCATAAATGTTGGAATATATCTCATATAAAGCAAACAAAATTTACAAAACATACTTAACTGAAATACCAGTGAGGTTACGAAGCAAAACTTCCAAATTAGTAAACCAAACAATTTAACAAATGACACCTTTAATGGTGGTAATTTGCAGTACTATGAGATCACCAGTGACGTAATCATCGACATGACTGATATCGCCAGCAGAAAAAAACGATTCAAAAGTGCAGGAGGTGTTTACAGAGCTGCACAATGCACTCTTTATGCACACTTCTTGTGCAGACAGATGCACATGGGGAGACAAAGAGGTTGCAGCAGGCTTTAGCTGGGCTAGTTTAGTTCTGGATACATAAAGCAAGGTGAAGCTGAAACTCCAGGCAGAGATTTAGCCGTGCCCTGGCACCTGGTCATTTCAAGCTGGCCCGGAAGGCAAGTCCAGCCCAGTTCTGACATTGTGGCTGGCACGTGCAATAACCTCAGGTTTTTGGAGTTAAAGGCAGGCGAGGCATGCAAAGGAAAAGCACTATGGGCATGCTACCAACCATAGTGTACTAGAGCATGCATAATAGAGTGAGCAATGAGTGTCTTCAAAACCTCTTCAACATCCAGGATCTAATCACTGAAATCTCTAAAATAGAGTTTATTAATAATCTATTCTAGGCATAAATCACGAGAGAGCGAGAGACTGTTCTCCGAAAAAATCGTTTTTTGTATTTAATTATATTTGCTGAAGGAATTTTTTTAAATGGCCTTTTTCCTATTTTTGCATGTTTGGCATTGACCTATTTTCACCTGCAGTCATCCGTGCGGGTAATATGATCTACAGTGCACAGTACAGGGGAACAGAATTTTAAAAACGCGATAGGACGCTAATTCCCTGATCACAGAAGGGTAACTTACAAAAGTCGATTAACAACAGGCGATTACCCACAAATAAGATACACCTCGAATGTTATCTGCAGTAGCGGCGCAGGCGCTGGGCGCAGCGTCAAGGTCAAAGAGCCTTGGCTTTGCAGACGCCGAGATGCGGCGACTCTCTGATGGTCTGGCCTGGATTCGTCAGCCGCCCAGTCTTGCGATACATATTTTTTTTTCCTGAGCTTGCCTTATGCCGTTGACAGTGAAACATCTGTTACGTTTCCCAGCAGGATGGCGGAAACTGTATCTGGAGATTAGACGCGACGTGCCTTCCCCCGTGGGCAAGCCCCGATCCAATCTCTCATTATTAATTGAAGCATTAAACAGACCTGAAATGACGTGCTGAGCAACATTTGGCAGCAGTGGTGATTCGTGTCAACCCTCACTTCGCGCACCCCACCTTGCAAAAAGCAATGCTAAACTTCCCAGAACCGCACAGTAAAGACCGAAAGCTCCATCGCGGTTGCCCCTTGCCCCTTACCCCCTCCTTGCTTCTTGGATTGTGTAATGTGGGTTTTTGGAAACTTGGACTAGGGTGGAGATTTGAGGTGTCTTCCTTGCTGCTACCGAGTCGGTTCACTTTGGTTGCGTTTTCAGACGATTTTCTTAAAAACTGTAGAGTTAAGTTTTAGAGCACAAATAAACAGTGCCTTTCAACCCCGATGTATGGTGCTGCCTAGAGATTAAACCAATTGCAAGGGTCATATTTGGAGAGAAAAAATCCCTCTTACACTTTGCATTACAAAATGTTCATGTAATAATAATCTGCTTGAGTTATTCGCACAGCGCCAGGCTACCGAAATGAAAGGTTTGGCTTCTTGTCGACACTGCCATGCACACACATTCCTCCTGGGTGCGAAGAGACTAGGCTTGCTGCACAAGCAGCACAAAATGAGGCCTGGAGTGAAAAGCAAGTGAGATGCGGCTTCAGGGGCTATGACTGGGGGTTGTTCATAGGGTTGTTAACAGAGTCACTTACCATTCCGTCCATCATTTGTTCTTTTTGCTTTTGTCACCTTAAGTGGAATGAGTTTGCCCAGACATGGGTCTCGTGTTCACTGCGCCACTGGATTCAAGCAAGCCTGGCTGATGAGGAGTTATACCTTGAAACCGATTCCAGGATGCTTGTTTCCGGTCCAGGGAGGACCTGGCCTGGCAGTTCGGGCTGGACTGTTCCCATGGGGGGAAGGGTCAAGACTGATTTGCATATGTCTGGGTTTAAACTTAAATGACATGGGGAACAAAAAAAAAGATGGACTTAGGCCCAGATATCTGTAATGGGGTGAATGATTGACACTGTTCAACATTCTGTCCATCAAATGTTTTTTTTGCATTTGTCACCTCGAGTGGGACGGGTATGCCCAGACGTGGGTCCCGTGCTCTCAATGGCACTGGAGTCAAGCTAGCTTGGCTGATGAGGGGTGAAACCCCAAAACCAGTCCCATTATGCTTGTTTCTAGCCCAGGGCTGACCTGACCAGGCTGTTCGGGCTGGACTGTTCCCATGGGAAGCAAGGTCAAGACTAATTTGCATATGGCTGGGTCCAAACTGGGGTGGCATGGTGAGCAAAAAACCAATGGATTAACCCAGATCTGTGACTAGGGGTAAATGTTTGATTTGTTCAGAATTCCATCCATGTTTTGTACATTTTTCTTTCTGTAATGCAGGTAGGGCCAATGATGTTCCCTCATTTGAAGGGGGATACAATTCGCCCCTGCTGTTTTATGGATTCAGGTGCAGCGGCAAAGAGGCCGTCTGGAAGAACATTGGCTGTGCGCCACAAACAGGCACTGCATAGTCAATGGGCCGTCTGAGGACGACCCTAAAAGATGTGAATAGGGGCCTCATGGAACCCCAGACCTCACCCTGGAGGCAGGTGTCATCAGTGACAGCATGGTAGCTTGAAAATAAAAGACAGACCAGCTGCTTTAAACAACCATATCACGTTTTCTTAATGCCGCAGTCTAGGGGTAGCGCATGAGATGTGATTCGGTGCACTGCACCTGTTGGGTATTTTGCACCTAGTTAAAGGTGCACTGCGGCGCAAACATGAACTGTGCACCCTTTTCATAATACGGCCCCTGATGTCTGTAGGTTACAAATCTAATCAATGCCGAGTCCTCGTGCATCATTCAGTGGGAAAAAAACGTGACGTAATTTGGTAGAGCATAACAGGAAGAGAAGCATCCCGATAAGTGGTCATGGCCATATCTCAATGACAAACAAAAAACTCAAGCATGGAATGAAGTTGCAGGTAAACACTAGACAATATAGAAAAAGAGGCAATAGGATGTGATTCGGTAAACAGCCAGGCTTCATACTGTAAAAGGAACTTGCACTTAATGGTTCTTAAGGGCCGTGGACGAGCCCTTAAAGGATAAACAACATTCCAAACGAGCTTCCTGGCCGGTGATCGGAATAATAATAGCTCCATTATCAAATGTCCCACTCGGCTTCACAGTGACTTCAAATAAGCAGATTCTTGGTGCAAAGGAGCAGCTACTCCATGTTTGCACCAGTGCAAAATTATTCTTCTCAAGCCTTTGGTGGACTCGAATCGTTTCTGCAACAAACACTATTCAAGTGATTTGGGGGTATTTTTTTACTTTTTATTTTGCATAATGCAAACTCACTTCTAAAGGGGAGCCGAGCGCTTTATAGAGAGCATTTGATTGGTGCACAATCATCTTATTAATGAGGTGTTTACCTTAGAACAGTCTACATGACAGCTGATTACAGAGAGCAGAACGTAATGTGGAATGGGGTGGACCATTTAATAGGGACAGTACAAAGGGCCAAGGTCTATTTTCACATCAGGTCTGCCACTACGAAATGGAGGGAGATGAGTTAAAATGTCCAAAATCAAACGATTTGTGATCTGCTGCAGACGCTGGGATTAGTCTTAAGTGTGAAAGGCAGCCAAGCACAGCTACCCGACCAAAGCTACTGCTGTTAATTCTTTACACAGCGGCGAAATCCATCACAGAGAAAAGAAACAGAACTGCTGACGATTAATGCAAGAGATACTAACAGATCAGTGTCTATGACTGCAGTTAAGGGAGAGTCAACAGATTTCTTAATGCATTTCTGCACGATTCCCGATTGTTAAGGTTATGCTGGACGTTACTTTGAAAATGTATGCCATATTGTGATTTAAAAAAAAAGACTTTTAAGACCCAAATGTAATAAAATAAGTAAACTAATAAAATCTAGTTCAGTAGAATACCGACACGAAGCTGACCTAAACTCAGAATACCATCGAGTGTGACTCTTTAATGGCAACGTTTTAAAGTTGTGCATGGGCCTCGTTGCACGTGTGACTTGGGTGCATGGATGTCTGGGTGGTGGGCGGCTCGCTGGCTTGACTACATCTTATTTTAAGAGTCGTTTCATAAATTGAGATGTGCACTCACTTCACACTGATATAGCCATACTGCAGCAGAGAAAACCCTTTGGGTAGCATCATGACCATATGCTGGTGGAGTCGCTACCGAGGGACAATCGAAAGTCTCAGGTCATCATCTTCAATTCTTCCCTCCAGCACCCCCCTTCACAGTTTTCTCACTTATCCACAGCCCTCCCCCACACTCTCAATCTCTTGATCCCACTCTTGACCCTTATCTATCTCATTTTCCTTCATCTCTAGGGTCTACTTGACTGCAATTTAACTTGTCACCAGGACGCAGAGTTATTGATCCATCTAAAGCACTTCCCATGCTTGGTCTCGTCTGTAAACAATATTTGAAAGACTTTTCGCTGAGCCTCTCAGATGCTTTGCACACTCTGCATTGTAGCTTTCTTTGTTAAACTAACCTTGGTAGTTTGCTTTTGGAACCACATATTCACCTTTCTGGAAAGCTATCACTGGGGACAATGCCGGCCTTTGGCACTGCCGAGCTGGGCCCATGCCCTGGGCGCCGGCCTTCAGAGGGGCACCAGAGCAGTCTGCAGCAGTCTCCCTCCAACCTGGCTCTAAAGAAAAGTGTCTTAACTATTGTTATGAAGTCACTTTTTCTCCTTTCTCTTTTTTTCCCTCACCTCATTTTCCCATCACAATGACATTTAAAGATGATTAGTGGATGTGGGTGCCATATTGTGTTTTGCCCAGGATGCTATCTGACCAAAGGCCAGCTCTGATTGGGGTCCCTCGGTTCCCTCTTCGTTATCCTGCAACACTTTGTCCCCCACACCTACAAGTTCTCATGGCGGGAGAAGTTACATGCAGGTGTGCTGGGCTCCGAGGGAGGTACCTGCAGCCCCGGGTTCTCCTAGCTTTCTATCTCTGCTGTAATGTGCTCAATCCTTTGACTCTCACGTATGTGATTGATTATCTATAGCTGATATATGCTAACCCTCTGTGCATTAAGTGGGCCAGGAACTGAGGTGAAAGCCTGGCAGAAGCACCCTCTGAAATAGAAACAGGTCAGATGGTCACTGCCCATCAACGCCCTCCTTTTCACAGTTTTAGAGAGATTAGTAGTGCTTAATTTGTAAAAGAAAAATAGTGCCAGGGTTCTCGTCATGAGGCCACTGCAGCTTGCACCACACATTGTCCTTGCTATGCTGCCAATGATAATAACAACACAACTACAAACCATCACACTCCTACAAGAGTGACAATTCGGACTGTTCCCCAGAGCTTTATAAAAATGGTTTGGGTGGCAGGTAATAGGGATTTTTAGTGTACCGTTGTTGTGCTTATCTCTACATTAGCCAGACAGCGCCATCTTTTGTCAGACTGTCACAAGCGCCGGTGTTGATAATTACATGCCGGTGCAAAGCACAGGAAATCACCGGCTCAAATTAAGGTGGCGGCAAATATTTTCTACCTATCCACGGAGCTATTGAATGCACTGTAATGTTTTTTTTACTACATGTGTGACAGAGACAATAAAAGTAACAATTATATGTACCAAGAATAGAAGGTGGTTTGCTTTGTTCAGCCAAACTTTAGCACCTATCAGCGATGTACTACAAACATAATGTTCCTAGTTGATGGAAACATGTAATGGGAGATTACACTGAGCAGTGTTTCTGAGCATTACATGCATAATGTTACCAGTCTATGGAAGCATGTTGTGGGAAAGTACAGCGAACAGGCTTTCGGAGTACTACGTATGGAATGTTTTCATTCGGTGGAAACATCCCATGCAAGAATGGAGTGAGCAGTGTTACTAAATACTACATACATGTTCTCAGGCTACGGAAACATGTCATGGTAGAATACAGTAAGCATTGCTTCTGAGCATTTTATACATAATATTCCAGGGTAATGGAGACATGTCATGGGAGAGTCCAGCGAGCAGTGTTTCTGGGTACCGCATACATAATCTTTCCATTCTTTGGAACCATCCCATGGGAGAATACAGTGAGCAGTGTTTCCGAGTATTACATACATACACAATGTTCTCTGTCTATGGAAACATACAATGGAACAACACAGAGCACA
The DNA here is from genome assembly GCF_964261635.1 of Lissotriton helveticus. Classification (NCBI taxonomy): domain Eukaryota; kingdom Metazoa; phylum Chordata; class Amphibia; order Caudata; family Salamandridae; genus Lissotriton; species Lissotriton helveticus. Next base: position 1,787,788,103 of record NC_136063.1, on the reverse strand, counting down.
GGCATTCCTAGCACTACTTATGTAGTATGTTCACATTAGAAAAACATGACCTGGAAGGATACAATGAGCAATGTTAAAGGAACATCAAATACGGAATGCTTTTAACCCATGGGAGTATGCCATGGGTGAATAGTGTCTGCAACATTTCCAAGTACCACTTACATAATGTTGTCTGTAAGCAGAAGTATGTTATGGAAGAATTCATGAGCGATGTTGCCCAGTGGCAAAATGTTTTCAGCGCTTGGAAGCATGCGATGGGAGAATACTACTAGCAACACTGCCCAGTACCATGTAGATAACGTTTTAGCCTACGAAATGTGCCGTGGAATAATGCTGTGCGCAGTGAACATTCCATTATCATATATGTCATGTTTTGAGCCTATCCAGGCATTCGACTGGTGTATCCCAAAGCACTATGTGTCAGAACCACTTAGAATTATTGTCAGACATTGGAAATACACCACAGTGGCATACTGCGAGCAGTGTGGCACAGTACCACATATAATATGTATTCGGCCGATGGCAGAATGCCATGAAAGAATACCATGAGCAGCTTATCACAGTACCACATATGCACTGTTTTTAGCCTAATCAGTGCATTTTACGTTGCATAACTTGTGCTTTTATCCTGCAGGTACTAGCTACAGTTCCCTATTTACATTAGACATTATGTAGGTGACCATGCCATCCTTCCTTTAACCCAATCCCATAATTCTGGCATAAAGCAAATATAATTTCCCTCATGTATTAATGCATTTCACCAGGTTATAAAAGGGTTTGTGTGAGGTCACTGAGACAAGAACCTGTTATGTTTGTCTTCAGCCCCAATAGGTCATTTTTCTTTGTACTATTGTCCTCTGTCACAACCATTACAAAAGAAGTGTGGAGTGCCTCAAATTTTGAGCTGGTTTAAGTGACACATAGATTGTTTCATACAATTCAGCGCAGTGCATTTTGCTCCTTGAGGCTATGTAAGTGCATTTCCTTTGCATGCAGTTTCTGATTCACTATTTCACTAAAGCAACCTGCATGTGCAGGGTAGGATAATGCTGACAACTACCGTTCCACACTGCCTTTCCTAACATCCATGATGGCTAGTCGCTGTTCATTTGCTCCAGTGAGCAACACTGACAAAGGTACAAATGTCTGCTAATATCAGCATCAACCTTGGCTCTCCACCATATTGATCATTGTAGAATTGTTGGTCCTAGCGGAGACCTCTGGTTTTTATCTTCCCAAATGGAGTTTTACTCACAGAAATTATCTAAGAAAATGTGTTTATAAGCTGCAACCTTCCGGACTTTTTTAGTATTTAAATCTGGGCCTATGGACAGCTAAGGTAAGGACCTCAAGGTAGGGTGCTCGAGGCATTTGCACACACATGTACACGTGTAGAATGAGCAACACAGATTGTTGTCTGGCTTGCCTTCAAGGAAGCCGCAGCTAGACCCATGAGTAGAGAGAAACTGAGAAAGATCACCAAGATGACCGATCCCTGGACACTGGAACCACAATCAATGGTTTGGATTTTAAAACTTGCGTCCCCAAGGCCCCCTCGGATACTGCTAAGGTCCAGCACCTGACTTGCTTGCGCATTAGCTGGACTCCAAAACTCAAAGCAGTCCTGACTGGATCGTTTGTGTCTACAAGCCTTTAACTCTGATTGTCACCAATGGTCAGAGCATGTCTACCCCCCCCTCCCACCTTAGATAGCTGGAACTGTCCTTCATGGAAATGTAACCACAAAATCACTGTCATTAACACCTTTGTATCACTAGACATTCAATTTTAAATAAACTATGCTAATCACACTCTAAAGTGGAAGGCAAAGAACCTTTCCATGTGAATACCAAGGGCGAGGCTAGACGAGCCCGCCTTTAGGGGCCGGCCCCCCGGCCCACGCACGCCATTGGTTGAGGGTAGCCGGCCGGTCACCCTATGGGAGGTCGGCCGGAGTAAGTCCTTCCAGGTCAGGCGGTGACGCACTTCCGGCGTAGGCGGGGTCAGAGGCCGTGACCTATTTAGGGCACGGGGTCATTCAAGTCGGCCTCTTTCCTCGCCTGCGTCGTGACCTGCTCGCACCTGCCGGACCTCATCCCCGGGCTCGTTGGCCCATTTTTATTTAACTTTAACTTAACTGAGTAGCTCCGGCCCCTTGTGGTAGCAGCCCTTGCCCCATAGTCGGAGTCCGTCCCCCCCGTTCATCGCGCCAGGAGGACGTGTGGCCAGCGGTTCCCCAGGAGTGCGAGCAGGGCGGAGCAGAGCTGTGGTCGGAGCGGCGGTCAGTGGCAGCAACCAGCGCGGCAGGTAAGGTGTTGGGGCTCCCGGAGCTGTGGGCTTGGTGGGTCTCGGGGATCGCCCTCCTCCTTGGTGGGCAGGCTTTGTGGGCGTCTCTGGGGCCCGTGCAGGTTACAGCATTTTGCACAGTCAGGGAACGAGCTCTGACGCCCCTTGCCTGCCGCCTGGTGTGTGCCGCGAGGGCGGGAGAGGGCTTTGGGTCGCAGGGTTCAGCGAGGAGCCGGTGAGGGCGCGATAGGTCCCATAGGTGCGCGCGCAGCCAGCATGCCGCCCAAGAGCCTCAGACAGAAGCGCAAGGGAAAGGATCCCGAGATCGCGCAGCTCCTGAAAGTTCTACTTTCCAAGCTTGATTGCAGCGAGGATAGCAGCGAAGGGGAGGGTGAGGAGCAGCCCACAGAACCCGAGACGGAGCCCGAGTTAGTTGTGGAGCGTCCCCGGAGGCCAGGTGTTCCCCCAAGGGCAGCCTTCCCGCCATTAGTTAAAAAACCCAGGGTGCAGAAGCAGGGCGGGCGGAGCAAGAGTAAAAAGGCGTTATGCCGGGACAAGGCCCCCCCTAATGTGGTTCCCTTGGATCCCGAGGTCCTGATCATTCCCCCGCCTAGACAGCCGGTAGTACAGCCAGTGGTACCACCCAGCAGGCCGCATGATGCACCGACAGTGCCACCCCCTGTAGGTCCTTCTGATGAGGGAACAGGGGCGATATTAGCAGAAATCCGGGGGGCATTGTCTGCCCTCACACCAGTACCGGCCACTGGGGGAGGGGTGAGCCCGCAGAGCGTACCAGCACCAGTAGCCCCCCAACCAGGGGGGGGGGCAGCTTCAGGCCCGCTGGCCGAGATATTGAGCGCCCTGAGAGCGCTAACGCCGGGTCACGTGGTTCGGGGGGTAGGGGGTGCTGCGGCGACGCCGACGGTTATAGTCCCCGCCCCCATCCCGGTGACGGCTACCGCGATTGCGGCCGTCGCGCCGTAGGCTCCGAGTACTACGGAGGATCCCACCCTCAGCGAGATTAGGGCACAACTGGCATTGCTGGTAAAAGCGCAGGGAGCCGGCGTTCCGGTAATACAACAAGCATCCCCATCAGTCCCGAGTGTTCCCGCGTCTGCAGGAGGTAAGCCAGAGGGCAGGAGCAGTGACCCTGCTGGAGGGGCTAAGACTGAAGGAGGGCAGGGTTATGTTCTGTCTAAACCTGGTCGCTTAGCGACGCATGTGTCCCTTGAAGTTAAAGAGAAGATTTGGAAAGGGGAATTTGTGGAAATGTTTTCTCTCATTCGGCCCAAACGATGGGAAGTGGAGGGCAAGGAAAAGGATGGGAAGGAGAGCTCCTCCAAGGATAGGAAACCGAGAGTGGAAGAGTCCATTACGAATTGGCTTTTTGGTTTTCAGGTGTTCATGACGGTGGTGATTGAAAAGAAACCGGAATTAGCAGCGTCCTTAGTATATTATATGCATAGGATTTTGAAGGCACATGTGACTCATGGGGGTTCTGCCTGGTTGGACTATGATAGAGATTTTAGATGGGAAAAGGTGCAGGACCCGGACATGGGTTGGGACCAAGTGGAGGTCAATGTTTGGCTGGAGAGCGTGAATGGCAAATCTGGAGGGTTTCAAGCTAATAGGCAGTTCTTTCGGTCATCTCAAGGGGGGTACGGGGAGAAGAGAGGGACTTGCTGGGCCTTTAACAGAAAGGTGTGTACCTGGCCCACAGATAAGTGCAAGTTCAGACACGCGTGCTCCTTCTGCGGCCACCCTTCTCATCCCGAGTCCAAATGTATTAAGAAATCCAAAGAGAAAGGGGGAGGGGGCAAGGATTTTAAGCCGTCCCAGTCTTAAGTTGCCTACTCCCGTGGACATTGGGAAACTGATTTATTGGCTGAATCAGTATCCTGACCGGTCAGCAGCCGAATTATTGTATTTGGGTTTTTCAGAAGGTTTTCGCATTCCAGCGCAGGACGTCCCGCCTGTAGAATATTGCAATAATTTGCTTTCTGCACGGGCGCAGCCAGCGGTAGTTAGGTTGAAGGTGGACAAAGAGCGAGCATTGGGGCGGGTAGCAGGCCCTTTCTTGACCCCCCCCCTTCCTGGTTATGTGTGCTCACCTTTGGGAGTCGTGCCCAAGAAAGACCCGGGCCAGTTTAGGATGATTCACAACTTGTCAGCGCCTAGAGGGTCTTCAGTGAATGATGCCATTGACCCTGCTCTTTGTTCAGTGACTTATTCCTCATTTGATGCCGCCCTGAAGAGGTTGAGGGACTTGGGCCCTGGGGCCATCATGGCCAAAACAGACATAGAGTCAGCCTTCCGCCTGTTGCCTGTGCACCCAGAAGATTATCACCTGTTAGGTTTTCAGTTGGATAACCAGTTTTACTATGACCGGTGTATGCCTATGGGGTGTGCTGTGTCATGCAGATATTTTGAAACATTCAGCTCCATGCTACAATGGTTGTTTTCCCATAGAACTGGTTGCAAGGATGTAGTCCACTACTTAGACGACTTTATGGTGATGGGGCCGTCGGCCTCGGCTGCATGCGAACGGGCTCTAGAGCAATTGGTGGCCATGTTTCAAGAATTTAAGATACCCCTGGCTCCGGGCAAGACTGTGGGCCCGGCGACATGTATGTCCTTTCTAGGCATAGAAATCGACACTGTGGTTGGTGAGTGCAGGTTACCTCCAGATAAAGTACAGGCCTTCTCCCAGGCCATTGACGCGGCGTTGGCCACCCCGAAGGTGACTTTACACCAGTTGCAGGTTTTGGTAGGTCAGCTGAACTTCGCCCTGAGGATCATCCCCATGGGGCGCCCTTTCTCGAGATCAATTGCCAGGGCTATGGTCGGCCTGGCACAGAAGCATCACAGGGTGCGCCTCCAGGCTGACGTGAAGAATGATTTGAAAGTGTGGCGGGAATTTTTGTCGAGCTTTAACGGCTCTGTTATGTGGCCAGCGCCTACGGTGTCCAGCAGGGAGCTGGGGTTGTTCACAGATGCAGCTGGTATCATTGGGTTTGGGGCGGTCCTGGGTCCTCAGTGGTGCGGTGCGGAATGGCCAAGGGAATGGCACGAGAGGGGTTTGACGAGGAACATTGCATTCCTAGAGTTGTTTCCAATCCTGGTAGCAGTGACCATTTGGGCGGAGCACTTCAGAGATAGATCTGTGATCTTTTGGTCGGACAACATGTCGGTGGTCGAAGCCATCAACAGGCAGGGGGCTACGTGTAGGCATGTGTTGAGATTGCTGAAGCACCTGGTGTTGGAATGTTTAAAGTTGAATTTACTGTTCAGGGCAGCACACATTCCGGGCGTGGATAATCACGCGGCTGATGCTTTATCTCGTTCCAAGTTACAGGAGTTCCGGAGGTACCACCCGGAGGCAGAGGACGAGATGACAGTGTTTCCACCATCACTGTGGAGGATTGGAGCCCCGCCCTAGCGGGGCTGGTAGGTGCCTCATTGAGTGACCGCACTCGGGCTGGGTATCAGCAGGGTTTTTTGACTTACAGGTTGTTGGTGCAGGAGTCGGGCATCACGAACTGGTTTTCAAATCAAGCCATGTATTACTTCCTACAGAGAATCAGGGACCAGGGCAGATCTCTCTCTTATGCTAGGGCTCATGTTTCAGCAGTAGGATTCTTTTCTAGACTAGCGGGTGCCCATGACCCCGGGGCCTCATTTGTGGTCAAGAAAGCCTTAGCGGGATGGGCCAGGCTAGAGGGTCCCAAGCGGGATTGCAGACGCCCTTTAGATGTTAGGACTTTGAGGGACATCCTGGAAGCCTTACCTAGACTTTGCATCTCGTCTTTTGAGGGCAAGTTATTTGCAGCAGTGTTCTCCCTGGCATTTTACGGGGCCTTCCGCCTGGGGGAAATTGTGGGGTCTTCTCGTAGTAACCAGGGTGGTGGGATCCAGTTTAAAGATACTAGGATAGAGTCTGGGGGACTGGTGGTGATCCTTACGAAATCCAAGACCGACCAGTCGGGTAAGGGGGCGTTGATTCAGCTGTGTCCCGCCCCGGGGGCACCGGTATGCCCGGTCACCTGCATGCAGGAGTACCTAGCCATCCGCCCCAGTGGGGGGGGGGGCGGCCCTGTTCATCCATGAAAATGGCGAGTGCGTGTCACAATACCAATTCAAAGCTGTGTTTCAGAGAGCCCTGATAGATCTGGGGTTGGAGGGCACAGGTTATTCTTCTCATTCCTTCAGGATAGGAGCAGCAACGTTAGCAGCAGGAGCAGGACTGTCATCCACGACAGTGAAAAAAGTGGGCCGCTGGTCGTCTGATTGTTTTAGGCGTTATATACGCCCTGAGTTGCTTTGACAAAATGTCTGTGCTCTGAATTTGCTTAACATTTCTATTTCCTCTCTGATTATTAGTATGCCAAGAATGGTGGTGTGGGTGTTGGGTCACTCCTTCGTGCGGCGGGCAGCTGGGCGGTTGCAACAGCAGCGAGTGCGGAAACCACCGAGTTTGGAAGGGGCTGAGTTCTTGTGGCACGGTGTGGGAGGAATGCGCATCCGGCACCTGCGGCGGCTCGTGGAAGAGATTAAAGATTGCGAGGGACAGAAGTCTCCGGACCTGATCATCATCCACCTGGGCGGCAACGACATGGTAGACCGGGGACGCTTGGCGGTCAAGGAGGCGCTCCTCACTGAATTTGCCTGGCTGGGGCGCACCTTTCCACAGGCCAGGATTGCATGGTCCTGTATGATCCCACGGAAATGCTGGGGCGATGGCATCAGGGCTAGGGTTTTGAACGTGTCGGTGAGACGTCTGAATGGTGAGTTGGCAAAGTTGTGCTCAGGGACGGGCCGCTTGCTACACTTACCACACAAACTGATTTCTGGACCAGCTATGTTTCACCATGATGGAGTTCATTTGTCTGACATTGGCATGGATGCCTGGATTAATGGAATTTGGTCTTTTGTTCTACACCTGTTGGAAGGGGGGAAGGGCGACGGACCTATGGCCCCTAGTCGCCCTTGTGGCGGAAAAGACACATTGGACCACTGAGATAGATGGACAAAAGAGACGGGAGTCCTCCTTGAGCACTCCCTAGGCCAGCACTGAGGGGAGAGAAGGTAAGCTCTCCACAGGGGGATGGGGACCACCGGTTGGGGAGGCTAGGGCGACAGGTACGAGCCTCCTGGGATCCTGGGCAACCTGGTGGACGAGTGGTGGTGCCCTGGAATGGCGGACAAGGTCTCGAGGGCTGGGGCCCATCACTCTGGGGCGCAGGTGGGTTGCACCTCGCGCGGGCATCGCTACCTGGGGAGAGCCGAGCCAGAGGGCCCCTTGGTGCTGGGGGAAAAGAAGAGAGGATAATGATATTCTGATTTTCAAGATGAGTTATGCTAATTTGAAGTTAAAGATTCTTGTGCAGAATATGAAGTTAATAACGTTTGATAACTATGCAATGTCATGTTTATATGTGTTGATATTAAACATGGCCTTTTTTACACCCACCTTATCTCAAATGTTAATTTCTGGTGGGTTGTGGGCGGGCGTGGAGCATGCTGGGGGATCCGGGCCCTATACCAAGGGCGAGGCTAGACGTGCCCGCCTTTAGGGGCCGGCCCCCCGGCCCACGCACGCCATTGGTTGAGGGTAGCCGGCCGGTCACCCTATGGGAGGTCGGCCGGAGTAAGTCCTTCCAGGTCAGGCGGTGACGCACTTCCGGCATAGGCGGGGTCAGAGGCCGTGACCTATTTAGGGCACGGGGTCATTCAAGTCGGCCTCTTTCCTCGCCTGCGTCGTGACCTGCTCGCACCTGCCGGACCTCATCCCCGGGCTCGTTGGCCCATTTTTATTTAACTCCCACCCACCCGTCCCTTTAGTTAGGTAGTTTGGAGGGAGGAGTTGCGGAAAAGACACATTGGACCACTGAGATAGATGGACAAAAGAGACGGGAGTCCTCCTTGAGCACTCCCTAGGCCAGCACTGAGGGGAGAGAAGGTAAGCTCTCCACAGGGGGATGGAGACCACCGGTTGGGTAGGCTAGGGCGACAGGTACGAGCCTCCTGGGATCCTGGGCAACCTGGTGGACGAGTGGTGGTGCCCTGGAATGGCGGACAAGGTCTCGAGGGCTGGGGCCCATCACTCTGGGGCGCAGGTGGGTTGCACCTCGCGCGGGCATCGCTACCTGGGGAGAGCCGAGCCAGAGGGCCCCTTGGTGCTGGGGGAAAAGAAGAGAGGATAATGATATTCTGATTTTCAAGATGAGTTATGCTAATTAGAAGTTAAAGATTCTTGTGCAGAATATGAAGTTAATAACGTTTGATAACTATGCAATGTCATGTTTATATGTGTTGATATTAAACATGGCCTTTTTTACACCCACCTTATCTCAAATGTTAATTTCTGGTGGGTTGTGGGCGGGCGTGGAGCATGCTGGGGGATCCGGGCACTATAACTTATCACCATAAATGAAAAGGGCTTGATTTGCCGGAAGTAGGAAATGTACGCACTCCCCAAAAAAGTTGATAGTACCTCCGAAGCTGTGTGAGTGATGTCAAGGATTCACAAAACTTTAAATCCACCCCTGAAACATTTAATTTTACTGTGTGGGAATTGCGTTACCTTCCAGTACATTATATAGTGTGCTAGTTAACATATTCCTAAAGATGCCATTCAAAATGTAATCAGTGCTCTCACATCTTCACGGAAAGTGGGTGCAGCATGGCAGTGTTGTGGGAAACTAGAGAGGATGCTTTAAATAGAAACACGGGTAACTCTCAAGCAGGTTGGGCTGGAGAGCACAGCAAAATAGATTTACTTCTCCGTGTCCCTTTAAATATTACAAATGTTCCCAGTGCTCTGAAACGCTCCGAACAGAACTAATAGCATCGCTTTAACCTACCTGAATAGTATGATGCCTGAACCTGTGGACGTCAGTTTATTGTTATTTGTGGGAACTCGTAGTGAGTGGCTTTTTTCATAAAATGTTTAGTCTACATAACAGATACGATTAGAACATCACAATGAAGCCCAGTATATAATATAACATCAAACATATACATCCCTAAGTATATGTTCTATTTCAAAACTTAAGAATACAATGTAAAATACGGAAACTGTAAAATGTAGCCAAGACTTAAAAAATGTCAGGTATTTCAGCAATAGAACAAGAGTAACACATAAGGGAAGGACCACAAATTATACTGCAGTTATTAACAATATTGTCCAACACAGTTCCGTTTGCTGCTCATCAGATGTTATAGGGAGTAAAGGATGGCCGCACTGTTCAAATGCCACATGTCCCTTAGTGAGTCACATTACTCAATTCATATTTTGCCATCTGGCTCAGAAGCCAGGGCGTCATTTAATCTAATCTGTGTCCCCTGTAACATGATTTCCTGTTATCGAATCATTGTGCCAAATGTTACGTGATGTCATTTCTGGTGACATCTTAATTACAAAAATAATTTGGAAACCTGAAAAATATTACTTCTTTTTGGTATCATGAAAGTAACATGTTTACATCTGCTCCTAACGTTTGCCATACATGATCGAGAAAAAAAAAAAAAGAAAAAAAAATGACCGGTTCTCAGAATTCCATAACCAGAAAAACACTGTTTGAGAAATGTATTTTGGCGCTACAGCTGTTTACTCACGTCCCAGTAGTTTGATAAATCCGAGATGAGTGGTCACCGACTCCTCTTACAGCCGAGGAGCAGTGGCATGTTTAAGTGATGAGGCATTGATGCTGTGACTGAAAGGGAAGCGACGGAGTCCTGTCCACTTTGAATCACACCTCCTCCTCACGGGAGAGCCGCTGCTTGACAGTCCTTCAGAGTCCTTCAACTTTAGATCCCCTCTCAAGCACAACTTCAGAGCAGCACTTTTCAAGAGCGGCGCTTCCTGCATTGGTAATCTGACATCAATTCCCCACGGCACGGGCCCGCATAAATTAGGGATGCGACAACTTGACAAAATCTGGAAGCTCAGCTTATTCCCCATTACTTGTCAGGGCTGCTGGTGCACATATATGAAAAATAATGCACGGCTAACTCGCATGGATATTCATTATTCACCCGCATTTTTTCATTTCATTGAAAGTAGAGCAGGCATTCGACTAAATGCATGACAACATTTGAAAAAAGAGCAATAAAACTATGATTATGTATCAAACCATGGTATGATGGAATAAAGCGGCTGGACTTACAACAAGATCATCCTTTAGGAGCAACTGGAATGACTAAATAGAGGGAGCAAACTGGTAAAAAGGGCGAAGATCGCACCTATGTTTGTGTCTTTGGGTCTTTGCAATGAGAAGGATCAGAAACAAAACTGAGCACAGAGCAGGCGATGAGCACCCAGAACTAACTGGGAACCAGAACGACAGGAGAGATTGTCAACACAGAGTTTAACAGCAGAACACAGATAGAGTGGAGCCAATCATAGGAACAGTAAAATATGGAACGAAATATCAAAGAATGGCAGTGAGGTAGGGCAGTGATCTTTTTCTCTATATTTTCCCTCCTGTAATACTGATAGCACTGGTGCCCATGAAGCACCAGTATTATATTCAGAGGGAGTTCTCTCATTTGCATGGGGGCGTCATGCAAGTGAGGCAATCCCTTTGCCCCTGCACCCGCACCGTATTACAGATGTGGGCGCAGAGGCAAAGAAGCTCTCAGGAGGTGCACTAACAGTGTGCCCCCAATGGCAGCCCTCTGCAAGGGGGTGGGGAGAGGTTCCCATGGACCCCGCCCCAGACAGCCCCTTGCGGGTGGGTGCAGTCACTCACCGCACCCGCCTGCAGGGGGATCTCTCCTCTTCAAAGTGCTGGCTGGCTGCCGCCTACACTGTGAAAACATGTAAGGGCTCCAAAGCAGCCGCTCTGTTCTTTACATCAATTTGCTGCCCTGGAGGCAGAGCGAGTTTGTGGCTGCCCTGGAGGCAGCGCGAGTTTGCGGCTGCCCTGGGGGCAGCACATTCATCATAATACGGCGCATTTTCCTTCAATGAGCCGGGCGCACCTTTTAAAAAGTGAGCCCAGCACATTGAAGGAAAATGCAACACATGTATAATACTGCCCCTGAAGTTTTATTGCAGCACAGAAACCTACCCTGTGACATTGCCCCTACAGTACAGTGAGAGTACATCCGGTCCAATCATTATATTAAGAATCAAAATCATAACTGGGTGTGTCTAGGACACGGCCTGTGACATTCAAATACCAAGAGTAAACTGTGGATTCTGGCTGGAAAAGAGGACCTAGAGAACAGATAGTGATACATTCAGCATGGAACCACAGGAATCAATTACACAGATCCTTGAAAGCAAACAGCGAAAATACACAACCAACGCATCTAGTTTTAAATGTCCTCTCTCAGGGAAGCATCCTAAATGATCTCTTTTCGGAAGACGAAAATGAGCTATTTTAATCGACGTGACGAGTGCTTTACTCGAAGCTGAAATATCACCAGTCTACTGTGAATGCTTAATCCTCCCAGGGAATTTAAATGGCATCATCAATATTAGTCCCATCATAACTGATTGATATTTAAGAAGCTTCTGCTAAAAGGAAAGTGCAATTCATAATGAATTGTGGAGCAGACTTAATAATATTGACAAGACAATTACGCAACAAGCAAATATGGGCACTTTCTGCCGCTGTACCCCGTGTACCAAACCGCTGCTAAAATAAGTGCTTGTCGAGCTGAGAGAATTGAACTGTTTTCAAACGGAAATGTATCAAAAGTATTCAATGATCCACAAATGGCAGAAACATTTTTATTGACTCGAGTCATACTGTGCCCAAAGCTTTATCACCAGCGAACATCTAAGGCATTAAAAAGTGAATTAAACACCACGTGTTCTCTATGAGAGAAGGTGTGTGTGATTTCTCCACTACAATAGCCTTCATGCATATTCAAGAAGTCCATTAATCAAGACCATTAATAACTCATGCATTAGTCTGAACAAATGAAACTGAGCCGAGACGACGGTGTCCTCATCAGAAGCCCCCGCATTAACTGATACAACTCTAGGCAGGGACATATTTTCTCTAGGGAATGCATCAATGTATAAAAGTGGTTTTAAATATATTGAGATTTTTACTTTATTAATCAATCAGATGGTATTTTTATAGCGCAGCTTATCATCCAAGGAGGGGGGATCCGGGTGCTAAGGTCCTGATAGCCTTAGTCTAAGAGCCACGTCTTGAGCCCCTTCCTGAAGTCTGTGAGTGAAGGTGAGATTTGAAGGTGGAGGGGAGGTAATTCCAGGACTTAGCTGTGAGGTAGGAGAAGGAACGACCTCCACTGCAGCTCTGATGGATGAGGGAGACATGTGCGAGGGGGAGGGAGGGATGCAGAGCAGAGTTGTCTGGAAGGTTGGTGGAAGGTCAGGCGGGGGTTGAAGTAGGTGGGGTCTGATGTTGTGGAGGGCTTAGTTGGCATGGGTTAGTAGCTTGACATGGCATTTCGTCTGGATGGGGAGCGAGTGGAGACTGCTGAGGTGTGGGTGATGCTGGTCCATTTCGGAAGGTTGAGGATGAGTCTGGCAGCATTGTTCTGTATCGTCTGGAGTCCTTTGAGGAGTTGGGTGGTGGTTTCGGCATGGAGTGTGTTTCTGTAGTGGAGTCGGCTGGTGACAAGTGCTTGAGCGACAGTTTTCCTGGTGTTGATGGGGATCCATCTGAAGATCTTTCAGAGCATGCGGAAGGTGTGGAAGCAGGAGGAAGATAATGTGTTGACCTGTCACTTCATGGCGAGTTAGCTGTCCAAAATAATGCAGAAGTTGCAAGTGTGGTATGCGGAGGGGTAGGCATAGTCCAAGTTGGGTGGGCCACCATGTGCTGTCCCAGGGTGAGGTGTCCTTCCCTAAAAGAAGCACTTTCATCTGGTCTGTGTTCAGTTTCAGGCAGTTGAACCTCATCCAGATGGTGGCCATGGCATCCCAGAAGGTGGATCTGGTGGTGGCAGGGATTTCAATGAGGGAGAGGATGAGCTGGGTGTCATCAGCATATAAGATTATGTTGAGTCCATGGGTTCAGACGTTGTTGGCCAGCAGAGTTACGCAGATGTTGAAGAGGGAGAGGCTGAGGGAGGAGCCTTCGGGGACGCATCTGATGATGCTCTTGGGTTCAGAGGAGAAGAGCGGTAGGTGGATTCCTGGTGTGCATCCTGTGAGGAAAGAGGTGATCTACTTGAAGACGTTACACCAGATGCCGATGTGGTGAAGTCTGGTGATGAGAGTGTGGAGGAATACAGTGTCAGAGGCCGCTGAGAGGTTGAGGAGGATCAGGGCTGCTGTCTCACCTCAGTCGAAGAGGGAATTGATGTTGTTTGTTGCAGCCATCAGGGTGGTCTTGGTGCTGTGGTTGGTGCGAAAGCCGGATTGGGCAGTGTTGAGTAGTTTGTTTTCTTCCAGGATTTTAGTGAGCTGCGATTGATACCATTCTCCAGGACCCTAGCAGGGAAGGGGAGCAGAAAGATGGGACAGTAACTCATGAGTTCACTGGGGCTGGTGGATGGTTTCTTCAGGATCAGTGTCACCTCTGCATGCTTAAATGCATCAGGAACAGTGGCCGTTCAAGGTTGAAGATGTGGTAGGGACAGGGGTCCATCAGCGATCTGGAGAGAATCGAGATCATGATGGCTGTGGTGGCCAGCATGGTAAGAAATTTTCAATCGTTGAGCAGGTGGCTGTGGGTTGCATCAGTGGGTGTCAGGAGGTGACTGAGGTCTGTTGGTTGTGGATCGAAGTTGCTGTAGATATTTGATATCTTGTTGTGGAAGTAGTCCACCAGGGTGTCGCATAGGGCCTGGAAAGGGTGGATCGTATTCTCTAAGGCAAATGGGCCGGAGAACTGCCTGACAATGCTGAAGAGCTCCTTTGTGTGATTGGCGCTTGCCTCAATGCGGTTGGTTAGGGCGTTCTTCTAGGCCTCCCTGAAGCAGTGGTGGTATTGGCGGAGGGCTGACTTTAAGGTGATGAGATCTGTGGAGTGCCTGCCAAGCGCCATTGTCTCACCAGTTGCTTGCATTCATGCTTGAGGAGCCAGAGTTCAGGTTTGAGCCAGCTGGCATGCTTCCTGGATCTGCTGGTGGTGGGTGTTTTCATGGGGACTATTGTATCGGTGCAGTTGGAGTTCCAGTCGAATTTTTGGACGCCAGCTCGAGGTTGCTGTTGGTGTCAGGCCTGGTGGTATTGAGGGCAGTAGTCCATTGGGTCTCTGTGAATCTGTTCCATCTGTTCCATCTGCGATGTGAAGGGATGGGGGTTTGGTAGAGGATCCTGGTGGATCTGCGATGGTGAGGTCAATGATGCTGTGGTCAGTCCAGGTCAGTTCAGTCACATGGGTGAACTTGATTCAGTTGCTTGCTGTGAAGATGGGATCCGGTGTGTGTCCTGCATTGTGTGTGGGGCTGGTGACCAGCTGTGTGAGAAAGATGTTGCTCATGCTATCCAGGAGGTGGGCAGGGTTGGTGTCATTGAGGTAGGAGTTGAAGAGTTGAAGTAGCTGAGGAAGATGTAGTGCTTGGAGTTGATTGACAGGAGAGAGATGAATTCCGAGATGGTGTTGCAGAAGCCAGGGCGGGGGTCCAGGGGTCTGTAGGAGAGGGTTCCTCTGATGGTTGTCTTTGCATCGTTTCAGATTTGGAAGTTGAGGAGTTCCATGACTGATGAGATGTCGTCTTTGGTGGTGGTGCACTGGATGGTGTCCTTGTGGATGATGACAATACCTCTTCCGTGCTAGTTGGTGCGGTCTCTGTGTATCACCTTGTAGTCGTGGGGTGTTGCAGTTGTGATATCAGGGGTCGATGACGGGGTGAGCCAAGTTTCTGTGATAAATATCACGTCAGTGGTGATGGTGTCCCAGGTTTCTGTGGCGTGTTTGCAGAGGGATTGGACATTGAGCAGCATGTACTGGAGCTGTTCATCGGTGTCGGAGGACAGCTGTGTGGGAAAGGTGAGGGTTTTGGTGTTGCAGGTGAAACAGTATCAGTGGCAGGCGAAAGTTCATTCTGTAGGGCATGGAAAGGAGATGTAGAAGTTGTTGTTGTAGCTTCCGGGGGCAAGGAGCTTGGTTGTGGTGTAACGGTGGATGGGAGGAGGGCCAGGGTTCCTGGTGCTGGGCGTGGTCCATGCGCTGATGGGCAGAGATGGGCTTGCCTTTTGCGCACAGGCGGCGCTACCATGCTTCTACCTCCATTAAGTAGGTACTGGGTGAGGGAGGGGCGCTTAGAGGTGGGGTGGCATCAATAGTGAGAAGGAGCAGCACAAAGGGGTTGGTAATACAGGAAAAAACTCTGATTAGCATTATGGAAGTGAAATAAAATGCGTAATGTAAAGTAAATTGACACACAGAACGGACAAAGCACCCACTTTACAGTAAAAAAAGTTAAAATAGGCAACCTTGCACACGACAAACATGACAGTCAGATACAAGGAGGCAGGGGAGACCTGAAGTCATCAGAAGGAGCTGGTGCAGGACCTGTTCCTGCACATAATGAAAGCTTTAATAAATAAAAGAGATCACATGCTCGATTACCAAAATGCTTGGTACACCAAAGATAACTTCCATAGCCCGAAAAAGGAAACAGTGGAATTAATCCCAGATCCTGATTAACTGAAGAAAGATCTGCTGATGTTTTAGCCATCAGGTGGAACATACTACCACAGAAAATGCACAAGTATAGCATACTTTGAAGATAATAAAGAGAGGGAGACACCAAGGAGTAGTCTTTGAGAAGGTAAGGAAAACTCAGTTAGAACTTTGCGGCTATTCACGTAGTGTTCAAATGCATTATCAGACCGCATTTAGATATGCACATTTATTTAGAAAGATTGGGTTAATGGTGTAAACGGGGTACAAGACTGAACTAAACAGCCTTGTATTCCACAAGAAAGTAGGGGAATGTATATCTTTACCTGAAATATGTTAGCCTCGATGAGTGACAAAGAAAAAAAGTGTCAAATGCACTTTGGATTCTAGCATCGCAGTTTGCTCTTCTCATTAAACGTATGGACCTAAAAGCCACAACTTTCTGGGTGCAGTTGATTTTAACAAAATGACTGACTAAATGTGCTCCTATGAAGTGAAACACACAAGATGATGGACGGAATGTTGCACATTGGCAAAACATTCACCCCCAGTCACAGGTCTGGGTTTAATCCATCCTTATTTTGCTCACCATGCCACCCCAGTTCAGACATGGCAATATGCAAATCAGTCTTGATCCTGTTCCTCATGGGAACAGTCCAGCTCGAACTGCCAAGCCATGTCTTCCCTGGACCGGAATCAAGCATCATAGGACCGGTTTCTGGCTTTCAGCCGT
The DNA here is from genome assembly GCF_964261635.1 of Lissotriton helveticus. Taxonomy (NCBI): domain Eukaryota; kingdom Metazoa; phylum Chordata; class Amphibia; order Caudata; family Salamandridae; genus Lissotriton; species Lissotriton helveticus. The sequence continues at coordinate 1,787,771,522 of NC_136063.1, read as the reverse complement.
CATCAGCCAGGATAGCTTGACTCCAGTGGCGTAGTGAGCACGGGACCCATGTCTGGGCATACCTTTCCCACATAGGGTGAACAGCAAAACACCCAAGATGATGGACGGAATGTTGCACATTGGCAAAACATTCACCCCCAGTCACAGATCTGGGTTTAATCCATCATTATTTTGCTCACCATGCCACCACAGTTCAGACATGGCCATATGCAAATCAGTCTTGACCCTGTGCCTCATGGGAACAGTCCAGCCCGAACTGCCAAGCCATGTCTTCCCTGGACCGGAATCAAGCATACTAGGACCGTTCACAGGATGCTTGTTTCCAGGCCAGGGAAGACATGGCTTGGTAGTTTGGGCTGGACTGTTCCCATGAGGCGCAGGGTCAGACTGATTTGCATATGGCCATGTCTGAACTGGGGTGGTGGAGTGAGCTAAAGAATGCTGTTGGATTAAACCCAGATCAGTTGACTGGGGGCGAGTGTTTGATTTGCTCAAATGCTCCGTCCATCATCTCCTTTGGTATCGCTTTGCTCGCCCTAAGTTGGCAGGGTATGCCCAGACGGGGGTCCCTTGCTCACTTTGCCACTGGATTCAAGCAAGCCTGGCTGATGGCGGCTGATTAGCCAGAAACCGGTCCTAGGATGCTTGATTCCAGTCTAGGGAAGACATGGCTTGGCAGTTCGGGCTGGACTGTTCCCATGAGGCACAGGGTCAAGACTGATGTGCATATGGCCATGTCTGACCTGGGGTGGCGTGGTGAGCAAACTAACGATGGATTAAACCCAGATCCGTAACTGGGGGTCAATGTTTCGCCAATGTGCAACATTCCGTCCATCACCTTGTGTGTTTTGATGTACATGCGTGAGCACGCAATGATGTAACATCATGGCACCAGTTCCGAGTCATGGATATGCACACTTTCTTGACTTTAAAACACAAGCGACCTTCCAGTTAAACCCATCAACAGGGAGAAGCATGGCCCTAGATATTGGGATACACTCCCTTTTTAGAAATCGAAGAGGACAGCGTGCATTACCTCTTTTATGAGAAGAATCACCAACACAGGGTGTCATGTACCAGAAAATATTGCATACCTCTAATATGGTAAGCAAATTTCATGTCATATTTTGTTGATAAATATTTGTTTATTTTCCTTAACAAGATTACCAATATAACCTGGATACAAGTGAGTGCTCTGTGTGCTTGATATTAACAGTAAGCATATCAGAACATTGACCCTGCAGACACTGCAGTGAACAGTAGGAATTACATCCTGACTAAAGCCCCTAAACTACAAAGCAGAGTACTTGGCTGAGATATGATGATGATGAATGGATGTTGGGGATACTAGGTCCCCAAAACATCTACCTGATTCGTTTTTAAAAGGGTCTGGGGAGTTCCAATTAAACAAGTATAGAACTTCATGTAGGCAATGATACTCTTCTTTTTCCATACACACAATGTACAGCTCCCTCTGTAGAGGTTGCAATAACCCTGGAAGAGCATCACCAGGTTGCGACCCGATGGTGAAGTAAGCCACATTAGTGGACTAGGGGCACATAATCAGAAGAAAATACTTTTCCTTACACATCCCAAAAGCTTTGGATGTTTTTGCTTGGGCAAACAATATTAGCAGGCCTCATTTCAAAACAAGAGCAGGGTTTGATTACTTCATTCTTAATAAAAACAAAACATCAAAACGTAAGTGTCTTTCTCCTACCTAATCAATCCAAAAAGTAAAGTGGAGCAGCGACGAGTTTTTTTTGGTCACCTTCTTGAGTTAGAACACTTTGATTATTTTTTATTTCTCAAATTACATGCGAGCGTGGAATGAAAGTAGCATGTTGGTTTTGACATGCATCAACCATCGAGATAGATTTCATGTTACAGGAAAAAATGAAAAAAGTCCATTTTGAGCTGTGGGACATAATTTTGACAGCGATTCATCTACTGACATAGTCATATCATCTTTAGGAAATGGAAACACGAGCAATGTCAAAAGTGGCTTATTTTAGAGAGGGATTCCCGGAGTTTCAATTATTTGCACTTAACTTAGATTTTATTATATTCTTGAATGACAGCATTCCACTAGCTACGTTTCCACAAGTAGTTAAGTGAAGCTAATCATGAGTGAAGACACCTGCATTCATATATAAAGAGGTTTACATTGGTGTCTAATTGTCAGCATGTCAAAATTAAATAAGTTTTATGTTGTCAAAAGCCATAAAGGCCATGTAAAATACATGCAAACATAAATACATTAATAAATCTCATCATACAAAAAAACATAATATTAGAATAATATCCCAATGTGATGCAGTCAATGAAAATATTGTGAAGTATCATGTGCATTGGACAAAGACGAGTATCATCTCGTCTCACAATTCTAGTATAAAATCAAATGAAAAAACATAATAAAGTGTCTTGTGCATAAACAGTAAGAAATACCAACATAGCACAATCAAGGAAGCGCAACGAATGGGCAATTCCTATTACGCACACGGTAACACATGATCGTCACTTAACAAGCCAGAATTCCCGTGCCTCTGAACGTGCTGAATATAACTTACAATGTTCAAACAGACACTCACAGATGGAAGCTATTGCAAATAATGAAAATCTATCCTATCATCTCTAATATTAGCATCCTTTCAAAGTGGTATTAAAAGATTTTTCCTGAAGGAACAATAACATTTACAAAACAACATTAGGTACACAGTGGATTGTTTAGACAAATTATCACAAGGACACGGCGCAAGAGTCATAGGATGTCTGACAGGATCAGGAAAAGCCACCAGATAATACAAAGTGCTCAATCTCAACCTAGTTGACAAGACCCGCTGGTAGTTGTTACCTACCTTACGAGGTGAGGTTCATAGTTGGCTCCAGGTGTCAGCATGTCTTTTCACCAAGCATTATGGCATGGTGGATCAAATTCCCTACCATTACACAATAACATAACTTTTATTTCACATGTTGCCTGTGGCAAGAGAGTTTTGGCCTGTTTTTTCCAAAATAAATCACCCGTGTGACTCATACTGATGAGACAGGGTAGGTGTCACAAAACATTATGTATGTAGGCATTATCCAGGGCAATATGTACCATCACCATGACAACTTTCTTCCTATAACGGTGACATTCTCTAATTATAAAAATATGTTTGGAACTACTGTGCTTTGATTCAGTATCTTTGGAATGTGCATTGAAAAGGATGCAACAAATTCAATAGAAGCCAATTAGGGAAGACATAGGGTAATGCAAATACCAGAGACACATTTCATTAACAAGAGAGCATATTTTACTTACATTAAATTGCAATATTTCATCACTGGTGATCGCAATTGGCAACCTTAAAAAAACTCTGGGTCCTTGTACTTTATTCACGTATTTATTTATATAATAAAGACAACTTGTGAGGCCCAATCTTGCTTCACAATCACAAGAGAAACAGATCAATCTTACCTAACAATGTCCTGTAGTATCATGGTGATCTGTCAATATTCAGAAATGGAGAAACAGGAATTTCTCCTTCCTTGCAATCGCCTCCTCAACTGTTCCTAGGTGCCCCCATTCAGAAATCCTTCAGGCTTCTTGTTGAGATGCTGAATCGCTACAGCTTCCTGCCACCCCCACTTCTACCAGGTTGTGCCCACTGACAAAAAAAAATACCTTTTATGCCCTTTGCACACCACTTGTGACACACTCAGTTGTTGCAGAGTGTCGGAGGTAGCCCTTGATTGAAAGCAGCAGACAGTACCTGAAAGTGTTGGGCACTGTGCATTTGGATGAATTCAATCACTAGTTTTTGGAGCTCAGGGGCTTTCATGTATATCTGAAAAATGTTGTCGGATCCCCATCAGTTTTTGCCTTGAAGCGAAGGATGTACCTAGTGAGTAAAGAAAAATCTTTTTTTGCCCAGCTAACTGCTGGAAGGAGCCTAAGATCTTCAGGGAAATTATTATTTTGAACGTGGCTGGTTAAGCCCACCCTTTAAACGTTTTATTTGCAATTGGAACTTGTTTAGTCATGGGAGGTATTCTATTTTCCTTAACTCCTTGTATGTTTGGCTTGGTCCTCATGTGCTTCTGTTGCAACTGGGCCAAATATTCCTTACAGGAACACATTTCCTCACAGAAAAAGTTGCACATTGGGGCTTGTTGCTTTTTCAAAATAACCAGCAATATAATGTTATTTTTTATTGTTCTGAAAGTGCCACACGACTACACGTAACATAGGCTGCTAGAAAGGATCGAAATGCACACGGTTTGCTTGCTTATATTTCTCTATAGTGCAGTGCTGAGTCACCTGTGATGCACTAGCTTTCTTTGATGCAGTTAATGTCTTAAATTAATTAAACTTCGGTTTTAGAGCATCTGTTGAGCTAACTGTGCAACTGATTGTTTAGCGGCCAGTGTTCCTTGTACAAAACCTTTCGAATACAACTAGCATTTGTATACCCTAATTGAAAATGTTATCTTATTTTAGACTTTAAATATTGTCACATTATTAAGTCAGTACAATATAAATTCTGTCGCGAGCCAATAATTACAAACCTAACGCATTTGCCAACTGCACTTCTGGGAAATTGTAGGCAGATGGCTCTCCGGAGATTGAACCACCAACGTGTAAATCACACTTGACAGTAAAGGTCTTCTATACCCTGATGGAATCACAGCACACCAGTGACAACAGTGCTTTTTTAACCTGTAATGAGGTCATTTTCATTTGATTTAATCAAGCAGAGGGCATATCAATGGGATCTTAATGAGAATATCTCCGATCCCATGGAAAAACACTGTAAACAAAATCTTCTGAGTTGTTGGGATTACATTTCACGAAAAATGTGGATGTTAATTAAATTTGAGGAAGAATATTATTCATTCTTACCTGGTTAGAGAATTAATTTAATTCATCCGATGTAGGCTTTAGTAAATAAAATACTAACCTATACCCACAAAACCTGCCCATATTTGTATAAGACATATATCTGATTCCCTGGATGAGATGCAGAATAGTTCGTCTTACTTGATAAATGCCCTTTCAAAATAAATAATGAATATGATGTTGAGGAAAATCAGTTGCCTTGTTTATAATCCCTGGTCCTTGGAGGTTTTTTGTCAGTGGATTGCATCCTTCGACTCTTGTGAACCCCAGTTGCTCAATTAGTCCCTAGTAGCTGGTGGTTTATGAGCTACAAGGGGAAAGAGAAATCCTATCAGAGGTCTCTGAGTGAGAGAACGTTATGTTGTCGCCTGGAAGTCACAAGTTGGATTATCATACTGTGTTCCTACTGGGCACTGGGGGTCTAAACACTGTAATAACCATGTCGGGGAAGTGTTGTTGTACTGGAGTTCGTACTTTGGAAAATCCCAAGAATGGGATTTGCACTTAGCAAACAAGAGTGTGAGTTTCAAACAAGTCAAAACATTCAGCTTCACAAAACTGAACTTGGACAAACGACCTGCCAATCCCAGGAGGTTATCCACTTCTCAGCTTTTACCCTCATCAGTTCAAACTCATAGAATTCTGATCCTCACACAGACTGCTGTTGCATTTCATGTTACTGTATGGTTTGAAGGAGACCCATTTTCTGCTGTTGCATGGATTGAAAAGGGATCCCCTTTTTTACCCCAGTCTTGTTATTAAAAAAAGATAACTTTTTGTGAAGTTGTGTGGGTTGACAGATCTCTATTTTTTGCTGTGGCTTGGGTTCAAAGACACCCCAAAACAGGTTAGGTAGGTTTGAGATGTGCCTGCCAGTGCTGATTCTATTTAGAGTCACTTTCTTTCCCCAGGGGTGATATTCTTGTAGTGTGTGTCTCATGTGATAAATCTTGTTCATGTACTGTACTTTAGCATGGGGGTGGGGGGTGACTTTGGCCTTAAGGGTCGATGTCCCATTAAGTCTGGGAAAACTCTTGCTACTGGTCTACTGGTCTCTGGTTACAGCAAAACCAGTGGTTCCCTTTATCTTGCAGTAACTTCTCGACTGGGTGACCAAACCTCACTCTGACAACTCTCCCAGGTCCAGTAGACTCAAGTGCAACATGTGAGGGTCAGAGATCAGTCCCCAGGCACCACCTCAGCATCCAGTGAAAGTCAGACTGCGAGTCATGACCCTAAAAAGCTGCCCGAGTCTATTGGACCCAGGAGAATTGTCAGAGTGCAGTTTGGTCGCCAGTGCATGAGGATCAAGGGTTGGCCACAGGAAGACTCCTGACAAAGGCTCAGTATCCTTGAGCATCTCTAGCATCCTGTATCTCTAGTATCAGGACCACTCTGTTGACTTATATGGCCGTTCGCCTACAGGACTCAAGTGGCCGGGACACTGCTTAACCCCTTCAGTGCTAATGACAAGGGTAACTCGTCATGGAGTTTCCATTGATTTCAATGGAAATTCAATGGGAATCAAAAAATATGCTTAGCATCCAAGTGGTTAAACCAAAAGGTAAGTGACCCCTTGGACTTGACTGGTCCAGGTGACTGGCTCCTCTTCCGACTTGGCAGCTCCAGGAATGCTCGTGTAGCTGTTTTTTAAGTTGCTAGTTATGGCTAAGCCTAAATCACGAGTCACTGTAGATTACAAAGATTCATTGCATTAGTGAAAAGCAGTGATTTATTTGTTCCTTAAAATTCATATCACTGGAACCCTCCAGTGGATTGAGGTGTCTATTTAAAGATACAAATACAACTTATTTTTTATAGATTGGTGCTGCATTTTTATTGTTTTGTGTTCTTAGCTTATTCAACTGTTTTGGTACTTCTTTATGCTTTACAACTGATCCTTTGATAAAGACTGACTGATTTGAGCCACATCCACCCAGGACTGAGATACAGATTTACAAGCGAACCTGAGTGGACCTAATATGGGTTTGTGTCATTATGACAGGATGAGGTTGCACAACCATACCACATAATAATCCACATTTCCTCACAGTGGTAACAGAGGATGATCAATAGAAGATCATTAATGTTAGATTAGGATGAATTATCAGAGATGGAAAGTTGAGTAAAATTTGAGAGTCCTCAGCAAAGACGTGATAAGGAAATCCAAAGGCAAAACGAAAAGCGGGGATAGTGACTCTTAGATGATAGGCGAGAATAATAAGAGAAGGGCTGAATAGAGAAAGTGTTGGGTGAAATTGCCTATTGATCAGTCTGTAGGGTAGGAAATGAATCAGAAGATTTGACATAATTCCATAGCTTTGTTCTTATCCCCACAATGAGGGAGCTTGACTTAGGAACTTTCAAAGAACTGTAAAAAAAGAAAAAAAGAAGGCAACAGGCCTTTTGCATATGTGCATACTGTCCTAGTTCACTCCCTTTTCACTCTTGTGCTCGACACCGGTGGGCATCCCTGTGGGACTTTCCAGTGTTTAACAGGCATTTTTACATGTTTATCTATATAGCTTGTTGCTTTAGCTAGGGCTTCCATAATGGGTCCTTGGTCAGGTGTTAATACAGTTTTCATCAAAATATAAAGCCTCTCCAGACCCCTTGGAAATTGTGCAGCCCTAAAGACGATATTCAAGGTGGATTGAGTTTTCACAAGTATTTGACATTCTTTAGGGTTCAAAGCCACTGAGTACTCAAGCAGTATCGGAATTGAGGAAGGTGTATTATATTTCTTTGAGTGAATGGGATTAATTTGAAATAATGGGAATGCAAATTGGAAATCTTAGTGGAGTGGCTCTTACCAAACACCCTGCAGCAGCACGTTATGAAGGTTGTTCATTGAGAGACCAGACTAGGTCAGCTGAAAATAAACCCCTGATGATGTTCGTGACGAAGGCTAGGAGTGATACACAACAATATTACAGAGGAAGGACAATTGATTACAGCAAAAATGAAGCAGAAGATATGTTTCCATATCAAAGGGCAATTCAAAATGGCTACCTCAGCGGTAGGTTGTGCTGGATAGGAGGTTTCAATGAATGGTTTACCGAGTGCGGAATTGTGCATATTCTCCATGCGAGGAGGGCTGATAGGAGTAACATTTTGTCCAGCAATGTGTATACAGGAGATGGAAAAGCAGAAAGAGATAACCGTGCAGCCTAGATTTTAGCATAGAAGAATGCCAGATCAATTTTAGCTGAGCATGTAACTGTAGCTGGTGTAATTGGGACAAGACAGACTAAATGAGTGGGGGCATGTTAGTGGAAATACCTTTGCAGAGCGAAAATGAGGAATGGTGAATTAGAGTTTTCAGCTTCAACCACGCTTACTTACCCAGCACCAATGGTAGGAGTTCATACAGGTCAGTGGGGAAAGATGCAACTACACTGGGCTTTTACAAATTGGTAGAGGGTGCGTATTCAATAGGAGGGAAAAATACAAAATGTCAGCAAGCGTCACAAGGGAAAAGTAATATAGGTTTCCTGGAGATGGTCCTCGCAAAAGAAGTAGCTGTTGGACTCTTCAAACAATTTCCTTATATTCTACAGCATTATTCAATTGCTAAAGTTAGGTGATGTGTCCATTCACTAGAAGACATATGCATTGATGACATTTTGGCAAATGGAATTCATCATCTTGCAATGGAAGGCAGACCTGTTGATAAAACTAGCGTTGCTGTGGGTGGAAGTGTTAATGCTTCTGGTGTCATCATGACACATGCACACAGGCACATGTTACAGGTAGGGCTTCACGCCCTTTACTCTTCTCACGCCTTTGTCGGTGTCTCCTGCATCCCATTTTTCCACTTCAGCCCATCTTGCGCTGTCTGGAGGTCATTGGACATCCCCTTTACTCCCTGCATCATCATGGTTTGGCCGGTGACACGCAGTGATGCACTCCCTTGTCATACTGGGCTCCTGGTATTCTGAGGAAGGATGTAACCACAGGTCTCTGGGGAGAAGCACAGTAAGATAGGGGGCATATAACAGGAGAATTGGGCTGAATTGTGACAGACACCTGTAGCCCTGGATGAGTGCTTACCTGGCTACTCTCGTCATCTCGGGTTTCTGTATGTTAGGTTGGACCACCTTTGTTATTTATATGATTTAGAGGCTGCAACAATGTACAACTTAGAAAGCCCTTCCATCCTATAAAAGAAGGATCCTGACCAGATATTCCTCTATAATCCACACCTCTTATCACGCATATTTTCAATGAGGCCTATCTGGCTATTGTGAGAGTCGTACATAGCTAATGATGTTGGTGTATCATAAGGGCGAGAGAGAGAGAGAGAGATCCTATTAGCAGTGCCATGCAGATATTCTTGCAATGCTGCATCTGCTGTGACTGCTCTTGGTGTAAGAAATGTTTGGAGTGGTGCAGCTCTTGGTGTACCTGTCCTGTGTGTGCCGCAGAATGGACTGGTGCTGCTCGTGATGTACATGTCCTGTGTGTGCCGTAGAATGGACTGGTGTTGCTCGTGATGTACCTGTCCAGTCTGGGCCATAGAATGGACTGGTGCTGCTCCTGATGTATCTGTTTTGAGTGTGCCGTAGAATGGACCGGTGCTGCTCGTGATGTACCTGTTTTGTGTGTGCCGTAGAATCGACTGGTGCAGCTCATGATGTATCTGTTTTGTGTGTGCCGTAGAATCGACTGGTGCTGCTCGTTGTGTACCTGTTCTGTGTGTTACATAGAATGGACTGGTTCTGCTGGTGATGTACCTGTCCTGTGTGTGCCGTAGAATGGACTGGTGCTGCTGGTGATGTACCTGTCCTGTTTGTGCCCTAGAATGGACTGGTGCTGCTCGTGATGTACCTGTCCAGTGTGTGCCGTAGAATGGACTTGTGCTGCTCGTTGTGTACCTGTTCTGTATGTGCCATAGAATGGACTTGTGCTGCTTGTGATGTACTTGTTCTATGTGTGTGTGTGTGTGTGCTAGTGCTATAGAATGGACTGCTGCTGCTCGTGATGTACCTGTCCTGTTTGTGCCCTAGAACGGACTGGTGCTGCTCGTGATGTACCTGTCCTGTGTGTGCTGCTGGTGATGTACTTGTTTTGTGTGTGTGTGTGCTACAGAATGGACTGGTGCTGCTTGTGATGTAGATGTCCTGGGTGTGCAGTAGAATAGACAGGTGCAGCTCGTACCTGTCCTGTTTGTGCCCTGGAATGGACTGGTGCTGCTCGTTGTGTACCTGTTCTGTGAGTGCCATAGAATGAACTTGTGCTGCTTGTGATGTACTTGTTCTGTGTGTGTGTGCTATAGAATGGACTGGTGCTGCTCGTGGCGTACCTTGACTTCTGTTTGTGTTATAGAATGGACTGGTGCTGCTCGTGATGTACCTATGCTGTGTGTGCCGTAGAATGGACTGGTGCTGCTCGTGATGTACCTGTCCTGGGTGTGCCGTAGAATGGACAGGTGCAGCTCGTACCTATCCTGTTTGTGCCCTAGAATGGACTGGTGCTGCTTGTGTTGTACCTGTCCTGTGTGTGCCATAGAATGGACTGGTGCTGCTTGTGATGTACCAGTCCTGTGCGTTTCGTAGCATGGACTGGTGCTGCTCGTGATGTACCCATCATGTGTGTGCCGTAGAATGGACTGGTGCTGCTCGTGATGTACCTGTCCTGTGTGTGCTGTAGAATAGAAAGGTGCAGCTCGTACCTGCCCTGTGTGTGCCCTAGAATGGACTGGTGCTGCTCATGATGTACCTGTCCTATGTGTGCCATAGAATAGAAAGTTGCAGCTCGTACTTGCTCTGTGGGTGCCGTAGAATGGACTGGTGCTGCTCATGATGTACCTGTGTGTGCTATAGAATGGGCTTGTGCTGCTGGTGATGTACTTGTTCTGTGTGTGTGTGCTGTAGAATGGACTTGTACTGCTGGTGATGTACTTGTTCTGTGTGTGTGTGTGTGTGTGCTATAGAATGGACTGGTGCTGCTCGTTGTGTACCTGTTCTGTGTGTTACGTAGTATGAACTGATGCTACTTGTGATGTACCTGTCCTGTGTGTGCCGTAGAATAGACAGGTGCGGCTCGTGATGTACCTGCCCTGTGTGTGCCATAGAATAGACTGGTGCTGCTCATTGCGTACATGTTCTGTGTGTTACGTAGAATGGACTGGTGCAGCTCATGATGTACCTGCCCTGTGTGTGCTGTAGAATAGACTGGTGCTGCTCGTTGTGTACCTGTTCTGTGTGTTACGTAGAATGGACTGGTCCTGCTTGTGATGTACCTGGCCTCTGTGTGCCGTAGAATGGACTGGTCCTGGTTGTGATGCACATGCCCTGTGTGTGCCGTATAATTGACTGGTGCAGCTTGTGATGCACCTGTCCTGTGTGTGCCGTAGAATGGACAGGTGCAGCTCGTGATGTACCGGTCCTGTGTGTGCCATAGAATGGACTGCTGCAGCTCATGATGTATCTGTTCTGTGTGTGCCGCATAATTGACTCGTGCAGCTTGTGATGCACCTGTCCTGTGTGTGCTATAGAATGGACTGGTCCTGCTCATGATGCACCAGTCCTGTGTGTGCCGTAGAATGGACAGGTGCAGCTCGTGATGTACCTGTCCTGTGTGTGCCATAGGATGGACTGGTGCAGCTCATGATGTATATGTTCTGTGTGTGCCGTAAAATGGACTGGTGCTGCTCATGATGTACCTATCCTGTGTGTGCCGTAGAATGGAGTGGTGCTGCTCGTGATGTACCTGTACTGTTGGTGCCCTAGAATGGACTGGTGCTGCTTGTGATGTACCTGTCCTGTGTGTGCCGTAGAATGGACTGGTCCTGCTCGTGATGTACCGGACCTGTGTGTGCCGTAGAATGGAATGGTGTTGCTCGTGATGTACCTGTCCTGTGTGTGCCGTAGAATGGACTGGTGCTGCTCTTAATGTACCTGTTCTGTTTGTGCCCTAGAATGGACTGGTGCTGCTCATGATGTACCTGTCCTGTGTGTGCCGAAGAATGGACTGGTGCTGCTCACGGCGTACCTGTTCTGTGTGTGCTATAGAATGGACTAGTGCTGCTCGTGGCTTACCAGTTCTGTGTGTGCTATAGAATGGACTGGTGCTGCTCGTGATGGACCTGTCCTGTGTGTGCCGTAGAATGGACTTGTGCTGCTCGTGGTGTACCTGTCCTGTGTGTGCTATAGAATGGACTGGTGCTGCTCGTGATGTACCTGTCCTGGGTGTGCAGTAGAATGGACTGGTGCTACTCGTGGTGTACCTGTCCTGGGTGTGCCGTAGAATTGACTGGTGCTGCTCGTGATGTACCTGTCCTGTGTGTGCCGTAGAATGGACTGGTGCTGCTCATGATGTACCTGTCCTGTGTGTGCCATAGAATGGACTGGTGCTGCTCGTGATGTACCTGTCCTGTGTGTGCCGTAGAATAGACAGGTGCAACTCGTACCTGTCCTGTTTGTGCCCTAGAATGGACTGGTGCTGCTCATGTTGTACCTGTCCTGGGTGTGTCGTAGAATGGACTGGTGCTGTTCGTGATGTATCTGTCCTGTGTGTGCCGTAGCATGGACTGGTGCTGCTCGTGATGAACCTGTCCTGTGTGTGCCGTAGAATGGACTGCTGCTGCTCGTCCTGTTTGTTCCCTAGAATAGACTGGTGATGCTCGTGATGTACCTGTCCTGTGTATGCTATAGAATGGACTGGTGCTGCTCATGGCGTACCTGTTCTGTGTGTGCTATAGAATGGACTGATGCTGCTCGTGATGTACCTGTCCCGTGTGTGTCGTAGAATGGACTGGTACTGCTCATGGCGTACCTGTTCTGTGTGTGCTATAGAATGGACTGGTGCTGCTCGTGATGCAGCTGTTCTGTGTGTGCTATAGAATGGACTGGTGCTGCTCGTGATGCAGCTGTCCTATGTGTGCCGTAGAATGGACTGGTGCTGCTCGTGATGCAGCTGTCCTGTGTGTGCCGTAGAATGGACTGGTGCTGCTCGTGATGTACCTGTCCTGTGTATGCTATAGAATGGACTGGTGCTGCTCATGGCGTACCTGTTCTGTGTGTGCTATAGAATGGACTGGTGCTGCTCGTGATGTACCTGTCCTGTGTGTGTCGTAGAATGGACTGGTACTGCTCATGGCGTACCTGTTCTGTGTGTGCTATAGAATGGACTGGTGCTGCTCGTGATGCAGCTGTCCTGTGTGTGCCATAGAATGGACTGGTGCTGCTCGTGATGTACCTGTCCTGTGTATGCTATAGAATGGACTGGTGCTGCTCATGGCGTACCTGTTCTGTGTGTGCTATAGAAAGGACTGATGCTGCTCGCTATGTACCTGTCCCGTGTGTGTCGTAGAATGGACTGGTACTGCTCATGGCGTACCTGTTCTGTGTGTGCTATAGAATGGACTGGTGCTGCTCGTGATGCAGCTGTCCTGTGTGTGCCGTAGAATGGACTGGTGCTGCTCGTGATGTACCTGTCCTGTGTGTGCCGTAGAATGGACTGGTGCTGCTCGTGATGTACCTGGTCTGTCTGTGCTATAGAATGGACTGGTGCTGCTCGTGATGTACCTGTTCTGTACTGGCTTCATATATCATTAATGGTGCAGTATTCCTGAAGGTAAAGCTACACGGGATTACTTACTTTCTATTGAAATCACACTGGATCCTCAGATAAGCAGTTCCTGTGTGTAGCCTCTGGGTATAATGCAGTAAAGGGAAGCAGAGACCAGCATTGGATAGAAGGGACTGATAGTGGTCAGCACAGTTAGCATCCTTGGTGAGGCAAAGAGTGGTCAAATTGCATGGACTGCAGTACGGGCTGATTGGACATCTAAAAGCTGTCCTTGGCTAGAGTGCTGGGACTGAGTCATCAGCTGACAGATATGCAATCTATGCGAAGTCTGCCTGTCAGGTAAGTCTACCAGCTGTTCTACTGTGCATCCTATTAGTATGGGCACAGATTGTGAAGCTGCACAAACAACGGTTCCAGTAAAGCAGCGGGCCAGACTGAACAGTGACCTTCGAAAACAAGAGCAGACTGGCAGTCAAAGTAGTCATCTGCTTTTAAGGAATATTCACTTTGCATCAACAATTTGCTTCTCTCTTTTCCTGGTAGACCTTCAGGGAGACTGTGTACCACACACACTCTCTCTGCTGAAGAACTCCTCTCTGGACATGCATTCAAAAGCACTCCTGCTTTCTCTACACAGGTGTTGTTCCAGGGTCTGAGAATCACCACTGTTAAGTCTGTCCTAGGCGTGCACTCATTCAGCGATGTATCTCTGCCAGGCTCTCTGGAGGTCCTGCATCCAGTAGGATTTGTGTTGAATACCTCGAGGGCCAGCTCAGGCACCCCTGAAGCATTATCAAAGATAGGACTCAGCAGTCCCGGACAGGGATACGAGACAGGTTTCATTGTCTAAGGTCATCTCTAGTACAATATGGCACAGGTTAAAATATGGAAAACCTCTCATAATTTTCAGAAATTAGAGTCTTCACTGGGTTTCACAGTGTTACTTTTAGAAGAACTGAGACCTCTGTCGTGCTACATTTAAAATAACTGTATCCAGATGCTATCCACCACCATAACATTACAAATTACATTCGCCAACTGAACCCTGGGAGAACACGAAGAATTCTGATCTTTGACTAGTTCTCGATTAGAGTTCATTTAAGACTTCAAAGTCTGCCTTTATGTTTAAATGGTGCCATTCATTTCATTAGAAGGTGGTAGCTTCCACCTTTTTATTGAACATGCTTGCGGCTCATACATTCTGAGACATATTACCAAAAGTTCTGTTTTTCTCTGAAGAATATTACTTTAACTCTTGCATTGAAGTGCACATTAAAGACATACCATTTTTGAAATAGGACCTCTGCTTTTTAGAGCCCAATGTTATCATTTATCTAGTATCAACATGTGTTGTTTCTACAATGAGTCAGTCCTTGCCCACTCGACCACAACAACATCAAGAGAGACTACTAAACCCTGATTAGCAATCAATTACAGCCCCACAGCCTAGAGTTATGGGTAAGTAGAGACAGCATCCACTTTTAATTTGAAGCTGCAATGTACTCTCTACACCCAACATAATTTGTAGGAAAAGATTTCAACTCACTAAAACCCCCGTATCATTTGCACTTATTAAAAAGTCGTTTTTCTTCAGCCCCAGGTGTAGCTTTTAGCGTGACACACAGGCAGGTTATCCTTGCAATGCAAAATATTCACAATGAATAAGGTCCGTGGCTGAAATGTGGAAGCTCATGACTGCGCCACACTGAGTGCAAAAGAACATCTGAATGTTCGGAGCATATCTAGTGGAATCCCTTTTCACAAGGGGGTGATTTGGGTTCACTGGAATTAATGCAGGACGACTGATCCATAGGTAATGTTAGGTCTTTTTTAGGGGATATAAATCCTGGAGGGTTCTAGTTTGAGTCAATACAGCGTCACCAATGGACTAGATGGGTGGCCAGACAGGAGGTCTTTCATGCAGCTCTGCAAAAGTCAACATGAGCTTTGCTACATTGCTTTTGAAGGAATATCATTTGTTAACATGGTGGCTGGCAAAGAGATGTGGCACAGAAGGTGTATCTGGTCACTTGTTTACCTTCTCTCCAACCATCTACATGGCCTCTGCAATTAGGAAGGTACAGGCAGGGGTTTTGGACTCCCACAAATCCCTACTTCTCTCTATGAGGTCTTGTGTGCTCCACACAATGCCTAGCTCAGATTTTACCCAGGATCCTGAGGTGTCCTTCTCCGTGACTCTTAAATGCTACACCTCCAAGACCCTGTGCTTTTCCCCTCTGACCTGGTGCAGCATCCTCAAGGACAACAGAAGGCACTCCCTGGACTATGCTGTGCTCCCCAAGATCCTGTACTCACTTCTGCGGACCCTGCACTGCACTCCATGAACTCTGCACTTCTCCTCCCCCTATAGGGCACGTAGTGGCCTCCTATCGCATTGAGCCGGTGAGACTGCTACCTGGGCCCCTGCGCCCTGCATTGTAACTTGTGCTGAACAGCACGCCTTTGTTACTGTGCTTCCTAAGCTCTCTTGGCACTGCAATTTCCCTCTATCATTTTAACCTATGACATGCACCCATCCGATCTTAGACTACTGCTTCCTCTTGAACCCTGTGCTTCAGACCTGCCCCTGCACTGTTTCCCTCTACCCCTGGACATTGTTCACCCTCCATAACCTTAAACTGCACCACATCCGAGAAAAGTACCAATCATTTTGGATTTTCTGCAGTGAAAAGGTATTCATGAAGCTTTAACTAATGTGCAAGCCAAATAAAGTTGTTGCATCTGCAAAGTAAGCTTTGATTTAAATGGAAAATGCCAACGCAACTGGCATAACAAATGCTGTTTAGTCTTAGATGATTCTTGAATCAAAAAAGAAACTCATTGAAATTGTGAGGATGAAGGGAGTCAACCAACTGGGAATAGCATTGCGTGCTCTACTCTCTTCTCACTTAGGCGTTGGAAAGACCATTCTGGTCAATATTCTACAGTCCCATCTTGCACCACTTAAAGGCGTTCTTCACTCCACTGCCAGATTTTTTTTATTGTGCACGAAAACATGTGGCCATAAAGCCCCAATACCGAGAGACTTACACTGTTACCACTGGAAGAAAGGATCCCATTTAAAAGCTGCTGCTACGTCCACCAAGAAGGCTATTCCACCTGAACAACCCACCATGCTTGGAAAAACACTTTGAGATCCCCAGCAGTTAATGTTGTCAAAGAATCAAAGACTCACTTCTATGGAAACTCCGAAAGTTAGTGCCCCAATACATGAAATATTCACCGGTGCTAGACCACCCTAAGGAACTCTCTTCTCTCTCAGTTACAAATTCAAGACCATGTCTTTTCATTAGGGGAACTGCTAAACTCACATCTTTCCTAAATTCAGCTAGAATAAACTGCCCACATGAAATTACTGATCTATGGCCTGCGATTCTCCTTTCTAATTTAGTTGTCTACTTCACAATTCTGCTTAGTCTGTTAGCTTTCATTGTTGTAAATAGCTGAACATTAAATTGGCCGCAGGCATGCAAAACGAAACAGTAAAAAATGAAGAAAATGTAAATAAATTATTCTTGGTATGTATGCACCAGGAACCAAATTAAGGAAGTATTGTCTAAGTCTTTGCATCAGCTAAAGAGAATTTCTCCCAGTTCACAGCATGCTACTTTTTAACTATCTAGATGGAGTTAAAGAAATTCACAGAAAACAATTATGCATCGATTTTATACCTGAAAAGCAGGCTGAACTATTGTGTTATCCCAACAGAAGCAGTGTTTAAAATCAATAAAATAAATTTTAGTAAGCATCACACTGTAATTGCAAAACAAAACTTGTGTAAAACATAAAATACAATTTGTGCAGGCCTCATACAGGAATTCAGCCTATTCTAGGTACAACTATCTGCAAAAAAGCACCCGTACTGTTCTATTAAAATGATATGCAATGGTTATTGCAAGAATATGACCACCTCATTTAAGTGGTGGCATGTTTCCTTTTGTTTTCTATTTATTTGTGTTGCCTGTAAAATAAAAAGAGAGACAGACATTATGCTTTGTTAGCTATGTTGTGCTATGCCTTCACGTCCAGCAACAAGATCACTTTCAGCGACATCTACCCACTCACATGGACAAACCACTCCATCGCACGTCTACTTCAGAGCAGCCCACCCCAAGAAACCTAAACCGACCATCAAGCTCAGCTGCAATTGGAGCTCCCTAACAGAAGCAGAATGGACCAATGCCCTCTAAGCCAATCAATTGGCTCTTACAGGTGACATACAGATAGACCTTACCCACCTATGACAACTGGATCTCAGACTGCGCCAACAACCTGGCCCCTTTGAAAGAAATCAGACACACAGGAACTCGGGCTCAAGGATGCTGGTAGATAGAGGATCTCAGAGACTCCAAGCAGCATTGCAAACAGCTGGAATGAAGATGGAGGACCTGCAGAGAGACAACACCTCCTGTGACACCTTCAATTCTTCGTTCAGAAAGTACCACACACTGATCAAAAAAGCCAGGAAAGTGGTCCTCTTGATCAGACTTGATTCCTGCTCCAACACCAACAATAAACTCTTCACCATTGTCAAGGAATTCACAACCCAACAGCCATCACCAACACATCATCCCCTCGCAAAACCACCTCAACAAACTGTTGGACTTCATTCTCAACATAATCCTCAAGATCTACTCCAATTTCGAACCCCAGCCCACCATAGAGGACATCATCATGCAACCTCCCACCACCAACAGGAGCACCCACCTCCTAACAAACTGGAGCCCCCCTCACCACAGATCACACCATCAGAATCATGCAGAACATCCACTCAGGATTCTCCTCAGACACCCGCTGTTACCACATGTACAACCTGGGCAGCCCACTGATCAGCACCAACCTCACCACCGTGATCAACTCCTCCATCCTCAGCAGATACTTTCTGGACAGCTGGAAACTTGCGGAAGTCACTGTTCTGCTGAGGAAACTATCCTCTGATCTGGGGGATCTCAGCAGCTACAGGTCCATCTCGCTCCTACTCTTCCCAGCCAAAGTCCTGGAGAAAGAGACCAACAAGCAGCTCTCCACCTGTCTTCAGCAGCACCACCTACTGTACTCCACTCAATCAGGATTCAGCGGCAACTGCTCTCCAGGCAGGCACAGGGGACATTCGCTCAATCATGGACAGAGGCGAGTCTGCTGCACTTATCCTGCTTGGCCTATCTGCAGTGTTCAACACCATCTCCCACAGCACCCTCATCACCAAACTTCAGGAATCAGGAGCGCAAGGACTCGACCGTTGTATCACCTCCTTCCTTTCCACTTTCACCTCCAAACTCAAGCAGCTCATCTGCGGAGTCCCCCATTGCTCCTCCCTCAATTCAAACCTGTTTAACGTTTACATGACACCTCTTGCCCACATCATAAGAACCCACGACATCAACATCGCCTTTTATGCCGATGACATTCAGACCACCCTCTCCCTCCCCAAAATGAACACCACCACTAAGAGCAATTTCATTACCTGCATCTTCGATGTAGCAAACTGGATGCGAGAGAACTGCCTCAAACTCAACACGGATAAAACAGAGATCCGGATCTTTTTAAATAGGAACTCTCCCTGGGACTCTTCCTGGTGGCCACCTGAACTGGGTCATAAGGCTACCCCCACAGACCACACCAGAAACCTCGGCTTCATCCTTGATGTCAAGCTCTTGATGAACAAACAAGTCAACGCCATGATCGCATCATGCTGCCACATGCTCAGAATGCTTTGCAAAATCTTCAAATGACTCCCCATGCACACTAGACACACAGTGACCCAGGCCCTCATCACCAGTAGACTCAACTGCAGCAACGCACCATACGTCGGCATCTAAAGCCAATTCAAACAAAGACTCCAAACTATCCAGAACACCAGACTCATTCTAGACATCCCCAGAAGTGCACATCTAACATCCTACCTTGCGGAACTGTACTGGATTCCCATCTAGAAATGCCGCAAATTCAAGCTTCTCATCCATGCCTACAAAGCGCTCCACAACGCTGGACCACCCTACCTCAAAGGCCGAATCCAACTCTACCAACCCTCCAGACATCTACGCTCCACTTCTCTCTCTCTCGCACGAATCACCTGCACCCGCAAAAGCAACACAGGTGGTCACGATTTTTCCTTCATCGCATCGAAAAAGCTGGAATAAACTCCCTCTATTAATCAGGACTGCCACGTCACTCCTTGACTTCTGCAAAAGGTTGAAGACCTAAATGTTCAACTAGGAGCACCTTCAGACCTCTCTCTACTCCTGCTCTGGCGCCTGGTTCCCCTCACGGGTGATAAGCTGCACTATGCCAAGCGCGGAAAATCGAGACGCGCGCACTTAGGACCTGGCCCCCCGGGCCCCGCCTCCGGCCTCTTGTGGTTGGCCGGCCGGGTAGTCCAATGGGCAGCCGGCCGCCTTTCACTTCCGGATCAATGGCTGACGCACTTCCGGAGTGGTGGGGGGCGGAGACCTGTGGCCTATTTAGGGTCCAAGCCCCGGGGCCTCGGTCTCTGTCCCTGTTACCACTCCAGTCACCCAGACCCCACGTCGGCGCTGAAACCGGCTTCACCCCCTTCTTCGGAACCCCGACCTTCGTGAACTCCCACCCACCCGTCCCTTAGATTAGTGGTTAGAGGGGCGTGTTGCGGTAAAGAGACCTGCGATCAGTAACAGTGACTAACACAATGGACGGGAGTCCGCCTTGTGTACTCCATTGGCCAGCACCGAGGGGGGATATGGTAAGCTCTCCGCTGGGAGGAAGTTACCACTGGCTGGGGAGGCTAGGGCGACAGATTTCGAGCCTCCTGGGTCCCTGGGCAGCCTGGTGGTCGAGGGGTGGGCCCTGGTAATGGCGGACAAGGATCAGAGGTTGGGGCCCACCCCTCTAAGGGGCAGGTGCGCGGCACCTGGCGTAGGATACCCAGTTGCGAGATGCGAACCAGATGGGGCTCCTCCCTTGGTGCTGGAGGACATGAGAAGAACCATCACCAAGTCGTTATTAAAAGTGTAATTTTGAAATATCATTTATGCATGTAAATTGCTTGTCATGTTTATGCATTGTTTGTGAATAAACATGGCCGTTTTTAACCCACGTAAATCTCATGGTGATTTCATTGTGGGCTTGCATGTTAATGTCAGATAGGGGGAGGTGGGGACAATGCTGGGGGGTCCGGGTCCTATGCAAATCTACATTACATAACACCATGATCAGACCTATTGAGTTTGGCATTGCTTTTAAAGTTTTGAAGTACTAAATATATGCGATAGTACCTGAATGTTGCCTCAAGAACTTTGAACGTGTAATGCATGTCCCCAATTAGCCTCTGCTAGGACAGAACACCTGTTAAAAGATAGCCTCAGCCTTAAAAAACATTGAACTGGAAAACGAATTAGCTCACTCATTAACGGAAAGCAAACGGCCCAGCAAGTTCTTGGTTGTGGAATAAAAAATAACTACACATTAAAAAAAGAAAGTTAAACAAATCACGCCTTTATGAGGAAAACATTTTTAAAAAGTTGGAAGAAGACAACTTTATCAGGTGATAAAACGGAGGCTTCGCATTATTAGGAAGAAGCACAATGTGTGCGGGTGAAGTTTGTGGCAGTTGTGGAGACTTTCAAATTCCGAGACACGGAAACGCGATTCACTGCTGCGCGAGAACAAGAGGAGTAAAGCCTATTGCTCCCGCTCCTTCCGCAGACACCTCGGCGAGATTTGCATGCAGCATGTTATCTTTGCACTTCTGAGTTACAGCGGCGGTGATGGTGCAGTCAAACTTTTCTGCCAAAATCATTTTAAACGATTCTCTAAATTCAAGGCCTGAGATTTTCCTCCAAGACAAATGAGACGGGCTTAACCTCAAAGAGACGCGCGGCATCCATTTTTCATGAATCAGCCACAGTGGGTTTGCATTTCTCGGGAAGAAAGAGTGAATATCGATTTCACACTCGGTGAACTGCCCCACCTACTGATCCGAGTGAAAACAGAAGAAATTCATCACCGGCTTATTGACAGGCACGTGGCAGTGTCCGTCTCGCGCCGGATCTTTATTGGTGCCCGGGATTTCTGGTAGCCCATTAGTAATGTTGTCAACAAAGTTCAATGGTAAAGCAGTCACATCCCATCTGCTGAGCAGCTGCCATACACACAGCAACAGCTCAATCGTTCCCAGAGAGAGGGAACGCCACTTTTGCAACGCAACTGTACAAAGTGACAGCGCGTTCTTCCTGGGGGGTAACGCTGGAAATCGACATCTGAGAGCCTGCGAGATGCGCGAGAGACAGCACCCGCGCGGGGGCTCTTTCAACTGCCAACGACCGTTCGCTGTTAAAAGGAGGCAATTTCATTTTTATCAATTCATCTCGTATACGTCGGCTGCTGGATTTTAAGTTTAGGAAGGGAAGGAGGGAGGTGACGGTGGCACAAAAAAAGCGAGGGCGGAATTCGTCCTTATGGATTTGATGGATTTTCGCCCTTGAAGATTATTCTATTTTAGAGAAGAGTTTCAATAAAATATAAAAAGTTTTGCGTCGGCATGTATTTCTCTTTGACATACAAATTCTAACGCGCAGTGGAATTGCTATATAAGAGGGACACAAACATTTTCAACAAGTCTCACACTGGTTAACTCACCCCAGCCCTAGTTCTAGCACTTCGGTGATGGGCTGTCTCCAATAGAAACATTTTTGCAAATGGCATCAGCAGTAGCATGCCTGCTCGTGATAGCTTTTATTCACTTTTTCAGAAGAGTGGCAAGTATTTATCCTCACAGGCTCGGCGAGTGGCACAGTGGCACTGGTACATGGCAAGATAGGCGTTCTAAAGATGCCAGGCATTGCCTCTCCCACTGCCTGAGACCACCGCCGGTGGGTTGTGTCAGCAACTTCCTCTGGCACACGGGGGCAGCGTGCTGGGGGGCAATTTGTGGCAGGTGAACACTCAACAGGGCAGATGTGGAAGCGATGGACGCTGTACAGGCTGCTTGCTGGGATTGGCTCGTCACACTGCGGCACTGAAAAAGGGGCAAAGCCATGACACTTCTGAGTGTGCAGATGGAGGAGGCAGGCTGGAGCCCTTCTGTGGGCAGCAACCAGTGAGCGGCCATTAGACGGCTCAGTGATCTAGTTCATGTCTGTGCTGCCTCTGGCTGGTTATGCAGTGGGTGATGGCGCTTGCCAGACAAACTCAGACCCCAAAATAGTGGTGGGCGACAGGGACGGACTGGCTGTAGCAGGCATCTGGCTTTTACCTGGGAGGCTGCAAGGGTGGGGGGCGGTTTTGGAGCAGTGGGGGCTGTTTTTGTTACTGGGGGCCAGTTTTGCAGCGATGCTGCAATATCGACCCCCAGTAAAACTAGTGCTGGGGACTTGTTTAGTCAAGCAGCAAGTACTTTACGCTTGCACCCCCCTTCGGAGGTCGGGGCCGGTTCGACAAAAATATCCTGGGCCTGGGGGGCGTGCCAAAACATTCACAGGTTGAGCCCAGCCAGGGCTGAGCCAAGTGTCTGAGCCAAGCCTGGAAATATGTTTGCCTTGAAAATCATACAAAACACATTATAAAGTCTCCTCAAAATTCATTTGGAAGCTTTGACATTAATATATCACATTATAGCACTGCACGGAAAAGTACCTATTAAAAGTGATCGTGTTTTTAACACAAAGAACTATTCCTGCCCCACTCTGGCAACAGTGGCATTAGTGAATTAGGAGGCAAGACAATTGTCACGTGGCCGCTGTATGTGGCACAAATACAGATAGAGCAACATTATAGTATTTTACATTAAAAACAATACAATAGGCTATTGTGCAGCTAATAATCTGAACTCAGGTATTTGAAGGTGCTTTCATATATGATGATAAAAAGGATGATTAGTGAAATTATTACTTTCTGCCCAAGATCACAAAATGTCATTAAGAGCTGAAGCCGCAATTCATCAAGGTTTTCCGGTCTCACTTTGTAGAAATTCAAATGGGTGTGTATTTGTCTGTCCTTTTTACCTTAGGTGCTAACACTTTGATTTTACCTCTGTGCATGAGGGTAGAGCGAGGGTGGCAAGCAGAAGCCACATGGAAGCGCGACTCGCTATGGGCCGGAAGTTCCAATGCGACCTCGAGCTTAGCCAGAACAAGGCTTCAGACTCAAGTCTGGTTCGATCTTTCAGTGTCTTGCCCACCTCTACCACAAACACAGTGACTCAGCCAAGAATGTTGGTGTGGCTAGGCAGTGGTTGAGTGGGAAATGAATAGCCTAGTGTACCACAAGTAATAGAGTTACCATGAATAAACCTCTAATATAGAGTCAGCTGGAAATGGCTTCATGATGCACAGCCCCTTAAATACATTTCTACATTTTTTGCCACAACATTTCCCTAAACACCAGGAATGAGAAGATGCACCGGACAGATGTAATCCCTTGTATGCAAGCACTGACAAGGGTAGTGACACAAACTAACAACATTCACTTGCATGCCACACTGGGTATCCCAAAACCCAAAATGAGAGCCAGACAGGACCGCACAAAAACAACCCTCAAATTTAGTATTTGTTCATTCTTCACTATTCAGAGAGTGCTCACAAAATCACTTATGCATATGGTACATGTGACAAGGTAGGCAGCAGTGAGAGACTTGCCCCAGAAACTGCTTCACAAATGTAGAGTAGCAAGTAACCGTACTGATTCCACCCTCTAAGTTCTCATTTCTTTATAGAGCTTCATGGTCCATAATGGGCTGGATTTTGCCCTCCTTCAGAACTACCTGCATTAGTAATTCCAAAGATCGGGAAATCCTGGCCAATTTTCTGGGTCATTCTAATGAGTGCCTTCGTTAGCACATTTTAGTAATTGCAACTGTTTCTTTTCACTCTGCTGTTCTGAGAAGTCAGAGTAGCCTTTCCTCCAAGGTACAAGGCGCTTCGGCTTCCAAGGATGCTCTGGTTGTTTCTCTCAGTTCTCACTCTGCATTGCATCACTAGGGCCGGACTGGTCGTAGTGGGCACCGGACCGGACATTTTCCCGGTGGGCGGAAGGGTGGGAGATGGTTTTTGGACCCGTGGGGGCCGGATTTGTTACTGGGGGCCGGTTTTGCAGCTGAGCTGCAATATAGGCCAAGGAAGCGGTGCTTCTCACTATCACCCCCAAACACCCTGGTACCAGGGCCGGTCGAGTAGATTGCCAGGACTGGTTACTGTTCCCAGTCCGGCTGTGTGCATCACACATTGTGCACATTCCCTGCTCAGCTGTACTACCCTCATGGGTGCATTTCATGTAGGCAAAACTATGTTTCTGTCCTGTATGCACTCAATACGTGGCTATAGGTCATTACCTTTAGACGCTGTCAAAATATTTTATTGGTACTTTTTGAGTGCTTTGTTTGCACTACATGGGTAAAAGTGGATATATATATAGGCCTATTTTTTATTCTATCTTAAATATTTACTATTCTCGAAACCATAGCGCCAAGAATGTGATCAGGGTGGCCCTTTGCAGTGACAATAAACTTACCTTAGAGAGAAAAACACAGGTAAGTGTCCTTACTGTACCGATAGTTATTCTTCTTAATGGCAATTTTAAGTTATAGTCTCCCTAAATTTGATTTTGGATATGTATCTGACTGATATTTTGTTATTTTGTGTTATTTATTATTTAGCTACTAAAGAATGGACAAATCGGTTATGCTGAATCAAAGGAAATAAATGAAAGTACCAAAAGTTACGACTGAAGACTTGGACAACTGTTTAATATTCGGACGACTACTTAAATATGATTTTCAATACATCGAATTGCTGTTAAGTTAAGAGGTTAATGGTGAAAATATACAGAATCAAACTTTAAGGAAATCGAGAATATTACATTATTCAAATGCTAGAATAACGTAATATAGCACATAAATATTCTGACAGCTTGCCAAAGGCTGACAATAACACATCGCATATGAATCCTCACAAACCTGGGTGACTTTATTACAGTGGCGGTTTCTGTTTTAGGGCGTGGAGGCGTAGACCCCCTGCCTTTCAGTTTCCACATCGCATTGAACTTGAACTTTTTAATTACATTTATACATACACTAAATTGAAATGCTTTGACTTTGCTCTCCCCCTCTTTCCATTCCAGAATGTTCTGGCTTCTGTGCTGCTGGTAGTGTGCTCCCCATTGTGCTGGGATGGGTGGCTTAAAGGGTGTGGCCTATCGTCATTACTGGCAGGGCAGGGAAAGTAATGGACTTGGTCCTGATCAAGTGTTGTGCGCATGTTGGGTTGGACAGGTGACTGGGTCAATCCAGCCTGACATGCGCACTTGAAACCTACCGTACTCATGCAGTACTAGGGAGCAGAGGGAATGTAGGGACAGGCTGCTGGTCTCCTGTGGAGCGTAGGTTTCTCCTGTCCACTCCAATCTTGACGCTGCTGTCATACTGCTTAAGTCATAGAGAACGTTGCTTGGATTGGTTCTGCACATGAGCAGGATAGTAACCGAGCATCACTGTGCAGCTTTATTTTGATGCTACACAGTGAGCCATGCGTCTCAGAGAGTCTGCCTGGTGTTATGATGCTTGTCTTCCTACAGCACGACTGACGGTAGTGTGCAGTAGGAAGGGATGAAGGCGAGAGTCTTGCGGTGAAAGAGCAGCCTGCTTTGCTTCTGGGCACTGAGCGAACGTGCACAATCCAGGACCAATGAGATATTCAGCAGCCCTAATGTGAGTTTCTATTGGTAAAATTATGTTATCAGAACAGTGGATTGGTTGGAATGCAGTCGTGTTTATTGAATTTCTAATAGATGCAGACACTTTAAAATGCATTCTTTCTGCTGTACATTCAGCCACGTGAGTGTCTTTATCAAACCGTCAATCAGCTCGTTTGTCTAGATAATAGGGTTATCACCTAGAGGAACAGGCTGATTAATGACTAGATAAAGTCCCTCATGTGCCAGAACTAAGCACTCACAGACTACTAAAGTTGAAGAAAATGGGATGTTTGTTTAGACAGGAGGTCCCATCAAGCGATAACGTATAATTGTACATTACTGTGTTTAAAGGTTAATTGAACAAAGTTAAGGTTAACTTTTAGATACATATAAGATTATTAAAGATTTTTAGGAGGAACAGAGCCCATGAAGGATAGTGTGAAAAAGAGACCATGCAAGAGATGTGGGCGCGGGGAAGAAAAGACATTGTAAATATCCCCGTGGTTAAATAGCACTTAGTTCATTTGCATAATCAGTTTTGTAAGGGCTTCCAATGCATGGAGATAAGAGAACAAAGGTACAAGATCACACAACACGTCAAAGTGGCGAGCTAGGATTCGCTTTATAAGCACAGCAGTTGTATTTGCAGAGTCCTGTAAAACCCCAGGCAGCAACTTATATTTCTGCTTGTCACTTCATAAAATGTTGATCGGGCCAGATCTGTTCTTTTCATCAGATGCATTGCACGATCTTTCGAAGCTGCAATATTTTGAATATAAAAACAAACTAACCCTGGTTAGTTTAACTCTCTAACGCTGGTCTGAGGTCGTAGGCAGCGGTTCCTTTAGGTATTTATGTCTAATTACCTATCAGTAACTTCCATTTTGTTTGCCATCCCTTGATATGGGCATTTCATGGTTGCTCTATGTTGTGCTTAAAAAAACAGTGATTAAAATGTGGCAATTGGATAAAAAAATGAGCACACACCGATTTAAAAAACGATACCACAATGCACACATTATAAAATAGCCTGTTACTGAAGTGTGACAGTCTGTAATGTAAGGTGTAGTGAATCCAACAAATAGCATTTCTTTCTTGCTCTGTGTGACTGTGTTTTCCAAGGCCTTACAATCTGACAATACAAACTGCGTCCTAGGTTTTGCGTGATAAAGTCCTTGTACTATCTTTGCAATGGTGATGATGACCTTTAACTACCACAGACCTACCAATACTCTTTGATGTTTAAAAACATTTCAGAGGTGCTCCTTTCGATGTGCTTTTTAACCAAATTCTACTTAAAAAATATTTGCTGCAAAATGCACAATTTTGCCCTTTAAAAAAAAAAAATTCTCCTGGGAGAAAGCCTCCTTTAACTGCTTCCTTCACTCACTTCATCACACTCGTCAACAGCTCTTATGCCTCACCTCTCTCAAAAGTTACTGGCTGCCACTGTTTTATTACTGTCTCTTATTTGTCACACATGACCACCTAAGCGAGACTTTAAGTGGGCTGGGTCCTTCCAGGTCTCAGACCCAGACCAGACATCCGAACACTACTGGACAATGGAGAAACAGTGGCCCTCATCCTACTCGACCTCTCCGCCGCTTTCGACACAGTCTGCCACAGCACCCTTATACAACGCCTCAGCAACATCGGCATACAAGGAAAAGCCCTGGACTGGATCATCTCATTCCTCGCTGGGAGAACCCAAAGAGTCCGACTTCCCCCATTCAACTCAGAGGCTACTGAAGTTATCTGTGGCGTACCACAAGGATCTTCACTCAGTCCCACCCTCTTCAACGTTTACATGAGTCCACTCGCCTCTATCGCGCGTCAACACAACCTTAACATCATCTCTTACGCCGACGACACCCAGTTAATCCTTTCCCTCCCCAAAGACCCTATCACCGCCAAAACCAACCTTCACGAAGGCATGAAAGAAGTAGCCGAATGGATAAAACACAGCCGCCTAAAACTCAACTCAGACAAAACGGAGGTGCTCATCCTAGGATCTTCACCCTCTGCCTGGGACGACTCTTGGTGGCCTTCCACTCTGGGCACAGCACCCACACCCACAGACCATGCACGTAACCTTGGCTTCATCCTAGACTCCTCTCTCTCGATGTCCAGACAGGTCAGCGCAGTCTCATCCTCCTGCTTCAACGTACTTCGCATTCTCAAAAAGATCTTCCGCTGGATCCCCCTCGAGACAAGAAAGACTGTCACCCACGCACTGGTCACGAGTCGTCTGGACTATGGTAACACACTATACGCCGGAATCACAACAAAATTACAGAAAAAACTCCAATGCATCCAAAACGCATCAGCGAGACTCATATTAGACATCCCTCGCCAAGATCACATCACCGGACACCTAAAAGACCTCCACTGGCTTCCAGTCAACAAAAGAATTACATTCCGCCTTCTCACCCACGCACACAAGGCCCTCTACAATCTAGGACCCGAATGCCTCAACACTCGACTGTCCTTCTACAAACCCACCCGCCAACTAAGATCGTCCAATCAAGCCCTCGCCGCAGTCCCGCGCATCCAAAAATCCACCATGGGTGGCAGATCCTTCTCCTACCTTGCTGCCAAGACCTGGAACTCACTCCCCACTCACCTCCGCCTTACTCAAAACCACATCTCCTTCAGAAAAGAACTTAAAACCTGGTTATTCGACAAATAATGAACCCCTCCCCAAGCGCCTTGAGACCCTCTGGGTGAGTAGTGCGCTATATAAATGCCCGAACTTGAACTTGTATTTAAAAGTTGACATTGTAGTCATGTCCTTAACTTTACAGGCAAACGCCCTGATTGATTTCCGGGGGGAAAAATGTAGAAAGCGATAAGGTAATCTATGTCGTGCCTGTTGTGTTTCAGTTGCTTTACATGAGTGTTTGCTCTATGCAGGATATTGTGATATGGCAAGTGTTTTTTTGCAGCCAGAATATTACTCCTAAATAGAGCAGACTTTGAATTGAGCCGCATCCAGGTGTTTATAATGGGGTACAATTAAGTTGTGGCAGAAGGCAATGCGAGTTTCTTCCAATGCCTGTCAGGTGTTCCATAATACAGGGTCATCCATTCCTTGGCCTCTCTGCAAAGCTCACAGAGAAATGGTCACGCATGCCAGTTGCAGTTGATTTTCTATACAAATGTGTGGGGTAGGGTGGCACCCTATGGACATTTTAATTTAAATTTTGAAGCCACACCCTTAATTATATAGCCCGCAACCCTTTCTGGGACGCCCACTTTTGTTTATTCCACTTAAAGCTCAGCACCTAATCCTAAATCGATGGGTACCACACATCTCAACTGCTTTAATTTTATTACCACCATGTGATAATTCTCTAAACTCATGGTAGCATTCTAAATGAGCCCCCCAGAGTTAATACCTTTTACACACATCCGGGTTAAGCTTCATGCTGTATTCAATGCTTACCGAAGGGCTCACGTCAACATAAAAACGTTTTCTTTAAAAACGATGCATGCAAGTTTAGAACCGAGCATCACAGGTCGAAGGCAGACTCCTTTTGAAGTCCATTATCCCACATCAACTTGAACTTGAAACTATAGTGCAAAAACATTTACGACACACGTGCTGTGTGCACATGTAACGTATGGCTGGCTCTTCCTTACAGTATAAGTTATTTTTTTTAAATAAAGTTAACTTTAATGAAGTATTTGATTTAGCAAAGCAGCAAGAAGAGCATTCATCCAAAAGAAAACAACATATTTCCGTTTTTCCTCATTAATCCAATTTAAGCTTAACATTTCTACCAGTTACGCACAGACTGAAAATGCACTATAGACCTCCTTTATGCACGAGCTAACTTTACTAATGAACACATTTGCTGTACTAAAATTAAAATGACATGTACACAAATCTGATTATGATGAGTTTTGGATAATTATAAGAGAAACATTGCTTGCCATGGTTTTACTTTACAGTGAACAGTATATTTATAAAAGTTGGTATCTTGTGCTCGCTGCCTATTTCAGAGGTCGTAGTGGGAGACTTCCCCCCCTCTGAGCACATTAACCACCCTGATGATTGCAGTCCAGATATATTCTGTTACAGTCGGACAAACCACATGCAGGGCAGGCTTTTGAGAGATGAGGGCAATCTCGCCCATATGTTGTGAGGTCTAAAGTTGATCAAACTACAGAAAAGGGCTATAGATATAATTACTAATGTTACTATCAAGTATACTAGAAAACCACTGCTTGGTGCCCTTTGTTGATCTGAAACCCATAATGGATGAGAAGATGACAAAGTATAAGCTATTAATTCCTTCTAACTTTATAATTGAAAACTATTGAATGGCTGTGCATGCCCCCCCCCCCCCGAGTTCACCTACCAGGTTTAGTTTATCTCTTTTTATGTTTAGCTTTAACAATGGTGTAAAGTGGCATTCATATACTAAAGCTAACTTGAGTTTATGTGGAGTTTGATATGCGAACTGAATTGCTATCTTTAAATTTAAATCATAATCTTGCCATTTACAGCTTTACCAAAGTACATAGAGTGTGTGTGTTCCCAAGGATAGGCTATTGTAAGAAAAAGAAGGGGCTCGTTAATTTTTAATTTTTTTTTTTTTACTTATGTCCAGATGAGAAATCCTATCAGACATGCTTGTGGTCAAATGTTCACGTGAATACACAGTAACCAATCACATTAATTTGCCTACAATAGAAAATAACGATGTCGATTCTGTTCTGGCAATGCATACATTCACACAATGTGCATCACGTACGAAAAGTCTCATATTGGGAAAGAGAGATAAGAACTGCTGTCTAGACATGTAGATTCGTGGGCAGAGACTCTGGTTCAGTTGCCATAAATTACAAAATAAAGAGAAAATTACTCCTAATCTTGCTGAAAGGAAGGGTCCATCTTTGGAAGGAACCAAGGCCCAACCCGCAGCATCAGCTTTTCTAAAACAGATATAGATCTAGAAGAAAGACTCCAGGTCCCCCCCCCCTAAAGGTGATTTAAGAAAAAGACTAATCAGACTCCTTTACATTTTCAATCAGCTGCCAATGGAAACAGGGCATAAACAAAAAACAAATCTCAATCCAGAGTGAAATGTTTCAGCCAGGGACAATTCTTTCAGTGCCCTGGATCTAACATCACCAGACCCCTTGAACGTTCACTGGGGCTTTTACCACGACACACCTAGTCAAGAGAATAGAGACAGAGTAACCAAGATCGAACCTGCCCCATAGGAACTGAAAATCAAGTCCATGGGGGAACGCACCTACACTTTCACTAGGCCTGAAGTGAGTCATAGTGATGGGCAAAATATTAATTATTAGAACATTGGAATGTGGAGCACTCCATTTAATACAATGGAGTGCACTGAGCTTCTATGGGCCGGTAAAAGCTGGCAGAGCAACATTCCAATGTTGTTTTACAAGAGGGCTTTGTTTTATTTGTTAGAACATTCTGCCCTCTAGTGGTAGAATGTTCTAATAGCCCTTCATAGAAGGACTATATCGGCCATTAAAGTCCTGCTCCAGTGTTAAAGGCCCTCGCCTTCACCTCGGGCGTTTAACGCTGGAGCCGGCTATTACAGGCCAGTATAGCCCGCTACTGCGGGCTATAAGGCTATAGTAGAAATTTTGTGGTAAGCTTTAAAGGCGGTGAATACTGTGGTGAAAAAGCCTGAGATTTGGAGGCCAGCCCATTCTGTTTAGTGCAGAGCTAAGAAAGCAAAGTGGGGCAGGAGAGAGGCGGCATCCACTCTGGTGCCAATGCCAATCAGTCCCAGAAGGGATCCAGCTTCATCGGTGTTTATAACAGGGTGACAACAATGAGAATTACCTCCTCGCTGCAAAGGATAGTCAGGAGCTTTGAGATCTTGAGACCAAGAGGCAAAGCATAAGGGGGCAAAAGGACTGTTAGTTACCAAGAAATGCAAATCATTTCACACTGACCACCATAGGCTGCCCGGAATGTTGGTATATCCTGAGAGCCTGAATGCAGCAACTGGAGAGCAGGTAAAAGAGAAGATGCATGCTTACAATCTCAATCATCTGAAAGGGAAAATGGTCGCTCATTTTCAAATCTTCAAACCTTTTCCTAAATTTGAACCATACTTGGACACGATCTTTATATTAGACTTAGATTAGGTACTTTGCCAGTGAAACTTTTTACTAGTACCTAGAAAAGCGGCAATAATGATCCACCCACCTGCAGTTGTGCATTTGGAGGGTGGAAGCTGTCATGCATTTTATTCTGTTTAGCTCTTTTACTCTGAAGACTAGAAGATATTACTGCCACCCGCTTTCCATCACTAATGGCATTAGACGTTGCAAGGACGCTTTGGTTTATGCATGCACAGAGACTTGACAAATCTACATTCAGGTTTCTTTTTATCTTTATTTATCGTGCACAGTCACTAGACCACTAGTCACTGCCAACAGTGAGATCTTGGGCATATGATAAGAGTCCTGTGTTTCCTGGCTAAGTTGCTGCATTGTTTAAGTTCTATTATGCAGTTGCTATTATTTTTATGTTTACATCTTGGAAGGGCGAGATTTTGATCGATACCTTATATCTATTGATCCAAACCTCGATCTGGTCGACTGAACCTTTGTTGCCTGTCTTTGAGGAAGAAAGTACATCTATTTCCAAGTTAGTTCACCCAATTAGGACTCTGCTCCCAAAGATCACAAACAACTTCTAGCTTTCAAAAGTTTATTGTAAGGATAGGATAAGCTGCAAATACAGGCATCTCAGAATGAGATTCACGAGATACACAGGTCCAACTACATACATGTGCTCTCTGAAAGCCCTCAGACGAGCAACGGAAATTACTAACACAAGTTCTAAGAATAATAAAGCTATCAGCATTGACGCATATCTCTCCTTCATTTAAGTTGGAGGAAAACGCACAGGTTAGGCTGTCCCTACCCTGCTCTAGATGGTATCCCTACTTAACCAAATCCCAACCTAACGAAGGTGTCAGCAGTGAATGACCCCCTAGGGAAGTCACTCACTCTTAGTCTCTTGGTGAAAACCTATAGTTCTCCAGTCATGACCCCTCTCTGCCTACCCATCCGCTCTCTCATGGGTCCTCAGGTATCTGCTCTAACTCCACCCAGGGGTGCTGTCCCTAATACAAAACAGTCAACAACATATGAGACGCCCCTTGCGAGACGCCCCTCACGTGGTGTAGCTTCTGGCTTTTTCCATGATGCTTTGTATTGGGCCTCATACGTTGGAGTTGACCTTGCTTCTCAGACTCTTCTCCGGCCCGCTGATACCCCTTAAACATTCCAGAACCCTCCTCCATGTCTGGGCCGTCTACTGAACAGACCTCTATTCATATTATTTATAATTGGATTCCCCCTTTTCTTCTTGCAGACAGACATCTGCAGCCAAAATCCCAACTCTCATAGACTTCCAAAAAGGTTCGCAACAATTCTTGGCCCAGACATGTACGTGTAAACCAACGTTAAAACATTTCAGGCCTACAACATTTCTCATAATGATTATAGCATTCAACTTCTTCATTAATTAAAGCATGTTAATACTCTTATTCTATTATTCAGTAAATACATCTATAAATCATGGCCCATTAATGCAATGACCAAAACATTAGTACAATCTATGTCGTGAAAAGAAACACCTTCCCCTTCCTTTCTAGCTCTGGCCCTGAGGCCTACCACATTCTGCGTTTAACCACATGCCATCTTATATTTTAACAGCTACACGACATGGATTCAGGAATAATCACATCTAATAAAATCATATAGTGTCACACATTTTCTGTATTAGTTCCACTTCTACTTAAATCTCTACATTAGCTATACATTCAGAATATAATTGCAGATACTATTAGCACTCATGGCATTTCTCCTCATGATTTGTGCTTACTACAGGTAAGTGTGATGCACTCATACATTTAGGTCAGTTTGCGCTCTCTCAGTTCCCCCCTTTGATGACCTCTCGGGGTCATCACTAACATTTAAACTGCAGTTATTGGTAGCATAACTTGTCTCTGCGCTTCCAGAGCCCTCAGACTCCTGTACTGATTATCTTGTATGGCAGCCAATCTCTGCAGCTGCTCTCTTTGGGCCCTTTCTGACCTTCTTGTTCTGTACCATTTGAATACCCTCACCAATCCCCACACTATGATCCCACAGATCAATATTATGATGATAGGTTTTAGTATATACCACACAAAGCTTTTGCCTAAGGTGGAGATCCACCCTCCAACTTTACTCATTCCGTGGCCCACCTTTTCCCAGACATTTTCTCTACTCAAGTCTTCGATCTCCTCGTGAATATCAGTTATGTTCCTAATAACTTTCTCAAGGGGCTTCGAATTGTCTGGAATGTAAGTACAACATTCCTGGACCTTCAAAGCCTTACAGACTCCGCCCTCTTTTGCTAGTAGGACATCTAACGCAAGACGGTTCTGAAGAACCATAGCCCTTATCGATTGCATCTCTCCTTCTACCAGCATTAAGGACTGAGCAGTGCTGGCAGACAACCTGTCGACGACTGTTGCCAGTCGTCTAATTTTAACATCATTAAGGATTAGTCCCAACAGAGGGAACATAGCTCCAAAGACATCTCCAACCATTTCTGCATCTCCTATATCTCTCCTACCCCTCGATGATGTCTTGCCCTCAATGATCTTTAAGTCTTGTGCATGATATATTTTGGGGAAGACAATTGCTAGGTAACATGATCCATACCAATTGTCAGGTAGTCTCACGTAGGCATTTCTCCCACATACAAAATACACATTTGGAATCACTTGCATTCCCTTCAGGAAATCTTTAGTATAGTACTCTATATTGAAAGCATGTTCACAGTCAACTTCTCCCACGTATACATTTTCATAATACGTTTTGGCTCGGTGAAGACATAGCTTTCCTCTCTGCGTCTTATCTAAAGCTATTGGACCACTACTACCCTTTCTCTTGTGTGCCTTCTCTTCCTCGGTCCAATCTGTTTTCCATTGTCCTGATTTTTTCAAAATCTTTTGTCTCCTGTAACGATCATCCACCTGCCCTATGAACTTCTTCTCGACTTCTGACACCTTGCATGTCAGGTTATTTCTACGGGCATGTGAAGTATCTAAGGTAATCCAAGGAATGAAGAACTTGGCCAATCTGTCTTCACTCTTCCAGTAGTCCCATTTATTCATCTGCTTATAATTGGGGACTTCTGGTAACACTGAATCATAGTTGGAGAAATAGTATTCAAAACTATCTCTCTCATAAAATATACTAAGCAATAAGCTACATGTAATGCCATATGTCAGCGGGAGGTGATGGTATCTAATGCCTTCATCTACAGACGCCGGCAACTGCATGCAGACGTAACAGTCCTTAACCTCCATGGCATCCACGTATTCGTATAAAAGTTTAGCATAAGCATTTGACCTAAAGTCTCCTTGGGACTCATCTACGTGTAACCTGCGGGCTTCTGCAGCTAATAACGCTTTCTCTTGAGTGTTTTCCCTTTTCTCACCAGCAACAGTAGGTGTAAGCGTTTCTACAGATTTCACATCAGTTACCTTCGCCTCTTCCTCATGTCCCTTTACATAAGAAATTGTTACCACTAAAGCTATCAATATTATCACTCCTACTATTAGTGTACCTATTATACATTTAGCTCTGCGGTTCTGGGTGTCGGCCTCCATTTCGTCAGACAATATGGCTCTCTCTTATCTTGGCAAAAAGTTCTTTCCTTCTCGTTCCTTTACAGTCTCTTTTTACTCCTTTTGTCTTTAGAATCCACACAACTGGAAGCTGACAACCTTCTCCGCAAAAAGTCCTTTAACAGTTCAATAAAGACAACCCTAGCCCTTCTCCATCAACTCAAGGGAAGTTCCCTAATATTCTCTGCTTCCTGGGCGCTAGGTAATCTTTTTCTGCTCGCTTTATTTACAAAGTCCTTTAACAGTCTACTATCAGGTTTGTGCTTGCAGCTTCAATAGCAAAGTTCAGTATTTCCAAACGAAGATTGTGCTCTTCATGTGCTGTTATCGTTGTACCAAAGTCGGGGAATTGCAATTCTGAGAGAAACATGTGTTTTAACTTGCTGAGGCGGGGAGGTCTGGGGAGCATGAATGTTAGTGACCCTTCTTGTTCGACTCCGGGTACCAACAGTCGTATTTCCACGGTGACAATGGGCTCAGAACTGGACACCACCACCGCTCGAATCCTCCCTGTCTCCTGTTTCACAGACATTTGTCGCCAGATATGTCCACTCAGGTGTGGAGTATCTTCTGTTAGGCACACGCACTCTTCTTGACCTTCTTCGGTCCGGTGCTTCAGCGCCCTGAGCACCTTCTTCCGGGTCTGAGTCTTCTGATATCGGAGGAAGGGTTACCTCTGGAGTCGACCTCAGGCTAGAGCTCCTTCTTTGCGGCCAATTAGCTTCTCCACGTGCCCTTCTACTCCTTCTCCTTCTTGTCTGTTCTCGCTCTCTGTCAGACCTGTCAGTGTCTGACTCGTACTCCCAGCTACTTTCTCCTTCTGTAGCGTCTTCTGTTTCGCTGTTGTACTGACCGTCCTCAGCTTGGTCAGACTCGTTCCCTGCTTCCGCTGGCACCTCTTCAGCTTGGCTAGCCCCCTCTATGGCTTCTCGGTCCTCTTCTGGACGTCTATCCGAGAGAGGAGCTGTTTCTTCCAGAGGTGCTGGAACCCTTCGCGTATGTGACGCGTGGATCCAATTGGGCAGGCCTCCCACTTTCACAGCCGTGTTCGTGATCAGGATGATCTGGAAAGGCCCACGCCAACGAACATCCAGGCAGCTTCTTCTCACATGTTTTTTCACCAGGACCCAGTCCCCAGGGTACAGGTCATGGCACGGGCCCTGGCACGATGGAACCTCGGCAGCCTGCACCTGAAGGGACACAGAACGAATGGCGTCAGACAGCCCCTTACAATAGTCCAGGATCATATCATCTGTGATATTTAACAGTGCAGCAGTTGGGACAGATGGCAGC
This sequence comes from Lissotriton helveticus, assembly GCF_964261635.1. NCBI lineage: Eukaryota > Metazoa > Chordata > Amphibia > Caudata > Salamandridae > Lissotriton > Lissotriton helveticus. The sequence continues at coordinate 1,787,734,439 of NC_136063.1, read as the reverse complement.
CTCATTGCTCTCCCCATTAACACCTCATGTGGTGACAACCCTGTTCTTCTGTCTGGGGTACTACGAAGGCTCATGAGAACCAATGGCAGGGCGTCAGGCCAACTCAGGGTCGTTGAGGAACAAACTTTTGCTATTCTGGCCTTGATCGTGCCATTGATCTGCTCCACAATTCCTGAGGCTTCTGGTCGGTAACTGCAATGCAACTTCTGATCGATATTCAGAGCTGCACAAATCATCTTCACAAGCTCGCTGTTAAAATGCGTTCCCCTATCTGATTCCAAAAAGGCCGGCACCCCGAAGCGCGGAATAAGTTCCCTAAGCAGTAACTTGGCCACTGTGAGGGTGTCGCACCTACGTGTAGGGTATGCCTCAACCCATCTGGAGAATACACAAACAACCACCAGGACATAGCGGAGGCGGTTGCACCTTGGCATTTCAATGAAATCTATCTGCATTCGATTGAATGGACCTCCAGACCTTCCTATGTGGCTCAGTGCAACTGGTGTTCTCTTTCCTACGTTCAGCTGCTGACAGGTCACACAACGCTGGCACACTGCTTCTGCTGCTATTCTAAACTTAGGATTGTACCAAGTCTGTCTAAACACTCTCAGCATAGCATCTCTCCCTAAGTGTACAGGACCATGTATGAGTCTGGCCATTGGGCTCACCATCTGATTGGGCAACACTGCTCTGCCGTCTGCTGAGACCCAAAAATGGGACTCACCCATTACACATCCTGCCTTTTCCCATGTTTCTTTTTCAGAATCAGGAGCATTTTCTTGCATGTTTGACAGTTCATCCCAAGTATCGACAGTTTCCAATATCATGGCTAATTCAGTTCTTACATTTATTCCACCCACTTCCACCTCTGTGAAAGAGTACCCTTGTTCCGCGCAATACCGCGCAACTTCATCAGCATATCTATTGCCTTTCGAAACGAAGTCCTCATTTCTGGTATGTGCGGTGCACTTTACAACTGCAATACCTGCTGGGCATTGCAACGCCTCTAACAACAGGCGCACAAACTCTCCATTGCGAATGGGAGAGCCTGAAGAGGTCATGAACCCTCTTTGAGACCATAACTGCCCGTAATCATGAACCACCCCATAACCATATTGGCTGTCGGTGTATATGGTGACTCGAATTTGATTGCTTGCCAAGCAAGCACGTGTTAAGGCAATAATCTCGGCTACCTGAGCGGAGTGTACTCCTTCCAGGCACCCAGCTTCCACAACTCCAGCAATTGTACAAACAGCATAAGCTGCTCTCAACTGCCCAACTTCGTCTCTTACACATGAGCCATCGACAAAGAAAATTTCGTCTGGGTCGGTCAGTGGCTCATCTACGATGTCGGGTCTGGGTTTGGTGCATAGTTCAGTCACATCGAGGCAGTCATGGTCTGTACATTCATCATCATCCTCGATATCATTTGGGAGTGGCATCAAGGTGGCAGGGTTCAAAACAGAGCATCTCTTGAGGGTCACATTCTCTGCAGCAAGAATAACTTGCTCATAGCGCGTGAGCCTGCTGTTGGTCAGATGCTGTGTTTTGGTCCTGGTCATCAACAGTTCAACAGAATGGGGCACGCACACCTCTAACGGGTGCCCCATGACGATATTTTCACATCTTTCAATGCTGACACCCGTTGCAGCAACGGATTTGAGACATCCGGGCAACGCTGCGGCTACTGGGTCTAAAGTAGCCGAGAAATAAGCAACTGGTCTACGGGCATTCCCATGGATTTGGACTAACACAGACAACGCGCAACCTTCTCTCTCACAACAGTAAAGAAAAAATGGTTTATTGTAATCAGGCATTCCCAATGCCGGAGCACGACACAGGTCCTCTCGCAGCTGTAAGAATGCCATCAAACAGTCTTTGTCCCATGGTACCGGATCGCTCACCTCCTTGTGCGTCAGTTTTTGCAAGGGCTTTGCTTTCAGTGAAAAGTTCGCGATCCACTGTCGGCAATAACCCACCATCCCTAGGAACATCCTGACCTCTCTCTGTGTCTTAGGCGCATTCATTTTCATGATCGCCTCTATCCTGTCTGGTGACACCTTTCGTTTGCCTTTCTCTATTCTGTGTCCCAAGTACTGCACTTCTGTCAGGCAGTACTGCAACTTTCCCGGGGACACCTTGTGCCCATTGACAGCTAGGTGATTTAACAAAGCAATGGAGTCCTCCCTGCAAGCTTCTTCTGTTTCTGACGCCACGAGGAGGTCGTCTATGTACTGGACCAGAACTGACTTCTGGGGCAGCACTAGACTTTCAAGATTTTTCTTCAAAAGCTGGTTAAAGATCGATGGGCTCTCTGTATACCCCTGAGGGATACGACACCATGTTAGGACGCGATTTTCCAGCTTAAATGCGAAAAGAAAATGGCTTTCTTCGTCCAGAGGGATCGAAAAGAAAGCCTGACAAAGATCTATCACAGTGAACCACTCAGCTTGGAATGGAATCTGAAACAGTATCACTGATGGATTCGGTACCACTGGACAACACGAAACGACTATGTTATTAATCTTTCGAAGGTCCTGCACTATCCGAAATTTCCCATTTGGTTTCTGCAGACCCATAATCGGGGAGTTGCATGGACTACCCACGATTTCTTTCAGTATTCCCTGTTTAATCATGGACTCGATCACGGGTTTTATGCCTGCAATCGTTTCTGGAGTCAATTTATATTGGGGTGTTCTTGGGAACTCAGCATGCGGTTTCACTACAATTTTCACTGGGTCCACCCCTTTGACTAATCCTATCTCTTCCCCAGTGAAATCCCATACTTCTGGTGCCACTGTCTCTCTCAAGTCCCAGGGGAGCTCATCTACTGTCAAAGTAGGGTACAGTTCCACGCATATTCTTGAGTTTGCAACTTTGAAATCTGCGTCATCATCATTGGTCAATACCTCCACTCCCTGAGGTGTACAGTATATTGTACAATTCAATTTACACAACAGGTCTCTCCCTAGCAGACACACAGGACTTGAATCGCAAACCACAAACTGGTGCTCATCGCTGTACTTCCCTATTTTCACCTGTACCGGTTCTGTCAATTGGCTGGTTATTCTCCTGTTTGCGACCCCTACCACTTGTATGGTCTCTCCAGACATGGGCAGGTCTGGAACTGCAGCTGATCTGATCGTGGATCTAGTGGCTCCTGTGTCCACCAGAAATGTCGTGGGGCACCCTGCTACTTCTGCTTCAACATAGGGTCCCCTCTGGTCCACCTCTAAGGCTGCCCCGAGGGTGCAGTCTTCTCTTTCCACTCTCTGTCCGGTTAATGGGTCCACATAATAGCACTCTTCTCCTTCTACAAACAGGGGCATCTGTCTATAGGTCTTACCCATAGTCCCTACTCGAGGAGGTTGCGGGAACTGGGCTCGGGGAGGAGCCCCCCCCCCTTTGAGCACCTTTCCCTGGTATGGCATCACCCCTCTTGTAGGTGCGCTCTGGACCTCTTCCTCCTCTATCTCTTGTTCTCCTATCTCTACATTGTAGGGACACTCGCGTTTCCAATGCCCCACCTCGTTACACTGGTGGCACCTAGTCGTTTTCTTCAAGGCAGTTATGTCTATTCTGGGTCTAAAGGTGGAACTCTCCTCATTGCCCTTGTTCTGACTGTACTGCTTCTTTCCTCCTGTACCTGTTCCTTGCTGCTGTTGCTGCTGTCCCCCCTTTCCTGCTGCCTGCATCTGTACCACCATCAACTTTTCTTTTAGTTTCTTAGCCTTGGAGTCTATCTCATCACAGCAGTACCTGGCATATCTCAGTATTTCGTCTAGGGGTTTACTTTGCCAACAAATCGAGTGTTGCTGAATCATTAAACTAATATCCGGTCTCAGTCCCAGGACGAACTTGGACACGAATTGCCCTATGTCTTTTGGATCCATTACATCCAAGCCGCTATACTGTTTAAACGCCTTCAGCAATCTCTCGTAATATTCGTGGACTGTTTCTTTGGGTTCCTGTCTGGTTCGGTCTATTCTGACCCAATCTATGTCTTGCATTGGCACTTTCTCTTTCAGCCAAGTCATCACTCTCTCGAATTTTGCCATTACAATCTCAGACGGCCCATTAGTCTTAGCATCTCTCTCCGGCTCCGTTGTGGGCCACTCAGCGCTAACCTTGCATGCTGTCCACAGATCTCCTGGTACTACAATGTCGAACAGCGTGTTCAGATCTATCCATAGGACCTTTGAGATTTTTACAAACCTCTCGACTTGCTTGTACCACTCCACTGGGTTTTCCCGCAATTTGGGGAAGGAGGTGGTAAAAGCAGCTAAATCTCCCCTACTCCAAGGGACATGCACATAGTTCCCATTTGCGACTTCACGCAAAGGGTATGCTTCTATTCCCTGCAGCCTTCCTGGTGTCATACCAAGCGTGCTTCTCCTGCCGGTCCCTTTCTTGGACCACCTCTCTTCCCACTTATCTAGAGCCCTCCATGTCCTTATTCCAGCGATCAGTTCCCTTATGTGCGTTTTCAGCCCAATCGTTCTCCTCTCATCTAGGTCTCGATCTGTGTAATGTAGCCTGTGGTTAACCCTGTAGTGCTTTGGTTCTTGACAGGTCCACCATATATTTGCCTGCTAGTTCGACTAACTTCTCGTGGACTGCTCTCGCCTTTCGAGTGATGTCCTTTGCCATATACAGTATTTCATCCTGCTCATACATTTCCATTCTTTCTAAAGGCAGGGTACCATCTACCATGTCATCCAGGTCTGACCTTAAGCTAGCGACATCGAGTCTCTTGGCTTTTATCTCAGCTCGCAATATGTCTTTCGAAGGGGGCTCACTGGTCTCCCTACCATCCCAACTCCGAGCTCTACGTTTGGGCTCGGGAGAGTTAATGGGTGCTCTCCCTTGCTCCCATCTCTCCAGGTCCCATGCTCGGCCATCCGATCTTGGAAGGTGATGGAACACGGGCCTGTTACCCCTACTCTTGCTCTGCCCACTCTCTTCTTCTTCTCTCCTCTCACCGTACACCTCTCTGTTATTTTCCCTCTGGTCGCTACTCTCCCTTTGCCTAGTATCACTCAGTATCCGATACGATCCTTCCTGGTTCCCCATATTCCCTGGGCTGCGCTCATTTCCGTCATCACAGGGACTATGGTGCGACCTCTCACAACTCCCATTCAGTTCTCTGGTGCCGGGCACACAGTGTGGACACTTAAAGCTGTTTCTGTACTCTTGCGCTCTCCTCTCCCCTTCACTGAGTATTGGGCGCGACACCCCTCCACTCCCGGGGCCCCCGTTTTCCAGGTCTGTTCTATCTCCACTCCGGGCCCAATGGGTGACTCCCCTACTATCTCTCTCTCTACAGTCCCACTCCGGGCTGCTCTCCCCAGCCCCGCAGTGAGTCCGAGCTCTGCTGTCCTGACTTTCCCTTTCAGCTTCTGCAGCTATGATGCTCTTGTGAGCCTCCACTGCCTCATCCCACTTCTTCATGTACTCATTTAGCTCTTGAAAGGATTTTCGTCCAGATCCCCTCAGATCCACTGGCCATCTAGGGCCCCCAGGATCCCCTCCTGGATCCCCTGCTGGGTGCACCGGGGTGCTCCATTCTCTGGGTATCGGCATCTGACTTGGGGAATTAATCGTATCGTTCCTCCTTGCCGTCCCTGCTCTTTCTCTGTCCTTCCGTACCCGTTCTTCCCCTCTTGCTCTCTCTTGGTCATATATCGATATTATAGGACCTATGGTAACAGGTACCTGTAGTGCATCTGGTAATGCGTAGGATGTGGCGCTCTCCGTTTCCGGCGCTCTTTGTACCACAAACCTCCCGACTACCTGTTGCACCTGACTAGGCTGGGACAGCTCTTTCTTTGCTTCAGGATCCCACTCTGAACTGGGAAGCGGTCCATGCTCTCCTGCATTGCCCCCCTTTTCTCTTTCACTATGCTCGACCTCTCCCCCTGCTCTATTATACGGGGGTGGCCTGTCTGTCAATAATCTGTTTATCAAGCTGTCCTCTGTTTCGCTCTCATCATCTTCTTCTAGGGGGCTTTTATTTTCGGGCACCTCTAACACTGGGTACAGTTTATTTATTTCCATGTTATGCACTCTCCATCTTTTAGCATCCGCATCCCACCTGGCATCCTGCACTGCCCTTACCGATCGTTTCACCCTTTCTTGTCGTCTGTTCATATTCTTTTCATGCGCTGCCCTAATCCATGCATCAAGAGCTTCAAACTGGGTCGGTCTAGGCAAGGGTCTCATTGAGGTCATGACTGATTTTAATCGATGTAACACCTCTAATCTGAACGTCCCGTACTTCGGGAACGTCAGTTCCTCATTTCCTTCCGTAATCTTACTCCACTCTGATATCCAAAGGATCGTATGCAACCCAACATTCACTGCCATGTAACGAGCCGGTGTACCCTCCGGCGGGGCTTCTTCCCCTTCATACGATCCCCGCTTCTCTTTTTTAAACACCGCTCTCAGCCATTTAAAACACTTCATAATTATGCGCACAATATCCAGCCTCGCTACTCTGTTTACTTCCTGATGACAATCCACCAATCCTGTCGCGGCTTTGCTAACTTGGCCTATCGCAGCGCGGTCTTTCTCCGGTCGGCCAATCACGTCGCGACCCTTTCTGACGTCTTTGCTAGCTGGCCTATCACAGCGCGGTCTTTCTCCGGTCGGCCAATCACGTCGCGACACTTTCTGACGTCACTTTTCTCCGCTTCGCAGCAGCACCCCTCCTTTCTCAACTCGTCTCCCGGTTATGCATGCGTCCCATTCATACACCGAAAAATGACTACTTCCGACCAAGCGGTCACTTCCCTCGACTGTACGTCCACAGTCTATATGTAATTGTCAACACAACTGACGAAATGTCTATCGTCTCTCTGATAGGTTGCTTACACACACAGTAACCTCCGACCAGCGTCCGTTACTCACGCACTCACTCTTACATTCCCCCTATCTCGGTCTTTCGGGTGATCAATGGTACCTCATGACCCCCTTCACACTATTTGACAATTACTCTGGGTGTCCGATACACCCGAACCACTTAAGCTCTCCTTGAACTTAAGATTTCCACCGGTTGCGCGCGCTCACAACCTGTTCCACAGTCACTCTACAGACATTCAACTCCGCCAGACATTACAACATAGATACAATACAAAAACACCGCAATCTAACACGCATAACCCTTTATACTCACTCTCGACCGATACTGCTGCTTTTTCTGTCTCACGTCATCCGGATCTTCTTCAGCGGGCGGTTCTTCCGATCATCGATTTCTAGGGGCCTTGGGGTAAGCTAACCTGGCCTAGGTTACCGTCCTCAAGAAGGCAACCATCCTCTGCTACCAACTGGAAGGGCGAGATTTTGATCGATACCTTATATCTATTGATCCAAACCTCGATCTGGTCGACTGAACCTTTGTTGCCTGTCTTTGAGGAAGAAAGTACATCTATTTCCAAGTTAGTTCACCCAATTAGGACTCTGCTCCCAAAGATCACAAACAACTTCTAGCTTTCAAAAGTTTATTGTAAGGATAGGATAAGCTGCAAATACAGGCATCTCAGAATGAGATTCACGAGATACACAGGTCCAACTACATACATGTGCTCTCTGAAAGCCCTCAGACGAGCAACGGAAATTACTAACACAAGTTCTAAGAATAATAAAGCTATCAGCATTGACGCATATCTCTCCTTCATTTAAGTTGGAGGAAAACGCACAGGTTAGGCTGTCCCTACCCTGCTCTAGATGGTATCCCTACTTAACCAAATCCCAACCTAACGAAGGTGTCAGCAGTGAATGACCCCCTAGGGAAGTCACTCACTCTTAGTCTCTTGGTGAAAACCTATAGTTCTCCAGTCATGACCCCTCTCTGCCTACCCATCCGCTCTCTCATGGGTCCTCAGGTATCTGCTCTAACTCCACCCAGGGGTGCTGTCCCTAATACAAAACAGTCAACAACATATGAGACGCCCCTTGCGAGACGCCCCTCACGTGGTGTAGCTTCTGGCTTTTTCCATGATGCTTTGTATTGGGCCTCATACGTTGGAGTTGACCTTGCTTCTCAGACTCTTCTCCGGCCCGCTGATACCCCTTAAACATTCCAGAACCCTCCTCCATGTCTGGGCCGTCTACTGAACAGACCTCTATTCATATTATTTATAATTGGATTCCCCCTTTTCTTCTTGCAGACAGACATCTGCAGCCAAAATCCCAACTCTCATAGACTTCCAAAAAGGTTCGCAACAATTCTTGGCCCACACATGTACGTGTAAACCAACGTTAAAACATTTCAGGCCTACAACATTTCTCATAATGATTATAGCATTCAACTTCTTCATTAATTAAAGCATGTTAATACTCTTATTCTATTATTCAGTAAATACATCTATAAATCATGGCCCATTAATGCAATGACCAAAACATTAGTACAATCTATGTCGTGAAAAGAAACACCTTCCCCTTCCTTTCTAGCTCTGGCCCTGAGGCCTACCACATTCTGCGTTTAACCACATGCCATCTTATATTTTAACAGCTACACGACATGGATTCAGGAATAATCACATCTAATAAAATCATATAGTGTCACACATTTTCTGTATTAGTTCCACTTCTACTTAAATCTCTACATTAGCTATACATTCAGAATATAATTGCAGATACTATTAGCACTCATGGCATTTCTCCTCATGATTTGTGCTTACTACAGGTAAGTGTGATGCACTCATACATTTAGGTCAGTTTGCGCTCTCTCAATCTTGGTGCACTGATTCAATGAGGTGGTATATTCCTGAAATAAGTACCCGGCCAATGCTTCTATAACTTGCTTTGACAACTGCAAACAACATCACTTGCACCTTACCAGCACCGAATTCCTTATGTCCTAAGCCAACGCAGTACTTATTATGTGTTTTTAATTGTGGTTTGTAAGCTGGGCAGACAACACTTTGGCCAGGTAGTCGTTTAGACACTTGTGATATAAAACTAACACTTTAATAGCCAGCTCTAGTTTTTAAACATGTGGATTTAGGGGTGGGGGGTATTTTAGACTAATGTACAGGGGTGCATTTATCGTTATATATTGTTTTAGTTCAATTTTATATTTGATCTCTATGTTCTATATTGTATGACCTGTTCTTTCAGGCTAAAACTATAAAGCTTATAATTAATTAACTGAGCAATGCCAAATAATCCACCCCTCATTAACAACTCCTTCCCAAAATCCGAACACGAAGCAACTTAAGTTAGGAGTTAGTTGGCCCTAGTTGTAATGTTAAACTTCTTTGGCAAATGTAAAGGAAGATCTTGGGGATAGGCAGAAGAACTGGGGGAAATATAATACTCTAGACAGATGATTCACCCTCTCATTGTCCATTCTGGTGGCAGTGTGCAAAAGGGGGCATCTGTCCAAAAACGTATCTATGTTATTAAGGTGGTTAAGGCATTGCACTTGGCCCTATCAATCTGCTTGGCTGCGGAGTTGGCCAATATGTTAACATTCCAATTCTAAATGGATTTGCTAGCTTTAAATTCACATTATAGTTTTACTATTTACAGTTTTAGCAAAGTACAGAGAGTGCTTGTGTCAAGCTGGGTGGGGGAGGAGCAATACAAGTCAAGATTCAGAATTGCTGCAAGGTTAGGTCAGAATCTTGAGAAAGGCTCTGAGCTGAATCCTGACCCAATATGGCAACCAGCCCTACTGACTGGCCTTAGGAATTAACAAACCAGGGTCACCAGAATGGCAAGGACAGTCTTTACTGATGACATATTTGGGTACGAACTGTGAATGCATAATATTCTTGATGTAATATTAGGCTGTAATCAGACTCTCAAATTCATTTGACAAGAGGGCCCGGCAGTGCAGGAGTTGTCACAATAGTGGTTCTGTATGAAGTCTTCCTCAGGGCAGAATACCCAGTCAGTTAGCCATAATTCAAATGAGACTATGCACTGACTCAGGAACCCATCAGACACACCAGGACATTGGTGGGTCTAATAGGTAAATGAATGTACACCACCTATAATTCCAATTACATCTACAAGATCCCATGACTGATCTTTGGTAGAACCTTCTTCTAAGTCTCCATCTTAAACATACTGTTTGACCCTAATGCAGATCTATGACTAGTCTGCGTCAGGTCGCGGCTTTTGCCGTACGGCGCCTCCTACACACCTACAGAACGCCGCATCCTCATTTCCGCTCTGAAGTTGAGGTGCGGTCTAGCTTTTCGGAGGGTCCGCCTCCTCCTATGATGCGCTTCCGGGGGTTCCCGGATCGGCGCTTCGTATCCTGAACATTTTCCTGTTTGAAGCTAACTGCCACGAAAATTACATCGGAACAGGTACCGGAGGACTTCTGCTGCTATCGAACGTCCTCTCCTCTTTTCTATGAACTATCGAGCACTGCTTTTGCTGTTGCGCAGGAGCGCTTTGCCATTGCCCTTGTACCTTGTTAATTGACATTGCGCTGGAGCGCTAGTTCTCATTTGTTTGCCATAGCCGCACAGGAGCGCTTTGCCATTGCCTTTGTACTTTGTTTGTTGAAATCGCGCTGGAGCGCTTTTCTTTGTTTTCTTTCTCAGCGCAGGAGCGCTTTCATTTGCCTGGGTACAGTGTGTATACATATTGCGCTGGAGCGTGGTTTCCTTTTGCCTAACATTCCTTTACCTTGCCAGCTGTCTTGGAGGGGTTGCTTTGCCAGACATACTTTGGGGTTTCCTCATTTCGCAGGAGCACTTTCTTTTGGTTTACATAACAGTTCTGGATCACAGACTTAGGGGGGTTACAAGAAACCCTAAAGACAGCTCCTGGAGTCTGGACGCCTTCACTACCAGGTAGTTGTTTCTCTGTATGTGTGTAGAGGCATACATTGGAGTGGGAGGTGTGGGTCTCTTTCTAACTGGGTGTCCCTTTGTCCATTTCCAGTTGGTGTCACCGGTTCTAGTCTTACCCTGAGACGTTCCACATTATCGGCTCCCTTCCCCTGGTTCCATCTCATCCCGGTTGGGCGCCTCATTTCTCCCACGGGGTTAGGTGGGTGCAGGGGTGGTAGCTCTTTTTGTCTCTGCGAGAAAACTCCACAAGCAAAGGTAAGCCTTGTGGGGTACCTGACAGAATACGAAGCTCACGCATTTTATCTCGCCCAGACGACATGAGTGATCCGGAGATATCCCTGCAAGACATAGCGGCCATGCTGACTAGTATGCAGGCAGAGAACCATAGCCTACGCCATGACATGACGGCCATACAAAGCCAATTGTCGGCAGGCGTTACAGGCCCTGGGGGTCCCTCCCCGAGTCCTAGAGTTAGACAGGAAGGGTTGTTACGACTACCATTGTTCACCTTCGGGGGGTCTTCGTCTGCATCCAACCCGGACACGGCGATACAAGTGGTCACACCTCATCCTGTGCAGCTAGCACTGCCTGAACGCTTCTATGGCGACAGCACCAAGTATAGTGTATTCATCCACCAGTGCCATCTGCACTTCATGGCCAGAGCTACCGCCTTCCCGGACGACGCCTCAAAGACCGCTTTCATCCTTTCCTACATGGGCTGGGATGCAGCCCAGTGGTCCATATCATTGGTGGAAAACGACGGTCCCATGTTATACAACCATACGGTATTCAAGGAAACTATGCGTAGAATGTTCGCCCGGCACACTTTCGTTCAGGCCGCTGACACGAGCTACTCAAACTAAAACAAGGCAACGACGACTTGCTTCATTACATTACCACATTTAGCAGACTCGTGATTGAGGCCCATTGGCCCAAGACCAAGAAGGTATCGGTCTTCAACAGGGGTCTACGTGACGAGCTTAAGGACCTGATATCGCAAATGCCTGACCCCCATGAAGAGATTGGGCCTTTTATTTATTTGGTAGCAAGGTGAACTACAGGATACAGGAAAGGAAGACCGAAAGAGGAAAAGGGGGTGATAACCGATTCCTGCCCTTCGGGGACAAAAGCACCGAGAAGAGCCGAGACAACACCACTGCCTCTAGCGACTGCCCGGAGCCTATGCAGATAGGTGGCATGAGGGGTCTCCTCACCAGTGTGGAAAGGGAAAAGAGGAGGAAACAGAACCAGTGTCTGTACTGCGGCAAAAGTGGTAATTTCTTTAGGGTATGCCCGGTAAAACCCACACGTACCAGAGGAAGAAAACCCTTTGCGTTTCCCGTGTCCAAGGGAGAGAAGACGGGAAACAAAGCAACCCAGTAGATGAAGGGGTCCATCTACTGGGTTCGTCCTCCTGGAACACGGCGATCCCTGTGGTGTTTGATGGCAGTCATCATGTGGGTGTCGAGGTATCGTTGAGCAACCTGTTAGGCAAGGTATGGCGGGTGACCGCTCTTCTGGATTCCAGAGCCACCGGGAATTTCATCGACGCTCAATACTCACAGGATCTGGGAATGACCACAATACCAAAGAAAAAACCAGAAACAGTTAAGGTGATAGACGGAACGGACCTCACTTCCGGCCTCATCCGACATCAGACGGAAGACATGATCATGGTCTTTGCTAACCACCACAAAGAAACAATTGGCTTTGACGTGATCGATGCTCCTCAATTCAAGATCATATTGGGTCTTCCTTGGTTGGTAAACCACAACCCCCGAATCGATTGGGTGTCCAGGGTCATAACCCTTGATTCGGACCACTGCAGCGCCTCCTGTTATCCAGGTGATGAACCAATCGGTGTGCGTACCTTACAAGCACACTCCTTACCCTTGCTGGGTATGGGGGTTGTCCCCCAAACAGACGTACCAGAGGTATACCATGATCTGGTAGCAGTGTTCGACGAAAAAGGGGCCAATACCCTGCCACCCCATCGTTCGTTCGACTGCAGGATCAATTTAATGCCTGGATCCACACTTCCTTGCAGTCGGATCTATTCCCTCACGCAGAAGGAGAATGAACATCTACGCTACTATCTGGATGACTACTTGAACAACGGGTTCATACGCCATTCCAGGTCTCCAGTGTCTTCTCCTCTTTTCTTTGTGGCTAAGAAGGGGGGAGACCTGAGGACCTGCATCGACTTCAGGGCTATGAACGCCATCACTGTGAAGAACCGTTATCCGTTACCGTTGATTTCCAGTCTCCTGGACCAGGTGAAAAACGCATCCATCTACACGAAGATGGACCTGCGGGGGGCTTATCACCTTGTCAGGGTCCGGAAGGGTGACGAGTGGAAGACCAGCTTCCGGACCAGATTCGGCCTATTCAAGTACCAGGTCATGCCTTTCGGACTCTGCAATGCCCCCGCAGCGTTCCAGTTCTTCATAGATGAGGTATTGAGAGACTACATCGATGTCTTCTGTATCATTTATATCGATGATATACTGATCTATTCACGGAACCCCACGGAACACGTCCAGCACGTTTGTGCTGTCCTACAACAGCTGATAAAACACTGTCTCTACGTGAAGCTGGAAAGGAGCGTTTTTCACACGAAGGCTGTCGAATTCCTGGGTCATATCATCACCCCGGCTTATATACAGATGGATAACAAAAAGGTGGAGGCCATTCTGCTATGGCCAACCCCAACATCCGTGAAAGGCATCCAGAGGTTCTTGGGGTTTTCCAATTACTATCGTCGCTTTATCACAGGATTCTCCGGAATGGTGGCGCCTATCACCCAGCTGCTTCGCAAAGGTGTTTCTTTTTGTTGGGACGCAGAAGCAGACAATGCGTTCCAGGAACTGAAGAAATGAAATGAAATGAAATGAAAGCGGTTTTGTTGAGCGCGACTGCTGCCCTTAGGCGTCCAATCGCTAATAGAAAGGAAAATGCATTGAGAAGAGTAGCTGGGGGTTAGTTAGTTGCTGAAAAGGAGTGTTTTAAGCTCCTTGCGAAAGGATAACAGATTGGGGTTCGATCTAAGGTGTAGGAGGAGGGAGTTCCACAGCTTGGTGGCGTTGAGCGTGAAGGACCTTCCTCCTGCTCTTGACCTCTTGATCCGGGGGGCTACCGCTAGGAATGCGTGAGTGGATCGAAGTTGTTTGCCGGGGCAGCAGGGGGAGAGCAGGGAGTGGTTGATTTTGGGGCCTATTCTCCAGAAGGCTTGGTGGGATATGCACATGGCTTTAAATTTTATTCTCTCCCTGACAGGAACCAGTGTCGGGTCCTCAGCCCGGATACCACTGATATTCTGCATAGAATCTGCAGCAGCGTGTGTGCAGCGCAGTTCTGGGTCCGCTGAAGTTTTTACAGCACGTATTCCGGTGCCCCTAAGTAAAGGGCATTGTTGAAATCAAGTCGGGATTGGATTAGGCCTTGTATGACAATTTGCTTGGCTTCGAAGGGCAGGAGTGGGAGGATTTTTTTCAGCATCCTGATGATCCCGAAACAGGTTGCAGATGTTTTTGTGGCTTGGGTGTTGAGGGTTAGGGATTTGTCCAGCCAGACCCCTAAACTTTTGATATTGTCTTTCGGAATTGGGGGAGTGCCCAAGCTGATGGGCCATAGGTGGTCGATGGTGGACAGAGCTGGAGGGCGAAGCAACATGAGCTTGGTTTTATCGCCGTTAAGTTTAAGAGAAGATGCCGTCATCCATCTCCAGACCTCTTCCATACAGGTCGTTAGGTTGACCTGTGCCGGCTCACTGTTCTTCTGTGCGAGGGAGACCACTAACTGAGTATCATCCGCATATGTAATGATCTTAATGCCATATGGACGGATGATCTCAGCCAGCGGTCTCATGTACACGTTGAACAGCGTGGGGCTTAGTGAAGAGCCTTGCGGTACCCCACAGTCCAATGGTTTACTTTCGGCGATAGCATCTCCGTCAAAGACTTGAAAAGTCCTTTCGCTCAGGAAGGATCTTAGCCAGGCCAGAGCGTCTCCCGACACTCCTAGATCGAGAAGTCGACACAGCAAGGTTTTATGGCATACCGTGTCGAACGCGGCGCTCAGATCGAGGAGGATGACTGCCACTGATCCCCCTCGATCCAGGATCCGCCTGGTTTCTTCTGTCACGGCCAGCAAAGCTGTTTTCGTCCCATGTTTGGGGCGGAACCCTGTCTGTGAGGCATCGAGTAGATGGTTAGACTCGAGAAACCTTGTGAGATGGAGATTAATGTGTCTCTCCAGGATCTTGCTCACCCAAGGCAGAAGGGAGATGGGGCGGTAGTTGTTATGGTTTTTGGGGTCCAGGTTGGGTTTTTCCAGGAGTGCCCTCACCATAGCCTGCTTCCATGTTGGAAGCACACTTCCTTTTATCAGGGAGTTGTTAAGCAGCTCCATGAGAGTAGGAAGAATAACTGTACTGGCGGCGGTCATAGTGCTGGGTGGAGCAGGGTCATTTGGGGAGCCTGACTTTACCTGTAATGTCAGGGTTTCCAGTGACTCTAGGTTTACTAGGGGGAAATGGTCCAGAGCTATTCGAGGGCGGTACTCCGCCTTAGTAGGGAGCTGAAGTTCAACCATGGGGGCTTCCAAGGTTGGGGCTGCAAATGTTACAGAGATTCTGTTTATTTTCTGATAGAAAAATTCCGCTAGGTCATTACAGCGCGCGATGGGGTTATCATTTGGGGCTACGGGAGAGGGCAGCTTGGTGAGGGTTTTTACTATTTGATAAATCTCTCTCGGTTTAGATCTAGCCTTCATAATTTTTCCACTAAAATAGGAGGATTGTGCCGTTTTTATTTCAGTTTTGTAGGCTATAATGGCTTTCCTGTACGTGGTTTTGTCTGCGGTGGCATACCCCAGACGCCACTTCCACTCAAGTTTCCTGCAGATTCGTTTTTTCACTCTGAGTTCATCTGAGTACCAAGGGGCTGTTTCCCGAGGTCTCTTTAAAGTGATTTTGCAAGTGGGGAGTATGGAGTCAATGGACTTCCGGATCCAATTGTGGAATTCCCTGCTGTTTGACGAGGGATTCTGGGAGCATGAGGGTCTTGAGTTTGCTAGGGACCTAGTCCACTGTTCTAGTGGGAGCCTAGACCAATTTCTCATTTTCCGTGGGCAGGGAGTGCAGGATACAGATTTGTATGTAGACCAGGTAAGAGGGATTAGAAAGTAATCGGACCATGGAAGAGGGGTGATGGGGCCTACCCTAAGGTTGTTGCAGTTGCTGAATACAGGGTCCAGCAGATGCCCTTTGTTATGCGTGGGGGCTCGGACTAGTTGCTCCAGTTGTACTGCAGCCAGGCTCGCAGTTAGATCATTTGCTGTGTTGTCTGAGCTATTGTCAAAATGGATGTTAAGGTCGCCCAGCAAGGTAAAGTTGGAGGGAGACATAGCTAGTTCTGCTACTAGGGAGGGTAAAGTGGTAAGAAATTGATTCAGTGGGCCTGGGGGGCGATAGACAAGTATTCCTGTGAAGCTACCATTAGGGGTGAGCTTGAGGGAGAAGGACATGCTTTCGCAGTCTAGAGTGGGGTCCGAGATGCAGTGGCACTGATATAGGGATTTGTAAATGATTGCCAGACCTCCGCCTTTCCCCTGTGTGCGATCCCTGCATAAAATTTGATAACCAGGGGGGAGTGCTTGTATCAGGTCCGGCTCGGAGTCGGGGGTAAGCCAGGTTTCGGTTAAAAAGACTGCGTCTGGTGTTAGTTCATTTATCATTAAAGAGATTTCCGTGCTATGCTTTGGGAGGGATCTGCAGTTTAGAAGAAGCATATTGTAATTCTGTGGGTCATTTTTCTGCTGAGAGGTGTTAAGCCTGATGTTACAGTTTGAGCAGAGAGAGGGAAGATCTAGTGGGTGGTAGGGGTGACCACAGCTGGGTTTTAAAGGGGGTCTTAGATTGTGAAGGGACCCTGAGCTATAATACTTCCTCGATGTTTGAGGGGATCAGGGGATGTGGCCCCTGTCCCCGGCCGTCCGCGGACAGGCGCAGACGGGCTTGCATTTGGTGCACCTTCGGCGCGCAGGCGGCGCGTCCGCTGCGCGGCCGGGGGAAACACATTGTTTAAGGAAGTGTGGGTGGGGCGCGTGGCCGAGCGTCAGTGGGCGTGTCCAGGAGCGAGGGCTTCCCTGGAGATGGCGGCAATCACCGCGGCAGCGCCTTAGTCGGCTGCGCAGTTCAAGTGTCCCAAAGGATGGTCAGGTAAAGGTTTTAAAACACACAGATTATTATACAGGTAATTTTTAAAATAGATTAAAACACCAGCTCCCGGCTTCCGTCTCAGGAGCACGATCCAATACTAAGACGCGCTGGGGAAAAGGCGCGGTTTATATAGTGTGGGTGGGGGGCGTGGCCGATCGTCAGTGGGTGTGTCCAGGAGCAAGGGCTTCCCTGGAAATGGCGGCAATCACCACAGCAGCGCCTTAGTCGGCTGCGCGGTTCAAGTGTCCCAAAGGATGGTCAGGTAAAGGTTTTAAAACACACAGATTATTACACAGGTAATTTTTAAAACAGATTAAAACACCAGCCCCCGGCTTCCGCCTCAGGAGCACGATCCAATACTAAGACGCGCTGGGGAAAAGGCGCGGTTTATATAGTGTGGGTGGGGGGCGTGGCCGAGCATCAGTGGGCGTGTCCAGGAGCGAGGGCTTCCCTGGAGATGGCGGCAATCACCACGGCAGCGCCTTAGTCTGCTGCGCGGTTCAAGTGTCCCAAAGGATGGTCAGGTAAAGGTTTTAAAACACACAGATTATTACACAGGTAATTTTTAAAACAGATTAAAACACCAGCTCCCGGCTTCCGCCTCAGGAGCACGATCCAATACTAAAGAGACGGTTCACCACGGCCCCCGTTCTGGTTCACCTAACGCGTAGTTGCCATTCGTAGTAGAAGCAAATGCCTCGCAGGATGCATTGGGGGGCGTATTGTCACAAAGAGACGCCTGTAGGGGGCTCCTTCATCCCGTGGCATACTACTCCAAGAAGCTCCAACCTGCAGAACGCAACTACACGGTGTCTGACCGGGAGCTGTTAGCCATAAAGATGGCATTCGAGGAATGGCGCCACTACTTAAAAGACGCCAAACACCCTGTGACCATTTACACGGATCATAGGAACCTACAGTTCCTGCGTTCAGCACGAGCCCTTACAGCCAGGCAACTTCGTTTGACCCTGATTCTTCAATGAATACAACTTCACGATAACATACAGACCAGGAAAAGAGAACGCCAAGGCAGATGCACTATCTCGAATAACAGAGACCGATGACACGCTGACCACGAACGAGCCTGTTCCCATCATTCCAGAACAGCATTTCCAGGGGGTTATACTGTCCTCAGAGTTTCTGGCCCAACTACGAAAGGACGTAAGCCTAATCGATCCTGCTGATCTAACAGGAAGAAACGAAGGCGTGACCCAGGAAAGAGGGTTCCTACTCAGAGAAAACAGGTACTACCTCCCAAAGATGGCTCGACAACAACAAGCGTTGACCATGTGTCATGATCACGTCCTCTCCAATCATCCAGGATACCACAAAACCCTAGACCTGATACAGAGACACTTCTGGTGGCCTACCATGGAAGAGGACACAAGAAACCATATAGCCCGTTGTGCCGTTTGTGTTCAAGGGAAAAACAGGTCGGAAGTTCCTACAGGACAGTTACGTCCCATTCCTGTTCCTCCATGTCCGTGGCACACCATTTCCATGGATTTCGTAGTAGAACGTAGAACTTCCTGTCACCAAAACCGGCTATACCACGGTTCTCACCATCGTGGACCACCTCTCCAAGATGGCACACTTCGTTCCTCTGAAAAAACTATCCACGGCAACCGAGCTGGCTGTAATCTTCATGCAGAACGTGGTTCGTCTGCACGGCATTCCTTCGGTAGTGATCACAGACAGGGGTTCACAGTTCGTGTCCCGTTTCTGGAACGAGGTATGCAGGATCATGGAGTTGGACGTACGCCTTTTGTCTGCATACCATCCCCAGACAGATGGGAAAGCCGAGAGAACCAATCACACCATGGAGCAGTACCTCCGCTGCCTGCTGCTGGTAGTGGAAAAGGAATGGGCAGAAGTGCTATGGACGGCAGAGTACGCGTACAACAACAGCAAACATTCAGCCATTGGTATGTCTCCTTTTTACTGTCTACAAGGGAAGCATCCCCACACCATGGCTTGGGAGGAGCCTCAGG
The DNA here is from genome assembly GCF_964261635.1 of Lissotriton helveticus. Lineage (NCBI taxonomy): Eukaryota > Metazoa > Chordata > Amphibia > Caudata > Salamandridae > Lissotriton > Lissotriton helveticus. The sequence continues at coordinate 1,787,715,414 of NC_136063.1, read as the reverse complement.
ACAGTCCGTTGCCCACAGTCCGGGCATATCACGGTGCATTGTGCCACCTATGGCAACAAGCCCGGTTCGAATTGGCCAAAGCCAAGGAAAGCTACAAAACGCATGCTGACGTACACAGACAGAAGGAACCCTTATACCGGCAGGGAGACAAGGTGTGGCTCTCTGTTCGTCACCTCAACATGCATGGTTCCAAAAAACTCCTACCACGCTTTGTGGGTCCTTATGCCATTGAGAGAGTAGTCAACCCTGTTTCCATGAAGCTCTCCTTGCCTTCACACATGAAGATACACCCCGTCTTTCATGTCTCCCTTCTGCGTGCTGTACACCCTGATTGCGTTGTCTCTTCTCCTCCCTCGCCAGTGCGGGTGGAGGACCATGTGGAGTATGAGGTCAGGGCCATCTTGGGTTATCGTCGTTCCCGGTGGAGACTCTATTACTTGGTAGACTGGAAGGGGTACAGTCCCGACGAGCGCTCCTGGGAGCCCTTGTCACATGTGCGTCATGCCCCCGACCTGGTCCGTTCCGTTCATGATGGCCACCCGCTTTCTCCTCGCCCTGCCACTCCTGTCTGATCCTGTGGTGGGGGGTTTTGTTTTGGGGGGTACTGTCAGGTCATGGCATTTGCCGTGCGGCGCCTCCTACACACCTACAGAACGCCGCATCCTCACTTCCGCTCTGAAGTCGAGGTGCGGTCTAGCCTTTCGGACGGTCCGCCTCCTCCTATGATGCACTTCCGGGGGAATCCGCATAACCATCGCGGTTCCGCCCGGATCGGCGCTTCGGATCCTGAACATTTTCCTGTTTGAAGCTAACTGCCACGAAAATTACATCGGAACAGGTACCGGAGGACTTCTGCTGCTAGCGAACGTCCTCTCCTCTTTTCTATGAACTATCGAGCACTGCTTTTGCTGTTGTGCAGGAGCGCTTTGCCATTGCCCTTGTACCTTGTTATTTGACATCGCGCTGGAGCGCTAGTTCTCATTTGTTTGCCATAGCCGCGCAGGAGAGCTTTGCCATTGCCTTTGTACTTTGTTTGTTGAAATCGCGATGGAGCGCTTTTCTTTGTTTTCTTTCTCAGCGCAGGAGCGCTTTCATTTGCCTGGGTACAGTGTGAATACATATTGCGCTGGAGCGCGGTTTCCTTTTGCCTAACATTCCTTTACCTTGCCAGCTGTCTTGGAGGGGTTGCTTTGCCAGACATACTTTGGGGTTTCCTCATTTCGCAGGAGCACTTTCTTTTGGTTTACATAACAGTTCTCGATCACAGACTTAGGGGGGTTACAAGAAACCCTAAAGACAGCTCCTGGAGTCTGGACGCCTTCACTACCAGGTAGTTGTTTCTCTGTATGTGTGTAGAGGCGTACGTTGGAGTGGGAGGTGTGGGTCTCTTTCTAACTGGGTGTCCCTTTGTCCATTTCCAGTTGGTGTCACCGGTTCTACTCTTACCCAGAGACGTTCCACATCTGCACCCAAGACAGCAACCCATCATCATCATCGGCTCCCTTCCCCTGGTTCCATCTCATCCCGGTTGGGCGCCTCATTTCTGCCACGGGGTTAGGTGGGTGCAGGGCGGTAGATCATGTTGTCTCTGCGGGAAAACTCCACAAGCAAAGGTAAGCCTTGTGGCGTACCTGACAGTCTGATCTTATTCATTGCTTTCTGCACGAGGACCATTCTAAATAGGCTCCACCCGCTCACTCCTGCACAGGCATAAAAGAGAAACATTTTATTAAAAACTAAATCTCTTAGAGAAAAAGTATATTGCTTGGCTTCCTGCAAGGGCCAATAAGTCCAAGACCTGGGAGTTTGAAGCAGTGTCTTTATAGGTAGGTAGGGAGAAGGCAATTCCCCCCCCCCTCCACCCCCCCCACACTGCATGAAGAATTGCAGAATAGCACAGTTAGAACTTCTGCTGTATCCTGCCTGAGAACTATGTATGTTAGAACCCCTTTTGGGTGGCCAAGCTAAAATATTGATTTGGAAGACAGAGAACCGAGTTGGTTTGCCTCATGTCTCTGAAAATACTTTCTGTCCTTCTCCTGAACTCTTGATCCAGATTGATAAAAATGTGAAAACTAGCCTAGAGTAAAAAAAAAACAAGGCCACTACTTCATAGCATGTGACATCGGATTGGAAATTGGCCTGTGTTTCCATGTCAGACAGGAGACCATATCTCCCTTTAGATTCTCAGAATGAGTGGATTTAGTTTAAAACTCCTTGACAAATGATTGTAAGCTACAGACCGTACTCATTGTCCCCTCTCTGCTGGCAGGCAGAGCCCAAAATAAGCTCTTTTAAAGGATTAACTCTCCCTTACAAACCATTTAGTAAAATGGAAATTTGCTCTGCCAAGAAATTATTCTGCTTGACAACTGTGTTCTCATAGTGTCAGATGTAAAGATTACGGATGCTCTAATTTCTCCGCAGCCAAAGGATACTGTCTTGCTAGTAACTAAGGAAGGAAGGCATGTTTAGGATATTTCCATTCCATGGCACATGGTCTTCTAGGGTTGATGTAATTAGCCACTAGGGCCCCAAGGAATGCTGAAACAAATGAAACAGAGTGTAGTAACTTGTAGTTAGATGCTCCTCATCAGGTTGCACTCCAAAAGTATTCCAAATTAGGCTAATACTTTTGGCAAGCCTCTCCAGTCTATATGGTGGATATAACCATTGCTCTCAGTCTGCCACAGAAAACGCTTATCCTCCCCATCATCAATTAATTCCGTTAAAGGCCCAGAAGATAGAGAAAAATGAGAATAAATAGTCCAGTATTAAAACACCAAAGTGTAGAGATCTGGAAACGTGTACGTCTGGAAATACAGCAGCCCAAGCGATTTCTGCAAGCTTTATTGCTGTGGTGGAGGAGAGGAGTTGTTTGAGTCTCTTTATTATATGCTTTCCCATATCCTTCAGTAAATATATAGTTCCCAGATCATAGTTTAAATATGAAGAAAAAGCTCTTGAAAACAGCTGAACACCTTAATCTCAGAATGCATTGTCAAAGTGAAACCTTCCCACTGGACTAGTGAATGCATAACACCCCTGAAGAAGAATGTTGTACCACTGCTGCCTAGCCATTCTATCCCACCACAACCCCTCACTCCCACTCTCTGACTCTTCCCTCTCCTTTGCCATGAAACCATCTCTCCACTACACTTTTATCTATGTTCAATCTCTCTCCCACCACACTGCGTATCCCCTGTTGCTCTATGGGAAGATTTGCATTATCAAAATTCACATGCATACAAACCAATATAAATAAATAAAGATTGCTTTATCCATCCGCCATACTCCAGGTGGGAAACTGACACTGTATTATCAACTAAGAAACAAGCTTCTCTGTAGCTAGGATTAGAAAACATAAACGGTAAAGCCAGTGACCTTTTGCATAAATATAGAACCTTCAATTTAGAGACTTGTATCTGGTTGATGTTAATATCTTCGAGTGCACAGAAAGATCGTATTCTGGTAAGTTTGTTTTGAGTTGTTAATACACGTCAGTCACATATTATGCTGTGTCTCAATTCTAAGTTAATGTATTAATTGAATGTTCGTGAAAACATTAAAAGCTTTAATTCAGAGGAGGAGCTTGGCGGGCATCCGAGATGGCCGCGTGAGCACAGCGCTCCCCGGACCCCCCCACTCCCGGCATGATATCCTGAATTTATCCTGACTTTTAACGAGGATTTGTGTAGAGGACGCTGGGCTGATTGCCCTGGACTTTTTGAAATTTGATTTGGACCCGGGGTGCCGAAGTTACGGTGATTCGAACTTTCGGGCTCCGCCCTCGAGGTACGCCCGGGACTGGGTGAGGCTCTGTGGCCGTCTTGAAGTTACACAACAGCGGCAGGGGGATTCGACTTGTGGGTCCCCCTCTTAGGTTTCGGTTTCTTTTCTGCCTCAGACTGAGACATCTGGCAGAAGAGCCTGGCCTGGGCTGGACTCGGGGCACGGAACGGTTATCGGGCCTTCGGCTGGTTTATTCTCCTATCTGTTGGCCCTCCTACTAGTGGTACCCTAGCTGCGGTTCTTTGGTCCCGAGTCCCTACTTTCCTGTGGCCATTCCATCGAGCCTGGTTAATCTTCCGGTGACGCAGTTCTAATATGGCTGGCAGAGGGGACCGAGAGACTCGGAAGACCAAGACGCCCCTGCGTGGGGGCCCGGTCCAGTCTAACGTTATGGACCGCTACACCCATTCCAAGGGGTCCCCCGGAGCCGCCCTGCCCGGATCAAGTACCGCGGACCACACTGTGGACGCGTCGACGGAGCCGTCCTTGCAGGACATCATGGGCGCCATTTCTGCCATGAAGGAGACGATAGGCCAACAATATGAAGCTTTGGCCCACAAAATCGACACCGTGGCCATTGATGTGAACTTGATTCGAGCTGACCTGTCGAAAACCAATGAGAAGGTGAAGTCATTGGATCTCAAGTTATCCAGCCTCATGGAAGACGTTTCGGAGATACAGACGGAGATCGGCAACCTTCGTAGGGTGAACGACTTCATGACCCAGCGCTTGGAGGACTTTGAGAACAGGGCACGTCGCTGTAATGTGCGCGTGGTCGGAGTTCCGGAGAATCCAGAACCTCACTCTGTTGATCTCCTTGTTGAGGACTTGATCCAGAACCACCTCTCTCCGTCTGGTCTGACTAAATTTTTCGCAGTGGAGCGTGCCCATCGTGTTCCGGGGGCAAGGGTAAGCCGGGTGCCCCGCCGAGGCCTATTGTTGCGAAATTCTTCCATTATAGGGATCGGGACGCTATCCTGCAAGCATCACGTGTGAAGGGCCCGGTGGCCTTTGAGAACGCCACGGTGAACTTTTATCCGGACTTTTCTCAACAGGTCCAGAGACAGCGTATGGGCTTCCGTGGTGTCAAGAAACGTCTCCGAGACTTGGGGTTACGCTACGCCATGCTTTTTCCGACCAGGCTGCGCGTCGAGTACAACGATCGAACCTTTTTCTTTGATCGGCCTGATTCTGTAAATGACTGGATGGACTCCCTGCCTGACCGACCTCCTGAGACTGAGTCCACCGCCCACCCGGGTGGTGCTGAGGGTGGTGTGGAGAACTGAACAATCCGCCTACGCCTGGGCCCTCGTATTGAGTAAACTCTTCAGGGATTTTATGCCTCAGTGCCTCTACTGTTTGTGTGTTCTCCTCATTATCTGTCTTACTCGGGGTGGCGGGTGGGCCAGAGCCTTTCCTCCTCCGGGGTTCTTTTTGTAGAATGGGGGTTCTTGGGCGACAGGCACACTGCATGTTGGGGTGGCTATTTAGAATTTTGCTGGGGTGCAGGATGGGGGGTGTTTTCTTGATTGTTGGGGGGTGGGTGGTTGGGATGTTCGATGTTTTTGTGTTATGTTTTCAAGGCGAATCAATCTTGCTTCTGATGTTTTTTATATCATGCTCATTGCAGAGGGGTTTCGGCGTTGCTGTGTGGGATGGGGGGTAGCGGGTTGAGGATTGTTTCGTGGAATGTTAATGGTCTGGGAGATCGCATTAAGCGGAGTGTGGTGTTAAAATGTCTACGCCGTTTATCTCCAGATATTGTTTTTTTGCAGGAAACTCATTTGGTGGGCAATACTTGTCGTGCGATGAATAGGTGGGGATATCGCCTTGCCGCACATTCAGGGTTTACCACGGGTTCCAGGGGGGTGGGTATCCTTGTTCGGGCTTCCCTCCCCCTAGCTATTGATGATGTGATCCTTGATGATCGGGGGCGTTATGCTGTCCTCGTGGGTCGCTATGAGGGTCGTACCCACTCCTTGTTTGCTGTCTATGTGCCCCCCAGCCTACAGACTTCTACCTTTTCCGATTTGGGCCGTGTGTTGTTGAACTTCCCTGATAGTACTCTCTTTCTTGCAGGCGTTTTTAATTCTGTGTTCTCCGGTCTACAAGATCGCTACCCCCCCAGGGATACTCCTTCAGCCCAACAGTGGCTGGGTGGGTTTTTGGACACGTTTGGTTTGGTGGATTGCTGGAGGCTTCTGCATCCTACCCAGCTTCAGTACACCTTCCATTCGGGGGCCCATGGGAGTCTGTCTAGACTGGATTATTTCCTGATGCCCGCGGCGCAGACGCCGGCGGTGCGTGAGATTAGACACCTCCCCCGGGGCATCTCCGATCATTCTCCGCTCTGGCTTTGTTTTGAGTTTGGGGTGGAAGCGGCGGGCCGAGTGGCTCCTATTAACCCCTGGTATATTGCCTCCCCTGAGACCCGCAACCTTTTAACTAAATCTTTAGATGCCTATTTTTTGGATAACGAGGGGTCCGTTTCCTCGGCGGTATCCCTGTGGGAGGCCTTTAAGACAGTGATTCGTGGGCAAGCCCTTTCCCTTATTGCTGACTCCAAGAAGGCTAGGAATCGGGAGGTGGTGGACCTTGAGATAGAGATTGCGGAGAGGGAGGCCGACTTAGAGTCGGAGGTCACCTCTGATAAACTCCACGCCCTGGGTCTGAAACAATTTGCTTATAAGTCCTTGGTCACGGATGCGGCTAGGTTGATGTTCCGGGAACAGCAGGGTCGTCTGTATGATGTGGGTACAAAGCGGGTAAATTATTGGCATGGTTGGATAAGAAAGAGAGAGCGAATCGTGTGGTGCCTGTGATTCAGTCGTCGAATGGTGTCGAAGTGACAGACCCGGTTGGAATAGTTGAATGTTTTGCGGAGTATTTTCGTGTGGTTTATACCCCTGTGTCTGGGCGGGATGTGGCTGACTCTCGCCTCTTGTTGCGCGATATAGCTTTGCCCAGTGTTTCCGATCTAGACCGTGTCTCGTTGGAGTCCCCTTTTACTACGGATGAAATAGCGACTGCCATTCGTTCGCTCCGTTCGGGCAAGGCCCTGGGCCCGAATGGGTTGCCAATTGAGCTGTACAAACTACGCCCTGACAGGGTAGCGCCCTATCTTCGTGCTATGTTTTTGGAGTCCCGGGAACGGGGTATTCTCCCATATGACCAGCGTCTGGCTACGATAGTCATAATTCCCAAGGACGGGAAACCGCGGGACCTTTGTTCGTCTTATAGGCCCATTTCCCTGTTAAATGTTGAACCTAAAGTCCTGGCTAAACTCCTGGCGACCCGCCTACTGACGGTCATTAGTGGCTTGGTTCATCCGGATCAGTACGGATTTATCCCACATCGCAACACGGCTCTTAACCTACGTCGTCTCCACGGTGCTGTTGCGAGGGCGGGGCTTCTGACGGAGCCGGCCATTTTGGCCTCGTTGGATGCCTCGATGGCTTTTGACACGGTCGAGTGGCCCTATCTTTGGGCTGCTCTCGAAAAATTTGGGTTTGGACCTGAATTTATCGGATGGGTGAAGTTGTTGTATGTTGAACCCTTAGCGCAAGTAGTGGTGAACGGTAGAGTTTCTGTCCCCTTCTGCCTTGGTAGAGGGACCCGTCAGGGTTGCCCCTTGTCTCCATTGCTTTTCGCGCTGGCCTTGGAACCGTTAGCTGCGTGGCTTCGATGGGAACCTTCACTCAAAGGGATCCGTTGGTCACCGGACTTTGAGGACCGCGTCTCTCTTTACGCGGACGACATTCTTCTATATCTTACATCCCCGCGTAAATCTTTGAATGTCTTATTTGATGTTCTTACTTCCTTCGGTGCTAACTCGGGCCTTGTTATTAATTGGGCTAAGTCCTGTGTGTATGTTCTTTCGGGTGTTTTGCCCCCTTTGCCGGCCAGATTTCCTATCCAGGTGGTCCAGTCTGGCGTCAAGTACTTGGGGATTTTTATTACTCTGGACCCCTCCCTCCGGTTTGAGCGTAATCTCCTCCCCCCGCTTCTTCGATTGCGACTGGATGTGGCCCGTTGGCGTAAGCTACCCCTGTCTCCTCTGGGTAGGGCAGCTCTTTTTAAAATGATGTCCTTGCCGCGGTTCCTCTACGCACTTCAGAATTCCTTTGACGACATTCCCGCTACTTATTTCAGAGAAATCGAGAGTCTGCAGAGACAACTGATTTGGGACGGGCGTCCACGTATCGCCCTTGCGAAACTTACTATCCCTTGGTACGACTGGGGCATGGCGCTTCCCGACATCAAGAGGTATTACTGGGCTGCCCAGCTATCGGCCATTAACCACGCGATGTACTCGCCGGGTCGCGATCCGGCCTTTGAGATGGATAAGTTCCAGTTGCCGGGAGGGGACTTTAATAGAGCGCTATATTCTAGATTGGCCGGGCGCCATCTTGCGGGCCCGTCCAGGGCTGCAGTCAACGTGTGGCGCGTTGCGAATGTGAGTTTGGGATGGGAGAATCGACTGACGCTGGCGACTCCGCTTTATGCTTCTGAACGTTTGGGGTGTCTCTGGTCTACTAAGGGCTTTGAACGCTGGGATATGATTGGGATTTGTAAGGTGGGTGATGTTTGTGTGAATGGTCGCGTGAAGTCATTCCAGGCCCTTAAGGCGGAATACGACTTGAGTGATAGAGAGTTTTTCCGGTATCTGCAGGTCCGGCATGCCCTGACCTCGGTTCTGACTCCTGATGTGGCCCTGCCCGAGTCCTCCCCCCTTGAAGATCGTATATTAGATGGGCACTTGCCCGACAGCACTATCTCCCTCATCTACAAGAAACTGATTCATAATCGCGCTGATTTGTTGGTCCGGCTCAGGGAGATGTGGGTCGGTGATGGCTTGGAATTAGATGACGAGGATTGGCAGTCGGCACTTTCCTCTCTGAAAGAGGTCGCCATTCCCGCCCGTCTTCGTTTGGTGCAACTTAAGATTCTCCACCGGGTGTATGTGACTGGTCCGCGTCTGGTTGTAATGGGTTTTTCCCCGGATGGCTTGTGTAAGCGTGGCTGCGGGATGAGCGCTACCTTTATGCACATACTTTGGGAGTGTCCTGTGGTGGCAGCCTACTGGGTGGATGTGCTTGCGGTAATGACTGTAGTGACTGGTGTTGCCCTGCGGCCTGAGGCCCGACGATGCCTGCTGAACGTGTGGGAACCCTCCGATTACTCTGTGGCCCAGACTAGATGGGCGACCTTGGGTTACATGGTCGCGAAGCGTGACATTGCGCAGCTCTGGGGCGCATCCCGACCTCCTGAAGTTTCGGTGTGGGAGGATAACATGGACTGGTCCATGTTCCGAGAGAAGACAGTCTATGTGGCTAGGGGCAGACCCGGGGCGTGGACGAAAATCTGGGGTCAATGGAATACATATCGTGGAGAAATTTGTACCCCTCCCTTGGTTGCCACCTCCGATGTTACCCTGTCTCCTTAGGCTGACGTTCCCGAAATTTTTCATTCTGTTCTAGGATTTTCCTGTCCCCCCTGCTTCCCCCCCCTCACGGCCTTACCGAGTCTCATTGATTTACTTTTGTTCTCCTGCTTAGTGACCTTCCCCTCTGCCATCCGGGCTGACTTGATTGTTGCACTCGCCTTGTTTTCGTGTTCGTTATTTTCATGTTTAATATAGAAAATTGTTGTATCCTGTCCTATGTCTGAAGCAATTTCATTCTATGATTCGGCCTGGCCTCGGGAATGATTGTTTACTTCATGTGTCGTGCTATGTGACTTAGCGGCCAGCCCGTGTGGTTGTAGGCCCATCCTTGTACTTTTTATATGATTGCTTAATAAAAGTTTTTAACCAAAAAAAAAAAAAAAAAAAAAAAAAAAAGCTTTAATTCATGAAAAGCAATGAGCAATGGATATTATATTGTGGAGGGCAGACATTCAATATTGTATTGGCTGTGCTATGGTCATTTTTGAGTGATTTACAGAAATGAGCGTTTTGTTGATGACTTTTCGAAGACTTTACAATATTTTTTTTTATTGTTCTAAAGTGTGTGCCTACTTTAAATCATAAAATAGTTCCATACTCCTACTAATGATTGCAATACCCCTATTGTTTAGTAGAAGAAGTAGAGCATAGACCCACTTTAAACAAAGTGAAGAAAACTGAATGCTACGTTGAATGTATCAGTTTATTTAAAGCCAGAAAACTAAAATACAATAATCTAGAAATAAATTCAACTACGTATGATAGCCATAGGTCAGGGGCGTAACACAGGCCCACGCAGCCCCTACGGTGCGGGGGGCCTCTAGTTCCAAGGAGCCCCCTCAGCACTGCACTGTGGCCGGAGAGCTCCTGATTGAGCTCAGAGGGGGCCCCTCTAAGTACTGTGCAGTGAGGCCCCCTCACTTTTCGTTACGCCAGTGCCATAGGTATGTCTTCTGCCCCCATGTCACAGCCTTCCTTCTTTCTACAAGCCTCTATACATCTTACGTCAGGTGACAGGTTTAGCCACTACTACCTATCAGCATTCACCCGCTACAGGAAATCTGAACTGGACTTAGTTACGGATTTAAAGAGCTGTAAGTTCAACTTACTGTAGAATGTTTATGGGGCAATCGGAGACGGCTCCACAAAGGTATGGCATTGGCTTCCCAAAGATAAATGGAGTATTTGAGACCCCTCTATACTAGGACAACTTCACTAAACTAACAGGGTCCTACGGTGTGCCAAGAGCACACTAACTACTGCGTCCTTCAGCTCCTCAAAGCAGCAAACTGGTCAAGTCCAGCTATGGGCCAAAACGTGTTGAACAGAGAACAAACAGAAACACAGGAAGTGGAAGAGCCTTATGAAGGCTGAGACACTGTCTGAACGAAGAAACACTTTTTTCCTACTTACTATTTAGTATCAGGAAACCAAACAAACAAATTAATTGATTTCTCGTAGACTTATCATTTTTAAGGTACAGATCCATGTTTTTTTTTGTCAAACGTTTCTTCTATTACCACTCCTGAGAATGTTTGTGTATTTAGTGAAATACCTGAAACCTTAGTTACAATAGACTGTGTGTATATTCCATGCAAAGATGAGTTATTGGTGAAGTTTTCACCCAGAGGTCTATGTTAGAACTATGTTCATCAAACTGAATCTCAGAAAGACACTTAGAAGGAAGCTTCTACATGATAACGAGAATAGAAATTGGTATATTAAAGATAATATGAAAGGTTCTCAACATACCTTGTGTTAAGGGAACAAGAGCTTAGGAAGTATTCTGCCTTAGATAAGTATTGATATAAACAGTCTAGGTATAATGATATGCAGTTCTTTACCAGGTGAAGAAGAACTGGCTGGAGGGGGTAGATGAAATTCGTTCTCTAGTCGCTGTTAAGAGACGAACGTTCAAGTGAATCTATAATCATACCCATAATGTAATGTCCACTGTTCTACCTTTTTTTAAAGCTGTATAAATAGATAAATACATTTCAAAGAATATGTTGTCTGTCCTACCGATCAGCTTCAATAAGTACAGCATATGGTATAAATCAGATATTCTGATCCACTACTTAAGCAGTGTCTAAAAATTGCGATATACTCTATCTGACAGAGCAAAAAAACTACAATTATTAAAGTTGGGGCATGGAAACAATGGTTGAAATAAAAATATCTCAAACAAAGGTAAAGATCAAAGTCCCAGATTTATTAAGAGTCATTATAATTTATCTTCATGATGATAGACAGACGCCTGCCCTCAGCACCCAGGGTCACTGAGATAGAGAGGATTATCCAAAGCTCGATTAATGATAATATCTAGACTCACCTAGACTCTGATTTTTTAATGAATGAATGGGCTCACTTGGAAAACAATATATAACTCCGAGTTTATTTCAATAATAACAAAAACGTATACATCTATTAGCACACATATCCTCACTTATTCCTAAGAGTGTGTTATGGTAAGAGCTATAATGTTGACACTGATTGTATTCAAAGGAAGATCATTTAAACAGTTGAAGGTGACCTTGATTTGATAGGGATTACTATTTCATTTTAGTTAGGAAGGGCGAGAGGAAGAGGGCCAATACATAATCAGCAGTTGAACTCCAATTAATGTATGGTATTAGTGGGGCAATATCTTAACTTCAGGGAAATAACTATACAGCAGTTGAAAGGTTTCTGTACTAGTAAGGAATAGCACAGCGTATAACAGCTCTCACTAAAAAAACAAGGAGGGCATTCCAAGAACAAAAAGGTAAAAGGAACACAATATTGAACACTTAAGATAATTAACATTGAATTTCAATAATACATTAGGACAGCCAATAATGTCCAAAATACACTGATTAACGTGTCTGCAATTGTGTTCATTTCATCTGAGAGGCGGATGTTTAAACAAAGACCAATAATTACATTTTAGCCTTGTGTGCCTCTCAGAAAAGCAATGTGTCTTTTTCTGACTAAATATAACTATTGGTTCCTATGCTCCTGTGGTATTGAGATACAGGAAATCCAATTTGTACCACTGAAGGATGTGACATATGTTTTAAATATATGTAAACTTTAAAAGGAATGATTCATAATATTTTGCGTGAAATACAATATATTTGGCATGACCTCTATTTTGCACAGTTTACAGAACCCGTAAAGTGTGTCGCTAAAATTCATATTAAAAATGCGCTCTGTTTCTTGACAGAAACATATAATATACATTTGCATGATAAAAGTATTTGAAGTCATTTGCAAAATTCACTCATTATTTAATTACACACAACCTTTAACTGTCTATGAACAAATATCAGATTCTGCAAGCAATACAAATAAAATGACAGAGGAGTTGTACCTCTGAATTCACCCCAGATTGACTGGGTGCCCCAGAACCCTGCTTCTAATGCCTCTGGCACTTACACAGTGTGCGGGAAGTAATGAATGATGTCACTCTATGTCTTGATCCACTGCAAGTGTAAAAGGAATTCTGTTTTCTATGTGTCGGCTAGACAGTGCATTCACTCTCTCAAAGAGACGTGTAGTGTTCTATCTGTGGGCTTCAGCACGCCCATAGCCTTTACATTTGCTTGCCCCGTTGTTGCTCTCAAATCATTTGTCCCCATTTGTCTATGGCCTCTCCTGTGTTTGGCCTTCCCCACTGAGCATGGACCAAGTACTTGCAAACATCCACTGACCCCATTTTGGGAACTACTTTTTCTCTTTCTTGGATCACTCCAAACAGTGCTCGTGTTTTCAATTCACTCGATCATCCATCTTTCATGAATAAAAAACTACTGCACACAAACTGGCCTACTCTTTGAATATCAAACTGCTGCAACCCAAACTAGTCTAGAGTTTATAATGTATTGAAGTAATGTACGGCAAACATGTCTAATAATAATGTTTCCAGATGACCATACTCCTAGCCCATTTTATTTTGTGTAAAAATCTGTACGCTAAACCGGTCTACTGTTTATTATGTATGTAATGTAAAGAGAGATTTTCACAGCACCATTAGTATTGCCTTGCAGCACTTCCATGTTCAGATTACTTCACACCCTGGTTTAAAATATTCTGTGTATAGGTTTAGTTATAAGTGTGCTCGAACTCGCCTGGAATTGACTGCGTTTCAAACTATTGCATGCCAAATGTGCCTATTGCTTGAACATCAAACATCCTCATGCCTAACCCACCTACATTCTATTGTGTATCAAACTAGTGCACAGCAAACCCAGCCCTGGGTTTATCCTGCGTAACACCAAAGCATGCCACAGAATATTATGTAACTATCTCTTTTATAATGCATTTATTAAAAGCATGCCCGAGCATATAATGAGCTTTCAGCAGGTGGTTGCTGGTGGTACTCACCAGCACTCATTTTTGGGTGCCAGGCCTTAGGATTCATTATCAAAATTTTACTCACAACAAGACAGAGAATGGCAGATGGGAGGGCCGGATGTAGTTAGGAAAACAGTGACACACTGAGAAAGCAGAGATGAAAAAGAACTTAGATAAAGAAATAGGAAGTATAGAATAGTGGTAGAAAGTGGCATGAGGGGCAATCAAGGCTAGGAGCTGTGGTTAGTCGGCAGTGCTAATGGCGGACTCCTAGAACAAATGCTAGTGAAAGTCACATTTTAGTACACAATTTAGTAGTAATAAATTAGTAATCGTCACACCTTCCATTGGCTGACACAAAATCCAAGCAAGCATCATACATCTCCCATAAGCAAAACCTCTTATTTCGTTTCCATGAGCATTTGTCTAGAAATGACTTTCTGGCACAAACGCACATCAAAAGGATTGATTTGAAGCTGCAGCCCAGTGGTTCTTAACCAGTGGTCCAGGGACCATTGGGGGTCGGCAACACCTACTCAGGGGGTCCACGACTGCTTATAAAAATAAAAAATATGATCAGCTTCATAAAGTGTATATAAATTAAGAAGGAAAATATACAGTTTAAAACATTCTGTAAATGTGATAGAATTTGAAACTGGAGTCTAAAAATTAAGTTGGTATCCTTAGTACGATTCGTGGGAGCAGTGAAAGTGCATCAAACAGAATATAGGATGACCAATGAGTAGCCTCAATTGAATTAGAAAAGCTTCAACCTTTCTATTTAAATTAAAACTCAGATTCTTTTTATATAGGTTTGTGAATTAAATACATTTTTAAATCATTCTCCATTTCTATGATGAATGCTTGTTTCTGTATTTTTGTGTATTGTTTTGCGGTTCAAATCATCAAAATTGCTAAGGCCGGGTTCCCCAGGTTCAAATATTGGCCCAGTGGGGGTCTCCAGATTCCAATAATGATTCACTGGGGGGTCCCTGAATTCCAGTAATGATTCAGTGGGGTTCCACAGAAGTAAAAAGCTAAAGTACTACTGCAGCAACCGATAAAGTAATCTTTCTTTTTCCTGCTGATCCTTAAAAAAAAAAAAAATTAAACCGTTCAGATCCTTAAAACAATCTTACAGTTCAGGCTTGCTGCTGCTTATCTACAATATGTTTAAAAGAAATTAAAATAAACTATGCAACTGGTCAATCACATTATTGTCTAGCTTTCTTTATTGCCTTTAATTGCATGTCCAAACGAAAAGAGCAAAACCAAATGATATAATGCATTCAGGTGTCTGCAATTAGCTTCCGCAAGGCTCTTCATCTGTGAAATATGGCAAGTTCATGTCAGCAGCTACAACACTTATTAACATATTCAAACTCATTTTAACAGACTCATAATGCTTCAGTAAACAGTGTTAAACCAACCTGTAGTTTTCTAGCCGTGATTAGGGGTCGCGCATTAGATCCACCTTACTAAGAGAGCTAATACGTGTAAAGTTCATTGGGACGATGACGGATTAATGAGGCAGACATGCACCAAAATACACTTAGATGATGATTGTTTTATCATCTTTGAGGTGCACATAGACATAAAACAACATTTGATTTACTGTTTGCTCTCTTTTCATTGTGAGCGCCTGAAACCAGGGCCACATGAATCATTGGCCAGGTATGATCAGGGAGCTGTGTTTGCACAGAAGGTGCATGCGATTTGCTTATTTATCTACATTGCAATTTGTCAGATGTATCATACAACAACAACAAAAAGAGGCTAGTTGAAAGGCAATGCTGAAACCCTGGCCCATAATTATTGTTGAATACATTTATACTACAAATCCTTGCTACCAACTGTGAATAATGGGCAGAAAACCCATCCCTTAAGGGGACAGACATTTCAATGCCAAAAATATGGCACAAATAAGAGACATTCAGTGATACGCATAGTTAACTTGAACCTCAAACAGAGGCATCTTTGTGTGATTGGTTACTGTCTGACAGAGGTAGTTGACCACCGCCTGAGCTGTCAAAACAATTTATACATTTTCTTTTAAATGACGCTGCATGTCAGAAATGTGTCACATTGTTACATTGCATTTTAATTTTTCTCCCTGGTAAAACCTGCCCTTTTGAGCACAGGCTTCTGGGAGAGAGAATGCATAATACACCAGGCTTCAAATCTCTTCTAGGCACTGTTGGAATTCTTGGATGCGCAGACACAAGCATATGCATTTTTGGCATAAGTTTAGGAATGTCTGACATAGATTATGTGCATCAAGGTGTCCCTCCCCAAACGTTTCCTTATGAACATATAAGAGTAGAGGACGTCAATTCAGACTACACAGTTTTGGTTATGTGTCTGTAATTGGTCTTATATCACCTTGACAAGGTGATAAGCGGAAACTTGTCCCAAACTAATGTCGCATCAGATGTGATATCTATGTCATTAGCCGAATGACCTGACACTTTCAAAGTTCTTAGATGAGGTCAGATAACATCTTCATAAAAGGCAGACATGACAATGATTCTACATAAGCTGAGAGAGATGGTGATCTCCATTGTCTAAAGATAGAGACTGGGCCTACTTACAATGGAGTAGGACCTTATGCGCTTTACGTCAGAATGAAGATAATTGACCCAAAACTTTTCTAGATGTGGATGTTTTATTTATGAATTCATTTTTTACTGCATGATACTACATCTGTATCTAGGGTAGACCTAAAAATTTCCTAATTAGAATGCATGAATTGTATTGGGGCAACAAATTTTGTTTGCTGGCCATTTGGGTGAGATAACGTGAGCTGTATTAACCGAGTCAACATTTGGTACCTGTATGAAAAAAGTCACTATTTAAAGTATATTGGTGTGTGTTATAACACTAATTCTTAAAACATTATCATCAATAACACCCCAGCATTAGTAAACTTTAACTTTGAACCACAGGAAACAATACAGGCCACACTCATAAAGAAATTGTGGAGTATGTAAAGTAGAACTCCGGTAGTGCTAAGTCTTATGTGTCTTTGTGAATTGGCACAAAAACACTTACAATTGTAATATTCATGAAATATTCATATACAGTTATAACAGACAAAGAGGTCTGTGCCCTCTTTAATTTTCACGAATAGGTAGGAGTGGCTGGTGCCAGGGAAGAGTGGTGAGCGCAAGGGGATGGGGTGATGGACGAATATAAAAAACAATAAAAAAAAACATTGCACTCTTCTGCTCCTCTCTACTGCAGGTACAGGTTCTCAGACTCCCCTGCGGCCAATACAGATGCTGCTGGCAGAATGAGAGCAACATCAGGATTGGCCTGAGCGCACTTGATTTGCGCTCCCAGAGAGACTGGGAGGCCGTGCTGCTGTCTCCAACCCAGCAACACAGCTCAGGTTGGACACAGCTCAGTGCGCATGTAATTTTGGCCGTCCTGAGACGGCCGGCCAAACCAACATGCGCACTGATAACAGTGCCCACCACTCCCCCTTGTCACTGTTAACCCGATGGCCCCGCACCCAACGACTAGGCCCGGGAAGGAAAATAATAATAATAAACATGTTTTATTAACGTTTTATTTTTCAAGTTTCTTAGGCTGCTCAAGGGGAGGGGGCACTCCTCCTCTATAGCGGTGGAGCCACCGCTACTAATAGGGAGTTGGATGTATTGGGGCCGGTTCATAAAGGTATGTAAGAGTATGTGAAAGAGCACTCCTCTAGTAATACTTCCAGTCTCATAAATGCTTTAGTTAATAGGCCCCACTTTTTATTATCTTAACTTAATGGGATTCAGTTAAAAGCCATTTGAATTCATCATTTTAGAGTCACATTCTGTCTTCACCTTGAACACACGTGTTGGTGAACGTGAGAGATTTGCGTGAGGCCATGACCTATATACTAGTGTTGACATTAACTACATTCATCAGCACTTTTCAAAGAAGGCCATTTAAGGTTTAAATTCACTATTGGCTGCTCTTGGATATTGGCTCTTTTCACAGGTTCACCACAGATTTTTGTCTTTTTTTACATAACCCGTTTATGTTGGATACAGGACTCAATTTTATATTACTATTTTGTGAATTACACTTTTAGAAAAACTTTATTTTCCTCCTTAAAATCGCCTTACTGCCCGTGTTTCGTGGTGTTACCTGAAGGCTCCAGGCTCCCTAGTGTGAAATGTGTATTGCTGCCAGACAATGGACATAGAGCCTGGAGGTGGAAAGTTATGGGTCCTCCTGAAAGGAATGCTGGGGAGGAGCTATGCCCTTGACCTTATTGCACTTCAAAGGGCCTGACACCAGGCGAGCCCATGCCTTTGTTTCAGTGGCTAGGCTCAAACCAAACACAAAAGGAGAAGGGGCAACTATCCAGAACCAGTTTAGGAGGTACACAAAGTATTGTTCCTCACCCACAGAATGACAGTGGGCATAAGCGTGGCATCCCAATAACCTGAAAACAGAACACTCCTGGACCTGTTAGGACTCAGAAGAAGGACTGCCCTGATATCTGAAGCCTGAAGGAACTGCTTGCCGTGAACTTAGGACTCCAGAAGTGACTCCAAGGCTAAGTAGGATGACCTCTTGTGTGAACTACAGCGATAAAGCAAGTTTCCAGAAGTATTTTTTGATTCCCAGCTGAGCAGACCCAACTTGGCATGATCTGGTTCCCTCAGCTGGCCTCTTTGGAGTGAGTCCTGACCTCCAGGTACTGGCCTCAAGGACCCGGACTCTTAACTGGAGTTAGACTGTACTTCTCCATGTCTAATAGTTTCACTGGATCCAATGCAAAGCCACGTAGCTCTCAACTGAAAGCTCAACGGATCTTACACCAAGAAATGTAGAGCCCTGCTATACATTGCAACTCACCTGAAAGCGCCACCAGACCTGACACAGAGGTGCAGAACTCCATAGAGCAGCGCTGCACAGTGCCCACACTGAAGTGAGAAAGTAAAGCTTCCAGCAGGACAAACCTGGTCCTATCGAGGTTGGCCCACACTTTTGACTTTGTTCCCATTCCGTGTGACCAGATACCCACAGTGGGCCATAATTTCACCTAACACTTTAAAAACTCATATCTCTAGTTTTAAATATTGGAATTTTGTCTTTCTGGTGTCATTTTATTTATTAACATTTACTCTAGGTTCCTAAATTGGTTGGGTATTTTTATGGTGTTGTTTTCACTTTTTTACTGTGCTTTTACTACATAAATACTTTATACATTGCCTTGAAGTTAAGCCCTACTCCTTTTGTGCCAAGTTACCAGTGTGTCAAGCACAAGCTTATTTAGTTTGTGGTTAACCTTGACAAGAACTGTGATTATTATTTGAGGCAGGCTCTCAACCCCAGAACTAATATTCCAGTTGCTACAGTAACATTTGTTGTTCGAGTCACCTAAACACACACACAAGCTTTGGAGGTTCCTTATAATTACCTAATTACATTCAAATTGTAATGTTACCACCAAACAGATTTTACCACATTATAGAAATTGATAGAAACAGAAAAAGAGCTAAAAGATAAAATGAATAACAGGCACAGAGACAGAAATGTATAAAAACAGACAAAGAGGTTGTAGTACAGAGAGAATGTAGCCTAACGGTTAGGGCGGTCAACTTCAAATCTGGGGAAGCGGGTTCGAGTTTCGGCAACAAGCTCAACATCCTGTGATTTTGGGCAAATCACATAATCTCTCCATGCCTAACAAAAATGAATGTGTCCTCCTGTAACCCAACTGGTGCTCATGTAAAGAGCTCTGACACCTGATTTCGGCTCAAGTTCGCGCTATATATAACTTAAAAAAAAATAAACTGAGAAAGAGATAAAGGTCAGTAGGATGGTATAGAAATATCCTTATGGTCTGCTTCACACAGTTGGCTGTGCATTTATGTTGATGCCACCTGTGCAAAGATGGTCTCCTGCCTTCTCAAGTAGGCAGTTTTAATTTACAGACTCATGATCTGTCAGCATTTAATGCCACAGTCGAATTGTAAGATTGTGGAAACATGCAAGTAAGGAAGATTGTATTGAGCTCTGAGTTTAGGTGAAGGGAGAGGGCATGGGTTTTACCAGTGGAATGACACGCGTAACTATTGGGAAGGTAATGAACGCCCACAAAATCATAACTGTAGAAATATTAACAAACCATCCCAGTTGTTTTCAAATGATATTAAACACCTACACATAGAACAAGAGGTTGTAAATTACACCAACATTCCACTCATTCTCTATTGATTCTGTGAAAGACATTTTTCTATGTGAAAAACAAATAGATCGATAGGTATATGCTCATTGTGTGTCTACACATCATCTCTAATGATAACTACCATAAATGCCAACCCTCCCAATTTAGGCGAGAGACTGATTTAAAGGCTAGTCTTCTGCGTCTCGATTCCTGCATTGCAAAAACCAGATTCTTTGAAGGGCTTCTCCCAACAGAGTATGCACTGCCAGTAACCTGCTCCCACAAGCCAGTGCACGACATGTTTTGTCTCTCTCTATTGGATATAACGATTTCTCCGTGCTTCTGACAGGTATGGAGATGAATTATTTGTGCTTTTTTGATATCGGACTTTGCAGGAGCACACTTGCAATTCCCATTAAGGCCTCGATTTAGGCGTCACCTTCAATAGAAGTCAATGGGAGAAATACATTCTAATGATTATTTTAAAAAAATCATCTCCTGCTTTCCCCTTCTTAAATGTTGGCATGTAGGATAGCCACATCACATTAATTCTACTGCCTGTCTAAAGCACCTTCCAAGAATATAAAAATATAGATATATGATAATATTTAATTTATGGTTCATAGCTAATAATGCAACTTAGGTGTTTACCTGGGGGCCAGTGAAGCGCCCTACTTCTTGCTGCTCTGACCGTATAATTCACTGTATTCAGAAGAACGATTTGTATTATATTCTGAAGCCGAGGACAACAATTCAGCACACAAGAATGGATGGTCCTTGGCATAAAATGTAAAGCTCCATGGAAGGCCAGGGCATTTCAGAACGTACGAATCACAGCACAAGGCCTTTGCAATGTATTTCTAAATGATGTTAGGTTATGAAACAAATCTTTTATCAGAGATGATTTAACCTTCACGTTACCATGGTTATTGGCACAAATGAATGTCACAATTAAATTTGATACTTT
Organism: Lissotriton helveticus; assembly: GCF_964261635.1. Taxonomy (NCBI): domain Eukaryota; kingdom Metazoa; phylum Chordata; class Amphibia; order Caudata; family Salamandridae; genus Lissotriton; species Lissotriton helveticus. The sequence goes on along the minus strand of NC_136063.1, from coordinate 1,787,694,699 downwards.
TAATTATTTTATTGCATTAATGATTGAATGGCATGGTCGCATTACAACAAATACAAGGCTGCAGGAAGGGAATGGAAGGGTCTGATACCACCATAGAAATGCTTGTCCCCTCCACCAAATGCAACTGGCAACATGACAAGGATTGCCTTCAGAACAGACACTTAACTCATGTTAACACTTTCTTGACTACTGAATACATTCAACATACAAGCTAAGGTTAAAGAAGAAACTTCAAACCATTTCTTAATATTCAAGTGAACATTGACACTGCTCTTATGTGGTCATCTACAAGCATTAGCATGATGCAAGGCATAATCTTAATGTTATCCTACAAAAAACAATCACTACCCCAAAACATTGTTAGACCACCAGGGACCATATTACAGTGAGGGCCCTTGGGGGACAACAGGCATTTGTGTCAGCTTCTAGCACCGTGGGGTCACTTTGGTTTTACCAAAGTAAATCTATATTCTATTTACTGCTTGTATGACCTCTGCTACAACACAGATTGTGCGGTCACACATAGTTTTGCCCTCGTTGAATGATGATTGGGCTTTCCTTAATTTGAATGAAGGTAGGGCCTCAATCTTTTCTGGCTCCGCTAAAAAGCAGTGCTTTACTCAACAGCTAGGTTAGTCCAGTCTGTCAGTAAATGTAGCATATTTCGCCCATACTTAACTAGTTGCACCTGCTGCCCTTTTGAATTAGAATCACATTCAAGATCTGCTGCCTGGACATGGCATTGTTATTATCTGTAGAAACACATAAATTTGCATCATAACTGACACCCAATAGTTTCCTCCTTTGAACTTCCTAACAATACTTTTAAACAAAGAACAAACCGTGCTTTCACGTCATTTCTAGCCCACTGCGACTTAACGATTATTTAATTGATCACTTGGAACTCACCACAGTTATGCAGCCACACTGCACAACAAATGTGTTCCCAGGAAACGTAAACACCTTCTAGATTAGCAACAAAAATGCTCTCACTGCTAAACTAGAAGACATATACAAATGACACGCCTCATTCAAATTATTACCACACCTACTCACTCAATGAGCAACACACTGGTTTTAATAATAGTCTTGATCACTCTTTAACCACCTAATTCAAGATTGGGCCGATCACCATGCCATTAAATTTCTGATGGTCAAAAGTTCTCTTGTAGGAAGAGCAGAGGCCAAGCCTACTAAAATTTGGATAAGATCCTTGATACATGTTCTTGTGGATGCACTCTCTGAACAGCTCAGATGGGTCTCAACCATCAACCCTACTGATTATATACTAACTCTCTCACCAAATATTACACAGAAACAACTAAGAAAATTATCATTATACATGAGCTATCACCCTTAAGACTTAAATATATAATACACATAACACACTCCTCAAGAGTACAATTAATTAAATACTAGCAAACAAGCAAGACAATGTGAAAAAATGTATGACAGCACGAAACTGAGAATGCCTCTCAATCCTTAGACAATAAAGGAATGTGCATTAAGACATCACCATCAGAACTAAAGCTAACTACTTACAAAATTTCATTGAGGCAATCAATAGTACAAAACCCCTCTTTCAAACTATAATGCAATGCACCAACCCTGTCACCCAACATAGAACTCCCAGAACAATCCATGAACATGAAGACTTTACCACATTCTTATTAGTAAAATTATTGACCAACTCTACAATTAGGTATACATGTGTATACGTAACAGCCATAGAAGCAATGTCTCTGGCACCAAGGAATTAACATTTGTAAAAGGTTTTCCCAATATCACATGATTTATCACTAAAATATCAGCTTTAAATATATTTCGGAAACTCAGTAATTTTTCTCCAAATATCAGTTTATGAGTTCCGGAAATAAACAAATGTTTGTCTCAACTATACACTCTAAATGTTAGTATACATATGTAAAAGCTTCTAATTTAGCAGTCTGGACTGCACACGGGAGAGCTACTTACAGGTACCCGGAGAGCTACTGGGGTAGCTCATGAGCTGCTCGTAGGAGAAACCTGCTCTAGATCTTGACTCATTCACCAAGATAATTTTCTCCACAAACCCAAATATGTATTCAGAAAATCCCAAACTAGAATCTTTAATTAAAAAAAGTTATACAGACATAGCCCAAGCCATACACAATCGTAATGATACATTACAACATGCCATTTAGATTCAGCACCTAACAACAAAAGAGTTCACTTATGACACATGAATGTCTTTCCTACAATCTGTCATTATTGCATCATTTGCAAGGCTGCAATTTCTAATGGGATTATTTGTTTTTGTTAATACGAAAATTACAAATCTCATATTCATGTCTTTTCAATGTAATTCAAGTCATAAGCTGTGGCCGATACACGATAGAGTACGGGCCGAGTACAGGGACCAAGTCAGTCCTGCTGACAAAGTTACCTTCTCAAAGTCCGGCGCCAGAGCACAAATCATTAGGATTTCACAGGAGTAGCTCAACTGATGGCAGCCACGGTGCAGGACCTGGGGAAGCATCATTTGGCAATCAGGAACTCAATCCAGCTGTGGACAGCAGGCCCCAGGCAAGTCCAGTTGCCGGTACAGGCAGGCCATGTGCAGAAAATAAACTAGGTAGTTGCAGGAAGGCCTATGGAGCTTACTGTGTCCATGTAGCTAAGAACATGAGGTAAGCCAACTTAACCTTGGTGTCATTCTGGTAGTCCTACATTCAAGGAGATTGTCCTCCCTCTTGCAGGCAGCAAGCCAGGACACAAGCAGCATGGCAGTTCTCTGAAGAATAAGGAAGGCATCAAGCAGCAGTGCAGTCCCCTGAAGAGCAAGGAAAGTTTCAAGCAGCAGAACAGTCCTCTGGTAGCAGCAGGGCAGTCCTCTAAGAAACAGCCAGGCTTCAAGCAGCAGGACAGTCTTCTAAGAAACAAGGATGGCCCTCTCCCAGCCACAGCCTGGTCCTTTTGTTCACTGTCTAATGGAAGAGCAATTAACATGCCTAGGCAGCTTGAAACACCTATGTGGCAGAAAAATGCCAACTTTTTTAAAAGTGAAATGTTAAAAATTGTAATCTATAATTGGACTTTCCCATCAAAGCAGATTTTAAATAACATTTTCATTTGAATCCAAACAGGATATTTCTACCTGCTCCCAATCAAATTTAGCGCTAATAAAATATAATAAGGTAACACAATGTTATCCTATGAGGGAGGTAGGTCTTACAGTACAAATTTAGGAGTTTTTCACCACCAGGACATGTAAAACTTAAAAATACATGTCCTACGTTTTATTATATACAGTGCATCCTGCCCTCTGGGCTGTTCAGGGCCTACTTGAGGGATGGCTTATATGTACACAAAAGGAAGGTTTAGGCTTGGCAAAAGTTTATTTTTTGCCAGGGCAAATTGACAGTTTAAAACTGCACACATAATGTAATGTCAGGCCTGAGATATGTTTTAACGGGCTACTTAAATGGGTGACACAATAAGTGCTGCAAGCCTACTAGTAGAATATAATTTAAAGGCCCTGGGCACATATAGTGCCACTGTAATAGGAACTTGTAAGTAACTAAGTTGTGCCAATTAGGTGTAGGCCAATCTGTTCAGGGCTCTACTGGAATGAGTTCTGATCCCCAAGAGGTGCCTCCCATGTCTTGCGCCATTGGCTGTCATCAGTGAGTGCTCTTCCACTACAAAAAGGTGAAAATCCTGAAGTTTGAGCTCTTTGTGATTGGGAACGGGCCTGTTTGCGCCACAACTGTGTTGCCCGTGATGACTGCCAAAAAGAAGTTCCAGTAAAACCTACTCTTCGTGCTGACAGTGACCGGCAATGAAAGACCTGCACTTTATGCCAAAACCTTCCACTCCTTGTGGCCTCCTTCAGCATGAACAGAACTCTTTATGCCAGACTTGAGAATGTACCTTTTCAGCTGGATTAACCTGGTCCCTTTACCCTATCCATGCGCCATTGTGGTTGGCCTGAACTTGTGACTTTCGTCAGGTCTAGCAAGACCAGATAACTGCGATTGACACTTTCTGTTTATTGGTGCTATTTTCACCCAAAAAAGTGAAATTCAATATCTGTGGTTCTACTGATTAGATTTTGTTCATTTGAGCGTCATTTTATTTATTATAATTTACTTTATTTTTCTGACTAATTTGACACTTTTCTTTTGTTTCCACTTCATTACCATTAGTGTGCTGTATAAATAATTTACACATTGTGTCTAAGTTAAGCATGGCTGCTTTTGTGCCAACCAACCAGAGGGTTAAACACATGTTAAATCAGTGACTTTTGCAGTACACCCTAGCAAGGATTGTGGTTGTGTACTGAATGGGCTTCCACCCCTCTCAACTAACAACCCAATTTCTTACAACCTGTTTTACCAAGCAATCGTTTTTAAGGAGAGGTACCACCTTCCTCGCATTCTTTACTACATTGCAAACCATTGGAGGAAGTATTGATAGATAGCAAGTATAATAACGCACACATTTTTATACACTGGATTGTATTTTACTTTTATTTTAATTACATCAAACTAGAAAGCTAGCGTGCAAATGCTCACTTGCTCTCAAATTAATGTAGGCTAGTTTGTATTAGTACAGTTACAACTTTTTTTTAAATGGCAAAGAGTAGAAACATTTAGCCATCATCCAGTTGCCAAAAGCAGGAAGTTCAACAGAAACCTGTCTCAAAGACATAAAGCAACCCCAAACTTTGAGCAATAGGTTCCTAGTAGACCTCCTCCATTGAGTGATTGTCCGCCCTGTAATTGAATTGTCGCTTGAGATGATGTAACAATCTGAAGTTGATTACACTAAACATGGTTGTGCATCTATTTGAAAAGATACATTTATAATGTTACGTCTTTCACAGAAGAGCTCAAGACACTTCTGGCTGTGCTAGAGCTCTTTTCTCTTTGACTATATTCCCCTCCATTACGCAGAAATCCTATATTACAGCTACAACTCAGCAGCCCAGACCACATAAACACAGAGACACACTAGAAATAAAGGACTTGCATTTTAATAGCCTAATCAACCATTAAGAAATAGCTGCAGAATTTTCCAACTGGGGACATAAATGAATTCTCCCCTGGCCTTTTTACTAAATGATAGGTCAGGTTTTTCAGGTTGAGGGGGACACAACTTAAAGCGGTTCTGAATTTGTGTAAATCATGGAACCGGAAAATATCAGTAGCAGTTACAACCATCTCTCATGATAATAACCTCATCAAGCCCATTGGAACAAATGAATGTTTTCCAACCATGTTGGCATGATTAAGATGATAATGCTGTTAATCTTGCATGTTACTTGCACTATGGTTCCTTTTCTTATCATACCCATGCCTTTCTGATTCAATACTGATAGTATACTTGGCTTTCCAGAAGCCTCTCCCTTCTGCCCTTTGCACGCAGGCTCCCCGTTAATTCCCTCCCTGTTGAAGGGTAGACCACCATTAGCCTTGAACTTCTCAGGGGGTCTCTAGAGCCACCTCAAATAAGAGTAGAGAGGTGGCCATCTGGCCCCCACTGGTGGATAAGACTGCTCCAGAGGTCCCGCCCCTGCACCGTAACTCTGATCTTCACTGCTATAACTGCCACTGTTTCTTGTTCACTGTCTTCCTGAGTACTTTTTGTTGCTACCATTTCACAGATGTCTGTGTTATATGACTGCTGTACAATATGCCAGGCATGCTATGCAATATAAATAAAGTCTTTTAAAGAAAAGGAAAGACCACAGAGCCAATCAGCGACTCCTTCAAAGCCCTTACCTGCATGTCATAAATTGAAATTATGCACAGGTGCATCCCAAAGAGAGACTGCTGAGGCTTTGCAGTCAAAAGCAGTACCTCAATGGGACAGTCAACATCTCTATCCCCTGCCCTTTCTTCTCGTGAAAGAGCAGATGACAGGTAAAAGGGCAGCGTTTTAATTATTAATAGTTTAATCTTAACAAAATGACATTTAGGTTTCTGTATCTATAACTGTGAAGCTTGATTTTAAACTGTGTTTGTGTGTTCTCTCTCTGGACAACCCAATACCCATCAGATAAACAACAGATTTTACAATACAAGCCACCTTAATCCCATTCAAACAGAACACCTAGAACCTACACATGACTCTACATCAACAGAACACATTCGATGCAAAGCAGCAGGATGGCCGGAGAGCTTTCTTTTGGTGGCACAGTGATATGTCATGGGAGAACAACACGAGCTAAACTGTTGGCAAAAATATTTGAGAATGAATGGGAACAATACTGTATTTTCAAATAGAACAAACATCTCAGGCATTCTCTTTCCCTTAAGATAACCTGATGCTAGAGAAAGCCAATCTCTTCTAACTGGAAATATCCTGTGACTGCAAAGACTAATACCCCTCCCCCTACTTCCATTGCGCGCTGACAAAACAACGCTTATGCTGGGTAAGAATGTATTCATCTTCATAATCAAATAAACTTTATTCAGCTAGAAGCCGTACAAGACATAAAACACAAATAAAGATAAATACATGAATAAATCTCATCATAAAACACAATAGTAGAACAGTATTCCAATATAAGACAGTCTGAAAATATCAAAGTGTAATGTGCATAGGACAAAAAAATGAATATCATGTCTCACGGTTCTAGTATAAAACCAAATAAAAAGCATCATAAAGTGTCACGTGCACAATCAGTAAGAAATACCAACATAGCACACTCAAGAAAGCTCAGCAAGTGGGCATTTGTGATTAGACACAGGATCATAATATAAAATCATAAAAAATAGCAGCATTTCAAGATAATATAGGATCGTTACTCAACAAGGCAGAATTCCTATGCTTATGAACATGCTGTATGTAATTTACAATGGTCAAACAGACACATAATGATGTAACATATTGCAGATAATGCATAGCTGTTTTATAAACCCTAATATATTGGTATCCTTTAAAAGTGGAAGCTAGAGATTTTTCCTAAAAGAACAGTAACATTTACAAAAAAATATTAAGTGCAAGGTACGTTGTGCCGACAAATTATCACATGGACATGGAGCAAAAATCATTGGATGTCTGATAGAATCGGGAAAAGCCACCAAATAGTGCAAGGTACTAAATGTCAACCATGTTAACAGGAACCGCTGATAGTTGTTACCTATCCATAGGAGATGAGGTTGAATGATGGGTCTGGAATACAAAGGGCTATACAAACCGACCATACTTTTATCTTAAGACAGCTCCTTAGGCAAAAGTCGTCCCAAGTTCTCTCCATTGCAAAGAGGCGTGTTTCAAGCCCTATGGAGTATTTTTACCTGTATCAGCCAGAACTCCACCAGCATGGCCACCTCCCTCAAGTATCTGTCGGCCTCCCCCCATGCATCATCCTCCAATACCCCCAGGTCTCGTTCCCATCTTCTCCTAAGCCCATCGAGGGGGGTAGACTGTTGACGAGGAGAGCGATGTAGATTTGGGAAATCGCATGCTTATGTAGCGGGGATCCCAGTAGTCTAAATTCCATTGGCGTCTCCTCTGCCATCTTGTTTATTAGAGATCCATAGCCCCACAATATGTGTTGTACTTGCAGGTACTGGAGAAATTAGCCCCCAGTTAGCTCAGATTTTTGCTGGAACTCCTCAAATGTGAGTATGTCCCCTTCACTCCAGATGTCCCCCAGTTTTGAGCTGCCAAACGGATCCCATTTCCAATGTCCCTCCATTTTTCACAATCCCTTTAGCATTTCTGATTCCCAAAAGTACATCTCGAACATCACCTTTTTCTTCCATCACAGTAGCCTAGTCACCCTTGGGCAGATCTTAACCTCTTGGCACGAGGACGCAGGTCCTTGTGCCAGCTTCCCTTGCGACGGTTCTCCTATCCAGCTTGCCCGCAGCCCGCTACCCTCTGCTGCCTTTGGTTTTGTGCCTCTTCTGCTTGTTTTCTGTTAATTTTTGTGCCTCTTCTCTGCGGGCTACTGCCCTCTATTTGGTCTCTTTCTGCTCATTCTGCCCGTTATTTTGCCTCTTTCTACTCGTTTCCGACCTTTATTTTGCCTCTTTCTTCTTGTTTCTGACTGTTATTCTGTCTCTTCCTCCTCGTTTCAGACCTTCAATCTGCCTCTTTCTGCTCGTTTCTGACCTTTATTTTGCCTCTTTCTGACCTTTATTTTGCCTCTTTCTGCTCATTTCTGACCTTTATTCGGTCTCTTTCTGCTCATCTCTGACCTTTCTTTTGCCCGTCTCTGGTCATTTCTGACCTATTATTTTGCCTCTTTCTGCTTATCTCTGACCTTTATTCTGCCTCTATCTGCTTGTATCTGAACTTTATTTTACATCTTTTTACTAGTTTCTGACCTTATTCTGCTTGTTTTTGACTTTTATTCTGGCGTCGCATCCCAAGCGCCCAGATACACCTATATTTCTGCTTGTTTGTGACCTATATTCTGCTTCTTTCTGCTACTTTCTTATCTTCATTTTGCCTTTTTCTACTCGTTTCTGACCTCATTCTGCCTCTTTCTTCTTGTTTCTAATATTTCTTTTGCCTCTTTCTGACATTTATTCTGATATTGCATCCAAAGTGCCCAGATACCCCTAGGGGTGACAGTGCTGCACTATACAAATTCTGATTGATTGCGACCTTCAGGGCAGGCATGTGAGCTATCCTGCCTATCCTACAGAGGTAACCAGGGTAGCCTCTCGACTCCATCGCTCTCCTGTACGCTAACAGTGAGGGTTCCTTAAGCGATGTGAATGCCCAATCATTCACCACCAGCATTTGAGATGCCCAGTAGTGCTGACACAGGTTGGGGATGGCTGTACTCTTGTAGTATGGTTTACTCGTCATGGGGTTTAGAGCTATTTTGGGTGCCCCCGTTCCACAGCAACAGTCTTGTTACCACCTCATCCTCATGAAAGAGCAGTTTGGCACATCAAACAGTTTGTTCTGGAGCATGTAGAAAAACCTAGGCAAGTATATCATTTTGCACAATGCAACCCTGCCCAGCATGGAGAGGGGCAGATTCCTTCAGTGCTCTACATCACTCATATACACCTCGAAATTCCCCTGCAGTTTTTCCCGAAAGAAGTGGTCGCTGTCCACAATCACAAACATGCCCAAGTATTTAAAGTCTCTCATCTCCCATCTTATAGTGCAGGCCCAATTCCCATGAGGAGCCCAGGTGGTCAATGGGAAGGCAAATGTTTTACTCCAATTAATGTGAATACCACCGTAGCTACCAAACATCTCTAGTATCTGGACCAAACTCTCCAGGTCAACTTGGTACAGGAGGAAATCATCTGTGTAGAGCAATACCACATCCTCCCACCCCGGGTCCCCTTCCGGATCCCACTTCAGGCCATGTATCAATGCGCCTCCCCTTATCCAGGTCACCAATGGCTAAATGGCCTCTGCAAACGGAGGGGATATGGGACATCCCTTCTGTGTGCCCCTTCCCATCTGAAACCAGTAAGGCATTGTTGAGTGTCAAAAATGATTCACTTGTGCAATTCTTTAGAAGTCAATTTTGTAGGAGCTCTGTAGGAACAACGGAACTGAAATAAATATTTCTTATTTGTAGGGGGAACAATTGCAGGTGCCTTTCAATTTGAAGTTGAATTACATTGAAAGGACTTAACAGATGGATTCTCAGTTATGGCGTCTATCTTCAGCAAGCCCAACAAGCAACCACAGCACAAGTATTTCCAAACCTGAATTTATTTTTGATGTATAGCGTACTTAAACCTATTCTTTATCTGGAGAACGACCTGAATTCACAAGCGCTTACTCACAGTCCACCATTAGCGCCTGGCTGGCATCCCAGGCCGGTTACTTCAGCCCTTTATTCTGCACAGTGCCTACCCTCAAGATCGAAGTCCTTAACATTGCAGACACCAACTGGACCCCATTGGCTGTCCAATGGACATACAGATCCATAACCGACGCCCCATGCTTTTGTGATCTTCAACACCGGGATTGAGCGAGTTGTGTACCGCTCCCAGCGTCCACTCGTACTCTGAGCACAATCAGTCAGGTCCAGTGCTGTGGATACCGCCACAACATACCGCCCCTGTTTACCTTCTTGCCTTAAGAGCAATTTTGCTCCTAAAAATCATTTAACTTCTGATATACTTTTGTGGCCCTCCTGATAAAGGCACGTCCAGTGCTGAAACGCTCGTTGGGAACTTTTATCACCCAGCCACGTTATATCAGTCTTATTTCATAATTGTCTGTATCCATTATATGGTTGTTGATGTATTATATTTATATGCTTATGTTCTATTAACATTATTCTGGATCAAGTGCCCACCAATCGTTACTTATGGTGAATACGTTGTACCTGATGTATAACGCACTTATCTGTAATTTCCTTGGTTTATTTTCGTTTTTTATTATGCCTTAATTTTTAGATGAATCTAAATAAAGAAGGAACTTCACATGTTTTACATAGTTGTTGATCTTTTGCACTGAGTCTGGGTTATCCCCCTTGTCATGCCAATAATAGACTAATGTAAATTGAATTGTAGTAACTGCCTAGGAATGTTTCTTCCATTGTAGTATTACCCTGTCCTAGGAGTTCTAGAATAAAAACAGGGGGTCCTTGATATTTACATGACTTAACAAATGGATATGCCAGAATGAAAGGACTTGGGGAAGCAAATGCTGACTGAAACATGGCACTGTTTCAGAAGAAGAACTCCTAATACAAGCATACAACGTGCAAGTACCATGCAATGGGCTGGCCAAGCATCAATTGTCCCTCCTTTTTTTTAAAGAAAAGGTTCTAAGTCAGAATTTAACTAACATCATTTGACATGACCAATCTGATAATTGCAGCTCCAGAACCCACTGCTGCCAGATCCTGAAGCATAACACCAGACAGTGTCTGAATCTGACCTAAAAATGTAACATTCAAGTTTCCCCATAAATTTCGGAAAGTGAATGTGCCCAGTAATTACCAGAACAAGCAGAACACAGTGTTGTAAAACATTAGTCTCTACAATTCAGCCATAGTTAAATGATAGAAAGCCTCAAATGTGGTTCCATCCTTATTATAAGAGAATACAGGACTGATCAGGCTGAACCTTTGATGATTGGTATCTAGGCTCTAACAGGCCTTACTAGTGAATGTGCCTGATGTATTTATTCACTTGCGGGGGAAGTAGGAGGTGGACCTCAGGGACATTGAGGTGTTATATGGCTGTTAGGGTCACTTTTAGCATTGCCAAGTTAGCATGAGCTCTGCTGCCATGATGCCGCTTTTGCACATGTTACTACATGACTTTCTGTTTGTGCCTTTCACATGAGAACTGTCTGCTTTCTGCGTCCTCTGCTTGTTCCTGGAGTTTAGTCTGAACACATGCCCCATGTTATTCTGTTCTGGTCAGGCTCTAGCACCTAGACAAAACAAGCTAAACACAGCTGCACTGCTGGAAACTCGTGCTTGATATTAGGGGGATGCATGTTGTTCACACACACTTGGAGAGAGTCCTTTCCTTGGAGAAGAGCTATGCTGTTCCTATGAAGTAAACCTTCCATCTAGGCTTTAAGGTATGGGGTCTGCTGACAAAGCCCAGATATCTTCCTTTATATAATAAACTTCAACTTACCAAGGGGAGGGTGGTAATAATGCTAACTGTTTTAGGTTTATGCATTTTGCTGCTGGTAGCGGCTCGTATACTGTATTATAGAGCACGATAGTTGAAATAAACATTTTAAACTATAAAGTGACTCTGACAATCCTTATTCTGGACAAGAATGAGTGAGTGAGCGAAAGGGAATGTTTTGCTACCATAATTCCTGAGGGAGTAGGGAGTGTTATGTTCTGGGTCGTCTAATCATTTATAGCTTCGTCATTATGTAGGAGAACGAATGAGACACTATAGCTAGTTGGTTTGGGGATTTTGGGTACTAAGATGGTAGAAAGGTACAACCCCTATACAATACTGGACTCAAGTGCTCATGGCAAAAAGCACTCTGGCAATTAGGGGAAAGTTTAGACATATCCAGTTTAAAGTCCTCCTTCTCAGAGTCTATTACCTCCTCGTCAGCCCTCCCCATCCCAGTCCTTACCAATGAGCATAGCTCCTCCCACCAGAAACTCCCAAGCAACTAAAACCCCATCCCTTCCCTCCAGGCCACACCCTAAGGCATATAACCATGTGACCCGCCCATCCACATCCTGTTTGTTTTTTCTGCGGTATTCATTTCCTGGCAACTTCGTTGTGGGGAGGTGCTGGACCGGTGCCTCCTTTCGGGTGAGTGTGAAACGGCCTGCTGGGCGGCCGTTTGTTCCCCTGCTGTACTTGTTTTTTTCCCATGTACTTTCGAGTCCCTGCTTTAGCGGGACCGTGGGGTTGGGGGGCTTGACTGCCTGGTGTGGGGTGGTGTCTCCCTGCTGCGGCCTCCCCTCTTCCGGTTATGTTCCCTGCCCAAGCGGGTTCACCCGTGGAGGGAGGGGAGGTGTGTTGGGCGCGAATGGCCTCTCTGCTTGCCTGTGGCGTGGCGGTTTGGCTCCTCCTTGGTGGTGTTTGGAGGCTGGGTGCTCGTAACGGGCCCGTGTTTCCCACTGTCTGCTGCCATTGGTTTGTCCGGGTGTTCGGGGGCATGGATGGGGTGCACTGCTTCCGGCTTTGGGCTTGGTTACCCAGTTTCGGGTGTTGGCGTTGCTTCAACCTCGTATGGTTCTAAGCGTATCGCATTTCCTCCCCGCCTTCAAAACGTAATCATGTGTCCTTCTGTGATACGACTGGTGCTCGTAAAAAGCACGCCAATACTTTTTCCAATGTTCCCGTGTCTGTTAGGCAGTCGGTTCCTTTGCAGGTGGAGTCTACTCTCTCTTTGTGTCCTATTTGGGCTGCCTGTTCTTTCTCCTGTGCATCCCTTTGTCCTTACGTCTGGGGGAGCCCTGGTGCTCTGATTGTGTTGGGCTGCGCCTCGGCTACATCTGTTTAACGTAGTGGCATGTTCCGCTATGTACTGTGGAGCCTGATGGGTGTTTGGGCCTGCCCTTCCCAGAGAAAATGTGCTTTATTATCTTTAAAACACACATGCCTGGGGCTGGTTCTTTGGGGGGTCGGGACTCTGTGTGCTGTAGGTCCTTGGTTTCTCCCCTGGCCTCTTTCTCCTGCCGTGGGTTGCTCTCTGCCCCTTTTGAGGGGCATTGCTTTTGTTTCTGGCGGGGATCCGTGGTGGTGGCACGACTTGTCTTCCTGCTGGGGCCTCCCCTCTTCCGGGTTGGTTCCCTGCCCTAGCGGGTTCGCCGAGGGAGGGAGGTGGGGTGTGTTGTGCATGGCTGGCTTCTCTACACATCTGTCCTCCTTTCAGGTAGGTGTGTGACGGTCTGCTTGGTGGCTGTGTTTTGTTCCCCTTGGATGCCTGTTGTTTCATGTACGTTTGAGTCCCTGCTTTGGCGGGACCATGGTGTTTGGGGGGGTCCGGGACTCCCTCTTTATGTCATGTGTGGGCTGGCCTACTGTCCTGTTGGGGTGTGGCGTTCCCTGATTGGCCCTTGTGGATCTTGCGTTTCTTGGTCTGGGCACTACTTTCTCTGTTCTGTTCCCCTACTGGAGATGTGTGGTTTGGGCTCCGCTATAACAGGGAGTTGGTGGTCGCTGGGTCTTCCGCTGCTCCTTCGCTGTTGTCATGTGCTGGATGCTTTGCTGTCGTGGCTCTGGACGTGGTTTCGGGTGCGTCCTATGGGCAGGCTTCACGGTGTTCTGCTGCGTGTTTGGGACGGTTTGGGGTTCCCTTGGCCCTTGGGAGGTGGGAAGTCTGTAGACTTTTTCCCCTTTTTCCTGTGGATGGGGCTTGTAGGCCTCCGTCTTTCTGTACTCTGTGAGCGGTGTGCTTGATGGGGGGTGGAAGAATGTTGTCATGCTTGTTTTTCCCCAGGCTCTGGCGGCGGGGTGTCCTTTACAGTGGTTCCCTGTGGTATCCTGGCTGTGGTGATGGTCGATCCCTGCTGGCAGGTGTGCCTTCTCGGTGCCTGTTGGTGTCTGTGGGTGCCGTTCCTTCTTCTTCTGTGGTCCTGCTTGTTGCACGGCCTTGGATCCATCTTTTACTGCCTCTGGTCTTACAGTTCTGTCTGTGCCTTGCCCCTGCTTTTGGGTTCGGTTGCTTCTGTGTGGCTGTCGGGGTTTTCTGTGCGGCCTACGGCCTTGCCTCCCTGGTTTCACCTGCTCTGGTCTGCTCTCCGGAGTTAGGCGAGGTCGGGCCTGGTTAGTGCCTGGTTGGGAGGCCACCTTGGACTACCGGGTGCTGTGGGCTAAGATCCCTCTGATTCTTTTTCCGTGTTGGGACTGCTGTTGCGTTTCCTGGCGGATTTGTCCTTCGGTTCCTTGGTACGGCAGCGGCTTGGTCCTCTGTGGCTGTTTGGGATTCCGTTGGTGCCCTTGTTCGGTTTGGCGATTCAAAAAGGGGGGTGGTGATGGACAGAGTATCTGAATTAAGCAGAACACTCCTACCCAGTCAAAAGATCAGGGCTTGATCCATCACCGTTTTTTAGCTCACTGCACCATCCCAGTTCAGAACCTGGCTACATGCAAATTAGTCTGTCCCTGGCCCAGTGCATCATGGGAACAGGGCAGACCAAACTACCAAGCCAATTCTTTACTGGAAAGGAAACAAGCTTCCGGGGACCGGTTTCTGGCATTACAGCCGTCTTCAGCCCGGCTTGCTTGAATCCTGATGGTGCAGTGAGCAAGGGACTCACATCTGAGCATACCCTTCCACACTTGTGGTGGCCAAAACGATTCAAAAAAGGGGGTGGTGATGGACAGAGTATCTGAATGAAGCAGAACACTCCTACCCAGTCAAAAGATCAGGGCTTGATCCATCACCGTTTTTTAGGTTCTGAACTGGGATGGTGCAGTGAGCTAAAAAACGGTGATGGATCAAGCCCTGATCTTTTGATTGGGTAGGAGTGTTCTGCTTAATTCAGATAATCTGTCCATCACCACCCCCTTTCTGAATCTTGTTCGGTTTGGCGGCTGAGGTCATTTCTTGTTGCTCCAGTCCGATTTCTCGGTGTGGGAAGTTTACGGGTTGTGAGCGGGCTTTTGGTCTGCCTTTCGTTACCTTTGGTTGCCCAACCCTTTTGTGGTGTGGTACGCGGCCGGTGGGTCCCTTCCTTCCACATGTCCCGGGGTTTTCTGTGTGCTTCCTCTTCTTCTGGTCCCTCCTTGTTGGGCTGGGCTACTGGATGTGTTCTGCGCTGCCCCTGTTCCGGGTTCTCTGGCGATGTGTCGGGCTTTCTTTCTCTGTATTCGGGGCTTCGTTTCTGTTGGGCCTGTGTGGTACCCTCTTCATTCCTTCATGATGGTGTCTCTTCGGTTGTTTCTTCCCTTCCTGTTGGTGGGGTTTTCCTGGCTTCTCTGGTTCTTTGGGACGCCTGCTTTCATATGACAGTACACGCGGCTTCGTGGTGGTTCCTACGTTCAGTGTGGGCGTTGTTCGTTTCCGTTTTTTGGGGCTGCCTTTTGGATGGTCTGCGTCTCCTGGTGTGTTTGCTGACCTTTGGCTCCCTGGGTGGTTTTGTTGCCTGCTCTGGGGTTCCGGGTGTTCCCATCCTTGGACGGTTGGTTGTTTCTTCCTCTTCTTTCCTTCCGGCTCCGGCCCTTTCGCTGGGTGTTTGCTGGCTCCTGAGTCGGTTTGGGTGGTTTATGTTCTTGGAGTCTTCCATTCTTTGCTCCACTCGGATGCTACTGCTCGTTGGGTGGTTTCCTCGGTTGGTGGGGTATTCCTGCTGGTGCCCTGCGGGCTCGCTCTGTTGCGAGGCCTGCGGTGGTTGTTGGGGGCTCAGTCTTCCGCTTCTCCCCGGCGGCTCCATGTTCGGTGGCTCTTGTCTGCTGCTGTGGGGTTTGTTCCTTGGGCCCGTTGGCTCTTGTTCCCCTCTGGTGTGTCTTGCTCTGGGTCTTTGGGATCCGGCTTCTATGGGCTGTCTGCTGTTGTTTCCGGGGGGTGTGGCCATTGGCCGCGGGTGGTCCTGTTGGCTGGTGTTTCGCTCCTCTTGCATGGCTTCCCTTTTGTGTCCCGAGAGCGGTTGCTTTTGGGTCTGTATTGGGCTTGTTGGGCGATGTTTGTCCTTGGACCTCTTACTCTATGGTATGTCTTGTGCCTCTGCTGCCACGGGCTCACACGGGTGATGGGGTCATATCCTGCCTCTGCTTTCGTGGTGTCCCTTGGTGGTTTTGGTTCTTGTGGTGCTTTCATTTTGACCGGGGAGCTTTAGCTCGATGGTTTGTCTTGTGCCTCTGGTGGCGCGGGCTCGCACTGGTGTGGGTTTGGGTCCTTCCTCTGCTTTCTTTGTCTCCTGTGGTCGGTTCGGTTGGCCTGGCCTCTTTCTGCCTTGGGTCCTCCTGAGGTTCGTATCGGTCTGGTCGGATTGTGTGGTGGTACCATGGAGCTTTGGCTGGTAGGTGTGTCTTGTACCTTTGGTGGTGCCCGCCCTCGGAGGCCTGGGTTCGATTCCTGCCATTGCTCTGAATGTGTCCCCTGGTGCTACTTTTTGATTTTCCCTTTGGGCTTTATGTCTGCCGGGGATTTTGTTCTTGTGGCGGCTCACCTGCGTGGGGTGTTTCCCTCCCTGTCCGTGTTGTGCCTCTTGCTGACCTGGTTCGGGGTTCCGTTGTTGGTCCTGTTTTGCATCTCCGAGGATCGCCTTGGGTTGAGGTTGTTCTCTGGTTTGGTCCGGCACTGTCTGGGGGTGGTTGCCCTGTCCTTCTGTTGGGCAGGGGCCTGCTGTGTGCCTTTCCTCAATTTGGATGCCCTTCACCTCTCCTGTCCTGTGCCGGTCGTGGGGTTTTCCTTCCTGGATTACTGTCCGACACGGGGTGTGTCTGCATTGGATTCCGGTGCGTGTCTTGGGTTTCTGGGCGGTTGGCTTCGACTTGAGTCGGGCTGTGTCCTCCCTGCGAGCTCTATGGGTGGATGTGTTGGTCTTTCAGGGTTCGGGCGTTGGGCCGGTGCGCCCCTTGGTGTCCGGGTGGTTTTGGGTGGTTCCTCCTGGCGCCGTTCTTTCGTTCCTTTGCTCCTTGTTGGAGTTTCTGGTTCTGCCTGTTTTCTGTCCTGTTCCTCTTTCTGGGGTTTAGGTGCAGCTACTCTGTTTGACGGTTGTGCGGGCTCTGGGGGTGTTCCTCCTTCCTGCTGTGCCTTTTTTATGGGGTGTTTTTCCCTTTTTGTTGCCTTTGGGCTGGCTGGTCCTGTTTTGGGGCCTTTTGTGGCTGCTCTCCGTCGATGGCTGTGTTGGCTGTGGGGCCTGCTGTTGGGCTTGTGGTGTGTTGGCGCCTGGGTCGGTTCGAGGTTCCTAGCCTCGGGGGTGGCTGCTTCTTGGGCTTGCTTCCGGGGGGCCTCCCTGGCCGTGTTCTGCGTGTATGCTGCTGGGTGTTCTCCTCAAGCTTTTATGTCCTCTAGTCGTTGGTTGATGTGTGGGACTATGTCTCCTGGGTTTGGGGACGCTGGTTTGCGTTCTGCTCGGGTTGTGTACCTTTCTGCCTGTGCGGCTTGAGTCTGTTTTGCTACTGTGTGAAGCCGATTCTTGCTTTGGTATCTGCTCATTGGTATGGACTGGGACGGGGAGGGCTGACGAGGAGGTAATGACCGGTTACTCACCGGTAATATTCATTACTCCGAGTCGTAGCCCTCCCCGTCCCAGTCCTGGTTCCCTTCCCTCCCTCCCTGTTCGGCTTCTTGTGCTTGGTAGTACAGGATGTGGATGGGCGGGTCACATGGTTATATGCCTTAGGGTGTGGGTGTGGCCTGGAGGGAAGGGATGGGTTTTTAGTTGCTTGGGAGTTTCTGGTGGGAGGAGCTATGCTCACTGGTAAGGACTGGGACGGGGAGGGCTACGACTCGGAGTAATGAATATTACCGGTGAGTAACCGGTCATTACTACTCAACTTGGCTATTAGGGATGGGAGGGGTGCCCAATGCAGCTTGCATGAAATGCAGACACCCTGAGGGTACATGTATCCATGTGATTTGGAGTTGCCCCATCATCACACAGTTTTGGGTAGAGACACATAGCTCCTTGGGGAGGATTCTTGGTTAGGCTGTCTGATGGACCGCAAACTTGCTTTGCTTGGTATTATGGAAGACTTAGTGGAAGAAGGGTTGCCCGAACCCTGTTGGGCATAGAATTGCGAAAGAAGATATCACCTGTATGGAGAGTAATCCAAAACCTCCTACGCTGGAGAAGCGACAGAGGAATGGACCACTGCTCTGGAGTGGAAGAAGCCGTCTACAGGGCATGAGGTTGCAGTAAAAAGCACCAATGGATCTGGGGACAAAGGCATACACAATCCGAGCAACTGGAGGAGGAAGCAGTCATACGATAACCTGTTTCACCTAGAGGGGGTGTGGCCAAGGACCACATACAACTGTGTCTCGCATAACCCTGGATAATTAATATTTTGCTCAAGTCCTATGAACTGCTGCATAGACAATGCTGCAATGTAATGTTCGTGCTTGTTCTATGCCTTGATAAACTCAATAAAAAGATTTATTCAAAAACAAACAAAAAAAAGAATATGCTCGTCTTTTGGGTTTCGGTACATAGCCCAAGAGAGACTCTTTTCAAAATCTCACAGAAGGATGAAAAAATAAATATGTATTTAAAGGGCCATTCTATCCGTGTATTGGTTAATGATGTAGTGTTCAATTCGTTTTGCTTTACCAACTCTTTTCAAATTTAGTATTTCGTCTTCGGCCTATTAGTCCAATGCTCTATTTGTTAAATGAAATGTATATGCAGTATATTTCAGGAAAGCAATTTGCACAGTAATAACACGTTTATAAGACACCAATACTTTTCAGTTAATTACATAACCACTTTGTATTTCTTGTAGCACACATGCTAGATAAACCAATACACGTGTGGTTTCTCGGGTACAATTTATGAGAATGACACAATTTGTGTTCTATATATGGAGATGATGATTTCTGAAGGTTAAAAACACGCATTCCTATTAACTAATGAGGCATACTTCTGTTTCTGCTCTAAATGAACCAAGAAGTAAAAAGTCACACTTGGCCTTATCATCCCAAAACTTCTTCTATTAAGTGACATAATTGTCAGCTAGGATTCAACTACCTAGTTAATTTCTGTCAACATTTTACTGACAAAAATGCCCTAATAGAATCCTTGACCTTCAGTGGGGAGTTTAAATACAGCAAGCACAAATCATTAAGTATCAGACCATCCGTTTTCAAACCAAACACTACAGAGGCTGACATTTCACAAGGTCACTTTTCAAAAGCATAACAGAAAAACGCTTGTTATAGCCTGTGAGGTCACACGCACTGCTCATATATAATGAGAGATATTAAATGTACCAAGGTCAGTTTTTGTTCAGATTTGCTTTAAACCTGGTAAATATGTTAGAAATATTATAATTCAGAAACAAATCAATTCAAGCGGCTTTTACTAACGCCTAGTATAATAAATTAAAATATGTTTATGTTTACTGACATCCAAGAGTTCTTATATTGGGCTCTTCTAGGGACCTTATAAGATGTGATAAAATTCTGTACACCTGGACTAAACCTTTGTATTAATCCTCTGCTTTATGGCTTCAGAAGTGGCTCGTATGAAACCGGTGAAATCTGTAAAACTGAACACGTGGATATACATCGCATTCCAAACTAATTCAAGATAAAGGTAGGAGACTGGTTTGAGGAGAAAATGTCCCCCATCAGAGGCTTAAAACAGGCCCCTACAGCCCCCGCGGTGCGGATGGCCCACACGCTGCAGAGGGCCCCCCTCAGCACAGTACTGAGCAGCCTGAGAGATTCTGATTAATTCTGGAGGGGTCCCCTTCATGTACCTTGCAGAGAGGGGCCCCTTAAGTTTCGTTATGCCACTGTCTCCCATTGGACATTCTGCTTGTATAAGTCTCCCATGGGCAAAAGTTTAAAAAATCTTGCACGCAAAAATGTGTGCAATCAGAAATCCACAAGTGTTAAAAAAAAAAAACAGTTGTCAGACTCCTATCAGAGGGCCACAGGACAAGCAGCAGTCGCTGGGTCCAACGTCAGAGGTTGAAACCTTTTACCCCAGATATCCTGGGGTCAGCCCTACTATGAAAGACTATTTTTGTTTTAGCCAGAGGGGCTGTATCAGTTTAAGGTGATGCCCTTTGGGTTGAAAATGCTCCAACCTCCTGGTGAACTATGCTCCTTCAGGACTGGAGGAGTTCTGTGTGGCCTAACTGGATGATATTTGCAGATCATAGCAGAACCACCTGAGACACATAGGAGAAGTGTTGGCTAGGATACAGGAGGCAAAACTGACCATCAAGGCAACTCAATGTCAGAAGGGCAGTTCTCTGTAGTCTACCTTGAGCATGAGGAGGGTAACAGGAAGATTCGCCCATTGGATACTATATTGAGTCTTTGATGAAGTGGGAGATATCTATTACAGAGACTGAGGTGAAAGCCTTTCTAGGACATGCCAGGTATTACAGAAACTTTGTAGTGAACTATGGAAGAATGGTTGCCCGCTGGACTACGTTGACCTTCAGTAAGCAGCCCAGAAAGGTGATCTGGACTCAGGAGTGTCAAAAGTCATTTGAGGAACTGAAGAAGGCATTATAACGTGCAGCAGTACAGAAAGCTGATGACTACAGTAAGCCTTTCATTATAGATACGGATGCCACTGACAAGGGAGTTGGAGCTGTGTTAGCTCAACTGGGTGACAAATGTAGACATCGTCTGGTAGTCTTTATTACTAGGAGGTTACTTCTCAGGGAGCAGAACTGTGTGGCTATTGAAAAGAAGCACTTTGTCATAGTGTGGCCTCATGCCAGTTTTGCTCTTACTTGTTTGGTACTAGGTTTGTAGTGCAAATGTACCATAAACCATTGAAGTGGTTGATGGCTATGAAGAGAGAAAAACCCAAGTTGTCGACGTGGGCTATTTCTCTGTAATGGTTAGATTTTGTTGTGAAACGCAAAGCCAGATTGAACCACAGGAATGCAGATGGATGGGGATGAACCTGCACCCCTGCCCTGAGTTCCCTAGTTGGAGTGATATCTGGATCCTTGGTACAGATTTTAGGTCATGCTCCAACATGGATAATACGCATGCGCCATGACCTAGACCTGGCTCAGTGATTGCAGTGTTTTTAGTAGGGAAGTAGTGGACAAAGCGCTACCTTCACAGTAGTAAAGGGATAAGTAGCACAAGCCAGGCGTGGCACCATACTGTGTTTTTGTATTAATGATCTGTGAACAGGCCTTTCTACCTGTGCTACTTGAGTACGGTCTTCCGGCAAACTTATGTAAGATTTTGCTGCTGTGTGCTTAACTTGCCCTTGGCCTACATCATATTAGTAAGTAGCGCTGTACAGTACACGCATATCAGCCTGTGTGTGCTGGGAAGTATATGTGCCTGCATATGGTACAGCACATGGAGGCCTATAGGCTCCATATTGAAAACCCAGGGCATAGTTTGCTCTGGTGTTTGGCAACCATGGCATTCTGATATTATCCGAAGTGCTTGGAACATGCCCTCACATCAAGTGAATTAATATCTGCAAACAGTACAGAGGTGCTGACTATTCTCTTACCACTGCCATCATCATTTCTCCGACATCATCAGAAGTGGACTACAGAAAAGGACTTTCGGCCCCACTTATTTTATCATATTTATTCTTAAAAAACAACTTTTAGAATACTTGTCTAAGATCTTGGCGTGAAGGTGTTTTTCATTGTAGAAATTGTGGTGATCTTGAGCTGGTGTGCAGATAAATTAAACACATTAGTGCAGCCTTTTGATCGACTGCATACACAGGCTCTCAATAATGCTTTCTTAAATTGACTCGGTTAAATTCTTGATTTGCAACACAAGGTGACACAAGATGAGAGGGACTAAGTATAAAGTATACATTGGTGAATTGTTGCCAACATGACTATTTTTCCTATTTGAGAGAATTTGGTATAAAAAGCTCTTGTCTTTAAAATGTGTCATCTGATGTCGTCATTCTGCAATTGGTCTGTTACTTAAATACAACATTAGGACAGTGCATTTTGCAATTTCTTCTTTATTAGTATCAGCAAAACATTTGAAATTGTAAAGGAACACTGAATGTAACCGTACTGTAGTGGCTTGTTTTTCACTATGTAATTCTTTTGTATATTCGTGATAATGTGTCATGGTCCTTCTGGCATTTATAAGCTAATGATGAAAATAGATTCACTATAGTAGAAGGAACAAGGAACCATCCTCTTCTGTCTGGTTAGAGGGTGGGAAAGGGCATTGCGGATTGTTCCATACAGCACTTAGCCTCCCTCTCATACCACATTATATTCAGCCAGTGACGTTTGTCCCTCCCTCCCTCCCCCGCGGCATCACCCTTGTTATACACACAGGTTTTCTTACAGAATCCCAAATAGATGTCTACGTCCAACCAAAAAAGCTGAGTGGGTCAGAATCAGAATCCAGCAACTCCCTGAATAGCAAACAACGTTTCTAAACTTTAAGGACTCCGAAATAATGTATCATAATTAAATTAAATACCCCTAACAGTGACTAAAACATACACAGTCCATGACATAAAGGACAGATTCTTCAATGTAATCCATTTACACATTCCGTGCGAATAAATATATTTATGTTTATACAGATGCAAAAGAATCATAATAGGAAGCTAATCCCTCTCTAGTACTGGACCAGAATTGGCCATTCACATCAGTGAAAAGCTAAACCGTCTTCTAAGACAGCCGACAAACTACTTCTAATGTTCCGATCGTGCAGAATGCATCATCAATGCTGATCGGAAGAGTCCTGTATAGGCAGGCATATATTTTCATCTGAAGCAACTTCATTGGCTACCTGTGATAATTTGTATCAAGTTTAAAGCTTTAACTCTGGCTTTAAGAGCTTTCTCTGGACAGGGCCGTGCATATCTGAGGAAAATTCTCTGCTCATATGAGCAACATAGAATGCTCAGATCAAACCATCTTCTACCGTCATTTCACAAAGTTTGTGAAGACAAGGCAAGGAGGAATTTCCTTCACAGTCTTGACAGCCAAGGTGTGGAATTCTCTTTCAATAAATCTGCGGAGAGCTGCCTCTATCTCAATCTTTAAGGAAGAACTGAAAACCTTTCACTTTGACAAAAGCTACTCCCTTCCTATTCATGTACAATGGCTGTACTGACTGACAACTGTCCAAGTGAACACCGCAACGCCTTCCTGGATGCTGTTTTGCACTATACAAAAGGTGATTGATTGAATGTTGAGGGGGCCCGATGGCCCGGTGAGTTGCTGGATTCCACGTCATGTGCTGTCCTTTATTATACTTCATCAGCGGCTGCACTTTGAGTCGCTGTCTCATGAAGAACGGACAATTCGGCTGTGTTGGAACCTGAGCCATAACAGAGGTGGGATTGCCCGACCATACGCTCTGGAGATTCCTTTGAGTGTGTACACTGCTCTTCCACATGGGGGGGATTGGACCGCTCTGGCCGCGTGGGAGGAGTTAGGAGTGCAAGTATTGGGAGACTTATATGAAGATGGTGACACCCTTTTACCATACCAGGCCCTGCAGGAAAGGTATGGCCTTCCCAGGGGAGATTTCTTATTACATTCAGCCCTCGTGTCAGCAATTCAACCTCATTGGGGAGGTGGGTTGTTGGAACCACAGATGAATATGGTGCGCCAATATGTAGTGATGGCAGCGAAAACCTTCAAAGCTATTACATGTCTATATAGACGAATGGTGAGCAAGGAGGGAGAATGCAAAATACTCATGAGTAAGTGCTAAATGCACCTACATTTCCAATGGGTGTTTATCAGGGATAACCACATATGTTAAAAAAATAATATCAATTTGCAGAATGCATTTCTTAAGAAATCACACATGGAAATCCAAATTTCTACAAAATACTCTATGAATCGTCAAATCTGTAGACATCACTGCACCCCGTAAAATGTACCGTATGGGTCAGTATTAACTATTTTTCTGTTTAAATAAGGAGGATTGTGTTTAGATGCAGAATTAAATATAAACAATGATAATAGAGCATGCTACCTGTCCTTGTTCCTGGGATGGAGTATAACTGGCCTGGTAGCGAGGAAAACTGAATTTGTGACACTGAGAAATCCATTGCCCTCAGGGGGCCTGAGGTGGGCTCTCTAACCCACACATCCACCTCCATATGTCTGACCTTGGTGGTGCATTGACTGTGCACCATCCTTATGTGGTGAACAGTGAGTGATTCGCCTAAGCATTTTTTTTCTTCTGTGCCCTTGTCTGTAACATGACACAGGTGAAAAGAAAGTATTCCCCCATATGGATGTGGGCATTCTCCAAGTCAATTGAGGGTAAGCTCCATTGAGATGCGCAATTGCAAAATCTGCAATGGCATGATCCATATTATAGAAGGCGCGGCACAAGGATCTGCAGGTCCTTTCTTACTACCAAAGTACACAAGGCGCGGGAAAAAAAGACACAACCAGATGTTACACAGCAGGACATTGTTCTGCGTGTCCCATATAATGCACCAACATATGAAGTAGACATTTTAAAATGTGACATATTTGTGTCTAATTTTTGCTAATACTATTACTCACGCAAAAGTAATAAAATGAAAAGATCACTGATTGCAAAATCCACAATCTTTCCTAAAGTTTTTGCATAGTGTGAATACTTAATGTAACAGTGGCAGTATAATCAAACACACATTTGTTTCACTGATTGCTGAAAATTGTACACATTCTATGGCAATTTCATGTGCACATTGCACCATTTTAATTACTGTTATATAAAACACACAATCTCAAAACACAAGTTAAAGGTGTTTTATGTATTTTCCCTTCTATTAGACAATCTATTCCTATAATGAACTATCTTGTTATTTGTTTTAAAAAACGTGGTATGCATGTCCTCTTAGAGACTTGACAGGGTACTGGAGAGAGAAATCATGTAAACTCATAAAGCTGGCAGGTTGAAGGTGGCGGGCTGGATTTTTGCAATGAAGGGACAGTGTGCTAGTCAAAGTGCAAAAAGAAGGAACTACCACAGGGCCTTATCAGAAGTGACAAATTGCAACTTTAATGAAACTGCCAAAGTGATAACAGGATGTGATCCTGTTCATCAGTGAATAATTAACAGTACCTTCCTCAGGATGTCTCAAAATCAAATAATACCTGCTCATTATTTATCTAATGGCAAGTAAACCTAGGCTGGCTCTTTATTAATGTTGTTTGATAAGTGTTTATAATGAGTTATGATCTGAATATGTATTGAACAACGGTAAAACGTTCTTCAGTATATGGAGTCTGGGAGATTCCTAGACGTATTTAGAAGTTATTTGCATAATATTTTTTAAAGCATATTTAATATTTAACAATAATTGTTCCTCTATGAGCTGCTCTTCCAGTAACACTATACTTAAGAATTCACAGATACGGAAAGGCCTGTTTGCAGCCACACTCTCAGAGACTTCATTTCTGGAAAGGGTTCAGGTGTCTTGAATCCCGGCATAAGGAAAGAAAGGGACAAGCTAATTAAAGAATCCATTCTATTAAAACACTTTTCTTTTGAATAATTCAGTTCATCAGTAAGAACACACAGAGCATTCCGCACATACTTGTCTCTTATTATGTGTCTGGGCTTGGTGATATCGTATAATAATGATTCACATCCAAAATATGAAACAGGAACAGAGCCTGGGTCAGCACAAATTATTAGAATGTTCTATTTTTGTCCTCACAGTCCCTACCATATTAATATAGCCCAGAAAAGCTCCCCATTAATTTAGGAAGCTAACCCTCTCCAGCCAGGCATCAGATCTACCCTCCCTAATCTAGGGAACCTAAAGTTGACCTTCAATGAATGCAAATTAACTGCCCCATCTATGTAATCCTTAATGGTCACTCTATGGTCCTGTGGTGCTATGTGTCTCTGAAAATATGCTCACGTAATTGAAATCCATCGGTAGGACTAGTGTCCCGATATGATTTTTTAAAAGTACAGGAATAGTGATAGAACTTTTTTGGAATTATACTATTTATTAATGTATAATGTGGTAGGATAATTCAGTGGGTTAATTAATTGTTTGCCAATATCTCTGCAATAATGCAGATCACAGGTTTAAAATGTGCTCTGGCTGACTCACATGTCAATCCTTCTCCATAGTTCACAAAAAAGAGGATTTCCATTAAGTTGGGTTATAGTAGCAGATAAAGATAGAACGCTCAAACGCAGCAGAAAGAAATCTGTGCAGAAATAGTGCTGAGCTGTGCACCGCTGAGGGCAGTGCCAAGAACTTATCACAGGTTTCACACTATGAGGAGGATGAAGCAACCTAATTCATGTTAAAGGATTACACACACAGTTTATGGCTCTGCCACCTGACTACTTGGATTGGTTTGGCATATCCAACCTTGCAGTCACTCAGAGAAGTGTTCCACAAGTTGCTTGCTGCACAGAACAAAAATGGTGGTGGGACCACAGAATTTACAAGGGCGTGAAGCATGTCAAACTACAGCTTCTTTGCTGCCATACAAGTGATATAAATTCCAGGCAGTGCCGGACTGGCCAATAGTAGGCACCAGGCAATCCCCTGGTGCGCCGCATGGGTGGGGAGTGGTTTTGGGCCCCAGGGGGCTGTTTTTGTTACAGGGCCGTTGTTGCAGCATAGCTGCAAGATTGGCCCTGTACCACAATCGGCCGCAAATCAGCCCCGGCAAGGAGCTAGGCGGCACCTCCAACCTCTCTAGCCCTGATTCCAGGATATGAGACTGTATAAATATGATAAATACCACTTTTCAAAATGAATTCTATGTAGCAAGCTTTACTTTAATTCATGCTGCCTTATTCAGTTTATGGAGCGAAATCATTTGCAGTTCTGTCATTGGTGGGGTCCTGTGGTAATTCTGATAGCTAGGGATGGAGATTGAGTATTATTATGTCCAACTTGGAAAGCTCGCTATAAGGGTTTCAGGATAGGCAGTTAGAGGAAAAGTGTTGAGTTGGTGGATGAGGTTCAATAAAGGATACCTACTTACCATACCATCTCTGTAATTCCTGAATTTCTTAACCACCCAACAGACAGCCCAAACTTCCTTTTCTATCACTGAATAATTAAATTCAGCTCCGTTCAACATACATGAGGCAAACAAAATTACCCTTTCTCCCTTGACATTCTTCTGCAAAAGAACTGCTCGAAGACCCTTCATCCATAGCTACTAATGATTTCTGCCCTGGTACAAAAGCCCTGTCTTCTTCTTAAATTCCTATCTCAAATCTTCAAATTCTTTTAGGCCTGACTAATTTCACAAAAATTCAGAACCCTTGCTGCCAAGATACCTTTTAAAGCAAGAGACCTTGTGCTAAGTTGTGTGTAAACCTAACATACAATTCAAACATACCTAGAAATTATAAAGTTTTATACTTGTTACTAGTATGAGCAACTTTACAAATGGTGTCTACCAATTCCTTTTTAGGCATAATCCCATTTCCAGATATTGTATGCCCCAAATATTTGACTTCATTCTTTTCAGTTTTGCAATTTTCCTTCTTCAAAGTTGTTCTAGCTTAATCTAGGATGTTGAGAACTTTGTTCACCCTCTGATTGTGTGCGTTCCATGTTGCTCCACAATTTAGCATATCATCTTGGAAGCAACAGACTCTAATAATATTTTTTAAAAGTTTCCTCATAATTCTTTTTAAAACAGATGCCGCCGACACTAGATCAATTAGCATCTTAAGCAATTCAAAAGAGCCCATGGGTGTTGTGAATGAAGTCAGTTCTTCTGATTGTTTATGCAGTTTGATCTGATGATAAGTTGAGACCAAATAATGAGCGGTAAAATGTTTTCCCTCTGAGGTGCTGGATAATATTTCTACAGTATTGGGTGAAGGGAACTTATCTACTACAACTTCTTTATTCAAATTCCTTAGGTCAATGCATAACCTAATATTGCTATTGGGTTTCCGAGCAACAACCACAGGAGACATCGTATATATTGCTTCTGTGGGTGTGATTATGCCTTCCTTTTGCAGATGCTCCAACTATTGTCTAATAGCCTGAATATTTAAAAGAAGTGTAATTACTTTTGAGACATAAGGGCAGCATTTTTCTTTAATACAATTTTGTGATAATAACCTTTTAAACAACCCAATTCTGATATAAACACATTGGGAAATCTGCTCATAAAACTCTCGCAGCAATCATTCAACACTTGATTTAGTTTTTCCAAAACTTCTTTCACACACCTATGGAACTGTATTTGGGTCTAAATGAGCTCCTAAATCTTTTTGATGTGGCCACTCCAAAATATTATCACGTTTGAAGGCTACATACACTTTCCCTACTGTGGATTTACCGCTGAACTCTAAAAGAGAATGGAAATAGCTATCCATCTTAATGGCATGTCCCCTAAGACTAACCTCCATTTCTTCAAACATTTTTTTGAAACTTCTTGTGATATGATTGTTAGTCTGGAGCATGAATCAAACATTAGCTCAATCATTTTACCATTTTCCCCTACCTTGTCTATTGGATTACCTTTAC
The DNA here is from genome assembly GCF_964261635.1 of Lissotriton helveticus. NCBI lineage: Eukaryota > Metazoa > Chordata > Amphibia > Caudata > Salamandridae > Lissotriton > Lissotriton helveticus. Next base: position 1,787,666,213 of record NC_136063.1, on the reverse strand, counting down.
TCATATTTCCCATCTGCAATACAACATCCTCACAAATCTCTTTCATCCCTTCTTTACTTCCTTCCTTACCACCAGAGACACTTCTACGACATTTCATATAGTGTCCTCTTTTTCCACATTTTCTGCATACAGTCTTAACTGCAGGAAAACCCTCAGAATTATCCAAATGACATGCAAATAATCGACAATGAGAAAACCTCCTTTTAAAAGAGATTTTTTCTGTATTCTTCTGTTTTGGTCCTAACACATGAACCTCTTCTGTACAAACTTTATCACCCATCCTATTTTCCCCTTCCAATCTTAACTTCTTAACACAGCAACATGTGCTCCACCCCTTTTGTTGTGTCTACAACATCTGCAAGAGGGGTGCTCATCCTTCAGCCATAGCTCCTCCCTCACTTTATCAGATTTTCATTGTAACATGAACTAATCCCTTATCCCTATCTAGAAGACTCCTCCAAATTTACAACTGACTGCCAGCTTCCTCATGGCGGTTACATGTTCTTCTACTGAATCACCTTCTTTTTGTACCCTGTTCCCAAAATAAGATTGTTCTAATATAGTGCTAGGCCTGGGTAGATAATGTAAATCAAGTTTCTTTGGGGAAATTTCAAATTCATTTAAGCCACTAGCTTACACCTGGCTGAACTCAAGAAGATTAAAAAATAGAGGAGGAGCTACGCGTTGAGCAAGATGGCCGCTTAGGACCTCAGCTCCGCGTTACCAGCCCTCTGGCTCCTTAATCCTGCTAATTATCCTGGCGTCGGAGCCCACCACCTGACAGGAGAAGTGTTGTGGAGCCTCCGGCAGTGATTCTGGCCCTGCTACGACATTGGGGGCCAGAGATACGCGGCCCGACAGTTGCGGCCTAGAGGGCGGCTGGGAACGGGGCTCGTGTGAGCCCAGTGGCCGTGGCCGAGTGAGTAAACAGCGGGGCAGTGAACCGGAAGTCACCGGTCCGGCCCGCTGGAGGTAGACGGCGGTGCAGCAACACATCGGGAGCGGAGGCGTAGCTGCACACGGGCAGAGGTGACTTTCAGGCAGCCTCTGCCGCATCAGGTGCAACCCCCCTGGAGCCATCTTGTGTCGGTGAGTTGGCTTCCCCCTCACCCCCCTCGCTTGAGGATACTCGGACTGGTCAGGTGTATCTGGCATATGGTGGTGCCGCAGAGTGTGCGAAGGGCTGCCAGTGGTGGTGTCCGTGCCTGGGGCCAGCACCGCAACATTTGCTATCCTGCATGGTTGCCCGGGGAGCAATAGACGGCGTAAGGGACTCTATGAGCGCTGCCACGCCATTGGCCGGCGGATCATCCTGCTGTGGGCCTCTGGGGTGGTTGTCCCGCTTGTGGATGGGGAGGGGGCTGTGAGCTGTCCATACAGTCTTCTGGGGATTTGATGAAATGGTTCTTCTGCAGCGCGGCTCCCAGACTGTCCGTCCATCGAGTTGCCGCCACCGCCTGCGGCCGATTTGCGGAGACTGCCCCCTGTGTGGATTGTGACCTCTCGTGTGGGCCCTAGTCGGGCCTTCGACGTGCCGGCCTTTCGGTGACGCTGGGGTGTGCTATACTGGTCCCGGGTCGCCCGGCCCGTGAGGGTAGTGAATTGACCAGCTTGGTTCAGGCCTACACCCTTGGCTCTGCCACTCTGTGATCACGAGCCGGTGCTCCCCATGGGGCGCCTTACTTCTGTGGTTCATCCCGATCATGGCATTGGGCAGTGGAGGGGAGGACAATTTAACAAGTGTGGTTGACTCGGTCCGGGTTCCCACACGTTCGCGCGGAGCCCGAGAGTGGACGTGTCCTTTGAGCAGTGTTTCGGATGGCGACCAGGCCGGATACCGACAAGCATCTCCTCAGGTCCTCCAGAGGGACGAAACCGGTTCAGTCCAACAAGCTGGACCGCTACACCATGCCTAAAGGCTCGCCTACAGACCTGAAACGGGCCCAGTCGGCGGGGTGTGAATCTTCGGGACCGCCGGTGGAGCTGACGCTGCTGGATGTATTAGTAACAAGAAGAGGGTACAAAGTTCCCCGGGAAGAGTGACAGAGTAGAGGAGTGTGTGTGCTAGTAAGAGGGGGGAATCCCCTAGTTGGAACTAAAACCCTCACACACCCAGCAAGCTAGGTGTCATGCTTCATCATATGGGTTCTGCTCCTCGTCAGACTGGCGCTGCAATGTCTGACGGGCTCCCGAAACCGGGGCTCTTTAACGGAGATCTTTTGTTCCGGCCATATGGTGCATGCGTGTGAGAGGGCAGGGGGAGTGTGGTCGTGACAGGAAAGTGAGGATAAAAAAGGTGAGCCAGTCCACAACCTATTTTATTCTCGTGGTTGGCTTCCTTAATTAAAAGGGGTGTAAGGGGAGGTAAGTTGCCCTGGAACTGTCAGAGCCGACTTAACTACTACCCTTATGTATGGTCAACATGTTTCATGCCTGATGGCAATTCTTCAGGACCTTAATTAAACAGTACCACACAGTGAAAACTATTGGTGAAAAATCAAAATATGTAGTGAGGTATACAACCTTATGTTGTTGATAATACTGGATTAGCAGGCCAATTGGTCCTGCTGTAGTATTAAAACCCCAGAAGATTCCCTCAGGTACCTCACAGTCTGCTCCCGTGGGACCGGCTGAAAAGGTAAGATACCTATGGCGGCATCCGGTCCTGACCGGTGCACCTACCCCACGAGCGGCGTCTAAGACAAGACGCGGAGCAGCTGGATGTGATGGCAGCCATAAAAGGTGTCCAGTCATCACTGGGGCAGAAAATGGAATCTTTGGACAGAAAACTGGACACGGTCACGATAGAGGTCAACCTCATCCGGGTGGATCTCACGAAAGCGAGCGAGAAGGCAAAATCATTCGACATAAAGACTGCTAGCTTGATGGACGACGTGGCGTTGCTCCAGCAGGAGGTGCGCGACCTCAAGGCCTCCCGGGCCCTGACTGACAAGAAGCTCGATGATTTCGAGGGGAGCAATAATATCCACATCCTTGGGGTGCTGGAGAAAGCTGGGAGCCCTGCCCCGGACCTGTTCATCGAGGATATCATCTGGCATTACCTCAAGCCCAAGGGACTGGGTAAATTCTTTACAATTGAGCGGGCCCACAGGGTACCCGGGGGTCGGCCCAGGCCTGTGGCACCACCTCGACCGATGATCGCGAGAGTCTTGAACTTCAGAGATAGAGATGTTATACTGCAGGTGGCCCGCTCGGGGGGAGCCCTCCGGTACAACAATGCGACCCTCTCCTTCTTCCCTGACTTCACACAACTTGTCCAGAAACAGCGTCAAAGTTTTCTAGCGGTGAAGAAGGAACTTAGAGACAATGGCTTGAGGTATGCAATGTTGTTTCCGGCACGCTTGAGAGTGGAGGCAGAGGGGAGGGCCTGGTTTTTCGACAACCCGGAGGTGGTATTAGACTGGATTGACAGCCGTCCCCCGGCCGAACCGGAGGGGCACAATCGTGAGGGAGAAGGTGAACAGCAGGAGCAGGAATGAAGGAGGCAGATGGAACTGTGGGACTATTGTGAACTGTAAGGTAGTGAGGCTAGACCCACGGATGTCTCTTATTCTGTTGGTGCAGTGACAATGAGAGGTGTGTGGGCTACTCTGAATTTGGGGGCTAATGTTTGAAGTGGTTTGGGGGCTAATGTTTGAAGTGGAGCCGGGGGGGTGCGGGACATCCATTCTCCTCCTCGTTACTACCTTTAGTTAGTTCGTAGGGTTAGAGTGGGTGGCGATAGGCACACTGCCAGTTGGGGATGGGCGCAAGCCGTGAGCAGAGGTGCGGGGGGAGGGGTTCAGGGTTGGCGGGGCTCCGGGTGTTCGGGGTCACACTGTTTGTGGGTTTGTGTGGTTTGTGCTTTTTGTTTACAACATCAGGGGGCAGTGTTGCAAATGTGATGCTTCTATACCTGTCTAAAGTAGAATAGTGGGAAGGGATTAGGGATCAAAGTGCTTAATTGGAATGAGAATTGATTGGGCGATAACATCAAGAGGGGAATGGTCAGTCAGTTTATTAGGCATCACTCCCCAGACGTGCTGCTGCTGCAGGAGACGCATCTTATCGGGAATAGGTGCATGGCTCTACATAGGGGGGGCTACAAGTTGGTGACGCATTCAGGGTTCACGTCTGGGTCGAAGGGGGTCAATATTTTACTTAAAAACTTCTTTCCCCTGAACATTCAAGCCACGCGGTCCAATCAGCGGGGATATATGTAGGCATTTCGGGCCAATGGGAGGGGAAGACCGCTGCTTTCATTTCCATCTACGTCCCACCAGGTCTACAAACTGACACATTCCGGGACCTGGTCGCGATTTTCCCAACTCTGCCTTTGGGCACCCTGGTCATGGGAGGAGATTTCAATGCGGTGGTTGAGGGAGAAACGGATCGCCATCTTGCTCGATTACTGTATCCGGCACAGAGGTGGCTCCCTGAGTATTTAGACACAATGGGGTTGGTAGATAGTTGGCGGGCGCTGAATCAGAGTGGCGTGCAGTATACGTATGTGCCATCCGCACACCACAGTATGTCTAGGATAGATTACATCTTAGTTCTGGCCGCCCAGGCATGGGCTGTTCGGGAGGTGTGGCATCTGGGGAGTGGTATTTCCGACCACTCCCTGGTCTGGTTGCAGCTAGAATTTGACCGAGTCACCACAGGCAGGATCGCTCCCATCAACCCTTGGTATTTACGGGACCCTACCATCAAGAGGGATACAGTCAAAGCCATGGACAGGTACTTCCAAGACAATCAGGCACGGTGGACTCGGCGCAGACCTTGTGGGAATAGGCAGTGATAAAATTAGAGAGGGAAGTATCCCAGACAGTAATTCCAGAGGGTCTCCACCGTCTCAAATTAAGGCAGGATGAGTTTGGTAGATTGGCTAAGGAGGGGGCCAGGGCGCAGTGCGGCGAGACGCAGAGTAGGGTGTATCAACATGGAGATAAGGCAGGAAAGCTGATTGCTTGGTTGGAAAAGAGAGTGGGCGTCGAGGTTAGTGCCTGAATTGCAAGGGTAGGACTCCGAAGTGATCGCTGACCCGCAGGCTATTGCCGACAGGTTTGCCAACTACTATAGTACGGTGTATCGTTCAGAAGGAGTGTATTCGGAGGAAGATAATAAGGGGATAATTAGGGACATCCAAATGCCCGGACTCTCTGAAGAAGACCGTACATACTTGGACTCCCCGCTTACCAACGACGAGGTAGCGCAGGCCGTCAGGGAGGTTAATTCTGGCAAAGCCTCGAGACGGAATGGCTTCCCTGTAGAACTCTACAAACTGAATTCCAATAAACTCGCTCCATTCCTCCGCTCTATGTTTGTGGAGAGCAAGGATAGGGGGGAGCTTCCGTATGATCAGCGTATTACCAATATTGTGGCTATCCACAAGGAGGGTAAGCCCAAGGTGAGCTGTTCATCGTATAGGCTCATCTCACTCTTAAATGTGGAACCTAAGGTCCTGGCGAAACTGCTGGCGACGAGATTAGCCAAGGTCATCACCACCTTAGTGCATCCGGACCAGTTGGGTTTTATGCCGCGACAAAATACGGCCCTCAACCTGCGCCGACTTCATGGGGTCCTGGAACGGGCCTCAACGATTCAGGAACCAGCAGCGGTGGTATCGTTGGACGCTACCATGGCGTTCGACAGAGTTGAATGGCCCTATCTTTTTGCGGTGCTGGAGAAGTTCGGCTTTGGACCGTAATTTATAGACTGGGTGCGCCTTCTCTACTCTGCCCCTTTGGCTCGAGTAGTGGTGAATAACCGTAAGTCCCCTGATTTCCCCCTAAGCAGAGGGACCAGACAGGGATGCCCCCTGTCCCCGCTCCTGTTCGCATTAGCTCTGGAGCCATTGGCGGCATGGGTCCGGCAGGACCATTCCATAAACGGGATGCGATGGACTCTCGAATGGAAGTATAAAATCTCGCTCTATGCGAATGACATCCAACTTTACCTCACTAACCCGAGATGGTCCTTGAGCTGTTTCTTAGATGTACTGGCTATTTTTGGGAGGCACTCAGGCTTCACTATCAATTGGTCCAACTCGGTTCCTTTCATCCTTAGGGGAGACACACCGGTCGTCCCCAAAGCTTGCCCTATACAAGTTGCCCAATCGGGCTTCTGGTACCTCGGTATCTATATCACTCTGGATCCCAGGGCCCGCTTCGCTAATAACCTATCCCCCCTCTGACTCGATTTAGGGGAGATGTGGCGTGCAGGAAGGCGCTCCCACTCTCCCTTCTGGGCAGAGCAGTACTCTTCAAAATGTTGGCCCTGCCCTGGTTCCTTTATGCTCTACAGAACACTATGGACCCAGTACCTGCGTCATATTTTAAGGAAATAGAGTCCCTCCAGAGGCAGTTGCTCTGGGACGGTAAACCCCGGATAGCTTATTCCAAACTTACCCTTCCCTGGTATGACGGGGCATAGGGCTGCCAGATTTCAAGAAATATAATTGGGCCTCTCAATTGGCGGCAGTTAAACAAGGGATATATGGGGCCCATAATGACCCCGGCTAGGCTATGGATCGTTGGCCGGTGCCAGGGGGAGACTATACCAGAGCACTATATGCGGGACCCCGCAGATTCCATCTCACGGGTCCCACGGCGCATGCCGTCCAGGTGTGACACGCCACCAACAGACAACTTAAGTGGGAAGGAAGGCTTACACTCCCCACCCCGTTATGGAGCTCGGAAAAGTTGGGAAGTCTATGGAAGTCGAAAGGCTTCCACAAATGGGATCTAATCGGCATTACATGCATAAAGGATATCTGGAGAGACAGCACAATTCTGTCATTTGACTCCCTTAAGCTACAATATCACCTGAGTGATGGTGAATATTTCCGGTACCTTCAGGTATGACATGCACTACTTACACATATCCCCCGGGGCACGACACACCCTGACGCCTCTCCATTATAAGACAGAGTGTTAGATGGCCACCTTCCAGAGAAAACTATTTCTTTATTATATAAAGAGCTCATAAACCATATGGAAGACCTGCTAGGTCTCCTTAGAAGGCAGTGGCATGTGGACGGATTGGAACTGGATGATGAGGACTGGCAGGAAGTGGTGTTATCCCCGCGGGTTGTGGCAATCCCGATGAGGCTTAGATTGGTGCAGCTAAAGATCTTGCATAGGTCGTATGTCATGGAGCCCCGACTGGTCCACATGGGCCGCTCAGAGAGGGGGGAACGTAGGAGGGGATGCGGGGAACTGGGGACGTGTACACATATTTTATGGCATTGTGCGAGGGTGCAGGGGTTTTGGGGGAGGGTCCACAACACGTTGTGGGCGGTCCTGGGCATGGAATTGTGGATGGAAGCCCGTAGATGTATTCTGAATATTTGGGAGCCAACCGACCTCAACGCATATCAAAAGCAATGGGTAACGTTGGCGCTCATGATAGCGAAGCACAATGTGGCCCAATTGTGACGAGCCAGTCAGCCGCCTCAGGTGGAGAAATTGAGGGAGGACTTGGACTGGTGTATGTTCGGGGAAAGATCAGTATATTCCGCCAGGGGTTGACTGGGGAAGTGGAGCAAGATCTGGGAGGCCTGGAATAAATATAGGGGGGACATCTGTACCCCCCCAACGTGTCCCAAAGAAGCAGAGGAGCACATGTCCCCTTGATCCGTCAACTGAGATAGCTGTTGTATATTTTGGAGGTATGGAATGTCATCCATTGATCTGTATTATTTTGTACTATATCACCTGATGTTTCTTTGTTGATTTGGTTTAATAAAAAGAAATAAAAAAAAAAAAGATTACAAAATACTGCCTGACCCTCAGCTCCTGCACAAAGTAGTAAAAGTGCAGATTTAATTCTGCTACTGAATAAGTTCTACACACTCTTGTGTGATTTAAGAATCCTTTTGTGCACTTCCTCTATTTTAAATTTCAGATATAGAATTAAAAACTGAGGGGCAATAACATTCTGCATAGTGTACAAATCAAATTGATCACACCTGTTGCCAATAAAGGCACGTGAACCACTTATATAAAAGCTAGATCTAAAGAGCTACATATATTAAGAGAATAAATTAAATCTCTTCATGGAAACAGAACATTATCCTTATAGGAACACATAACTTAACTAATCATATGTTAAATATGATCACACCAAATATATCACAATGGTGTGCATCTCAGAATATTATAAGATGTTCAGCTTTAGTCAAGAAAAATAATGCTGACACACAAAATGACATCCTAAAATTCAACTATGACACATAGGCTCAATACTGTCACACATATGTAAATATGTGTACCTGAAGATATATCTTTTGATATTGTACAACTGTTGAAAAAGTAAAAACAGATCATCTTTTTGATTGTGGTGCTAGACATGGTTTCTGGATGGTCTGAGGCGCTCTGCGTGAGAGATATCACATTGCGTACCGTTAAAAGATTCTTAGTGGAGCTATGTCGCAGGGAAGGATTCCTCAGAACTGTCTTAACTGACAATGGAGTGCAGTGTTGTCCAAAGAGAAGGGAGGTTTTTTTCATGTGGTATTTTACTTAAGTGTGCTTTGTACCAGCCAGGGCCCAACTGGATGGTAGTGTGTTTCAATCACACTCTAAAGGAGGATATACAATTAGCTTAAGTTAATTAGTTAGATTGGAAAAAGAATTGCAGGAAAGTCTAACTGCTTATAATTGCACCACACTCGTTACCAACAAAACATTTTTTGAGCTTTTTAGAAATATAAGACCACATAATAAATTGGTTTCCAGTGGATGGGAAGGAGGAAAGGTTGGGTGGAAGTCTCCACAGAAGGGTACTTGGAGATTAAAAGAGAGCATATCTGTAGCAAAGAGAAAAAATTATTTGATGTGAATTCCCCCCTCCCCCCGAAAGAAAAATCTAATTTCATTTTTGTGATTTGGTGAACATATGGGCACCTATTGGCACCTATGAAAATTCTGTTTACAGAACCTAGAGAAGCTTTAAAACTTCTCAAAAATGCCATTAAGACCACAGATGGTAGAATGTGGAACCTCAGTATAATTGTTCTAATTAAGAATGTTAATGATGTCAATAGTAATGGAAAAATGAAGATGTCTCTGGGAAAAGATACGGAAATGGCAAATGGAGAAAAAAGGGTTCTGGTATAGGTAGAAGAAGAGACCTTCCTATTTGTGGTGGGATAATTCTGATAGCTATAGATGGAGATAAAGTATTGTTATCTCAAACTTGGAAAGCTTGCTTGGAGGGTTCCAGGATAGTCAGTTGGAGGAAAAGTGTTGGGTTGATAGATGAGATTCAATAAAGGATTCCTATGTACAAATGTTATGTTATGTTTTGTTATGTTATGTTAAATTTAATTTCTATAGCGCACGGCTACTCAATAAGAGTGTCCCGGCGCTTTATTAAGGCAGCTCAGTGAAAAAGAACATAACACCATAAAAACAGACATGAACAGGAGACAAAAAAACAACCTAAAGGTTAAAAAGCCAGGTCTTAAGGCCCTTCCTAAACAGGAGAAGGTTAGATGTACGGCGCAGAGCCAGAGGCAGAGTGTTCCAGAGCTGAGAGGCCCTCAAACTGAAGGAGCGCCTCCCGATACGGGCCTTCGTCACTCGGGGAACCACGGCCAGAAACAAAGATTCCGACCGCAGAGATCGAACCGGGCGGTGATAGACAAGCCTGCGCTGCAAGTACTTAGCTCCAAAGCCAAAAAGCGCTTTGTGAGCCAGGGTCAGCGCTTTGAACATAATCCGCTTCCGGATGGGCAGCCAATGAAGCGACTGCACCAAACCGGACACTCTAGCTCGCCTATGGAGGCCAAAGATAGCGCGAGCCGCAGAGTTCTGCACAGCCTGCAGCGCTGGACAAGATAGTCCGGAAGGCCTAGATAGAGGACGTTGGCATAGTCCAATCTGGAGCCTATTAAGGCTTGCACAGTGATCTTTCTATGCTCTTCTGTGAGCAGAGGCAAAAACTTCCGGAGCATCTTGAGGATGCCAAAGCAAGTGCCCGTCAGACCAAGAATATGGGATCTCAGCGACAGATTATTATCAATCTTGACTCCCAGATTTTTTGCCACCTGGGATGCCTGTGTAGGGGGGCACATATCCACTGGCCACCAAGCCAGCCAATCAGGATCTGAGGAACAGCCAAAGAACAGCACCTCCGATTTGTTAGAATTCCTTTTAAGGCTGTTCTGCTGAAACCAGTTGAAGACCATCCCTAGACAGCCCCGAATGTTCTCTCCGTCAAAAACCTGATCTTTCCTACATGTGAAAAGCAGCTGAGTATCATCAGCATAGGAAACGATCTGGGCCCCGAAGGACTCCACCAGTGCCGCCAAAGGGGCCATAAAGATGTTAAAAAGAGTCGGGCTCAACACAGAACCCTGCGGAACTCCGACTCCCAATGGCGGCATCTCAGCGGAGCTCGGGGAGGCCCAGACCGTTTGTCGGCGACCCTCAAGAAAAGATGTAAACCAATTGAACACCGTCCCCCTCAGACCGATGTCATAGAGTCTGGCGAGGAGCCCCTCATGGGGGACGGTGTCAAAGGCCGCCGACAGATCAAGCATGACAAGCATGGCCTTGCCTCCTGAATCCAGTGTCTCCCTAATGACCTCTGACACCTCCAAGAGTGCTGTCTCCGTACTTAGATTAGGGCGGAAACCGGATTGCGAGGGATGCAGCAGGTCATTGGTTTCTAAGAAGCCCGAGAGTACGCCATGCACATGCTTCTCCGTGATTTTAGCCAACGCCGGGAGGAGGGAGATGGGCCTGTAATTGGCCAAAACCTCCGGGTCTAGACCAGGCTTTTTGAGGAGGGGGATCACCATAGCCCGTTTCCAGGACTGCGGGACCTTCCCCTCCCTCAAAGAAAGGTTCAAAAGAGGGTTGACCAGTGGGTTGACCACGGCCGCCATCTTGGCCAAAAATTTGTCCGGACAAGGGTCTAGTGGCGACCCCGATTTAAGATTGGCCAAAAATGCCAAAGATGCGTCGGTGGAGATGGAGGGAAACTCCGCCAGAACAGAATCCCGAGTGGTTAGAGGAGCTACTCCCACCGCCTTGCTGGAAAGCGCATCAGCAGGCCGCTCTATGAAGGAGTCCTGGATCAATTTAATCTTGTCCGTAAAGAACTTGGCCAGATCACAGACCCACGACTCAGATGGAGCAATTTGAGGCAAATTGGATCTAGGGGCCGTAAACTCCCTCACCACAATAAAAATCTCCTTGCATGAATTGGAAGCTGCCTCTATCCTCCTGGCCAGATATTCCTTTTTCTCACGGAGGATGTCGCGATGATATGCTTTGACCGCCGTCCTATAAGCAAGTCTAGCCTCCAGGTCGTACTGGAGGCGCCACGCCCTCTCAGCCACCTTACACTGGCGGCGAGTGGCACACAATGCCTCCGTGAACCACGGGGCAGAAACCCGCTTAACTGTGGCCCGTGGAGCCAACGCAGGGGCTAGGTCATTCAGCCTATCCATCAGCCATGCCTGCATGGACTCTACATCCTGCTCTAAGTCACCTGAGAGGGGGCACGGATGGTCCATAGAGGCCTGAGCTAACAGCTCAGGGGTCACCCGGTAAAATGCCCTCGAGACAGATCCATGCTGCCTAGGTGCACCAACGGGTAGTTTCTCCCTGCCCAGTACAGAGAACCTGGCCAGCCTATGGTTGGTCCAGAGCACCGGGAGAAGCTCAATATCCACTAAAGGGACCGAGGAAAAAACCTGATCCAAGGTATGTCCCTTGTCGTGAGAGGGGCCCGCAAGAAAAGGGACGAGGCCAAGGGGGGCCGTAATATCGAACAATTTGTTCGCGTCCGAATCCTCACCCACATCCATGTGAAAGTTAAAATCTCCCGCCAGCAGACAGTGCTGAGCACTCAGAGCTAATCCAGAGATAGCTGCCTGAAGGTCAAAGCCCTTTCTACTTTCTTTGCTGACAGTGTGACAGTGGTCACAACTTCACAGGTCCCAGCAAACATTTTTTAAATAATGGAGAGCCTAAATTACTACTTTAAACCAATAGTTTACTCCTTGGTTTCTCTCCTTGTAAGTCTCATTATTTAATAATAACTTGTTTCTACATAGAGTTTATACCATACTCCTGTTGTTTCAAAACAGCTGTAACTATTACCAAACTTACGGTACCTAATTTACAGAATGGAAGGCTGACTTTGCCTTGCAGGGATCCCAACTCATGGCTTTCAGGTGACTGGCCAGCATTTGTCTTCTGTTTAACTTTATACAGGTAATAAACTATAATGCGCAGTTTTGAAGACACTATTGTAGAACCTCCTGGCTTAATGATATGGGTGACAGTGTGGATGATTTAATATTAAAATGTGGCATCCAGAAGGAGAAAGGTGAAAATCAATCCCTAACACAATCACCCATTTCCATTCACTCTGAAAGAGAGTTTAGAAATGTTCCATTATCCAATGTCTGAAATTTAATAAAGTGGTGTGGTAGGACCAGGATACAAGGATCGCTTTGATTAACAATCCATACTGTGTGACCCAGCAACTTGATGGCAGCTATCTCTGTTCTCACTAGTCCAGTATCCAGATTGTTTAGAAGCGAGCAACTTGGTTTGGAGATATTTAGTAACAGATTTCTCCATGAGTGAAGTTTGGTGCCTGATTTCAAGTTTTGAAAGTTCATGGGACCTTGTTTGGTTTCATATTTAGGTTGTTGTCAAACTTTCAAAGCCAATAAGCTTCCCTTTTACTTCCATGTAGTGGCCACTTGACAAAGTCAACAGGCTTGCCTTATATATTAATGTGGTGATTCCCTGCTTTATTAAAAATGATATTCCCTTACATTGTGATTTAGTTGGGGCAGGTATTGTGATTTTGGTAGTAATGACCCACCAATGTGATTTCAGAATGTCACCAAAGATATTTCCATCTGCATGGTGTAGACAGTTGTAAATGTATAAATAGTATTTAGTAGGGTGTGTGATAAATGCACTTTTCCTTTTTGAAAGACGAAGTACAGACTGGACAATAATTCATTGAGTACTGTTGTTGCGTGCCAATGGATGGGAATTACTTGTCCCCAATTTCTTACAAGCAATGTATTAAATAGTACTCATAAGACCAAATTTACAACCCGCATGAAAATGTTATGCTAACCAGTACAGCCAACCAATAAAGACTTTGAAGTCCTGATGACAAGCGAAATATGATTATGACTTCAAAGGTGAGAAAAACCATTCTTCTTTAAAAGCGCCACCCTACACCTTGAGTGTCACAAGAAGAAATCATCTACAGTCAAAACCACTAGTGTTTGAGTATATGCAGTGCAGGCAAACAGTGTTCATTTGAAAACAGCGGGTGTAAAAAAGGATATAAGTGTACATCATAATAATGTTTATGCTTCTTCTGTACCTTAAGTTTGACAAGTGATTTAATAAGAAAGAATAAATAAGAAATATAAGAAAATGTCCTAATTTGTTTATGTAAGTGTATACATTTGTAATCAGAAGGGTCCCCTTCATTTTACTGCTTATGTGCCTCTACCAGAAACTAGCAATACAAGAAAATAAAGAACAAGTAAAAACCTATCATCATTTTCTTTGTTTTCTTTTATTGCTAGTTTTAAATTAAGGCAGGTTAAGACCCACTCCGAATCTTTAGTGGTCTGACTTTAATCTCCTTGAGTTTCTCAGGGCAGATTGCTTAGGCTAAGGCTCTTTCATTCACAAATGTCTAGTTGCCTGAACTCTCGATCACTGTGCCTCAATTGTCAACCTAAACAGCATACGTTTATGAAGGGCCACATGTTCACATGAATTCCATGCAGTACGTACTTCCTCTATGCACATTGCCAGGAGACAGGTATGATCTATCGCTGCCTGGTTGTGTTGTATTTCACTTGCGTTTATATATAGCTTTATACCTCTGACAACGCACCAACGTGACTTGGAGCCAAATAATATACTAGTTGATTGGACAGGCTTTATTTGAATCTTGTTGGTTCATACAGTGCCATTGCTGGATGTTTCATTTTCTGTGTGATTACCTCAGTTGCCCTCTTAGCTTATTAGATGTCACTGCACCTTGGTGCATATTGGAGTCAAAAGAGTGAAAGATAGCTTGCCTAAACTACTATGGTGACGATGTGGCTCCATGGGTGTGCAAAGTAATGTAATTAGGCCTATTTGGGGATAATCATTGCTTTTGGTGGTAGGCTGTACCTACATCTGTTGTAAAACAGCCATTTTAGGTAATCTTGGTTGTTTGCCTTTGCCAAGAGGACAGTTCCAAACGTTTAATGCATGTAGAAAAAGGAAGCCACATGTGTGTCTATTCTTCTAGGAATTAATAATCAGCCAAGATGATAGTGTAAGGTGGTGTGTGTTCTGCTATCTTTGTTTCCTTACTTTGATTTAGCAGGGGTCCTTGTCATGTTTTCCCCATGGACAATGCAAAATGCCTTGCCAGTAAGCAGCTGACCATGTGTTGCCGGTAAAGTTCTTGGGTGGCTGGTAAGATATGGTTCCATAAGTGAAGGTCTAGGAAAGTTTTTCCGTCGCATTTTGGTTTCTCAACAGCCTTAGAAGTAGTATGAGCCGGGCTTCTTACACTCCTTTGCACAACTACACATCCGTGGTGCACCAGGCTTGCCATTGCCAAACAGATTGCACTGTATAAAATCCCAATCAGAACATAAAAGTTTACTAAATAATATGACTGAAAACCTAATTTTCTTAAAATCTAGATGATGGATGCCCAGGTGATCCTGCGCATATTAAATTCGCTGGGTCACATTTATTCGGAGCTCAGAAAATCTTTAATGTATATACAGCAGTAAAACATTTTATTAAACCAATGAGTTTGTAAATTCTCAAATGTAAATTCTGAATGCTTGGTTCCTACAAAACAAAACCAGCCTTTATGAAGCCTAATTATTTCTAGTTTGGAAAAGGTTTGACAGTGACAGTGTCACCTTTAGCCTAATTTAAGCATTGTTACATCCCTCACGGTTAGGGTGGTCTTCCCCCAAACTATTTGCCTTCACCCCTCCTATTTTCCCTACTATTTTTGCTGGCCTTAGGACTGTGCATACTTTACCACTGCTAACCAGTGCCAAGGTGCTTGTGCTCTCTCCGTTAAAAATGGTAGAATTGGCTGCCACCCAATTGGCATATTTAATTTACTTTTAAGTCCCTAGTAAAGTTTCACTATCTGTGCCTAGGGCCTGTAAATTAAATGCTACTAGTGGGCCTGCCGCACTGATTGTGCCACCAACTTAAGTAGCCCTTTAAACATGTCTCCGGTCTGCCATTGAAGCCTGTGTGTGCAGTTTTAAACTGCCATTATTAATACATATAAATCATCCCGAGAATAGGCCCTGGACAGCCCAGAGAGTAGGGCACAGTGTATTTATAAATGTGGACATGTATTTTTAGTTTTTACATATCCTGGTAGGGAAAAACTCTTACATTCACTTTTACTACTGCAAGGCCTATCTCTCCCAGAGGTTAACATTGAAGTTACTATATTAATTTAATATCTGTTCCTTCCAAATGCGAACAGGCTACCAGTTCATGTTTGGTGTCTTTGGAAATGTGATAAAAATGCCTTTCTTATGGCAAAATCAGATTTTAAATTGCAGTTTCGAAAATGCCACATGTAGAAATGTGCCATTTCTTGCCTATAGCTTGTCTCTGGGACACATGACAGGGTGTAGCTGACATTTGGGCTTTGTGTATTCTTTCTAGACAGCCTCACACAATAGAGAGCTTAGTTGTTTCCTGGATGGGCCATCGATGTCAGGATGGTAGGGTGAAGCTGGGTACAGACCTACTTACACGTGAATAGGCTGTATCCTGGCTCCATACCAAGGGCTGCATACCCCTTGTAGTTAGTCTGAAGCCAGGACGGAGAAGGCAGGAAACCTGTGCACTTCAAAGAGAAATCTCTATAAGCTTCTTCCACTTCAGAGGAGTCACGTGGTATAAATATTGACTCTCAGACACCAACTCTTCAGTACGCTTCTGCAACTGTGGAGACTCTGCCAGGAAGAAGGATTGCTGTGCTGCTAAATGGATTGCCATTCTGCCAGACTACTTCCGTGCTGGATTGTTTCCTTGCTTGGATTGCTGCCCTCCTGCCTGAGTCAGAGGGATTTGGAGCTACACTTGAACCCAGAACTACCAGAGTTGACTCTAAGTAGTCCGCTGACTTTCTGTTCAGAGCCACAGGGACATAACAGGCTCCCAACCACCTGAACAAGCACCTAGCGCCAGCTGCATGAATACTTGACACATTGACTCTAAGTTAAGCCTGCCTGCTCTGTGCCAAGGTACCAGAGGACTGAGCAAAGGGAAATTTGGAGTTTGCTTGTGGCTTCACCCTCACAAGGATTGTGGTGACTGCTTGAGTATGGTTCTACCCCTCTCAACCAATAACTCAATTTCTTACAACATCACCTGAAATGTATGACATCGATTTGCATTGCACTCTATGTAATGATATCATGTTTTAGAGAAATTAATTCTCAATGCAAAGAATCTGAACATTTACAATTAGGTATTTAGTTGAAGTGTGCAATGTTATTCAGTATTCTCATTTCACAGCAAGTGTTCTGCATTGTGTATGCCTGACAGCCTGAACATTTCTTCTCACCATCACCATGGTATCCAGATTTGTTTCCCTATTGTTCTCCCCATATGCAGTGCATTAATAGATCAATATAACCTGTCCCTCCAAAGTCTCTTCCCTTATCTGCCTTTTATTCTAAAGGTTCAGCCTTTAAACTTATCCATATCTCACAATCACTTCCTTGGAGATGAGAGTGTACGGATTAAACATCGCCAGAGCTCCATACTCATGCTATTGTGTGGAAGTAAACATATCCAGTGTAGTGGTTCAAAGTAGGGGAGAGTGGATCTATCCGGCATTTGTCAGAAAGAGCCTCTAAAGTGCAACAAAAATAATCTCTAAACGTCAACACTAAAGGCAAAGAGTATCACACTGATGCAAAAGCCAACATGCAGAACAGTGGAAACAAAAGGCATGTGATTGGTAACATAATGGTTTTCATATCCCTGTTTTGTCATTATTTTAAAATGTTTGAACAAAAAATCTCTGCGACTCGAGCCTTTAAAAGTTCAAACTCTGGTTGTTTTCATGACATGGAAAAGGAGAACAGGGCCAGCACAGAGGGTCAGCCAAGCATGTACAGACAGATAAACACAGCACTCTTCAAATGAGCAGCAGCGTCTAGTCCAGCCAGGGCCGGTAGTAGGTGTAACTGCAGGGCGGTGACGTGGGGAGTGGGAGGGGCAGGGTGGGAGGTAGTAATGTATGGATTACGGAGTTTAACGGGTAAGTAAACATGTAAGTAAATAAAACGAATTTCGTTGTGTGCACTGCATCACCAAATGTCTTTTTCCACTTTGTGTTTTTCCCCCTCTCTTGCTCTTGATCAATGTCTAATTACGAAAATAAGTGCCGGTCCCCAAAAATTAGTGCCAGTGGCCCCCACCAAGAATCACCACCTCAAACTAAGCATTGTTGAAAGGAGAATGTTTCATCAATGCTTTGGTGCCTCTGAAACTGTGAACCATGTTCATGACCCACCCATCATCTGGTTCCAGATCTACATACCTTTGACATAGGTCCCGACTACCGAAAAAGAGAGAGTTTGTCTAGTAGTAGATTGAATTAGCATTACCCTTGTTGCTAAGTATGCCCCACACTAGAGGAAATACGATGCCAGAATGTGTATTATGAATTAACACTTTTGTTTCACAAAAAGGTCTTTTTTTGTAGCTCACTGTATCTTCACTTCATAACGATACCTCTCCTTACAGCCCTACTTTGTTTTACAACTAATTCAACTTTTTAATTAGGATAAAAAATGTCAATTACATTTGTTTATGCCCTCTGTTTGAGACAAGCATGTACGGCATAATCTCAAAAAGACTACTAGTTAACAGAAAAATCAAAATCAAATGAATATTTTGTAGATTCACTGATCTATATTGCTTCATAGAGACTCTATTCAATTCTTAAACACAGTAATATACGTTTTGCTATCAATAAAACCACAAGTAGAGAATGGACATTAACACACCATGGCACAATCTCTAGAAATATACCTTAGATATACTCTGATCACATCTTCATTCGCTAGCCCTATATACATTTTTCTAGGTTAGTTATACTGAACGAAATCATGCATCTCTGTCCTGCTATATAATTTATTTTATTTATTTATTTTTATTACCATTCTTGGCTTGTTTGGTGTACTAGAATGTCATCTGAATGTATATATGACACCATAAGCAGCACCAGTCAAATCTTAATTTAAAAAAAACATTTATTTCAAGGCATACACAAACCCCTCATGTTTCCACTCGCGCCGTTCAAGTGTTTTTGCAAAGATACATGAAAGTTTGACTGCAATACAAATATCATTGGCAACACTAAAGGCAGGGAGTATCACACTGACACAAACGCAAAACGCAGAACAGTGGGAACGCGCCATGCTCAAATGCAATGGGAATTCCAAGGCGCTCGAGAAGCCACGCTGGGGATCTTCAAAGAAACCTGTAGACACCAAACTGTTTGAAGAGTCCAAAGCATCCTTTCAAAGCACCACCCTAAGCACATTCATTTCATTTGCAGAGCTAAAAATCAGGCCAGGTAGATGATTATGTCAGAAACGCTTCATCTTCCAAGTAAAAAGCTATCTGCAGCATCCCAAGGACTTCAGGCAACAGCTGTAAACTTTGGCCTTTCTCCCTTGCTGAGCATCAATCCATACTGTGCAGCTGCTCGTCAAGCAAACCAATTGGCATTGAAATTCATATTCTTTTTTATTATTATTCTTTTCTTGTTCTGCTTGGGACTAAATATCAGTGTCAGAACATAGTTGTTTTGCATTGAGTCAAAAGAAAGCTTACAAGAGGATGCAAATCAGTGATTAATTTGTAAAACAAAATAAGTACAAGGGATCTAGTGAGGAGTCCTCAGCAGCTTGCACCACACATTGCCACTGCCGTTATTGCCAATGACAGTACCTACACAACTACTACTAACCAGTCCTCTACAACGGTGACAACTCAGCCTATTCCAGGCCCCCAAAGCTATAAAAATGTGTTGGGCAGGAGGTATTAGTTATTTTTAATATATACTGAATTAATAAACAATTGCTGTTCGTTTATACAAACGGTGCCACCATGTGGCAGCTGTCATAAGTGTCAGTGTCGCCAATTAAGTGCTAGTACTGAGCACCGGAAACCACTGGATATAATTAAGCATTGATGCCAATGTGAGTGAAAGAGTAAGAGTGCTTGTTTAGAAACTACTCAGACTACAGGAATTACCTGTAGGAGCTCTGCCTCCATACTTATAGGAAGTGAAAATGTGACTGCAGTAAGACAATAAGCGTATATATAAAGTGCTCACCTCACATAAAATCCCATGGGATTTCCACAGGTTATAGAACGACGTACATTGTTTTATTATTTAAAATAAGTGCATACATTGATTCATATCAGAAATTCTCTATCCTTGTCACAAGTGTCATAGGAATTGCAGTAAATATGTTTCTTGAAGAAAGCTGGATAAAACCGCTGAATGCCTCCCGGAAAAATGAAAAACTTACACATATCTTGCACTGTCTGGTGTGTCATTTATTCACAGCCACAGAACACACTGCACTACTGTTTCAGTTTGGCTTCCATTTATTTGGATACAAAGGAAGGCTGCTTCCATACTGGATTCCATTTTCAGCTCACTACAAGGACCAGTCTTGTAAGCCATTTTTTCAGACCAAAGTCCACACATAAAGGAAGCAATGTGTACCAACTGAGGATTAATTGCAACATCTACAGAGAAAATTGTTCTGTTGTCTATGTAAAAGCCACCAAAAATGCAATATAGTAAATCAACCGACAGTCAAGTTGAAACTACCTAGTAGAACTAGATTGTTATAGTAAACATTGTATTTAACTAGTGAACTGAGAACGGACAAAGCAGACATTACAGCAGCAGGGCACATTAGGTTAAACACTTCTAGCCCAAACTAAATCTTCCTTTAGGATATAAGTGTTTTGGGACAAATTACTAATTGTTTTTTGATTTGTTTAACTTCGTACTACAGATTCTGTTTTATTTAACTCCACTAGCACTTATACCACAAAGGAGTAAGATCCCAAGAATTTAGGATTTTTGTCAGAAAATAGATGGTGTGACCATGCATTATACTGGATGAAATGCCATCTGCTGAACGTTACAAGAACATATCAAATCACTTCGGACAACCATGAGGATATGAAGGAACTCGTCTTTCGGCCTTCTTAATCGACATGGTTACAGAACTCCTTGGAGACTAGCAATGTCCACATAATGTACAGTGGGATGTGCTTTTTATTCTGTAGTGGAGTGTACTTTATTCTGTATATAATTTCAAGAATTTGGCCGATGACTTCAGATGCTTTCTGGCCAGCCAGAAACAAGAAATTTTACTTAGGTCACATGGACCAAAAGTGGCGTTTCCCCTTTTTCCCCTGAATATTTAGTTTATGTGAACATGGCATCATGCTTTCTTTCGTGCGACCATGTATGTATACATTATTACATAGGTAGAAGTTGGATTATGGAGAGCTTGAGAGAAACACGTTTTCCCTTTTCTTTTTGTTTTCCAAGGGAAAGAAGCATTCACAAAGCAGTGGAATAAACCATTTCATGCATTATAATGTTCATAGTAAGCTCTGGAGTTGGAAAATTAGCAAAGTATTGATTACAGCAAAATCAGGTCCGGTTTCCGATCTGGCCCAGAAAAAGCTGCCAATGTTATCCATTGATTGTTTTATTGGCGCCTAATGGAAAAGGGGACATTAGATTGTTTAACAAACGGGCTGCTACAGATGGTTGGAATTTAAAAGCAATAGGCACAAAGTGTTCCTTAATTAAAACTTAGACCTATGGCAACATCACAAGCGATAGGAAGAAGACACGGAAATTCGTCATATGAAATTACAATATAAGGAGGTATTACTCTACCATTAATATGCCATTATACCTTTTGGATGAAATGGGGAATGGCATGCAGAAATTGTGTATCATAACACCAAATTATCATATGTCTTCCCAAATGATGATCTATTTGCCCAACATATTTCCACCTGCTTTTTAAAAGTGAATATATGTCCGCAGTATAAAGTCCCTTTTTAGGTCGACCCTGACCAGCACCTGCGCTGCTCTGCGAGGCATGCTGTATTCAGGTAGGGACTTGAAGCTCTGCCCACTCTCCGCTCATCTGTTTCACTGGCTTGTGTCATTGTCCACTGTAAACTGTGACTGTTCCTTGGTCAATAGGCTTAGTAGTCACTCCTTAGTACCACCTTGTCTCATTTTGTAACCTCCCTTGGCGACACCCCCTGTTACAAGGATTGCTACTCGGTAGGCTATAATTACAGCCACCGAGCACTATTTTTTCAAATAGCAATAGGTCTCACATTTGCAAGAGTTTAAGCTTTTGGCATTGTAAATGCCAATACCTTTTATTTGTTTTTTAAAAAAACACATACATAAAAGGCTCAAACTCTCGTAAATGCGAGACCTATTGCATTATAAATGTTTGTCATTCCATTGTAAACTAGGAGTTTTCAGGTGAAAACTGGATTTTGGGCACACTTGAAATTGGACCCTGGGAGATTAGTTGGATAAGGTTAACTAGAACCATACACCTCGAACATTATTGGTCCTAACAATCATTGGTGTTACTTCTCAAGTTTCCGCCGATGTGTATTTTGGCTTTAATTTCTGAAGATCTTACAATCTGACAAGGTTCTCAACAGAGCCTATGCCATTCCTTGGGATTTTACAACAAATTGAAAAGCTCAGAGTGACTAGCCAATATAGTCAAGCGTAACTGACAAGGTAGCTGGAGGCTGTATAACTAGCACAGTGTACAGAGTCTGACACCCAGGGAGATCTGGGGCTGGGCCACGGGTTCTATGATAATGTATCCAGCGATGCTCATTCAGGTGTAATGGTGCGCATGTCTGAATGCAAGCCAAAGATAGCAAACGGTATGCAAAGTAGAGAAACAACACCAAAGCACATATAAGGGGAAGAAGTCAACAAGGACTGAATGAGTGTAGGGTTATATTGCTAGGAGAACAGGGATATAAGCACTTTTCCTCAAGCAGCACTTTTCCTCAAGCCGCACTTTTCCTCAAGCAGCACTTTTCCTCAAGCAGCACTTTTCCTCAAGCTCGGATAGTCACTGAGCTGAAATGACAGGTATGGCATGTTCCACTTCACAGAGGGACTCTACTGTTGCCTACAGAAAAGTTTGTTAGAAAAAGTTACATCGAGCAGGGAAGTGTTTTTAACATGTTGATCAAAATACTGAATATTAAAAATGCCTGGCCCAAACAAACAGAACGGCCAGACACAACCTGCATGCAAATGTGTGCCCAACTAAACCTCTGAGCATGCGGCGTAGCCACTGACATGACATCAGTGATAATGCAGGTGATAGAAGCAGGGCTTCATGGACGTCATTAGAGAGACAAGGGAGCAGTGGTGGTGTACGAAGCATGCCAGAGGAATCCAGAGAACAAAATGATGTGACAGAAAAAGAAAACTCTCGCAAAACTCGTACACTGAGAGGCAGCCCTGGAAACATGTTCCCCATTACAGTGCAGCTGCCGTGTATGTAAATAAATTACAACAAGGCACAGTGTGCATCCTGGTCAGACGTACTTCAAAACAAGCAAAGCAGGAAATGCCAGCATGTGCGCCGTTTTCTAAACTACTATACCAGCCCTAAAAGAAGGTGCTGTGGAAAATGAGATGTGCACAAAATCTCATTATTTGCTGCCTGGCAGCCTTTAAATGTTACTTACAAAGAACACTGTTTGTGTGACTCAAAAGAGAATATACAACAAATAAAAGGGTAGTCACTCTCTTTGCATTTCATCATCCTCATATCTCTTAATTATAAAAAATAACAGTGAAACTGGTCTTATCCATAGCTTCCCAAACACCGAAGCGATCAAGCAGGGAGGGAGGGGAGTGTGAAGGCCGATTATGCGCCAGCAGGGCCAGGAGCCATTCAATCTGAAATCAGCATCGCCGCTGTGTGTCTTATGCAGCCTGAGTCACACATTTGGATGACAGACTGTGGACTGATTGCTGAACCTCAGGAGGCGCCTCCATAACATTTAACCTGCATTAAATAAGGTCACGATCCGTAGGCTCTGTCAACAATACGAATGCGTGTTAACCCTTTGCAGCCAGGGCTCTGAAATCTCCCGCATTCATCACTAGCCCGGTAGTCTCTCTGGCCTGCATTATCCGTCAGCTTTGCGAGTTCCTGGCACGCCGGGTTAATTACATTTCACTGCAGGGTGGTATTTACCATAAGAATAGAGATTTTCAGGTTCGCCTCTATATTCATACAGCTAAGCTGAAAAAAGATGACTCCATAGAGACTCGTGTCCCGCTGTAATATCTTATGCAGTCTGAAAATCCCTTTCAGAGGGATATTCACGTGGTGTGGATTCCCACCGAGAATTATCACAGCTCTACCTGAGAGGTGTAATTGCAGCTCTTTGTTCAAGAAGAGATGCAGTTTTCCCAAGGACAGCACAGGTCAGATAGGCACAAAAGTAAAGGCTCTATCTGCATCTCCAGATCCACTCACCAGGATAGGACAATGGAAGCGCGAACAATTGCCGTAATTAAATCAGGACCACACGGGTGCCTACAACACACATTTACCTCCAGTCAGTAAAATCGACTGCCCATGAAAGCCTAAAATAAGAACGAACATTCGCTCCTATCAGAATATTCATTCGGGATTAACACAAGCTCGGCCCATTACAACTTTGAAATATTCAAGCTTGAGCATCACAAATGGGTAATCACTTAGTCAAACAGTGACACTAAAAGTCACATCCAGTTAAAAACGAATGTATGATGGTATTCCGCGTGTCATTTGAACGAATGCGTCTTTAGCACGCATTTGTTCAGCAAGTAAGCCTTTGTAACGACTTGCCTTGGGGGAGCGTTGGATTTTGGAATAGTTTAATTTACAATTCCAACTCCAGTCTGCGCAACAGTAGGGAAGGTGTTGGACATAAATCCAACACCATTCAACCAATGCGCCCCCTGAAGCCAGTTGTTGTAACGACTCTTGTGGTGAATGAATGCGTAATAAAGATGCGTTCATTCTTTTGCCAGCGGTGTGAAGGCACAGCGTGATTTCAGCCTCGTCCTAATGGACGCTTTCTGTTAAAAACAGCATCAAACCAACACAGATAGATACCTCGATCTGACATATTTTGAAGGTCTAGCTATAATACTGCCTCGTTGAGGCTCCTGAGGGCAAAGGATGAAAAATACTGCAAAAAGGCTCATTCACCTCCCACAAAATCCCTGGAATTTCGGTCCTGTATTTTATCTGTAACGTTTTTCCCAGCCCTAACAATGCATCCAGTGTTTTGGGAATCCAAGTATTTTAGGAATGTGTAGGTATATTTTGCTGTGAAGTATTTGTTTCATTAATAGTGGATTTGTGTCTGCAATTGTGCAACTACCATTTTCACTAAAGTTCAATGGCCAACTAGAGAATCAAAGTAGTTCAAAAAAGAGATGCATATTCTTGATAAAAGAAATTGATTTGTGGGGCTGAGAGTGGAGAGTTGTCAAATACCCTTATCATTGATGTAACAATGCAACCTGATCGTGTAGGCCTCTTAAGTAAATCCACATAACCACTTAAAGTGTAGTTCCTCTCCCTTGAGACATAAGACACAGCTTGTGATTTACACTGATAATGTTTGTAAGGTTCAGAAATAAACACCTCAAATGTTTGGGTAGTATTCAAACCAAATTCAGAAACAAAGAAAACTATTTCCACCCCACAATTTTGGGAAAAATAATGAAGTCGAACAGGACAGACATGGATTTACTAATTTCAATGTAAAATAAAGGTGTTGTTGGTAACCTGGAACTCAATGAAGACTAATGTTTTCCTATACAGAATGGTATTACAGCCACTGTCCCCCACTATCCAGATTATAAGTAAATGAACCACTGTGTGATTGACCCCCTGATAAAGAAATAGTAAAATGTATTGAAGAAGGCTAAATATAATTGATAACTTAATTGCTGCTAAAACACACTAAGAAAATTCTTCCCCTTTACGTATAAGAAATAGTTCTCCTTGTCAATGCTTAATTTGTAAAACATTAAGTGCCAGGGCTCCTCTTCGAAGGCAACCTGCAGCTCGCACCACACATTGCCCCTCCCAGCACTGCCAATGGCAGTACCAACAAAATTAATAATCGTCACCCTCCTACATGTGTGTCAATTCAGTCTAGTCCAGGCCCCCAAAGCTAAAAGAATGGCCTGAGCAGCAGTCTATAGTATTTTTTTACGTATATATTGAAATAATAAACTGTTGTTGAGTTCATCTTTAAATTAGAAAGACAGCAGCGCCATGTGGCAGACCATGAAGTGCTGGTGTTGAGCACAGGAAGCCACTGGCTCAAATTAACACTGCTCCTTGCCGAAATTGGCTTCAGAACCTGTCACAACTGAGAACTCACTCATTCCTGTCAATCATGCAAAGTCATAAGTTTCACTACAGATAGCACATGGGTCTGTGCTGCGGATCAATACCATCATGGATACATGACATCCACCACTTGATGCCATGCACATCCAGGATATGTCGGATAAGGGTTTCCTTTCCCACCGGTGTAGAAATTAGCAATGGAGGCTTTGGAGAAGAGGGAGATGTCAGGTGATGGATATTCCAATCTTGCAGATAGAGATGGCGTCCAGGGAGAGGTGCATATCCTGCAGAAAGAGCAGGGAGTACTCCCTGATATGTGGATCACATCTGACGGAGGTCACTTCAGAGGTACCAGCGGCAAAAACAGTACAAAAAATGGATACTGTAATACAGCATTGGCTGTTAACATCTACTGTTTGCACTGAGCCATTCCTCTCCATCTTTATTGTTGTTCCCATTCCTCTCAGCACTTGGTTACAGGATGCTGTTATTAATTTGTTTCTACAACATCTCAATCAGCCGCTTGTTCCCTCCAGTCTTTGCGGAAACCTGGTCGGATTGCAGGTCTTCCCATGTTCACCAGTGCAGTCTCCATGAAGACTGCTGAGCTGCATCTGTTGTTATTTGAATATTGCACCTTCTATGAATAATAATGTGGTTCTGTGTTCCTTGATGGCAGGAGGAAACACTGATTGGCGATTGTTTTTAGAATATTTTTCAACGATCTGAGGCAGATGACTTCCCTACTCCGTTCTTTCTCCTTCCTTTCCTATTTTCCCAAACTTCTTCGCTCTGAACTGTTAAACCTTCAAACTCAAGGTAGTGATTCTGAGATAGTGAAAGGTTCTGTATGAGTTGGTATGTTAAGTTTTAGACTGGGTAAGTGTTTTGCATATGTTACAGAAGTGATTGCATAGAAAAATACACAACTATCTTACCGAACTCTGGTTAGAGCCAATAATGGCAAACTTGCAATGTCAGTCTAGGTGATCAAATGAGTCAAATGCAGCAGTAACTTCATAAGGTACTGGCATACTGAAAGAGCGCTATTAACACACTGCGCACACACCAGGCGATGGATATCATGATGCCTAGGGTGCTGTAGCTTTGTCAGAATTTGAAATTAATTCAAGCAAGTGACACGGAGTGAAAACCGATTTGTCATTTTGCGGTGAATGTCTGCTGGATGACTGTGGACAAGGGTAGCATACTGGATAGGTGATGGGTAAGAGTCCATTTAAGATCAATCAAACATATCTTAGTTATTGGAGATTCATTGTCAGCGGAGAGTCTACACATAAAGTGAAACTTACAATTCTGCCGGAATTCAGACAACTAGCCAAGAAGACTTTCCCCTCTGTAGCTGAATACATTTGCTTGAATCTCCATACACATAAAGGGGAATATTTTCCACAGTTCAAAAGCACACATTGAGGCCTTCATTATGAGCAGATGAGTGCTTACTAGTCAATGTGTCATTTCCTGTTTGCCCACAAACTTTGATTCCGAGTTGTGATGAAATTATTGCTTGCGGGTATTACTGTACATGCGCAATTTTACCCACACACATTTTGCCAGGAAAAGTCTGGTGCAATACATTGGGGGTAATTCTAAATAAAAAGGCAGAACATGCACTAATTTTTGTGGCAAACACAATTTCCGCACATTACATCTCATTCAGACATGCTGAGCTCGTCTTAGGTAGCAAATACTTCCCCCTTTATTAACAGCGGCCTGCGTTACTGGTAATTACCAGGTGCAGGTAATTGGTACCAAAATAGTGTACTGCTCGGAATGACGGGTTTGGAGGGTTCGGCTGAGACATTATAGGTTAGGGAAAAAGACATAGGCGGGGCTGCAGTCTGCAGAAGGAAGCGCTCATGTTTTGAATGTTTAAATGTAAAACTCAATCGACTCGTTTGGCACAGGCCAGAAGAGCTTCTCGGACAGTCCTAGAGGACACATCACAAGTTCAAGACACGCCCTTCTGAACGGGCCTGTGATGGAGGCTTTCAGCTCAAAAACAAGAACGCAATGCAAGCTGCCAGAGCGCGGTGTCAACTGGGAAACATTTCACTTTTATTCCAAAACGACCTCCCGTGGTACGTAATCAAAAATCTCTAGTTCCTCAGGTCAAAGCACTGCCTCGGTGAATAATTTATCCAAACGACCGTGCTTATAAGCCAGATCATCTTTTGTGTTCCAGTTAATAGTTACTAAACATTAAACTTTCATGTCCGCAGAACAAATATGTTTTGCTTCGTCTCAATTACGCGGATCACAACCTTGCTCTTAGCCGGGGCGCAGGCAACAAAGATGTGCGTCTTTACTGTAAGCTCGCGCGCATACGTTGCGTTGGAAAGTCATTACTGATTTCCGTCCGCGAGAAATCTGCATTCACAAGCACTAAACCTTAAAGGAAGTTTTTCGTGGTGTTGGAGCGAGCGCTATTGACACATTTCTTCCAGCCAACCCCACGAGGCCCTGGGCGCGCGGCAGGAATGCAAAGCGAGTGTCATCCTTGCTCCAAGGGCTCCCGAGCACGCAGACCCGGGCTTGGATATCTGTTGCTCTTGACATCTGGTGATTGCTGTGACACGGCTTCAGGAGCGCGCGCTGTTGTTCTCATCAACACAAAAACACTCATAATATGAATACAAACAAGGGTTGGCGCTGCTTTGACCTTCGGTAAAATCACAGCAAAGCCGGCATCGCTGCGACTCCCACGCAGGCCGTGTATCTGTTTTCATTTGGTATCATAGACTGAACGGCCCAAAATAATATCTTTAAGACATCATCAAAATTTGCAACTTAATAGAAACCTTTTTTTCCTGTTATATTCAAAAACAGGTTTCCATCTTGGTGGTCTTGCAAAAAAAGCAGGATTAAAATGATTTCAACTGAAATCATGTCCAATGCTTGCCAAATAAATAAAATGACATGAATTTACTGAAAAAGCGACCCTGTGTTAAAGGTCGAGACGATGTCTCATGACTGGATTAGAAAGGAACAATTTCTGCCTTACACTTTAATTCGGTTCATTTCGTTTCCCATACCATACCATCTTGCATCAGTCCTCCTCTGTTTTTCTTACTTTTTTTTTGCTGTTGTCCATCTATTTTATGCCCACCTCGTTTTGGTGGTATCCCCTTTCTCCACCCTACCGTTCTTCTTTGCACAAACTCTCTCTTGTTTGACTGTTTGCACTTTTGGGCTTCCTGACTCTACCGACGCTGACCCCCACCCTTGCCGTCCCTCATTGTTTTTCTCCCCTGTCATGCTTGAAAAGTGTTCCTGCGCCTCTGACCTGTCAGATTCCTTGGTCGAAGTTGCTGGCATCACTCTGAGAATAGATCCCAGCAGTGGTGCGCTCCGCTGTTCGTAGATACATTGATTTTTAGGATGAATATCGTGCACACTTTGAGTTATGGAGGCTGTCTCTCTCAAAAACGGTGAACTCCTTTTACTTATTTTTATTTAGCAATTATTGATGTGTTCTCTTTTTTTGCGCTTTTGCACTTATGAAATACATGGCGCACCATGTTTCTTTTACAACCCTAGGCATAGACTACCAAAACTTCTTCGCTCACGTCAAACTACTTCTGTATCAGAAAACACTGAACCTTCTTAATCCTTCTAAATTCATCTACAAAACAAATAGTCATTGGTGTTGAAATTCATATGTTTTAGTCGCTATTTTAATATTATAGCTACTCTTAAACACATTTATTCTCGGAACAGTTTGTGCTTAGTCTATACATTCGATTACATTTTACCTCCCTGCATCCCAGCTTGAAACTCTTTAGTAAAAGATACAATAGCCTAATAGGGCTATGCCTAAAGATTTAGTATAGACTTAGGCAAGCAAGCGGCATCCATAATACCCTATTGAATGCCAATATATGGGGCGTCGTGAGACCAACACGTAGGCCCAAAGTTAAGGTCTCAATTCTCTAATTTATTCACTGGCTGTTGGAAAATCCAAACTAAGATACTTCTGTCATCATCTCTGCGTCTTAATCCCGGTCATGTGAGACTTCCCGCTCCTTTAAGGCTGCATTGGTGACTAGGGAGGGGAGACTACATCTCCAAGGGGGCACTGGAGGAAGAAGGATCCGTTCCAATTGGCCAAGTGCTGTATGGAACGTCTTCCTCCAAGGGCAGGCCTGTCTGTGGTCCATCGGTGAATAGAAAAGGCATGGCCGGCTCATTTCTCATTCATTCTTCACCTCCACAGCACTTATAGTTTGAAATTTTGGGAAAAGGAAGGCTGAAGGAAACACTGGAAAGGACTGTATGGCTATTTGTACTCTTGAAAATTACTTAGAGCGAGCCTTGGCTGTGAGAGAGCGCAAACTGATTTAAATGTATGAGTACATCACACTTACTTGTAGTAAGCACAAATCATGAAGAGAAATGCCATGAGTGCTAATAGTATCTGCAAATATATCAAAAATGTATAGCTAATGTAGAGATTTAATAGAAGTGGAACTAATACAGAAATGTGTGACATAATATGACTTTATTAGACGTGATTATTTTTGAATCCATGTCGTGAAGCTGCTAAAGCATAAGATGGTATGTGGTTAAAAGCAGAACGTGGTAGGCCTCAGAGCCAGAGCTGGAGGGAAAGGGAAGATGGTTCTTTTCATGACACAGATTATATTAACGTTTTTGGTCATTGCATTAATGGGCCAGGATTTATAAAATGTTTACTGAATAATAGAATAAGAGTATTAACATGCTTTAATTAAATGAAGAAGTTGAATGCTATAATCATAATGAGAAATATTGTAGGCCTGAAATGTTTTAGCATTGATTTACACGTACATGTCTGGGCTGAGAAATGTTGCAAGCCTTTTTAGAAGTATATGAGAGTTGAGTTCTTGGCGGCAGATATCTGTCTGCAACAGGAAAGGGGGGATCCAATTATAAATGAATGAATAGAGGTCTGTTCAGTAGCCGGCCCAGACATGGAGGAGGGTTCTGGAATGTTTAGGGGGTATCAGCGGGCCGGAGAAGAGTCTGAGAAGCAAGGTCAACTCTAACGTCTGAGGCCCAATACAAAGCATCATGGAAAAAGCCTGAAGTTGCACCACGTGAGAGGCGTTTCGCAAGGGGCGTCTCAAATGTTGTTGACTGTTTTGTATTAGGGACAGCACCCCTGGGTGGAGTTAGAGCAGAGACCTGAGGACCCTTTAGAGAGCGGATGGGTAGGCAGTGAGGGGTCATGACTGGAGAACTATAGGTTTTCACCAAGAGACTTAGAGTGGGTGACTTCCCTTGGGGGTCATTCATTGCTGACACCTTTGTTAGGTTGGGATTTGGTTAAGTAGGGATACCATCTAGAACAGGGTAGGGACGCCTAACCTGTGTTTGTTTTCCTCCAACCTAAATGAAGGAGAGATATGCGTCTATGCTGATAGCTTTACTATTCTTAGAACTTGTGTTAGTGATTTCTGTTGCTCGTCTGAGGGCTTTTCGAGAGCACATGTATGTAATTGGACCTGTGTATCTCGTGAATCTCATTCTGAGATGCCTGTATTTGCAGCTCATTATATCTTTACAATAAACTTTTGAAAACTAGAAGTTGTCCGTGATCTTTGAGAGTAGAGTCCTTTCTTGGGTGAACTGGCTTGGAAATGGGTGTACTGTTTTCCTCCTAGACAGGCAACAAAGGTTCAGTCGACCAGATCGAGGTTTGGATCAATAGATATAAGGTATCGATCAAAATCTCGCCCCTTCAGTTGGTAGCTATAGAGGATGGTTGCCTTCTTGAGGACGGTGACCTAGGCCAGGTTAGCTTACCCCAAGGCCCCTAGAAATCGATGATCGGAAGAACAGCCCGCAGATGAAGATCCGGATGACGTGAGACAGAAAAAGCAGCAGTATCGGTCGAGAGTGAGTATAAAGGGTTATGCGTGTTAGATTGCGGTGTTTTTGTATTGTATCTATGTTGTAATGTCTGGCGGAGTTGAATGTCTGTAGAGTGACTGTGGAACAGGTTGTGAGCGCGCGCAACCGGTGGAAATCTTAAGTTCAAGGAGAGCTTAAGTGGTTCGGGTGTATCGGACACTCAGAGTAATTGTCAACTAGTGTGAAGGGGGTCATGAGGTACCATTGATCACCCGAGAGACCGAGATAGGGGGAACGTAAGAGTGAGTGCGTGAGTAACGGACGCTGGTCGGAAGTTACTGTGTGTGTAAGCAACCTATCAGAGAGACGATAGACATCTCGTCAGTTGTGTTGACAATTACAGATAGACTGTGGACGTACAGTCGAGAGAAGTGACCGCTTGGTCGGAAGTAGTCATTTTTCGGTGTATGAATGGGACGCATGCATAACCGGGAGACGAGTTGAGAAAGGAGGGGTGCTGCTGCGAAGCGGAGAAAAGTGACGTCAGGTGGTGTCGCGCAGTGATTGGCTGACCGGAGAAAGACCGCGCTGTGATAGGCCAGCTAGCGAACACGTCAGACAGGGTCGCGACGTGATTGGCCGACAGGAGAAAGACCGCGCTGTGATAGGCCAAGCTAGCAAAGCCGCGACAGGATTGGTGGATTGTCATCAGGAAGTAAACAGAGTAGCGAGGCTGGATTTTGTGCGCATAATTATGAAGTGTTTTAAATGGTTGAAAGCGCTGTTTAAAAAAGAGAAGCGGGGATCGTATGAAGGGGAAGAAGCCCCGCCGGAGGGTACGCCAGCTCGTTATATGGCAGTAAATGTTGGGTTGCATACGATCCTTTGGATATCAGAGTGGAGTAAGATTACTGAAGGAAATGAGGAACTGACGTTCCCGAAGTACGGGACGTTCAGATTAGAGGTGTTACATCGATTGAAATCAGTCATGACCTCAAAGAGACCCTTGCCTAGACCAACCCAGTTTGAAGCTCTTGAAGCATGGATTAGGGCAGCGCATGAAAAGAATATGAACAGACGACAAGAAAGGGTGAAACGCTCGGTAAGGGCAGTGCAGGATGCCAGGTGGGATGCGGATGCTAAAAGATGGAGAGTGCATAACCTGGAAGTGAATAAACTGTACCCAGTGTTAGAGGCGCCAGTAAATAAAAGTCCCCTGGAAGAAGATGATGAGAGCGAAACAGAGGACAGCCTGATAAACAGATTACTGACAGACAGGCCACCCCCGTATAATAGAGCAGGGGGAGAGGTCGAGAATACTGAAGGAGCAAAAGGGGGCAATGCAGGAGAGCATAGACCGCTTCCCAGTTCAGAGTGGGATCCTGAGCCAAAGAAAGAGTTGTTCCAGCCTAGTCAGGTGCAACAGGTAGTCGGTAGGTTTGTGGTACAAAGAGCGCCGGAAACGGAAAGCGCCACATCCTACCCATTACCAGATGCACTACAGGTACCTGTTACCATAGGTCCTATAATATCGATATATGACCAAGAGAGAGCAAAAGGGGAAGAACGGAAACGGAAAGACAGAGAAAGAGCAGAGGAGGCAAGGAGGAACGATACCACTAATTCCCCAAGTCAGATGCCGATACCCAGAGAGTGGAGCACCCCGATGCACACAGCAGGGGACCCAGGAGGAGATCCTGGGGGTCCTAGATGGCCAATGGATTTGAGGGGATCTGGACGAAAATCCTTTCAAGAGCTAAATGAGTACATGAAACAGTGGGATGAGGCAGTGAAGGCTCAAAAGTGCATCAATGTTGCGGAAGCTGAAAGGGAAAGTCAGGACAGCAGAGCACGGACTCACTGCGGGGCTGGGGAGAGTAGCCCGGAGTGGGACTGTAGAGGGAGTAGGGGAGTCACCCATTGGGCCCGGAGTGGAGGTAGAATAGACCTGGAAAACGGGGGCCCCGGGAGTGGAGGGGTGGCGCGCCCAATACTCAGTGGAGAGGAGAGGAGAGCACAAGAGTACAGAAACAGCTTTAAGTGTCCACACTGTGTACCTGGCACCAGAGAACTGAACGGGAGTTGTGAGAGGACGCACCATAATCCCTGTGATGACAGAAATGAGCGCAGCCCAGGGAATATGGGGAACCAGGAAGGATCGTATCGGATACTGAGCGATACGAGGCAAAGGGAGAGTAGCGACCAGAGGGAAAATAACAGAGAGGGGTGCAGTGAGAGGAGAGAAGAAGAAGAGAATGGGCAGAGCCAGAATAGGGGTAACAGGCCCGTGTTCCATCACCTTCCAAGATCGGATGGCCGAGCATGGGACCTGGAGAGATGGGAGCAAGGGAGGCCACCCATTAACTCTCCTGAGCCCAAACGCAGAGCTCGAAGTTGGGATGGTAGGGAGACCAGCGAGCCCCCTTCGAAAGACATATTGCGAGCTGAGATAAAAGCCAAGAGACTTGATGTCTCCAGTTTAAGGTCAGATCTGGATGACATGGTAGATGGTACCCTGCCTTTAGAAAGAATGGAAATGTATGAACAGGATGAAATACTGTATATGGCAAAGGACATCACTCGAAAGGCGAGAGCAGTCCATGAGAAGTTAGTCGAACTAGCAGGCAAATATATGGTGGACTTGTCAAGAACCAAAGCATTACAGGGTAACCACAGGCTACATTACTCAGATCGAGACCTAGATGAGAGGAGAACGATTGGGTTGAAAACACACATAAGGGAACTGATTACTGGAATAAGGACATGGAGGGCACTAGATAAGTGGGAAGAGAGGTGGTCCAAGAAAGGGACCGGCAGAAGAAGCATGATTGGTATGACACCAGGACAGCAGGGAATAGAAGCTTACCCTTTGCGGGAAGTTGCAAATGGGAACTATGTACATGTCCCTTGGAGTAGGGGAGATTTAGCTGCTTTTACCACCTCTTTCCCCAAGTTACGAGAGAACCCTGTGGAGTGGTACAAGCAAGTGGAGAGATTTGTGAAAATCTCAAAAGTCCTATGGATAGATCTGAACACGCTGTTTGACATTGTAGTACCAGGCGATCTGTGGACAGCATGCAAGGTTAGCGCTGAGTGGCCCATAACGGAGCCAGAGAGAGATGCAAAGACTAATGGACCGTCTGAGATTGTGATGGCAAAATTCGAGAGAGTGATGACTTGGCTGAAAGAAAAGGTGCCAATGCAAGATATAGATTGGGTCAGAATAGACCGAACGAGACAGGAACCCAAAGAGACAGTCCACGAATATTACGAGAGACTGCTGAAGGCGTTTAAACAGTATAGCGGCTTGGATGTAATGGATCCAAAAGACATAGGGCAATTTGTGTCCAAGTTCGTTCTGGGACTGAGACCGGATATTAGTTTAATGATTCAGCAACACTCGATTTGTTGGCAAACTAAACCCCTAGATGAAATACTGAGATATGCAAGGTACTGCTGTGATGAGATAGATTCCAAGGCTAAGAAACTAAAGGAAAAATTGATGGTGGTACAGATGCAAGCAGCAGGGAAGGGGGGACCGCAGCAACAGCAGCAAGGAACAGGTACAGGAGGAAAGAAGCAGTACAGTCAGAACAAGGGTAATGAGGAGAGTTCCACCTTTAGACCCAGAATAGACATAGCTACCTTGAAGAAAACGACTAGGTGCCACCAGTGTAACGAGCTGGGGCATTGGAAACGCGAGTGCCCTTACAATGTAGAGATAGGAGAGCAAGAGATAGAGGAGGAAGAGGTCCAGAGCGCGCCTACAAGAGGGGTAACGCCATACCAAGGAAAGGTGCTCAAAGGGGGGGGGGCTCCTCCCCGAGCCCAGTTCCCGCAACCTCCTCGAGTAGGGAGTATGGGTAAGACCTATAGACAAATGCCCCTGTTTGTGGAAGGGGAAGAGTGCTATTATGTGGACCCATTAACCGGACAGAGAGTGGAAAGAGAAGACTGCACCCTTGGGGCAGCCTTAGAGGTAGATCAGAGGGGACCCTATGTGGAAGCAGAAGTAGCAGGGTGCCCTACGACATTTCTGGTGGACACAGGAGCCACTAGATCCACGATCAGATCAGCTGCAGTTCCAGACCTGCCCATGTCTGGAGAGACCATACAGGTGGTAGGGGTCGCCAACAGGAGAATAACCAGCCAATTGACAGAACCGGTACAGGTGAAAATAGGGAAGTACAGTGATGAGCACCAGTTTGTGGTTTGCGATTCAAGCCCTGTGTGTCTGCTAGGAAGAGACCTGTTGTGTAAATTGAATTATACTATATATTGTACACCTCAGGGAGTGGAGGTATTGACCAATGATGATGACGCAGATTTCAAAGTTGCAAACTCCAGAATATGCGTGGAGCTGTACCCTACTTTGACAGTAGATGAGCTTCCCTGGGACTTGAGAGAGACAGTGGCATCAGAAGTATGGGATTTCACTGGGGAAGAGATTGGATTGGTCAAAGGGGTGGACCCAGTGAAAATAGTAGTGAAACCACATGCTGAGTTCCCAAGAACACCCCAATACAAATTGACTCCAGAAACGATTGCAGGCATAAAACCCGTGATCGAGTCCATGATTAAACAGGGAATACTGAAAGAAATCGTGGGTAGTCCATGCAACTCCCCGATTATGGGTCTGCAGAAACCCAATGGGAAATTTCGGATAGTACAGGACCTGCGAAAGATTAATAACATAGTCGTTTCGTGTTGTCCAGTGGTACCGAATCCATCAGTGATACTGTTTCAGATTCCATTCCAAGCAGAGTGGTTCACAGTGATCGATCTTTGTCAGGCTTTCTTTTCGATCCCTTTGGACGAAGATAGCCATTTTCTTTTCGCATTTAAGCTGGAAAATCGCGTCCTAACATGGTGTCGTATCCCTCAGGGGTATACAGAGAGCCCATCGATCTTTAACCAGCTTTTGAAGAAAAATCTTGAAAGTCTAGTGCTGCCCCAGAAGTCAGTTCTGGTCCAGTACATAGACGACCTCCTTGTGGCGTCAGAAACAGAGGAAGCTTGCAGAGAAGACTCCATTGCTTTGTTAAATCACCTAGCTGCCAATGGGCATAAGGTGTCCCCGGGAAAATTGCAGTACTGCCTGACAGAAGTGCAGTACTTAGGACACAGAATTGAGAAAGGCAAACGAAAAGTGTCACCAGACAGGATAGAGGCGATCATGAAAATGAATGCGCCTAAGACACAGAGAGAGGTCAGGATGTTTCTAGGGATGGTGGGTTATTGCCGACAGTGGATCGTGAACTTTTCACTGAAAGCAAAGCCCTTGCAAAAACTGACGCACAAAGAGGTGAGTGATCCGGTACCATGGGACAAAGACTGTTTGATGGCGTTCCTACAACTGAGAGAGGACCTGTGTCGTGCTCCGGCATTGGGAATGCCTGATTACAATAAACAATTTTTTCTTTACTGTTGTGAGAGAGAAGGTTGTGCGTTGTCTGTGTTGGTCCAAATCCATGGGAATGCCCGTAGACCAGTTGCTTATTTCTCGGCTACTTTAGACCCAGTAGCCGCAGCGTTGCCCGGATGTCTCAAGTCCGTTGCTGCAACGGGTGTCAGCATTGAAAGATGTGAAAATATCGTTATGGGGCACCCGTTAGAGGTGTGCGTGCCACATTCTGTTGAACTGTTAATGACCAGGACCAAAACACAGCATCTGACCAACAGCAGGCTCACGCGCTATGAGCAAGTTATTCTTGCTGCAGAGAACGTGACCCTCAAGAGATGCTCTGTTTTGAACCCTGCTACATTGATGCCACTTCCAAATGATATCGATGATGATGAGGAATGTACAGACCATGACTGTCTCGATGTGACTGAACTATGCACCAAACCCAGACCCGACATCGTAGATGAGCCACTGACCGACCCAGACGAAGTTTTCTTTGTTGATGGCTCATGTGTAAGAGACGAAGTTGGGCAGTTGAGAGCAGCTTATGCTGTTTGCACAATTGAAGGAGTTGTGGAAGCAGGGTGCCTGGAAGGAGTACACTCCGCTCAGGTAGCCGAGATTATTGCCCTGACACGTGCTTGCTTAGCAGGCAATCAAATTCGAGTCACCATATACACCGACAGCCAGTATGGCTATGGGGTAGTTCATGATTACGGGCAGTTATGGTCTCAAAGAGGGTTCATGACCTCTTCAGGCTCTCCCATTCGCAATGGAGAGTTTGTGCGCCTGTTGTTAGAAGCATTGCAATGCCCAGCAAGTATCGCAGTTGTAAAGTGCATCGCACATACCAGAAATGAGGACTTTGTTTCGAAAGGCAATAGATATGCTGATGAAGTTGCGCGGTATTGCGCGGAACAAGGTTACTCTTTCACAGAGGTGGATGTGGGTGGAATAAATGTAAGAACTGAATTAGCCATGATATTGGAAACTGTTGATACTTGGGATGAACTGTCAACCATGCAAGAAAATGCTCCTGATTCTGAAAAAGAAACATGGGAAAAGGCAGGATGTGTAATGGGTGAGACCCATTTTTGGGTCTCGGCAGACGGCAGAGCAGTGTTGCCCAATGAGATGGTGAGTCAAATGGCTAGACTCATACATGGTCCCGTACACTTAGGGAGAGATGCTATGCTGAGAGTGTTTAGACAGACTTGGTACAATCCTAAGTTTAGAATAGCAGCAGAAGCAGTGTGCCAGCGTTGTGTGACCTGCCAGCAGCTGAATGTAGGGAAAAGAACACCAGTTGCACTAAGTCACATAGGAAGGTCTGGAGGTCCATTCAATAGAATGCAGATAGATTTCATTGAAATGCCAAGGTGCAACCGCCTCCGCTATGTCCTGGTGGTTGTTTGTGTGTTCTCCAGATGGGTTGAGGCATACCCTACACGTAGGTGCGACACCCTCACAGTGGCCAAGTTACTGCTTAGAGAACTCATCCCTCGCTTCGGGGTGCCGGCCTTTTTGGAATCAGATAGGGGAACACATTTTAACAGCGAGCTTGTGAAGATGATCTGTGTAGCACTAAATATTGACCAAAAGCTGCATTGCAGTTACCGACCAGAAGCCTCAGGAATTGTGGAACAAATCAATGGAACAATCAAGGCCAGAATAGCGAAGGTGTGCTCCTCAACGACCCTGAGTTGGCCTGATGCCCTGCCATTAGTCCTCATGAGCCTTCGTAGTACCCCAGACAGAAGAACAGGGTTGTCACCACATGAGGTGTTAATGGGGAGAGCAATGAGGCTGCCATCTATTCCAGCTACTGCACTGTTAAATATCACAGATGATATGATCCTGGACTATTGTAAGGGGCTGTCTGACGCCATGCGTTCTGTGTCCCTTCAGGTGCAGGCTGCAGAGGTTCCAGCGTGCCAGGGCCCGTGCCATGACCTGAACCCTGGGGACTGGGTC
Source organism: Lissotriton helveticus (assembly GCF_964261635.1). Lineage (NCBI taxonomy): Eukaryota > Metazoa > Chordata > Amphibia > Caudata > Salamandridae > Lissotriton > Lissotriton helveticus. The sequence goes on along the minus strand of NC_136063.1, from coordinate 1,787,627,442 downwards.
CTGGTAAGAAAACACGTGAGAAGAAGCTGTCTGGATATTCGTTGGCGTGGGCCCTTCCAGGTCATCCTGATCACAAACACAGCTGTAAAGGTGGGAGGCCTGCCCAATTGGATCCACGCGTCACATACGAAAAGGGTTCCAGCACCTCTGGAAACAGCTCCTCTCTCGGATAGACGTCCAGCAGAGGACCGAGAAGCCATAGAGGGGGCTAGCCAAGCTGTAGAGGTGCCAGCGGAAGCAGGGAACGAGTCTGACCAAGCTGAGGACGGTCAGTACAACAGCGAAACAGAAGACGCTACAGAAGGAGAAAGTAGCTGGGAGTACGAGTCTGACCCTGACAGGTCTGAAAGAGAGCGAGAACAGACCAGAAGGAGAAGGAGTAGAAGGGCACGTGGAGAAGCTAATTGGCCGCAAAGAAGGAGCTCTAGCCTGAGGTCAACTCCAGAGTTAACCCTTCCTCCGATATCAGAAGACTCAGATCCAGAAGAAGGTGCTCAGGGCGCTGAAGCACCGGACCGAAGAAGGTCAAGAAGAGTGCGAGTGCCTAACAGAAGATACTCCACACCTGAGTGGACATATCTGGCGACAAATGTCTGTGAAACCGGAGACAGGGAGGATCCGAGCGGTGGTGGTGTCCAGTTCTGAGCCCATTATCACCGTGGAAATACGACTGTTGGTACCCGGTGTCGAACAAGAAGGGTCACTAACATTCGTGCTCCCCAGACCTCCCCGCCTCAGCAAGTTAAAACACATGTTTCTTACAGAATTGCAATTCCCCGACTTTGGTACAACGATAACAGCACATGAAGAGCACAATCTTCGTTTGGAAATACTGAACTATGCTATTGAAGCTGCAACCACAAATCTGATAGTAGACTGTTAAAGGACTTTGTAAATAAAGCAAGCAGAAAAAGAAGATTACCTAGCGCCCAGGAAGCAGAGAATTTTAGGGAACTTCCCTTGAGTTGATGGAGAAGGGCTAGGGTTGTCTTTTTGAACTGTTAAAGGACTTTTGCGAAGAAGGTTGTCAGCCTCCAGTTGTGTGGATTCTAAAGACAAAAGGATTGAAAAGAGACTGTAAAGGAACGAGAGGAAAATAACTTTTTGCAAAGATAAAGAGAGAACTAGATTGTCTGACGAAATGGAGGCCGGCACCCCGAACCGCAGAGCTAAATGTATAATAGGTACACTAATAGTAGGAGTGATAATATTGATAGCTTTAGTGGTAACAATTTCTTATGTAAAGGGAAATGAAGAAGAGGTAAAGGTAACTGATGCGAATTCTGTAGTAACGCTTACACCTATTGTTGCTGGTGAGAAAAGGGAAAACACTCAAGGGAAAGCGTTATTGGCTGCAGAAGCCCGCAGGTTACATGTAGACGAGTCCCAAGGAGACTTTAGGTCAAATGCTTATGCTAAACTCTTGTATGAATACGTGGATGCCATGGAGGTTAAGGATTGCTACGTCTGCATGCAGTTGCCTGCGTCTGTAGATGAAGGAATTCGCTATCATCACCTCCCTCTGACATATGGCATTACATGTAGCTTATTGCTTAGTATATTTTATGAGAGAGATAGTTTTGAATACTATTTCTCTAATTATGATTCAGTGTTGCCAGAAGTCCCGAATTATAAGCAGATGAATAAATGGGATTACTGGAAGAGTGAAGACAGATTGGCCAAATTCTTCATTCCTTGGATTACCTTAGATACTTCACATGCCCGTAGAAATAACCTGACATGCAAGGTGTCAGAAGTCGAGAAGAAGTTCATAGGGCAGGTGGATGATCGTTACAGGAGACAAAAGATTTTGAAAAAATCAGGACAAGGGAAAATAGATTGGACCGAGGAAGAGAAGTCACACAAGAGAAAGGGTAGTAGTGGTCCAATAGCTTTAGATAAAGCGCAGAGAGGAAAGTTATGTCTTCACCGAGCCAAAACGTATTATGAAAATGTATACGTAGGTGAAGTTGACTGTGAGCATGCTTTTAATTTAGAGTACTACACTAAGGATTTCCTGAAGGGAATGCAAGTGATTCCAAATGTGTATTTTGTATGTGGAAGAAATGCTTACGTGAGACTACCTGACAACTGGTATGGATCATGTTACTTGGCAATTGTCTTCCCCAAAATATATCATGCACAAGACTTAGTGATCATTGAGGGTCAGACATCATCGAGGGGAAGGAGAGATGTAGGTGATACCGAAATGGTTGGAGATGTCTTTGGAGCTATGTTTCCTCTTTTGGGAATAATCCTTAATGATGTTAAAATTAGACGACTGGCAACAGTTGTCGACAGGTTGTCTGCCAGCACTGCTCAGTCCTTAATGCTGGTAGAAGGAGAGATGCAATCGATAAGGGCTATGGTTCTTCAAAATCGTCTTGCATTAGATGTCCTACTAGCAAAAGAGGGCGGAGTCTGTAAGGCTTTGAAGGTCCAGGAATGTTGCACTTACATTCCAGACAATTCGAAGCCCCTTGAGAAAGTTATTAGGAACATAACTAGTATTCACAAGGAGATCGAAGACTTGAGTAGAGAAAATGTCTGGGAAAAGGTGGGCCACGGAATGAGTACAGTTGGAGGGTGGTTTTCCGCCTTAGGCAAAAGCTTTGTATGGTATATCCTAAAACCTATCATCATAATATTGATCTGTGGGATAATATTGTGGGGATTGGTGAGGGTATTCAAATGGTACAGAGCAAGAAGGTCAGAAAGGGCCCAAAGAGAGCAGCTGCGGAGATTGGCTGCCATACAAGATAATCAGTACAGGAGCCTGAGAGCTCTGGAAGCGCAGAGAATGCCAGCAATAACTGCAGTTTAAATGTTAGTGATGACCCCGAGAGGTCATCAAAGGGGGGAACTGAGAGAGCGCAAACTGATTTAAATGTATGAGTACATCACACTTACTTGTAGTAAGCACAAATCATGAAGAGAAATGCCATGAGTGCTAATAGTATCTGCAAATATATCAAAAATGTATAGCTAATGTAGAGATTTAATAGAAGTGGAACTAATACAGAAATGTGTGACATAATATGACTTTATTAGACGTGATTATTTTTGAATCCATGTCGTGAAGCTGCTAAAGCATAAGATGGTATGTGGTTAAAAGCAGAACGTGGTAGGCCTCAGAGCCAGAGCTGGAGGGAAAGGGAAGATGGTTCTTTTCATGACACAGATTATATTAACGTTTTTGGTCATTGCATTAATGGGCCAGGATTTATAAAATGTTTACTGAATAATAGAATAAGAGTATTAACATGCTTTAATTAAATGAAGAAGTTGAATGCTATAATCATAATGAGAAATATTGTAGGCCTGAAATGTTTTAGCATTGATTTACACGTACATGTCTGGGCTGAGAAATGTTGCAAGCCTTTTTAGAAGTATATGAGAGTTGAGTTCTTGGCGGCAGATATCTGTCTGCAACAGGAAAGGGGGGATCCAATTATAAATGAATGAATAGAGGTCTGTTCAGTAGCCGGCCCAGACATGGAGGAGGGTTCTGGAATGTTTAGGGGGTATCAGCGGGCCGGAGAAGAGTCTGAGAAGCAAGGTCAACTCTAACGTCTGAGGCCCAATACAAAGCATCATGGAAAAAGCCTGAAGTTGCACCACGTGAGAGGCGTTTCGCAAGGGGCGTCTCAAATGTTGTTGACTGTTTTGTATTAGGGACAGCACCCCTGGGTGGAGTTAGAGCAGAGACCTGAGGACCCTTTAGAGAGCGGATGGGTAGGCAGTGAGGGGTCATGACTGGAGAACTATAGGTTTTCACCAAGAGACTTAGAGTGGGTGACTTCCCTTGGGGGTCATTCATTGCTGACACCTTTGTTAGGTTGGGATTTGGTTAAGTAGGGATACCATCTAGAACAGGGTAGGGACGCCTAACCTGTGTTTGTTTTCCTCCAACCTAAATGAAGGAGAGATATGCGTCTATGCTGATAGCTTTACTATTCTTAGAACTTGTGTTAGTGATTTCTGTTGCTCGTCTGAGGGCTTTTCGAGAGCACATGTATGTAATTGGACCTGTGTATCTCGTGAATCTCATTCTGAGATGCCTGTATTTGCAGCTCATTATATCTTTACAATAAACTTTTGAAAACTAGAAGTTGTCCGTGATCTTTGAGAGTAGAGTCCTTTCTTGGGTGAACTGGCTTGGAAATGGGTGTACTGTTTTCCTCCTAGACAGGCAACAAAGGTTCAGTCGACCAGATCGAGGTTTGGATCAATAGATATAAGGTATCGATCAAAATCTCGCCCCTTCAGTTGCCACTCATCAGTATCTAAGAGCTCCAAAACTATTGGTGAGGCATTTGATCCTGTAACTTCTCTAGCAGTGTGCTGCTTGCAAGGAATTTAATTGCCTGTAATTTTATCCTGTAACTTCTCTAGCAGTGTGCTGCTTGCAAGGAATTTAAATGACTGTGTTCACAATGATACCTTGAATATTGAGGCCGTGGTTCGTAAAGTGAACAGTTTTGCCAGAAACAGTTGCCCTAATATTCCCCTCCTTCTAAAACGAAGAAAGGTCAAACTCAATCTGATACTTAGAGTAAAAGATTTCCTGCTGAGTCTACTACAAAGATGTGGAACTCTTTGGTCCAAAAAAAGTTTGATGGGGTATTTGATAAAATACAAACATTCGTTGAGCCATTATTTTAACTTCTTTTAGATCGAATATCTGTGTTATAAATGCTATTTTTGGTTTGTGGTTTCATTATTTTTGTAGGAGGTTTTCTTGTAGTGCCCTTAGGGGACTCAGCACCTCCAACGCAATCTGTTAATGGTCACATCGATAGTGTCAATGGTGTTGGGATCCAGTAATCACAAGTACCTGTGATTCTATCTGCTAGTTGCCTAACTACCATAACATATGCCCGGGTATTTCACTTGTCTACCAATCAGGGTTCTAACTGGGGTGGCATAGTGAACAAAAGAACGATTGATCAAACCCAGATCTGTGACTGGGGGTGAGTGGTTGAAAAGTTTCAGCACTCCGTCCATCATCTTGCTGTGCTTGCTACCAATCAGGGTACCAGCATTCATTCAATAAGCCCTCAGCCTTTACATTTACCCCTTTTGAGATGGTTTAAAGCAAAGTAACACCTCTGGCTATAAATAATTAAAATGAAAGTCATGACCAACCTAAGATTAGGTAGACCACTGGCTACACTTCCACATGAGTTGTGAATTCCCATCTATTAATGAAATTATCACGCAAGGTGCACCTCGTAGACTCATCACACAAAGCTGACCCAGGAACCCCTAACTTCTCTAGAAATTATTTTCTAGGTTGGGTCAATGGGTATTTGCCCTTTGGAATATTCAGTCTATGCCTTTGAGTTATTTTTATAAACCAATTTCTTGCCTAAAAAACATTTATCAGACTTTTGCTGACAAAGATAACCCACTTAGAATCGCATCAACTATTTCATTTTCCAACCTATATTCAATGCTGGCTAAAATAGAGGACAACGACTGACTCCCATCATTCCTCTTGTTTTCATCTAATCAGAGTCTCCATGGGTATTGCTATTATGCAGTCTGATAGTCTTTGAATGAAGGACAACTGCCTGAAGCTCAACACGGACAAGACTGAAGTTCTCATCTTCGGCAAACACTGCCCACTGGAATGACTCCTTGTGGCCGTTGGAATTCGGACCCACCCCAGGCCAAAGACCACGCCCACAACCTCAACAGTGAACTCTTCATGAAATGTCAGATCAACGTGGTCTCCTCAGTCAGCTTCCATACGTTCCACAAGATCTTCAAGTGCCTCTCAACCAGCACCAGGAAGATGGTAACGCAGGCCCTCATCACCAGCAGACTGGACTACAGCAATGCACTCTATGCATGCACCACCACAAACTCATGCAAAGACTCCAGATGATCCAGAACGCAGCCGCTAGACTGATCCTCAACCTGCCCAAGAGAACCAACATCACCCAGCACCTGAGAACCATCCACTGTCTTCCGGTCCAGAAGCGATGACACTTCAAGCTCCTGACCCACACATACAAAGCCCTCCACGACCAAGTACCTGCCTACATGAACCACTGCCTTCGTTTCCCCTCCAGGGATCTGGGCCCACCTCGCCCTCGCACAGATCCCCTCATACGTTGCTACAGCGCCGGTGGATGTTCCTTCGCCAATCTCGCCACCAAAGCCTGGAGCTACCCTCACCCTCTACCTCTGCACCTCACCATCATTGACTGACTTCAGGAATTGGCTCAAGACCTGGCTCTTCTACTGAAGACCCGCAGCAAGCACCTGGATACCCTCTCGGGTGACAAGAACTCGCTTTACAAATATGACTTGATTGATTGATCCTAATATACAATCATTATTTCAGGGGCCAACAGGATTTTCACACTTTATTGTTCAATGTTTATACTGACAATCTTTACAACTATGATTTAAACAACTGTTTACATGTATTGATGAAACTGTTCTCTCGAACATTATGCACTTCTTCTAAACTATTAGCTGGTGACTTAAATGTAAAACTAGACACTAGCCTTACCATAACTAATCTTTTTAAGAAACATCAGTCCAACTTTGAGCCTTCAAATAGTAGGATAAAGCTAGATTCTCAGATTTAAAGCAAAATTGTGTTTACACTCACAAGCGTTTCCAGATTCTAATATAATACCAACAAATACTGGTATGGGTTGTTCCAATACTATATATTATGGACCGGATTTGGAGTTTAGCAGACTGGTGGATTAATCTGCCAAAAACGTGACAGATATCCTGTCCACCCTATCACGAGTTAATTATATCCACTGGCACTTGTAATAAGGGGAATGGGATATTAGTCATGTTTGTGATGGAGAACCCACTGGACGAACTCTAAATCAGGCCTAATGTTTTTGTTTCAAGAGTTGTGCTTAACTGCTTTATTGACAATTCTGTATTGGATCTTTGAATTAGCAATCATAATGAATTAACTCACTTATGACATACCATATATTTCATACCACTCCTCGAATTAACACCCCATGTGAACTAGTTATTAAAGATGGAATGCTAAAATGGGAGTTTGTAGAGCCTAACACTTTTCTAATGAACTGACTTTATGTCTAGAGAAAGTTTTACATTGTTTAGAACTTTCTGGCATGTTGATGTTCCTTTCAGAGCTCTTTTATGCACTTATGTTCAGTTATTAATGATCTACTCCCAAGCCCCAGATCAAAGCTCACTAGTAGTGCCTGATGATGGTTTGTTTCATCCTCCTTTTGGGCATGTAAACAACTACACAGCACCTTGAATAGATCTGCTTGCATAGATCTCCTTGTGATACGCAAGCTTGTTGTAGAAGATTGTATAGGATCGCAATGACACTTAGTAAAATTACAATTAGAGTGATTGCCTAGGAAAAAAATATAATTGGCCAACACGTACAAAGATGGCACACTATTTTAAAAAGTAGCAAACAGCACCTTTTTTACTAATCTACCTAGAACTCAACTTGATGTTCATTGTCAGCCTGATCAATGGGTTTCACCTTTTTCATTCATAATTCGTTCTTCCTTAGATCCTCCCTCTGATAACTAATTTACCTTTAATTCATCTTCTTTTGTAAGCCCTACTACATTAGATGAGGTGACTTCTGAAGTAGACAAATGTTTACCTTCCAAATATCCCGGTCCAAAAGGGTACTAATGAACCTATCTAAAGCAAATATGAAGCTATGGGCCCCATTTGTTACAAAAGTTTTAAATGCTGCTAGCTCTTCCTATTTACTGCAGTCATGGTCAAATACATAACTCTGCCTATATTTAGAAAAGGAAACAGGGACGATCCTTGTTATCTTCCAATATCCTTAATTGATATTTGTAGTGAAGGTTGCTTGGAGGGTGATCTTGGACAGACTATTGGTTTGACTACACAAAATTAAATCATAACAAATTTCTATCACAGATTCAGAAAAGGTCTAGGAACTTCTTCATAATGTTAGGATATTATGGCAAGGCACAGAGGCCAATATTATGCATTCCTCTTTAATTGCTAACTCACAGCAGCAACATCAACAATGAAAAGAACTTAGAACAGGAATCCATTAACATTCCAATCTCTATATATTTCTCTGTCTGGCAGCCATCTTCCTTCTTTGTTTCTGCTAAAGGCACACAAAAGTTCAGATTTTAATAGCTCATTTGGTTTTGAAAGAGAAAAATGATGAATGTGTATGATAGATGGTTGTATGGCAATTTGGGGATGAGTAAAACAGGAGAGGAGAGCGGATTGGACACAATGTGTTCATTTTATTATTATTTTAAGTGAATGTAAGGTTTGAGATCAGTTGTATACACGTTTTATAGAGTGTGGGCAGTTCTTACGAACAGTTTATATATTAATAATATATATATTTATCTTGGCTTAAACAAATCTTTAAACAATCTCATTTTGGTTCAAGGGGGCTGCGTTTTTAGGGAAATGTTCTCTGCGCGGGTACCGGTTGAGGAGGGTGCGGAGAAGGCTACAGTTGAATAGGCAACGCTGAAACGATGGATTAAACCCAAATCTGTGACTGGGGGTAAATGTTTTGCCATTGTGCAACATTCCGTCCATCATCTTGTGTGTTTTGCTGTTCATCCTATGTGGGAAGGGTATGCCCAGACGTGGGTCCCGTGCTCACTAAGCCTCTGGAGTCGAGCTATCCTGGCTGAAGGCGGCTGATAGCCAGAAATCGGTCCTAGGATGCTTGATTCTGGTCCAGGGAAGACATGGCTTGGTAGTTCGGGCTGGACTGTTCCCATGAGGCACAGGGTCAAGACTGATTTGCATATGGCCATGTCTGAACTGGGGTGGCTTGGTGAGCAATATAATGATGGATTAAACCCAGATCTGTGACTCGGGGTGAATGTTTTGCCATTGTGCAACGTTCCGTCCATCATCTTGTGTGTTTTGCTGTTCACTCTATGTGGGAAGAGTATGCCCAGACATGGGTCCCGTGCTCAATAAGCCACTGGAGTCAAGTTATCCTGGCTGAAGACGGCTGATAGCCAGAAACCGGTCCTAGGATGCTTGATTCCGGTCCAGGGAAGACATGGCTTGACAGTTCGGGCTGGACTGTTCCCATGAGGCACAGGGTCAAGACTGATTTGCATATGGCCATGTCTGAACTGGGGTGGCTTGGTGAGCAAAATAATGATGGATTAAACCCAGATCTGTGACTGGGGGTGAATGTTTTGCCATTGTGCAACATTCCATCCATCATCTTGTGTGTTTTGCTGTTAACGCTCAAGCATATTCAGACATATGCATGCAAGCAGTATTGAGAGCGCGAGGCGTTCGCGTACAGCCATTACTCCTCCCATGTCTGACTCCGCCTGTGATCAAGAGTCGGAACGGTGGGGGAAGGTCGAACGCGAACAGAGCAGGGTTGTTTTTCTCAGCTTCCGACTCCGGTAGGATCGGAGGTCAAATCGGAGACAAACATACAAGTCCTAATAGAAGTTGGAATAGGGTTTGATGCCTACCTTCTTCACTCGCACAGCCAGTGTGTGAGCCTTTTTGAACAAGTGAGCTGCTGTAGTAGCGTAGAATATACGATGTTACATCGCGGTGTTTACACCGCGATACATTTTCAACACAGGCATTACAATGCAAGTCGTTACAACGACTTGCGCTGGAGGGCGCTGGACTTAGGAAGAGTATGATTTACTATTCCAACTCCAGCCTACGTACAGTAGGGAAGGTGTTGGCATAGTAAATCATACTATTCCTTAGGTTAGAGCACCATACAGCGCAAGTCAATGTAATGACTTGCATTGTAATACCCAAGTTGTAAAGGTATTGCGGTCTAAACACCGCGATGTGACCGATGTTTCCCTGAAATTAGCTGAATTAGCAGGTAAGGAGTCCAGTCAAGATGCCAATGGCCTTTTTGGAGATTAATTTGTTAAAGAAATGGCTCGCTATGCAGGGGTTTTCAACTCTATTCAGAAAGTTCAGAAGGACATTAGGAAGGTTTTTAGAGGGGCAGGGAGAACGCAGGGTCGATTCCCCGGCCGTGGTTTTGCAATCACGAGAAGTTCCTTTTCACGTGGAAATAGACCCAGTGGGTATCAGACCTACAGATTCAATACAGCCAGGTTTTAGTCCTAGAAACAGAGGGAAAGAAGAAGATCCAGAGGAGAGAGAAGGACAAGACGACGAGGTATGTTTGGGAAAAGACTCTTTGTGTATTGTGGAAAAGTTGGGTGGCAGATTCACCAATTTTTTAGACAGATCGAAAGAGATAACTTCAGATCCTTGAGTATTACAAACTTTGAGTTGATATCGGATAGATTTTGTGGAGAATCCAATTAAACAAAGGCGTCCAAGAGTGCTGTGTTTTTCCAAAAATGGTAGATCAGTAAGTACAGGAGTTAGAAATGAAGGGCACAATAGACAAAGCAAACAATATTTCATGGGGATTTGTGAGCAACCTTTTTGTTGTAGAGAAAAAGGACAAGGTTATCAGACCTGTGATAAATTTGAAAGAGTTGAACAACTGGGTGCAATACAATCCCTTCAAAATGGAAGGGATTTTTTTATATGTTGAGATATCTCCTGAGGAAAGGAGACTGGTTAACACAGTTAGATCTGAAAGATGCATATCTGACAGTCCCAAGATGTTTCGAACAAAGGAATTATATAAAGTTTCTATGGAAAGGAATTATGTGGAGATTCAAGTGTCTCTTTTTCAGTCTGACGTCGGCTCCGTGGTGTTTCACAAAGGTGATGAGACCTATGGTTGCCTGGTTACAGTTGAGAGGAGGGCGGTTGATAGTGTACTTGGACGATATCCTAATTATGTCACAGAGCAGAGAGTTAGCAGAGGAACATACGATGCTGGTGGTTTGTGTGTTAAAGGATCTAGGGTTTATAATAAACAGGGAAAAGTCATGTCTGGAACCCACACAGGAAAACATATTTTTGGATTTTCAGATTTGATCTCTGGGTTGTACATTTGGGATTGCCAATAGAAAAGGTAAAGAAGATTCGCAAGAGGATTTGAAGAAGCTGAAATGCGAATGAATGACTCTGAGACAAATAGCGAGGGTATTAGGTCGGTTGTCGGCTTCCATTCAGTCATTTTTCCCAGCTCCCCTGCATTATCGAGCTCTCTATAGATTGAAGACAAGGTTCTTACACAGAGGAGTGAGATACTCACAGGAAGTACAGATAGATGGAGAGACAAGAGAGCAATTAAATTGGTGGTAGGAGAATCTGGAGGCATTGAAGGGCTATTTTCAGCCCCATACTGGATATGGTGATAGAATCGAATGCCAGTCTTCAGGGGTGGGGAGCGAGATGCGGTTGGTTGACGAAAGGGGGGAAATTGGACAGGTTAAGTAAAGCAGATGCACATCAATTATCTAGATCTATTGGAAGGTTCCTTTGCAATAAAAAGTTTCATCAGGGATCGTATGACATGTTGTATACTTTTGAGGATGGACAACCGCTCGGAAATATGTTATGTCAACAAGTTGGGGTGACCACAGTCCAAAGCTTTAGCAGATTTAGCAAGGGATTTTTGTCCTTTTTGTCTGAACAGGAACATGATAATTCAGGCTCAGTATATTCCAGGAATGAACAATACAATATCAGATTGGATTTCGAGAGAGCTGAAGAATTTCAGCGATTGGAGACTGAACAGGGAGGTGTTCGGCTTGATCAACAACAGATGGGGGTCCGTTTATGGTAGTTCTGTTTGCAAACAGAGTGAAAGCACGGATAAAAAGATTTTACAGTTAGAGACCGGACCCAGAGGTGGAAACAGTGGATGTGTTCCTGCAGAATTGGAGCATAATTTGGGGATAAGCCTTCCCTCCTTTTGCTTTGATTCAGAGGGTATTATTGAAGGTGAAAAAAAAGAAGCAGATGTGGAGTTTATAGCAACTTTTTGGTCGTCCCAGATATGGTATCCAGATGTCATGGAGATGTTGATAGCCGACCCAGTACTTCTGCCGAATATCCCAGACTTGTTACTGAGTGCAGGGGGAGATAGGCATGATTTGGTTCTGCAAACACAGTTGTGGTTGACGGCTTGGTTGATTCTGGGAGAGCATAGCAGGTATCAGGATTATCTTTAAAGGCTTCAAAACTCATTAAGGAATCATGGGCTCCAGGGACCTCCAAGGAATAGAGGTTGCCTGGAAGAGGTGGGTTTGTTGGTGTGTTTTGAGGGGCTTGGATCCCATATCAGCACCTATGGTAGATGTAGTAAATTATTTAACAGAGGTTTTCTTAGACGGAAGGTCCTACAGTTCAGTGAACATTAATAGTTCGGTCATTTCTGCTGGTCATGCATTGAAAGATAGTGTACCAATAGTACAGCATTATGTAGTGAAAAGATTATTATAAAGTGTAAGGTTAAGGGCCCCACTAGGACCTAAGTAATCATCTTTGTGGGACGTGGATGCTGTGTTGTATGAGTTAGCAAGTTGGTCTCAGAATGAGTTTCTAGATTTAAAAAGACTTTCTTTGAAATTGCTTACACTTTTTTGTCTAATTTCATTGAGGAGGGTCTCGGATGTGAAGGTCTTGGAAGTCTCGGGACGAAGAAATTTGCCAGAAGGAGTTTGTTTCAATATTACTAAGAGAACAAAGACTATGTCCTAAACTATTTTTTATTTGAATTTGGATGAATGTAGTAGTGAGATTTTTCCGTGAATATGAAAGAAGAACAGAGAGTTTGAAGGATGTAACTCATGTACAACTGATAATTTCTTTCAGGAAACCTTACCACGCAGTGTCTACATCTACTTTGGCTAGGTTGGTGAGGAAGGTTATAAAAGAAGCAGGAACAGATCTTGCTAAATTTGGGGCACACTTTGCTAGAGGGGCTATGGCTTCCCAAGCTTATTTGCTAGGTGGTGGATTGACAGGAATTTTAGCGGCAGCAGATTGGTCAACAGAATCAGTATTTAAAAGTTTTATTTTAAACCTGGTGATTGTGCAGTAAGGAATATCATGGCAAGGCGTTGAAAATGCTTAAAATTGGCCTCCGTTCCGTGCCATAAAAATTCATATGCTCCAAAGCTGGGGTGGGTGGAAAATCATGATTTTATTAAAGACACGGAGGCTGATATTATCCCACCCTATAAATTCCCACCCTATAGTATGTTTTTGATTTATTTTCAGGAGGAGACCACATGAAGTAAATAAGAAATGATGGAGAAGAGAGGAGTTGTTCCAGTTGATTGAGAGTGAGTTGTTTATGAGTATTCATCGAATTTGGACATTTAAGCTTGCTCACAGCAAAGGAAAGAAGATGGCTGCCGGACAGGGAATTATATAGAGAGTGGAATATTAATTGATTCTTGTTCTAAGTTATTTTCATTGTTAATGTTGCTCCTGTGAGTTTGCAATCAAAGAGGAATGCATAATATCAGCATATGTGTCTTTAATAAAATCATGATTTTCTACCCTCCCCATCCGTGGAAATTCTGAATTTGCACTTATAGGTAAATATAATATTTTTATGGTATGATGGTATTTTTATTTTATATCTCAACAAGTTGGATTCTTACTTAATTTCTAAAAGCCAGAGACAAGTATCAGGAAAAGAGTAATCCCTCCTCTGCTTTATGCAGATAGTGCGATTCTGATGTCCCAAACTGTAAACAGTCTCCACAAAATTCATCAATGCCACAGTTAGCTTCATGAATACCTTGGACATTGAAACATATCTTATAAAAACGTATATGAGGATTTGAGGTCTTAGGTTCACTAAAAGTAGGTCAATGACAATTAAAAGTAAAAGGATTGAGAAAGTGAAATTAATTTTCTGAGTATGAACTTTAATTCTTTTGGTTGTTGGTCCACTCTGACTTCCATCAGATGTAAACGATCCATTGTATCATCAGGAGGATTGTATAACTTTGGATCTAGGTTAGGGCACAATCCTGCTAACCACATATTATGGATACAAAAAAGTAAATAATTTTCTGTTGTCCATTACGAGCAGGGCTGAGACTGATCCAACTTAAGATTTTGCATCAAACTTATCTAGCAGCCAACATCCTGGTAAAGATGGGAAGGAGAGCTGATGGCCTATGCCTTCGTCGGTGTAACATGTAGGGTACCTTTTTTCACACACTACGGGCATGCCCTATTATTTCAAAATACTGGTCAGCGGTCACAAAGTGGATGGAAGATGTGGTGGGTAGAGAGTTGCTTCTCTACCCGAAACTCTGCCTCCTAAATATATGGGATGCAACAGACGTAACCCAAATGGAACAATCGTGGGTATCATTGGGGTGGGCCCTGGCGAAACGCAACATTGCAAGTGGGGAGCCGGGGATCCACCAGCACTGGCGAGATCGGTGGGGGACATCGATAGCGCTATGATCGCAGAGAGGGACGTGTTTAAAAAGAGAGGATGCCCGAAAAAAATGGGAATCGAAAATGGTATAAATGGAATGTACACAGAGGCAAGATATGCCCATCCCCTACAACTGAACTTAATCGACGGAGAGGTGGGTTGCAAGATCTACTAAATGCGGAAAGTTAATTGAGAAAAAAATGTTTATGACTGTAAACTAAATGTATGATTTACTGTAGTTGTACTGTGCTTGACTATGCTCAGCGGATAACTACTTATATTGTGCTTACTTGAGTTTTGATTAAATAAAAAGAATATTAAAAAAAAGGAATTCATTTTTAAGTCGCCCGCACTTGCAAAGGGAATCTATCAGACCTGATAATCCAAATATTATATATTATTTTATGTTAAGGATCTCACTGAAAATGGAACCATAGTAGATAATTGTGACTAAATTCTGGGGGCGTTTTCATGTGGGTATTTATTTATCATTTACTTTCTTTCCTTAAATGCTGACTTGCTCCTGATTGTATTACTTGCTGTCCCTGGAATGGAAAGTCCCTATAAAACTTGAGGCACTTTATTTTGTTTTGCGATTTTTGAAAAAAAAATCTATGAGGTGACTTTTGTTAGTCATCTTGCTAAAAAGAAAGCTGGATGCAAAATGTGTAGACCTGCTTTATTCTTCCAGTTGCGAGATAATTTTACATGCTATGCAGTTGGAAGTTTTATAACTGCTGCTAATAATTTGTATCATTTCTAACTGTTTTAATTTGATCACAATTGTATTTCTGTTTTAGGCAGATTAGCAGTTGTAATTTTTATTATTTAAAACTTTTTTGTGCTCTTTATTTTTTTGTAAACCGAATAAAGGATTGTTTGAGTGACAGTCCGAGTGATAGTTCTGTCAATCGCAACAACCTGCAGAATGTTTTACAGACTCTACCCCAAGGGTGCTAACTATGCACTATCACAAATATTTTACTTAATAAGGAGAACTACATGCATTAATCTTCTTTGAAAAATGAAGCGTCTAAGAAAAATAACTAGCTCTTTAAATAAATAAATACAATTTAACTGAAACAGGCAGACTATACTTGGGTGAGTTCTGAAACTTGTTATTTTTCTTTGTGCTATTTTTTTCTTTTTGCTGGTGTCTAACATTAGTTCTTGATGTGATTGAAAAAAGATTTTTTTTTATCTCTCATTTTTCATTGCCAACCTTATAGTTTGCAACAATACCACGCGGTTAAAACACAGAAAGAGCACTGCGATTTTACAGAATCTCAGAAAGTGTTGTATTTTATCAGAGTGTGACAGATATTATATTATCCCACAATGGGATGAAGGATCATTCTTCAGTGTGAAAGTCTATCCTCTATTGCAATCCATCGCACTGGAAAGCTGACTCCATCAATCTCTCTAAATCATTCGGTTGTGACATTGGTGCCGACTGAGATACATATTTTTCGTAGCGAGTGCAGTAGCATCTTAGACAGGATGTTAGTGCTTCAAACTGTCCATGCTACTGTTTTAGACTGCTGACATGTGAGCAGGCCTTTCCATAGAGCTTTGCTTTTAAAAGTTTCAAATATCAAGTGATCAGGCCCAAAATCTTATTGTTGGTTCTAAGGCAGGGTTTAATGCGCAATTTCTGACTTCTTAGCCAATGCCTCATCATTGAATGGACTCTTCTCCTAAAATCAGCATTGCAAACGAGAGTGAGATGCAAATGCAGTGTGCAAGCTCTGAAAGAAAAGGTACATCCGATACAATGGCTTCTGTAATTGTGTATGACAGACCCATCAGGGGAAGAATAATGGTAGCTGACATTTTTTCTTCCTACATTTTAAGAAATAGACTTTTAGTACTGATTAATCAGATGCATTTAGAGCTCTAATCAACAAGAAGTGCCATTCATCTCCTACCACGTTCATTTGTGTCTAACGACTCAGAAATTAAGTCATGGATAATTATCTCTCACAAACTTTCCAACATTTGAAGGTACACTGGCTATTTATTGCCAAAGCAGAGGAAGTGCGAATCCTTGCAGTGATGGCACTATGAATCCCCGCTCTCATATTTTTTAATCAAATGTGGTTGGCAGGTATGGGATGACTCCCAGAGAGCGGTTTAGATATATCCAAATTCGACATGCACTCACAAAAGCCATTCCAGCAGGTACGATACTCCCAGAGGCATCCCAGTTAGAGGATAGGTTACTAACAGAGCGTATGGAAAAGAGAGCCATTTCCTTAGCATACCGTAAAATTATCAATAACCAGCTGGACCCAACTGCAGTGCTCCCTGGGAAATGGCAAATAGAGGTGGGGGAACTTGACGAAACAGACTGGCAAGAGGCCCTCTCCTCCCCCCGAAACGTAGCAATGTACTCAAAATTGAGATTAATCCATTTGAACATACTCCATTGTATTTACTATACGAGACACATCATGCATAAAATAGGGAAGGCAGAGAGTCCATACTGCTTAAGACAGTGCAGAGAGATGGGCACCTTTTATCATATGGTGTGGAAATGCCCTGTAATAATGCACTATTGGGGCGCTATTATGCACACAATCACACAAGTTTGTGGAGTGACGGTCACCTCTAAACCCAAGAGATGTCTCTTAAATATTTGGGGGCCTACTGACCTTATTTATGCAATGCAAGACTGGACAATGCTAGGGATCATGATTGCCAAACGCAACATAGCTAAAAACTGGGGGGCACAACTGGAACCGTCACACCGAGAATGGCATGGAGATATGGACACAGCAATGGTGGCAGAAAAGGCACCAAATGCCTATCGGGGGTGCCCAAAGAAATGGGAAAGCAAATGGGGAAAATGGTTCTCTTATAGAGGGAATATATGTATCCCACCCCCAAGTGAGTCAACAATAGACTCTAGCTGATCGAATATGGAGCGAAATAACTGTGGGCAGAACACAGTGTTAATAATGAAGGAACTAAGTAGGATGTATCAATGGTATGAATTTTAAAAAATGTGGTTGGCAGGAATAACCAAGCTCTTAGGGCAAAAGAATGTATTGCTTCACCACTGATTTTGCATTTTTAATGTTCAGTAGGGATACTGAATACCCTTTGTTAGAATAAAAGAGGCCAATCATGCAGAGTAAGTGCAGTTCTTAATTTGCATTGGCTGCATAGAATGAAATGTCATTCATAGCAGGGTGTCCAATATTAGTCCAAGATAGCTCGTGTTGTACCAAAGAGTGAGGACATACCTATGACATCAGCTTTCACATAATGAACCGAAATGTGAATCAAATACATTTTCAGTTATTCTCCTGTAAATCTGGCATGGCTCCTTCTCTTGCAAACTACTGCTTTAATATTTATTTTTTGCATTCCATTATATCACTCACCTAATCCTCAATTCCTCTACTCTCCATATTCCACTGTCTCTTGACCAATATTAAAATATCACTCTTGAGTGTTTATATTCGGGAAGGTTAGAGCTGAGAGAGCCCTTACATTGATCTCCTTTGTCATATTTAATTTTATGACATAAAGCAGGCTCTGGGGAGAGATGTGACCCAAGGTATTAGCAGCAGGATGTCTGTGGTACCTGATTTGCTGGCTCTGGTGCATGTATCTGTTTCAGAACCCTACCTTTTCATGTAGCAGTCAAAAAACAGTAAAGACCCGATGTACAAAATATTGGTCATAAATTGCAACCAGTATTTCTGGAATAGGTGTGAAATTTTTGTGAACTGACCCATGTACTTATTGGTCAACAGCTCACAAAATTTTGAGGCATAGGAGATTGCAATCCAACCTACCACATCAATATTCATAAGTTAGGTTGCAAATTGTGCCTCACTATGAATGATGGCCATCACTGGGATGGTTGCCTTCAGGGGTCAGCAACCACCATGTCTGTGATTGCATTTTAGATACATACATTAAAAAAAAAATGCAGCCTGTTTTTCTTAAAGGAAATGGGTCTGTGTTTAAAAAACATGTTTAACTTTTTTTAAGTTTGTTTGAAATAAGACAGTGGTGCTCTGGACCACTGCATGCCCCCGCAAACATTTTCTTTTACATTCACTAAGGGGTAAGGGTCACCTTGAGAATCCCTTCCCTTTTAAAAATGGGTTAGTACCTCCTTTAAGGTGTCAGTGACTTCAATGTTTTACATTTGGATGTTGGTGGTGAAACACTAATGCACAAGATACCAATTCTGTGTTTGGAAACAATGTCTACAACACGCCCCTTCCAGATACTGAATCAGTATCCACTCAGAATCCTAAAATGGGATTACTACACAGCAGAAATCATTTTTGTAGACGTAAACTCTGAATCAGAGTGTTTGCAAACAGAAAAATGCTCTGTACATCTGGCCCAATATTCTGTAAGCAAACCTTTACTACTAGCTGAAAATAAATGATCAGAATTGGACGAGACAAGCATAAAACATTTCAGCCAATATAACTAAACAGATCTTGGTAATGCAAATAGGTGAGGTTTATGAACGAAAGTGTCTTGTGTGTCATTAATGGGCTGAGGAACTCAGAAGGTCATCGTACAATCATTCTGACACTCATATATGCACTCATTCATCCATTCATTCATCCACTGACTCATTCTAGCATTCACCCTCTGACACAACTACAACAAAACACACAAAGTCAACAACAAATGCAAGAGAACTACAAAGAAAACAAGTTAAAAAAAGAAACCATGGCGGGGATATACTTCCAATAACAAAATTAAACATTGCAGCAAGTGTCCATCTTGCACAGGTCCTGTAAATTGTCTAAATTTGTTTTAAAGTTCCAACATGGCCGCCACATCAGAACAGTGTTGGCGAACTTGACCTGGTAAAACGATGATACACTATGGACAAATGCATTTCATAATAGTCTCCTGGTTTCAAGGAAAAGGGCAAGTGGGAAGGGGCAGATTACAGATGAAATGAGCGGCAAGCATGTGACGTGTTAGCAATGCCTGGAGAGCTGAAGTATCCTCTTAAAACACATTAATGTAGAAATAGAAGCAAAGAAATGAGAGGCAAACTATAACAGGAGAAACTTGAAAACTAAAGGACTAGCAAACTGGCCCAACACTGAAGTGCATGTGTAGTCATGTGGATGTAGACATGTGATCAGGAAAAAATGTTATTCACAGGGCAAGAGAGAAAGTGACTGATGTGGACTGAACCACTTTGTCATGCCTTAAGCTGTCATGAATCAAAGCAGATCGTAAATGACATTCAGGCAGACGAACGGCAGAACAGAACTATGTGTATCTAAAGGGATATATATTGATATATACATTGATTGATATATACATAAATATATATATACATATATATATTTATATATATATATATATATATATATATATATATATATATATTATTTAATGTTTTTCTTTTATACCAAGCTCCTGCAGGCAGCTAAAAATAAATTCTAGCAAGAATTATTACAAATCTTCTCACACTAGGATTTGTCAGAGGCAATACGAACACCAAAATCCTTCCCTATAAAGGTTATGTGTGGCATTTCATGTAACAAAATATTTAATAGAAAGCTTTATTACAGAATAATCTACTCTTAAATGCTTATTGACTTTATTGTAACTCTCAATATAAACACATAGGGCCAGATGAACAACCCTAAATTGCATGTGCAAACGGGTTTGCGACCCGTTTGCGCATGAAAAATGGCTCAGGGCCATGTACAATTCCTAAATAGCAAGTCGCAATTTATTTGCGACTTGCTATTTAGGAATTGCGAGTCACAATTAGGAAGGGGCGTGCCCTTCCTAATTGCGTCCGTAAATTAATGTATGAATGTTTTGTGAATGTAATTACGGTCGCAAAACCCTTGCAAATTGCCACCCTCTTCAAGAAGGTGGTAATGCACTTGCAATTTGTAAGGGGTCCCCAGGGGACCCCTTCCACTTTGTGACTGCTTCTAAAAATATTTTTTGAAGGCCAGGCAGTGGTCCCAGGGACCACTACCTGCCTTAAAAAATTAAACAAAAACGTTTCATTCTTTTTTTCAAATGCAATCCGTTTTCCTTTAAGGAAAACAGGCTGCATTAAAAAAAAAACTGCTTTATTTAAAAGCATTCCCAGACATGGTGGTGTGTTGAGCCCAGCAGGCCACCATACCGGGGAGGGCCTGTCATTCCCAATGGGCTTGCAAATTGCGAGAGGTTCATTAATATTAATGAGCATCGCAATTTGCGACCCCATTGGGAATCGCAAACAGTGTCAAACACACTGTTGTACATGGCAAATTGCACCTCACAAATGAGTCACAATTTGCAAGGCATAATTTTGCTGGTCGTACATCTGGCCCACAGTCATTAAACCTAACAATGGATTGTCACCATAACCATCTCAGATCTGCTGTGTTGAGTAAAAGCTTCCCTAAAGGCAACCATCAGGGATGCTGTAATAATGTATATGTATATAACATATATTTATTTATAACATCAGTATTTTGTACATGTTTGTAATTTAATTACAGCATACCGGATGGTTGCCTTGAGGGAAGCTTTTGATCAACACAGCAGATCTGAGTTGGTTATGGTGACAATCTAATATTAAAGGTCTTTGTAATTATAATGAGAGTTACAAAAAAAAACAATAAGCATTTAAGGGCACATTTGTGATTATTCTATGTGTATATATAGAAATAAAGCAATGTAAAACCCTGATTAATAGAGTCTAATAGGGATGATCATAATGCAAATCCTCGTCCCCATTGTTTGTCCAGGTGGGTCACTGAAACTATTCTGAACTACAGTAATCTGCAATAGTCCGTGTAAGAAAATACTTGCCTTTGGGCTTAGTACAGAGTAATAACAATCAACCCTTGTTTTTTGTATGCGTCTGTGCTTCTCGGCAGCCTGAACACCTGAGAACCTTGAAACTTTGTGGGTCCTGCAGTTCCAGGGCCACTGAAGATGCTGTAAGAAGCCCACAGCTGTGATAGTTGGAAAGTCTCTCACCTCAGCCTGTTTCCTCTCATGCTCTTCGGCTCCTGGCTGCTATTCCTTCTCTCTTCAACTCCAAAATGGCAATCACCTTCCAGCAGGTTTGCAGCGGCCTTTTAAGGTGATTCCACAGCTAGACCACTTCAGGTTTCCGTCCTCTTTTCTTTTCCCTTTCCATAATAGCTGTTCCTCATTTGGTTTCTTCCTGACTTTGCAAATCCATTATGTTTCTTGTCATGTAGTGTTTGGTATTATTTCCTTTTCTTTTACTATTTAAAGGACTCAGTATGGTTGAAAAGCGTGCCAGAACAAAGCGATGTTTCTTCGTCATTCCATCCACTTGCTGATCCTGACTGATGGCTCCTGAAGAACTCCACTTTTGATTTCCGAATTCCTGGTTTTCTTCTATCCTCCGAAGGCTTCGTCCAACAAAGATTTTTTTTTGTTTTTTTACGCCTTTGGCCTTCTACTTCTGAGAAGGTGGCAGCTTCTTGAGGGCACATACCTACCACATATTTCAGTGGTGGTGACATTGAGGCTTCTGAACAATCCTAAAAGCTTATTGCTTTAACTCATGATTTCCACAATAAGTAAGGCCTACTTTCTTTGCCATAACTTTTCATTATAAACCTAATGAAGCTGACAAATCTTTTCCCAGTGAACTGTTTAGACCACTAGCCTCTACCAAAGGCTTGGCATTATAAACAATACAGGCTTACTGAAGTGACCATAAACTGGCAACCGTCAAGCATGCACTTATAAAGTTACTAATATGAAGAAAAATACAGCTTGCAAAACAATAGACAACCCAATAGAATAACTTCTTTTGCGAAAAAATAGACAAGATCTATTCATCCTTCTCTAAACCCAAAACAGGCAGCCCGGTGGATCACGAGCCCTCCTCCCCCCATGCCTGTTGCACTAGCTTTGGCCCATACTCCGAAGAGGAAGTAGGCAAAGCAATGCTCGAAATCAAATCAGGCTCCCCCCTAGACCCCTGCCCTCATCATATTTTCCGGCAGCTCATTCCCCTGATCTGCCCTGCAGTGACTCAGGTATTAAATCATTCGCTAGATGCTGCAGAGTTCCCATCCTGCTGGAAGAACGCCACAGTCACTCCCCTTGTAAAAAAAGCTGGTCTAGATATTAACAATCCGGCCAACTTCAGACCCATATCCCAACTTCCCTACCTGTCGAAAGTCCTAGAGAAACTGGTCAACAGACAACTGGCCAGCTTTCTCGAGGCAAACAATCTGCTGGACATCACACAAACGGGTTTTAGGGCCAATAACAGTACGGAAACAACTCTCCTAGCAGTGCTGGATCACATCAGGATGCACGTAGATCAGGGGAAAACAGTTGCCCTAATACTGTTGGATCTCTCGGCGGCTTTCGACACCGTCCCCCACCACCTGCTTCTGGAAACCCTAGCATCTAAGGGCATTAGGGACAAAGCTCTGGGCTGGCTGCGGTCCTTCCTATCGGATAGATCACAATCAGTGCGCATGGGCAAGTTCCCGTCCCCATGCCGGAACATCAAATACGGGGTCCCACAGGGGGCCTCACTAAGCCCAACTTTATTTAATGTTTTTGTTTCATCCTTGGCGGGAATAGGCAGAAAGTGGGGTGTGGAAATCTGTTCCTATGCCGACGACACTCAACTCACTGTCATCCTGGATGAAAAAAACAACCCTAAAGACAGGCTACTTAACTGTCTTGCGGAACTGGCCGAATGGATGCACCAGCATTGTTTAAAACTCAATGCAGATAAATCCGAGATACTTCTGTTCGGAAGTCACACTCCGCTGTGGAATGACAGCTGGTGGCCAAAAGCACTGGGCACCCCTCCTGCCCCGTCACAAACAGCAAAGAACCTTGGAATAACCATAGACACTTCCCTTTCCATGAAGACTCATGTAGCTGCCATTTGCGGAAAAGGCTTCGCAATACTAAAAATGCTTAAGAGAGTCTTCCCCTGGATTCCAATGGAGTGTAGAAAGATCCTGGTCCAGTCTCTCTTGATGAGCAGGCTGGACTACGGAAACTCCCTGTTTGTAGGCATGGCAGGATATCTTTTTACCAGGCTCCAAATGGTGCAGAACGCAGCAGCCAAGGCCATTTGTATGAAAAGAAAATATGACTCAGCCAAGAGTTGTCTGCGGGATCTCCATTGGTTACCAATGAAGCAAAGAGCAACTTTTAAAATGATGTGTATTACTCATAGAGCACTGCACAAAACTGGTCCCCTCATCCTTAGAAATAGGATTCAGTTCTACGCTCCCACTAGGAACCTCCGATCTCAATTCTTGGCTCGTGCAAAAACCTGCCGGGTAAAGAGAGCCAGGATGGGCGAGCGTGCTTTCTCCCACATCGCTGCTACCAAATGGAACGAACTACCTACAGCCCTCCACCTCACAGAATGCCACCTGGCATTTAGGAAACAGCTAAAATCTTTCCTCTTCCCCCATCCAGAATAATCTAACTGGGCTCATACCTACGTCACATGCACATTAGCAATCATAGCGCCGTGATATCCTACCCTGGATGATTGTTAGCGCTTTACAAGAAATTAAAATAAATAAATAAAAACAGGGCATATCAAGAACCATCACCGTGAAAACACTGAGGCTTTGTTAGAGTGGGTAGTCAATGCCATAACCCTTGCCTTCTATGGTAATCTATGAGATTACATTTAGTAAAAATCCTAAATTTTGCTCGCACAATAATTATTGTGCGAGCAAAATAACAACCAACTGTTGAAGCATTATTATTACGAGTTTTAATATAGCGCCTGGTTACCATTAGGCTTCCCCGCGCTCTTCCAGAGAAAAGCCACTACCACACAAAGCACCAGGATTAGGCAGGGAACAGGAAGGTTTTTAAAAGTTTACGAAACCGTAAAAAGCTCGCTTCCGAACGCAGGTACAGGGGGAGAGAGTTCCACAGGATGGCCACATTTATAGAGAATCTTCTACCACCTGTTCTCGCCTTCCTCGCCCTCATGACCAGCAGCAGATGTTGATGGTCAGAACGAAGAGAGCGGGAAGCCTTGTAAGACTGGACCATATCCCCGAGAATGGGTGGGCCTTTCCCCTGTAGTATCTTATGGGCTACACAGAGTGCCTTAAATTTCACCCTCTCTCTGACGGGAAGCCAATGTAGCGCCTTCAGTGCAGGGCGAGCCGACTGGCGCCTAGGGATGTCCGTCAGGAGCCTGGCGGCCGCATTCTGCACTTGCTGCAGTTTGTTTAGGGTGTACTCTGGGGCGCCCAAAAACAGTACGTTACGGAAGTCCAGCCGCGAGATGATAAGCCCCTGAATAAGTAACCTCCTAGAGGCCGCTGGAAGAAGAGGTAGGATCTTCCGGGCTGATTGGAGCAGGCCAAAACACACGCCTGAGATCTTTTTTGCATGTGTTTTAAAAGAAAGGTCCTGCTCAAGCCACACCCCCAGGCTCTTGATCTCCTGCTTGGGGGTGGGCACAGGTCCCAGGCAGCTGGGCCAACTGCTAGGTGGTAAGGAGGGAGGGGAGTTCCCAAGCAACATCAGTTCCGTTTTGGAGCCGTTGAGCTTAAGAGCTGAGCTACACATCCACGTGAAGATCTTGTCCAGGCACGTGTGCAGCCGGTCAGGATGGTGAGTTACCTGGGGAAGACCTACCACCAGCTGGGTATCATCGGCATAGCTGATGATCTTGATACCCAGCGGCAGTACCACACTCTCCAGGGGGGCCATATAAATGTTAAATAAGGTAGGGCTCAATGATGAGCCCTGTGGCACACCACACTGGAGAGGTACTGAGGGTGATTTCTCATGGCCTTCTCACACCTCAAATGTCCGACCTTCCAAAAAGGAAGCGAACCACTTGAGGGTCATCCCGGAGACCCCCACCCCCGACAGCCGACGGAGAAGCACCTGATGGTCTACGGTGTCAAAGGCAGCACTAAGGTCCAGGAGGATCACTGCCACCGATCCCCCTGAATCCAAAATGCTCCTTGCACTCTCCACGACTGCCAGCAGGGCAGTATCGGTCCCCTGACCGGGGCGGAAGCCAGTTTGGGATTTGGCCAGCAGGGAGTTGGACTCCAGGAAGCCAGATAGGCGACTATTCACCAACTTCTCCGCCACCTTGCCAAGGCCGGGGAGAAGGGAGATAGGCCTAAAGTTGGCGAGGTCGACTGGGTCCAGGTTAGGCTTCTTCAACAGAGCCTTCACAACCGCTCCCTTACAGCTAGGGGGTACCACTCCTTGTGCAAGAGACAGATTTATAAGGTCCGTCACTGGCCGACCGATGGTAGGGGCTACCTGCTTCAAGTACTTCATGGGTGCAGGATCTTTCGGAGAACCACTTTTCATGGTTATCAAAGCTGCGAGAACTTCTTTTTCCTCGGTAACAGGACCGAGAGAAACCAGCTCTACCAATCGCACCCTGGGCTGAAGCCCTGGGCTACCATCCGAGGCAACATCCTCGGTGAGCCGGGGGAGAGATGCAAGGATGTTATCAATTTTTTTCTTAAAAAAGGAGGCCAGTTCGGAGCATTTCTCACGTGGGTCCTCGTGAATGACCTGAGGTTCGGGGGCTTTCAAAAGTTCTTTAATGACCCGAAATGATTCCTTCGAGGAGTTGGCCGCAGAGCCAATTCTCTCCGCAAAGAATCTAGATTTAGCTACCCGAATAGCAGATTTGTAGGTACTAAGAGCCGTCCGATATTCTCTCCGGCTCGTTTCGCTCCAATCTTTCCTCCATGTCCGCTCCAGCCTCTTGCAGCCCTTCCTCAATGTCCTCAACTCAGATGTATACCAAGGCGCAGATCCCACTCTCTTACCCTTGGTGAGTTGTTTCTTTTTGGGGAGGAGAGCATCCAGTGAGTTGGTAAGCCAGGTGTTAAGATTCTTATCCGCGACTAGCGGATTGGACCCAGGGGGAGGCCGCGACGCCTCCAAATGTGCCACCCATTTATCAACTTGGAGCCTAGACCAGGTTCTATCCATGGTGTAAACCCTAGGGGCCCGTGCAGCTGAGATGTCAAACTGCCACTGGGCAGGCACCATAAAGTGGTCTGTCCAAGGCAGGGCCAGCGGTGGAAATGCTCTGAGGCCAATCGAGTTGGAGAGTATAGGGTCCAGCAGGTGGCCTTTCCCATGTGTGGCACCCGAGTTGGCCAGGTTGAACCCAAAAGTTTTGAGATCGCCTAGCAGATCTGCTCCCAGAGAGTTAAAAGGGTCGTCAAGGTGGATGTTGAGATCACCTAAGATGACAAAGTTACCTGTTGAGGAAGCCAGAAGTGCAGTTGTTTCTAGAAGGGAGTTGAGAAAGTTTCCCAAGGTTCCTGGTGGACGATAAATGAGCAGACCCGCCATAGATGCCGTAGGTGATAAGCGAAGAGAGAACTGATAGCTCTCACAGTCGCTCACTCCTCCAACCTGAGCTTTACAAACTAGTGAGTCCCTGTGGAGGATAGCAACTCCTCCTCCCCTCCCCACAGGCCTGTCCCGATGGGATATGAGAAAGCCTCTAAACTAGAACAACTGCCTTTGTCATAATGTTTCCAAATAGAAAGACCAGATCTATGGCACAGGACATATTTCCCAGTGCACCAATCAGGGCTGTAGCTTGTCACCATTATCAACTCAAGCCGATAGTTTTGAGCATGAGCTTTCCAACAAGCCAAACATCAGACACACAGTCATAAAATTAAAAAAGTATACAAAATGACGGTTGGCTAAGCAAAACATGATCTCTCCAAAGATGGCCTAACATAACTTCTTACAGGGTAAACCTTCTCTAGGCACAGTTTGTCAACACTAAAACCATTGCCTACTATGGTTTGCTGTGGGATTCCATGCAACAAAATACCTATCGGCTTTAACATAGAGTAATAACGATCCATACTTAAATGTCTATTGACACATGCTTTTCACAATAAATACAACAGGCAATGTGCCTTTTCATTAACATTTCATATTAAACTGATTAGGCCCATAATCGTGATCAATGGCTTACCGCTAAAACAAACTCAGTCCTGCTGTATTAAGTATAAGCTTTATCACAAGATAAAAAGTGCAAAACAAGCAGTCTTTTTAGTTTAGGCACATACATTTAGCCATATCAAATCCTGTACTCAGGGCAAACAACATGAGGATGGAGCCTAAGCTATCACTACTCTGAAGAACCCGAACAATTTACCAACCTTCAGTCACCCTTTTTCTGGTAGAGACTCTATCTAGCCTCAGATTCCTCAAATTTAGAATTTTCTCCAGGCAACAGACTGGATCTGGAATCTTTTCAGCAGTATCTTGGCTCCCCTCGGATGCTTTTCCACTGCACAAATGGCAAGCAGGGCTCATATAGGTGCCCCCCCGGTGCACTGACATCAGATGCTTTTGAAACTGTCCGCGCCCCAAGACGAAGGGCCCTAAGAATCGATCATGAGCAGTGTGCAGATTCCTAGACTTGGGATCTTATAAATGGGTAGAGGCCAATCACAGAATGGGGAGGATGGGAGGGTTGGTGAGGAATCTGCGGCTAGGTAGAGTCTCTACCAGAAAGAGCGCTACCAAAGTTAATTAACTTGTTTATTCCGATTAACATTTCTAGCTGCAGATTCCTCATCTTCTGAATATATACCAAAGCAGCAACTATTAGAGGCAGGTCTATGAATGAACGCAAACCAGAAAGTTCTCCAGGATCGAGTGGGAAAAGTGCAATTTTTGGTAAAGCTGGCTATCCAGATAGTAGTGCTTCATGAACGTATGGAGGGATGCCCACAGAGCTGCCTGGCATATGTCCAAGACAGAGACTCTGCATGCTAATGCTGTGGTAGCAGCTTTGGCCCTGGTACAATGAGCATGTAGTACAAAGACTGCTTCTTAGCCAGTGTGTAGCAGATTTTTATGCAGAGTATAATCCAGTGGGAGATGCTTCTCTTCTGCACAGCCTTACCTTTTTTTAACTTCGGTAAACCCCCCTGATCGTCCATCCGATGTTATTTGGTATTTTGTACTTAGAAACTCAGTGCTGACTTGGGATCCAAGTGATGGAGTCTCTTCTCTTTAGGATGAGAGGCAGAACATAGAACACAGGCAGGGTGATTGTTTAAATGGCCTGGAATGGTATCACAGCAATAGGTAGAAAAGAGCCTAGAGTCTGCAGACTCAGCTTGTCTGTGAAAAAGGTGGTATCTGGTCGATTAACACAAAGAGCCTGAAGCAGCTCACTGACACACTGTACCGAGGTGATAACAACAAGGAACACAGGGCTGATTACTACGGCGGTGGGACCATCAGCGTCAGGCCGTTGGTGGAGGTCCCACAGCTATCGGCTCCTGCAGGTCCGCCCGCCGTATGATGGGGAGACAGTTTGCCGCACAGGGCCGTGACTGCTCAGGCACCGCCGTAGGGATTACAATGTCTCTTTCTGCCTGCCCTTTCATTGCGGTCTGCCCAAAATAAAAAGGCAGGTGGAAAGTGACTTTGGGGGCCTCTATCGAGCCCCCCTCCCCTAGACCTTCGCTATAGGGTCTGGTGGCACCTAGGGAGCCCACCTAAACACTCCTGCACCGTGTGGTTGCACGGATGTTTACAAAAATGACCCTTAGCAGTGAGGCTTGTGCTGCAGCCCTTTTTCGGGCCGCAACACAAGCCTCAATACTAAGAGACATGTTTCCGACTGCCTCCACGTCGGTCAGATCGTAATTTTCTGGCGCGGCCGCCGACTCCCTGTCAGCCGTTCCCGACAGGATTGCGGTCGGACACCATCATAATCAGCCCCTAAGTCTTGATAACAAGAAACCATAAGGGGCAGCTGTGAAGCATCTCAAACGGAATTTACATCAAATAAGTAAGGACCAGTTAAAGGTCCCATTGCGGTATCACAAAAGGAGAAGGGAAAAACATATGTTGGAGCTCTTTCAAAAATTGCATCCCAACTGGTGATTTAAACATGGAGGGCTGATCTGGCAACTGCAGGAAGGCCGAAAGAGCAGAAGGATGACCTTTAACCAGGCCCAAATTTGTGGCATTTTGCTTTGCTTTCTTCTTTAAAGTGAATTGCTAAAGTAATGCAGTGTCAAAGTGGGTTCACACTTATATCTCTAGAGCATTATTACACGCTTGCTACTAAGCTAGGGTTGGCAAGGTCCATTATGTAAGCCCCCTACAAGCTATTAAAAGCTGATGATTTCCCCCATAAGAACCGCATAACTATTAGAATCAACTTGTTCAGAAAGTAGCTTTTCATGTAAAAAGTGACATCCTCCAAGCTATACTTTCCCTGTTGGGTCAGCTAAGTTATATGGCATGGAAACTGAGCCAGTATAAGCTTAGCACGTTCAACGTGATTTAACGAGTGATATAGAGTAATTAACTTAGCATGTAACCACTGTTCTACTTTAGTACAATGCTTTCAGAGGATTTCATTTTGTGATACATCTTTGTGTCCGTCTTTCTGGCTGTATATCTGGCTGTCACACTGTCTACCAACCATCCTACACACAGGTTCACAAAAATACTAAGAAAAACACAGACCCCAAACAACCTTATACAAAACAAGCGTACAAAAGTCCGATGTATAACATGAAGGATTAATTACATCAGCCAAATACCACCATTTGAGTGCTGTCACTAGCCCCGATCCTGTAAACATGGAGACAGTATGCATAACATACATATTAAAAGTCAATATGTAAGGTGGCCAAAATACCTCCAGAGGTTTTGGGAGCTATTCACAAAGGCATTTGTAGTATGTGAAGTAGTACTTTATTAAGTACTCTTACGTGTGATTTGGCCCGAAAACACCTAAAATGGGTAAGGAGCAGGGAATATTTGGATACAATAAGTACAAAGTAAAAGGACTTTAGCCCTCTTTGCATATTTTCTATTAGGGAGTCAGACCTTTCGGGCCGATTCATAGAGGCACGTAAAAGTATGAAAAAGAGTACTCCCATACCACCACTCTGAGTACTCTTGACTGCGTATGTCAATCTACTGCTTCATCTTCTGTAGTTTGGCCCAAAAGCTCAGGTCTCCAGTCACTGACCTAAAGCTTTCCTTCATATGAAGCACGTACCATGCACTTACACAGCACAACGGAAGCAGCATGCATTGCAATCAACCAAGCTGCTACAAGTTTATGAATATTAGAAATATGTGGCATTGGTCAATGTTACACCTGGCATCCTTAGCATGGTTTCCCCCTGACTTTTTGCCTCTACCCCCTGTATTTTTGACAGTTTGCTGAATTTCGTTTTTGTTAGTCTATGTACTCTGGACACTTTGCCACTGCTGATCAGTGCCCAAGTGCATGTGCTCCCTGTGAAAATTGTAATTCTGATTGGTTCACCATGATTGCCATATTTGATTTACTGTTAAGTCCCTAGTCAAGTGCACTGTGTGTGTCCAGGGCCTGTAAGTCAAATGCTACTTGTAGGCCTGAAGCACTGATTGATTGTGTAACCCACACAAGTAGCCTTTCAAATATGTCTCAGACCTGCCACTCCAGTGTCTGCGAGTGCCGTTTTAAACTGCCATGTCGACCTGGCAAGTGCACCCACTTGCCAGGCCCTAACCTTACCTTTTCTTAAATGTATGGCACCCCTAATGTAGGCCCAAAATATCGCCATGGGCAGGATGCAGTGTATGTTAAAGGTAGGACATGAACTGGTGTTCTTTACACGTCCTGGTAGTGTATTTCGTTTTTCACTACTGGAAGGACTAGCTCTCCCATAGGCTATTATTTGAGCTGCCTTGTAACATTTTACAAGCGTAACTTTCAATTGGCACAGCTAGAGATTTGGAGTTTGGGCTCTCAGAACTCAGGATTTAATAACACACCTTTTTAATAAATGTGGTTTTTAAATTGTGTGTTTAAAAAAGCCACTTCTAGAAAGTGGGCATTTTCTTGTTTAACCATCCTGTGTGCCTCTGCCTGCTTTTGGATTCACCGCCTAGTATTAGACTGACATGGGCTGTTTGTGCATTCACTCCAGACAATCACACAAAGGGAGCGGAGGTGTGCCCAGCATATTCTGATAAGCCATACTGGGCTAGAGTGGTGGGAGAATGTGTCACTAGCACATGAATATGCTGTGGCTGCCTTTGCTGTCTCCACCCACTGTAGTGTGGCTGGACCAGGTAAGACAGAACTGGTTTTACTGCTCAAGAGACACTTTCTGAACAAAGATTTCAAACCGAAAAAGGGGTCTAAGCATTAGACCTAACCCCAAGAACTTTCAATTACTTCTGGACTAAGAGGACACTGCCAAGAAGTAGAGCTGAAGAGCAGGCAGGAGGAGTACTGTGCTTTTGCTGTGTGTTGCTTTGTTGGATTGGCCTGCAGTTGCTTCTTCTGTCTGTAGGCAGTGGAAAGAACTGGACTTTTGCCTTGTTGTAGCATCATGCTTAAGAAGATCTCAAGGGCTTGATGTAGAGCTTGCCTCCTGTTCTGAAGTCTCAGGGGCAAAAAGGCTTTACCTGCAGCATCACTGAACTCCAAGCTGGGGGTTATAATCTGTCTAGTTCTGAGCCCTTGGAGGTTCTTCTTGCTGTAAAGAATTGAAGAAATCTGCAAAATTGCCACTTTGCCCGTCTTGTGGACCTATTTTCTGATGCAGCACCGCAGTGCAGGAGAAAATCCCAATGCACAGCCCTTTGCGGCTGAAGAAACCGACGTGGTGCCAGTCAGCAACCTTAAGAACCGCCGCAAGCCAAGGTCAACACACTGGTCTCTGAAGTCTAAGACCCTCGCACTGATTCTGGCACAGGCCCTGCTGAACAGCTAAAGGAAACAACCCATTGTGGGACTGCGGCTGAAGAAATCTATGCCACCGCATCCACCTCCAGTGCGTTCCAGATGTCTACGCATTGCACCAGTGCACCAAGTTTTTCTGATGCAGCACCCACAGACCAGAACTGTCTTGGAATCGATGCATCACTTTCCCCTAAAGTCCAAATTCAACACATCACTTCTCCTGCGTGCAGCATAACTTTTGTATCGCCACCCCAAGGACTCAGGAACGGATGCATTGCTGTGTTTTCCAATGCTTCCCTCCTTTGCGGCTGTGTTGCCATGTGGATTTGGACGCATTTGAGGTACTTTGTGTAAAATAACGCATTCATAGTTTTCTATGGACAGAATTGCTTGAATCCTTTTAACCCCTTTCATGCTGGTGCGAACCCCAGCCGTCACGCTCCACGGTGCTCGTGTGCTGATGACGGCTGGGGTTCATCACGGCCCCGCCCTGTTCATGCGGCTGCCGCACACGGGGGAATCGCGGCCGCACGGAAGGGGTTAAAAGCCATATTTTGATTTGTGTATGTTGAATTTTTGTCATTTTGGTCTTGTTTGGATAAGATAAAGAATCTTTATTTTTCTAAACATGTGGTGTCACTTTGTAGTGTTTTCACTGTGCTACTGTGTGTGTTATGTACAAATACCTTACACAGTGCCTCTGAGATAAGCCTGTCTGCTCATGCTAAGCTACCAAGGGGGTGAGCAGGAGTTTCTATATTTGCATCTCCCTTATCCTGACTAGAAGAAGGGTCCCTACTTGGACAAGGTACATACATCTGCCAACCAGAACCCCCCCTTTCCAACAGTCAATTAATTATACTGCATACAAATCTGGAACTCATGTTCTATCATTCGTTTATAATTTCGTTTTTTTGCACAGCTCAAGAATAGAAACCCAGAAACGAAACATATTTTAAACTATTTAAAATTCAGCTATTTATGCAGTTAATGGTATGGCTTTGCTGTTGAATAATTTCCAGCATTACATGGACAAATGAAACAGAAATTGCATTCTTCTGACTCGTCTATTTAATTTCCACTCAGTTCCCCTTTGTCTCCCATCTTGTTGAAACGTTTACCTGCAGAACATAGCGCCATTCTGCGGTGACGTTGACAAATCCTTCTTTAGAGCGCTGAGTCCCCCTGGGTGCATTCTCCTGGCCGCCATCAAACCCTGAGTCATGCGCGGGCTGTCCATGGCGAAGATCAACATCTCATTATTTCCTCTTCAATCCGAAAGAAACGCCTTTGTTACCGAGGTACTTAGGGATGGATTAGATCTGTCCCCAGCCTTTTCATCATCCAAGAAAGGAAGCAACAATTTCCAATATTTCTGCAGTTGACCACTAGACAGGTACTGATTCCCCTGAAGTAAAACTGGCTGCCATTCACGAGACACCCGTTCAGTCTTGTCCAGTGTCTCTCATGAAAGGCTATCGGTTTGTAGGGACGTCACTGCACTCTACACCAGTATCTTACAATATAAGAAGCGTGAGCCAAGATTGCAGCCTAATCTCTATCAAAATAAAAACAAGTGCGTTTTCGTTGGATTTTTCCCATTCAAGTCTTTGTATAATATTTTTGTATTAAGCATTTATTGTTTTGCAAAAGCATAAACATTTGATATTACATTTAAACTGGTGGGTGGAAGTTATCTTTTTGCTCCTCCTGTTAGCATCACACAGCTTAACCCTGCCCAGTTTACAAAGGTACCTGTGAGAAATTAAGCAGTTCTAAACAGGAAACATCGGTTACACCGCGGTGTTTACACCGCAATGCCTTTACAACGCGGGTATCACAACGCAAGTCCTTACAAGGACTTGCGCTGGATGGCGCTCTAACTAAGTAATAGTGTGATTTACTATTCCAACACCTTCCCTACTGTAGATAGACTGGAGGTGGGATAGTAAATCATACTATTCCTAAGTCCAGCGCCCCACAGCGCAAGTCGTTGTAACGGCTTGCGTTGTAATGCCTGCGTTGTCAAGGTACCCCGGTGTAAACACCGCGATGTAACGTTGTATATTCGTTCTAAACTGGGAACTTTCATTACTTACATTCTGGTTAATCAGGGTTGTTTGATATTTTCCACCATGCTTCTTCTTTGCATTTTGGCCACTGTGTTTCATGAGAGATTTTATAAAGTAGCCCTCATATACTCGCTATCCTTTCCTGTACTGCTATACGTATGACTTTCTAAAATACGGCCAATTTACCATTATTTACTCTGAAGTCTGAACATAGGTTGCTTTGCCACAACCAGAAAAGTTGCTACCACATACAACCCGAATCTTTAGAGTCTTAAAATATAGGGCCTCATTTAGAGGTTGATGGATGGGTTACTCCATCACAAACAGGATGGATATCCTGTCCGCCGTATTACAAGTACATTATATTGTGTGGCCAGTGCTTAATTTGAGCCGGTGGTACCGGTACTCAGCACTGGCACTTCATTGGTTTCTGGTGCTCGGCACAGGTATTTAATTATCAACACCATACTTATGACACTCTGCCACAAGGTGGTGCTGCTCATCTAATTTAGAGAGGAGCAGAACAATGGTTGTTTATTAATACAATAATCATAAACAAATGACTAATAACTGCCTGTAGCACTTGCAGGTGAGAGAGATGGTTAGTAGTTGTTTTAGTACCACCATTGGCAGCGATGTCTGGGGCAATGGGTCCTGCAAGCTACAGTGGCCTCCTGATCAGAGCCCTGGCACTTATTATTTTACAAATTAAGCACTGCCTGTGGCACTTGTAATAGGGCAAAGGGGATATCGGTCACGTTTGTGATGGAGTAACCCGTCAGCCTAACTCTAAATCAGGCCCTTAGTGTTTTCAATACCATTCATATTGCTCAAATTAGTTCTCATAATTTGTATGTTTTTGCTATGTACATCATACACAAGCCACATTTAATTTCATATTGTAGCTTCAAATCTCTAACAACTGCCATACTTCAGGCACTATATGATTA
Organism: Lissotriton helveticus; assembly: GCF_964261635.1. Lineage (NCBI taxonomy): Eukaryota > Metazoa > Chordata > Amphibia > Caudata > Salamandridae > Lissotriton > Lissotriton helveticus. The sequence goes on along the minus strand of NC_136063.1, from coordinate 1,787,592,375 downwards.
TCTAATTGAAGCTCTTCATGTGCATAGTGTATTATCCTGCAGTATGATTTCAATGACGTGTGCCTGTTTGTTTATAAAGTTAACATTGAGAATTCTTCACCATGAAATATTGTAACTACCCTGTATATTATACAGATACTCTCTATACAGACATTACGATGTATGATGGTCTGTTCTGCAACCTGACCCATACAAAGCATCCGTCATGCAATAGGTCTTGTCCACACTATACAACAGCAAAATAAATAAACGCAATTTCATGGAATTGTTTTAGAAACTACTGAAATTCGGCTACTCTAAGGAAACATAATCCAAAACCTGCCATTAGCAGCTAAAACTATGGTGCTAAAGTTACAGCTTTAAAGTTTTTTATGATTAGTGAGTATCCTTTGCAATCGTTTTTAGCATGAGTTTGCAAAAAATGTGTCTACATTTTTATTCCATTCGTTTCAGTAGAGTAGAGATTTCAACAAATGGAGACCAGGGTGAGAATGGAACCTGCCAACTTAGCTACATTCACAAACATTATCAGAGAATGACACACTATTTTGCCTCAGCCCATCATCAGGAGGATTTCCTTGCTGGTGAATGCTGTCAAGACACTGATCCACGAGACAAGGTGGATTAAGTGAACGCGTCAACCCAGGCTCCACATCTCCTGTACACGTGTGGGCATGGCTTCAGGATACAGACCATCTATGGCGCCTGTAAGCATGTTACCGGTCTTCATGTGGAACTGTAGATGAGGTTTCCCCGGGTGCATGCATGTGTTCTATTAAGGCTGGGGAGATGGTAGAGCACATAAAAAGAAAATAAAGTAGTTGCCGGCAGGGCCGGACTGGGAACCCAAAGCAGCCCTGGCATTTTTGTCAGACCGGTGCAAGCTTGCAATGCTTAACAAAACTGGCCCCCAGCAACTGTTACTGGGGGGCTGATATTGGAGCATTGCTGCAAAACCGGTCCCCAGTAACAAAACTGCCCCCCACCGCTCCAAAACCGGTCCTCAACCTTCCAGCCTCCTGGGCAAACACCGGATACCTGCTGCGGCCAGTCCAGCCTTGGCTGCCAGATGTATGACACATCAGAAGGGGTGGTGTGAGGATTTTCTCCATGTTTGCATATTTCGTATCATTCAATACCTGGATTCTGGGTTTTTGTTTTGCTTTGTGTGTTATATTATTTATCTGTGAGGTCTTCATGGTGTTTGGCATTGTATTCCCTATGCTGTTCAGAGCGGACATTGTTAGAAAGAACTGGCCTACTGCTTTTCACAAGGCAGGAAGCTGGCTCCGAAAACAATCAGATTAATACCTTGTAAATTTACCACGCTGTGGCATTTTGTGTGGTTACTAATGTATCTGATTTTATTTGGTTTTGATTTTGTATAGAGCTCGATTGCCTGGAGGCATCTTGGCGCTGCTGCTGTCTCGTTATTCAGTACTGAGAGGGGAAAATGAGTTGCTACTATTACTGACGTATGAATAGCCAGGCCTGTATTGATTTTTTGAAAGGCCAGGAAATCAGAGCATTTCCTTATAGCAATCGGTAGGCTGTTCCATAGCGTGGCTGCTCTGAGTAGAAAGCTCCTACCACCCGAGGTAGAACGCTTTGCTCTTGGAGGGGTAAGTAGCACCGCGTCTGAGGATCTGAGCATTCTATCTGAAGAGTCCAAAGTCCAAGTGACTCCTTCCCAGTAAGTGCAGGGACAAAGCAACCAGAGAAGTAAGAGACGCATAGCGCTTGGCCGGCCAGCACAGCTTCCACAGTTTCTACAGTCTTCAATCCCAGCATTCGCACCCCTTCGAGAAACCAATGCTCATTTAGCAGCACCAGATAATCAGCCTGCATAATGCCAGTGCTTAATTTGTGCAGTGTTTCTGGTGCTTGGCTCTGGCACTTAATTGTTGCCACTAGCACTTATGAAAGTCCACCACATGGTGATGATTTTCGTCTTAATTTGGAATGACCACAACAACAGTTCTACATACATTAAAAAATTACTAATACCTGCAGCCCAAGCCATTCTTATAGCTTTGGGTGCCCTGGAATAGCCTGACATGTCACACTTGTAGAAGTGTCATGGTTAGCAGTTGTGTTGGTATTATTGGCAATGATGTTAGGGGCAATGGGTGGTGCGAGCTGCATTGGCCTCCTGACAAGGGCCCTGAAACAAAGATTTATTTATTTATTTTTTACATATGAAACACTGCATAATGAGCAAATGCAAGCGGAGGTACTGTGAACCCTCCAGGAGGAGTGTGGGTAAGGACCCTGAAAAAGTGTCTAGAGCCAAGGAGAGACCCATCCGAGGAGACTATCATGGTCATACCACAGTCCTACCAGCAAGGATACAGCAACCCGTAAACTGCGAGGGAAAAACGATGGATGGATGTTTAAGGTACAGAGCTAGTGTCTTTAGAGTTTGTGGCACAGAGCTGGGGGTCCCATTCCTCACCACTGATTGCCTCCCCCGCCCTTCCCCCGGGGGTCCGGTGGGGTCAGCAGTGCAGCAAGGGGAGGTGTGGTGTCGGGTCTCCCATAAGAAGGTGCCCCAGGACAGAGTATGGGAGAATAAAAAAAATGTTTTTAAGTAGCTGAACTTGCTTGTGTATTTTACCCCATACGCTGAAGAAAATGCAAACTGTGGTTTAAGATTATGCTCTGAAAAAAATGTAATAGGGTGGAGAAAAGAGAATCTAACTATTTAATTAGTTAAATTAAATAAACGTCAGAATATGCTTAGTCATCTTGATACTTTTGGAAAAGTTCCATCCAGGGTAGCTGTTACTGGGTGGAGGCGGCGGTGCTGGAGAAAGATTAAGATGTGGTCTGGAGAGGAGGCACGTGCTCGTTTGCATAGGAGTAATAGACTAAAACGGAATGATTTTATAGCCAAACTTATTTATTTATTTATTTTTGTAAGGAACAGTGTAATGCGATAAACGCCAGTGTGGTCCTTGTGCTATTTAAACATTGTGATCTACAGCAAGTAGCCAAACGTCCACCAGCCTTATAGCAGCTTTCTGGTATCAAAACCACAGATTATTTATTTTTAGATAATTAAATTCAGAGGTAGTGAGAGTAGCAAATCAATAAGGAGGGAGGAGCAGAGTACAATATAGTATGCTATGTGCAAGACTGAGGCAGGGCCAAGGGTAGATTTCATGGCAACTGAGAATCAACAAAAGGGAAGAAATGTAAAGGTCTCTAGGTAGAACATCTGTCCATAAACAGGAGGAAAAACACACTTCTTCGTCAGGCACCGCCCAAAAAACAGAAGACAGCACCAAAAATGAATGTGCCCCCTCAACATTTATGAAGTTGACATTGAAACTGATCCACTGACAGATTCCCAGGCTTCCCAAAATCCATTCAATGAAGAACTTTATAGAAAATGTTTAAAGTAGGAAGGAGGGACTTTATTTTCTCGCCACATTAGTGGAAACACCAAGGGAGGGGACCCTGCAGAACTGCAATCTCCTGTGAACACTGTACACATATGGGGTGAGTCAAGACTATATTCTTTCCCACACTTAAGAGAAAGAAATAGCTTTCCAAGTGATATTTCAAAAGGAAGTCCAGTTCACAGGAGAACATTATCACCTCGACGATGTGGGTTGGAAATCTCAGGAAGTAGTGTATTAGAGAACCAGGGAGCCCCAGAAATGATGGTGCATTCCAAGAAAATGAGTATGGAAGCCCAAGGTTTATTATCAAACTTTGAAATATCTCCCACTTTAGCCTCCACCATTTTAGATGTATTGGTAATAATGCGGCAACCCGTACATTGGATTTGGAAGCATTGGTTTAAAATAACATGACATTCAAAAGTCGCACAGGTCATCTGAATGTAATAACCTCCCAACTAAAAGAGATGAATGCTCTTATGCCCTCACTTGTTTGACCTGTTGGCTCATGCACAAGGGGGGGGGGGGGCATACGAGAATACATCAGTCTATAACTTTGTATCTGGATAACCTATGGTAACTACAAAGAGATGTGATACAATATTTTATAGAAGAAAGTTGACACATAGAAGAAGATGTATAAAGAAACAGAAGAGCAGGGCAAGACCAACCAGAGAAGAAAGAAACACAAGAAACACATGTCAGGAAAAATAGAAGAGTTAATTCGCAGTGGAAATAATAAGCAATACAAAAAAATCAATGTCCATACTCAGCCAGCCTTCTACCTCTATATCAAAGTGTACATCGAAATATAAAGCATTCACGAAAGACCTAGCTAGAGGATGGGATATAGACTAGCCTGTAATTTAGATTAGAGGCGAATAAAGTTTGGCCAAAGGCGAACTCTGGTTGGATTTTGTTTTAGATATAATAAGAAATTGTCAAATACCCTAAAAACTACAACAATTAAATCCATCTCGAGTTCTGCAGGTGATTTATTGTGCGATGATTACAGGTGTTTACTAGAATTCGCAGTAAAAAAAACTCTTATTAGCTTCAAGTGATTCTCGCCAATTCTAAGATTGCAACCCGTAGTTTACAAAGTTTTCTGCATGTGGGGTTTAATGTTAAAATTCGGACACAAACGCCCCTCCTCCGTTGTTCTGAGGAATACAAAATCACCAACATCCATCCAATTTCAGAGTTGCGACGAGAACGGCTTAGAGTTAACTACCAATAAAACGGCACATTCATTCCAAGTGCCAAATACCACTGGCAGAGATTTATTGCCAGTTTGAAGACAAGATGCCTCGGCATAAACAGAGGAATAGCAGCAAACTCCGGAAACCAAGGGTCGGTAAACATTGCATTCACGTAAAATGTTCCTTACATATTAAAATTACAACACTATCTTTTCATTGTGATGGAGTGGGCAAAGAATAGTGTTGTGATTGTGCAGCCGTCTTACTCGTTGTGTTTCCTGATTTTCCTAGTGCTATGTTAGGCAGCAGCGGTTTACTCTTTCCATAAATGTAAAGTACCTATGCAAAGACAGATATATGTAAAACAGATATGTGCAACTTACATATATGTTACTATAGCTATAACGCTGTCCAGGCATCTCTTACAATCGACGTGCTTGCTTTTCTATCCCCTGAGCTCATTATGCAGCCCGTCAAGTGTTTACATTTCTGCAGGTTCGAAGGGAGTTTACTTATGAAGGTTCATCTCTTTTCCCAAAGTAAGACTCATTTAACTCCCGCATGTATTGGTGGTCAGTTGTTATTGAATGACACCTTGGGAGCACGCGCCTTTTTCTCTCGGCGTACCTGAGAACCAAACTGCTGACGAACGGGCCCTGCTGTAAATGGTGATTGATTGTTAATTATTATTCACCATCATCAATCATTGTAGCCCTTTTAAACTGGCGTCAAACTAAGCGAGGAAGGAGGGGCGTTTGTTTGAAGCTTGCAGAATGTGGAAGATGAAGCATTTCAAGAACAAAAGAGGCCAGTTCAAAGTTATTAGTCCAAAGCACTGTCATTTGGTTTCATTCATTTTAAAGAGAATCCTCTTTCTGCTATCCCTCTCTTCACATCTCACCCGAGCACTTTACCCGGGCTGAACTACTTAGCAGTCCAAAACGTTAGCCGCGAGAAACTACTGAAATGCGGCCGGCATTAATCTTATTTCAACGGCGTGCTGGGCGCTGGCACAAAATTGGTTTTCTATCGCGCTGCCCTGCGCTGCATGGCCAATAGACACCCGCATCTCATTTGGCCTACCAGGCTGGACCGTGCACGGAAGGAGCAATGCAAACAGCGTGCATGTGGAACACGGAGGCAAACAAACCCGAGCGCGCGCGTGAAGCCAGAAAATGATGTTCCGGGAGGAAAGGGCCCGATTCCCATCTCTGTACATTCCCCGCAAGCAGCTCGCGCCCAGCCTCCTCATCTGCGACTCATTTTCATTGTGTGGAATCATGCGGGCAGGCAGAGGCCGGGGAAGATAAAAAAACGGCAGGCCTAGTGATTTCAAGCACTCACTGCGAAGCCTGTGCAGCTAAGTTCATGATTTACTCCGCACACTTACAGAAGTGGTTCCAGCACCGCAGAATAAATGAATTCATTGATCATCAAAGCTGAAAGCAGCCTGACAAGCTAGGAAGCAGCAGTGAGGACACAAGATACAAAACACACTCACAGTAAGTAACAAGGTACAGCAAGTGGCCGCAGGGTCCCTTTGAACGTTTCCCACCTTTCGGAGGCAACATGCTACATGATGAACATGGCAGAACACTTGGTAGAGTACTAATTCACCTCTACAGATCACTACTTTCAGGCTTGAGTGCTTATTGTGTTGTACTTTGGATTTGTAGGCCTGCAGGACGTATTGTTGTTACCACACCTATAAAATGTACACAGAGTGGGCTTTGCCTGTACCCAGAGGAGTGTTGCTCTCTCGCCTCATGCGCTTGCCTACTTGGTGTATAATTGTACAGCATGTGTGCATGCAACGTATGTAAACAGTATTTATGAATGCCTGTGTTTATTAGATGTGTTGGCACATTTAAGCCAGACGTGTTGGCTTTGCCAATGCTTGTTTCTCTAGCTATGATATCGTGACTATCAGTATATTTCAAATGCCCGAGAAGAAACTGCATCATCTTCAGAGGCATGTGCACAGTTGAGCGATACAGTTAACAGAGTTATTTTTATTATCTAGAGTTTAGATGACACACTGGCTTGTTTCTTTTCAGCATCTAAACACTCGGTCAATTTTGTACAATACCAATGGGCTGCACCTTTAACGCTGCCTTATCCTATATCAGTCAAAAACAACAGGCAAATCACTAGCATCCATTTGGCAACCATGCAAAAAAAGACATGAGGTACATCCTAAACTGAAACTTGTGTTTGATTCTAAATTGATCATAAAGTTAGCCATATCATTCAATTTTCAGTATATTAATTAGATTGGTAAAGAGTTTGGTTTGTGTTATCAAAATTCAGAATTTTATTTCAGAGAATCTGAATTTGTTCCAAAGTTGCTAAGCGGAGTTGAATGAAAGACAAAGAGCAGGACAGCTATATACCAATTAAAATATGGCACTGCTGCTGCCATGCCCTGTTTTGGCCAACTTTCCTGCTACCTAGTGCCACGCATAAAACTTTGCACCATACTCGCCTTTTGTAATGGGTTTTCATCTACCGTATAATAAACCATTGCAAAATAGGCACCATGTGTGTGCATCCACAGGGGATATCTTATAATTGTTTTTGCCATGAACAATTATCAAAATAAAACAAAAAGAATCAGGAAAACTGTAAGTGTGTGGTCTGGAGTCACAGGCAAGACGTAATGCCTTTGTCAACGATCATCAGAATTTCTGTCAATATGTATGGAGGGTATATGGAAAAGAACATGTGGTTTAACTCACAACAGTTTTAAATGGGGTCTTTAAATTAAATTAGAACATTGGAATGTTGGGAGCTCCATTGAAAACAATGGAGTGCTCTGGGCTTATAATGGCTGGTGTAAGCCTGGAGCACCAACATTCCAATGTTTCTTTGTTCACAACTCTGGCTGTGAACAAAGGCTTCAAGGACCCTGAGGGGATTCCAATCCCCTCACGCTCCCAAAAGACTTTGTTTTTTTTGTTAGAACATTCTGTCCTCTAGTAAAAGAATGTTCTAATAGCCTTATAGCCCTTCGTAGATGGGCTATACCGCTATTAAAGTCCCTCTCCCTTGTTAAAGGCCCTCGTGACAAATTAGCCTTCGGCTCGGGGCCTTTAACACTGGAGAGGGCCTTTAATAGCCGGTAAAGCCCTCTACGGCGGGCTATAAGGCTATAATATAGAAGCAAGATATTTATTGAACACTGCAAACAATTTGAAGCCAACATTGGAACTGCAAGTATTTATGGAGTTTATGCCTTGGGTGTTCACCTGGACCAATAGCAAGGAACATATGTGACTATTGTTTCGAAAGATTTGTTCAGAATCATTAGTAGTATATCCTCCAGGAAATTAAGAACCGAAATGTGAGTCACTCCATCGCAAGCAACACACAGTTTACACTGGTAATTTCTAGAAACTGATAAGAAATGAAATGAAACTTATTGTAAAACTTTTACAGAAGAAAAAGACTCTTAAAGCAGTCGAACATATATTTATATAGTACAGTAGTATATGGACAATAGTGAATTTATTTCAAATTATGAATGTGACAAATTAGGAGGAGAGCGAATAGTGAGACCATGTTTTATTTTTGCAATTGCATCTTTGGTGATGGGAATTGGGAACATCCTATTCTACGCAGGTGGCATGCAAATCATACTCTCCCTCCTGCATGAGACTTCTAAAACATGAAACAAGTTCGCCACCTGCATGACTGAAGTCCCTAACTGGATGAAAGCCAACTATTCGAGCTCAGCACTAACAAGACAGAAGGAGTGATCAGCAAGAACCCCTTATCATGGGACTCCAGCTGGTGACTAGCCAAACTCAGATCAACATTCAGAACCCACAAAAGAACCTCAGAAAAGTCACCAACAGCAAACTGGACATGACTATATCCTGCTACCACACCATGAAGATGGTGAGGAAGATGTTCAAATGGCTTCCAGACAACACTAGACAAGCTGTCACTCACACCATAGTCACCAGTACGTGGAAACTCACCCACTACGCCAGGATCACCAAGCATCTCACTAGAAGACCTAAAACTATCCTGAACTCGGCAGCCAGACTCATGCACAACCTCCCACACAGAACTCACATCACAAGTGACTCCTGATACACAAACGGGAACTATTTTACATCGCTCCTAAAGCATGGAATTGCCTCCCTCTCCACTTCAGAGCCTCCTCCTCCCTTCCTGAATTCCACAAGAAGCTGAAGACCTGGGTTTTTCTATCAACCAACCTACCCTAGGCAAGGCTAGGCACACACACCAGCTCGGCGCCAAGATACCCTCGAGGTGATAATGTGCATTACAAATTCACATACATAACAGAATATTTAGGTATGGCCCTGACTGATGCAGATTATTAAATGGACTGAACCTAGCTACCTTTGAATCCACATGCCACCAAAGAAGAACAAGAATTTGTAAAGTCAATAGGTCTTGACTCTAAAATACACAGTATTTGACGTTGCCAATGCTTTTTACAATTGGATGTGTATGCATGCAGAAGAAGCATGTGCTTGCATACAACTGCGATTTTGGTACAGGTTTTCTACTAATACAAAGTCATACTAACACGGCCATTGGCATTATGATGTATGTACATGCATTTGCTGTGACTTGTGCGCCGTGGGGCATGTGTGTGCTTGCATGTGACACAGGTCGCAATTTTTTAAGTTTCAATCTAATATGATGAACACCATGTTAAATCAGTAAATTAATAATTTGCATATGAACCAGATAACAAGCAGCCTACCAGATGTTTACAACTGTTAATCCCTTCTATAAAACATATGTATCTATGAAGCAGCACAAGAAACAGAGAGCAAGAAAACACATCTACTCTATGGATTGCTTACAGAAAAAGAAAACTTACTTCCATGACTGCAAGCAAGTCAATTGTGGATGGATACAAGTCAATCAATTACAACATTATCAAACCGAACCACTCCTGTGCTGGACATGCTCATGAATAAGGCAGATGTTCAATCAATCAAGATTGGTGAAGGGAGATAGACAAAAAAAGTCAACCAATCACAAAGGAAGGGGCTGATCCAAATCCCAATATAAGTGCATTGGAAACTTTAGTTTTGGCCAACAGAGAGCTGAAGCTGTCAGTAGCTCAGTCATAAAAAACATTTTCACAGATGAATGGCAGGGAATGAGATGGTGTATTTAAGTTATTTAGTTTCTTCTGCTGCTAAAACAGTAATGCTGCATATTCTAAAACAACTGCAAACAAAACAACTGAGAATATAAAGTGCTGAGCCACCTCTATGTAAGAAGATCTACAGGAAATGCAAACAAATTTGAGAAAGGTGAGCAGGAGATTCAGAAATCCGACTGGAGTGTTTTCTAGTAGAGGCCACGATTTTGGAGCTAGTGTATTCTCTGCAGAGCTATATAGAATGTAAGGCATGTGCTTCCCCCACCAATCTCCAAGAAGAAACTCAAAGAGAATTCCTCAATTAAGCCCCAAAGGTATCAAAATTAGAAATCTTAGATTGCTCAACTTGTTCAAGGTGAAAAGTTTAAAGGTTTTATCTTGCATATGCTCTCACTTCAGACATGTTTTCTGGGGGTTAATTAACCTGATACAAGAGTTAAAAGTGACTAAGATCTAAAATAGAGGTCCTGAGAAAAAGACAGTCAGTGCTGATAAAGTTATCCCATTTCAGGGGAATCCACAAAAATGGGTTACGTTATCTACTGCTCCGGGTATACATCGATTTGATCCAGTATGCCTTGTCAAATATAATATAATGGAGTCTGAAGATCTTCTCTGAAAATATGTCAATGTATTTTATCTTGCATTGAACCCACTTTCTTCACTCACTATGTTTGGTAAAATATTTTACCAACCTTTAGTAATGAAGGGATCTTCCTATCATCTCGAAATTAAACAACCTCAGTTAGGTATTGTACTGTGGGATATGTTTATCATTGTTCAAGCAAAAACACAGCTTAGCTAGCATAATTTTCCCCTATGGATCTTACAATGATATGCATGTGCTACAATAACAGTACATTGGTAAAGACATTGTTATAGACCAAAAGCGTAGCACACTATGGCCCTCTTCTGAAGTGACACACTGTGAAAATGACAATGAATATGAAGATGCCATTGATGAAAACCTCAGCCGGCTACATATACATGCTGAAAACAGATACTCCTTTCACATAGATTTGTGCACTTATGAATGCCACAGCAATGACTGGCACCAATATTTGGGTGTAAATTTCCCTTAAACACTTTTACAGATATGGAAATTGTGCTAGTAGAGAGAACCCACCCCATTTGCAAGTTTAGAGGTGGGTTTGTGTGCAATTCCAAGGGGGTGAAACACAAATACTATTAAGTCTGTGTAAAATAAATTAATATTTTGTTTTTAATACTCCACGTTTACACACACATTTATTTTTGGAACTCAGTGAAATAATGCACCCACTCCTTGGTTTTGTGTTAGGCAGATTGGACACAGATTCGAATCTTGGTGGATCCACTCAGCCTTTGAACTATCCGAGATCAACAAAAGGAGTACCACTGAGATAGGTTACCATAAATATCCAGAATCTAACAATAGCACTAATAGCTCTCGTTTGGTATTCTTTTCAAACATACATGTTATGCTATGTTATCTAAAACAGAAAAGGAAAGATAACAATCCCAAATTGCTTTTAACCAGTGCTTGGAAGTAGTTTGCTCCACTGTGAAAACGATCTTTTTGTAGAGGAAAAAACATTTTGATGTCCAATTCATTAACTTTAATTAACATCAAAGGTAGAGGTGTGTACAATTTCCAATATTTTGTGTAATGCACATACATTTTGCCAAATTATCTATATTACATGAATTTCATTTTGCCCGTATCTCGATTAATGCTTCCCTGCAAGGGTATATATTGCACAAAAAGTCATATGTGATACTGGCAGGAGACTGGTTGAAGAAGAAAAGGTCTGTTTCGGGTAGAAAAGTATCTTAGTAAGAGAAACTCAAATCAGCCTTCCACAGGCAACATTAATGCAAAATTGTCTGTTATGCAAAATGGGAAAATATTTTGCATAGGGCAGATCATAACTACCCCATCTCTGCACTAAAAAGTCTTGGTAATCACAATAGACACTGTGTCTTTAAGACCTGCATGCTTATGGTGTTTGTGGCCAGAATTCAGTTCAAGGGTACAATAAATTGGCTACTTTTGTTTCACAAGTGAGGAGTTAAATTAATTGGATGCAGATAAAGTAATTAAAAACCTGTTGTTTATTTAGGCTTAGCATCCCTGTCATTTTAGTTGGTATTCTGACCATAGTGGTGTTTCACTTTTATATGAGACATGGGATCCATATTGTGAGTTCCTGAGGTAATGAAGAAAATAATAAAACTGATGAGGTGCACTATTATTGACAACCAGGGAAGGAGCTTTCTACATTAATTGGGATTTTCTCTCCTGAAATAGTTTTCAATATACAATATAAGCTATATTTAGAAAAGACTGTTAGCATTTACAAATATACATTTATCACAATATGAAGATTCATATTATCACTCATCTTCAGGGTACTATATTTCACTTACACCTAAGCACTTAAATAGCTTAATACAAATGGAACGAAACAGACGGCAAGAAGATAAAATTGACCCTGGTGAATTGTGCAATCTTATCCATTGTTAGCCACAAGTAGAACTGTCAATTAAAGTAGGATCAGGTGTAAACATACATATCATGGCTGGTGGAACAATTTGAGAATTATGCAGATAAAAGAGAGTGCTTCAACAGAATGCAGACAGTGGTCAGAGTATGAGAATTGTAATCCCAAGGAAAGGGAGTTCCAAGGGGAATTCATTGCGAAACATAACACACTGGTAAGGAAATATGGACAGGACATCATTGCTTATTGAACGTATGAATGAATTATTGAGGGTTATTTACATAATGCTTGGCTACTCCAGGAGTGACCCGGTGCTAGGCATCAAAGGCAGGTATAGGGGAGGAAAGACCCAACTAGCATCCAAATACACTAAAGATTAAAAAGGAATGTTGTCAGTGCTTTTTTAAAGTCTACTTCCTCCGTAATAAATCTCAAATAGCCAGGCAACTGATTCCACATGCCTGCTGTCAATACCATGAAGGAGGAGCCCCCTCTCTGTTGCTCTTTAAAGCGGGGTTATGATAGCAGCCTGCCATGACTGGAATGCAGCGATCTCCCTGGTTTGTATTTTATTTATTTATTTATTTTAAACTTTTTATATAGCGCTGGTTAGACCCAGAGGTATCAGAGCGCTTTACAAGAGGATCAGGTAAGAGGGACCTTTGTTGCGGAGGGCTTGGCGTGTCAGAGTTAAGTCTTTGAACATTATTCATTTGCATAATAGGAGCTGATGGAGCTTCTCAGGAAGGAGAGATACCAGCGAGTGCTTAAGTAACTTATATGGAAGGCGGACTGCAATATTTTGACCCGACTGTAGACGTTATATTAAGTACTCTGGTATGCCCAGGTACAACACATTGACGTAATCCAGCCACAATAATATCAGGGCCCTGACCACTGTGACCTGAGATTAATGAGGAATCAGGTGCAGACATTTCCTGAGCAGGCGAAGGATTCAAATTCATGATTTTACAACTAACAAAACCTGGGAGCTGATGGAAAGATGTGAATCAAACAAAACACCCAGATTTCATACCACCTCCGTTGGGAGCTGTGCGGGCAATATTAGGCCAGGCTCCTGGCCATCCAGGGAGGGGATTTGGCCCAAACAACAAGATCTCTGTCTTGTCTGAGTTGCACTGTAGTTAGTTCTTCCTGAGCCGGCCGAGTAGCGTCTTTAAGCAAAAAAACAAATGTTTATTTGGCGCCGAGTTCCGCTCATAGGTGAGCAGGAACTGCGTATTGTCCACATGGGAAATTATCTATATGGCAAAAGATTCGACCATGAATGCCAGAGAAAACAGATAGATATTGAAAAGGTAGGACTCAAGGCGGAGCCCTGTTGAACCCCCCATTTCAAATGTCTGGCTTTGGAAGAGCATGGCTTCATCCAAACTACCTGCTCTCATTCCTTCAAAAAGGATCCTAGCCATCCTTAGGCTGAGCCTGCTACACCTAGGTGTTCCAGTCTTTGTGGCAAGATGCTGTGGTCCACCGTGTCAAATGCTATGGATAGGTCCGTCAGCACCAAAGCCACGTTGAGACCGGAATCTAGGCAGATCTTAATGTATTCAGAGATTTCTAATAGCGCTGTCTCTGTGCGATGTCGGGCTTGAAAGCCAGGCTGGGACGGGTGTAGCAGCTTATCTTGGCCAAAAAGGCAGTGAGCTGGCGGTTTACCACTTTTTCTAAAATCTTGGTGGCTGCGGGCAATAATGAGAATGGATGGAAATTAGCTAGTACTTCTGGGTCTGGATTGGCCTTTTTAAGGAGGTGGACAATGTGTGCCTTCTTCCAGAAATCCGGTATGACAGCCAAATGGAGTGGAACAGAAAATAGTTCCTGATAAATCATGGCAATATTTTCAGCTACAGACATTAGAATATGAGATGGGAGTGGATCCTCAGGAGATCTTGATCTGCAGGTAGCACACTGCTCATTCAAGTGCACTGTTGTAGGTGGTAAACAAAAGTGTCTGCTTTGTTTCTGCTGAAGGCACTGTAGTGTCTACAGGTCCTGGGGCAGAAACCACTGTATCAGAACTCCCCAGGTTAGCCTGGATTTTGGAGATCTTTTCTTTGAAAAAAATCACTTAGTCCCACGCATCAGACTTGGTTGGACTCTGGGAGCGAGGTTTCGGTTTTAGGGTTCATAAAGCTGGAAACAATCTTAAAGAACTCCTTGCCATCATTGTCGGCCTCTCTGACACATTGAGCGTAAAAGGTGCAGCGTGATCTTTTTATGTTTTTGTGGTACATGTTAAGCGCCACTTTATAGTGTATTTTATCTTCTAGATAATGTCAACGCCAGGCTCTCTCTAGCTATTTACAAGCAGCCCTCTCCAGGACTAATTCCTGAGAGAACCAGTGGTTCCCCTCCAGCATGTCATCATTGGTGCTACAAATAGCAAAATTCATAACATGCAGAGAGAAAGTGTAATATGTAATGAGGAGGGCAAGGGCACCCAGTATAGAGAAATAATTGTGACAGAGACATGGGTAGGATTGAGTAGCTGAAGCAGGAGGTGAACTGAAAAATTGATAGAAGAAGAAGAGTAACACAAGAGTAGTACATGGAAGACAAAAAACGCAAAAGGGTAGTATTAAAGGAAAGATAAAATAAAGGCAAAAGTCCTCCTACTAACCTCTAAACACTGTGAGAGAGCCATTGCTCCTCTCTGTCACAAACAACCGTGTGCAGCTAAAATGAAAACTTATTTTATGAGTTGATGTTTTCAAACTTTACAAAAAAATAACACCACAGCTCAGGAACAGAAAAAGGACTGAACCAGACAAACTGTTCCAAAAACACATATTAGAATGAAATCAAAACAAATTAGGATAATATGAAGGAGCATTTCAAAGTTGCTTTCAGATAACAGCACTGTATATTGAAAATTACAGCCTTAATACAAGAATATGGGGGGGCGCTAGTGAGTGCATAGCAAGATGGCTGCGCGTTAGTGCATCTCTGCCGGCCGAACAAGCCATCCGACTAATATCCTGCTCTAAACTGCACATCCTGCGCCAAGTCTGGGAGGGCATCGTCGCTGCATGACTGCGGTGTGGAAATTGGTGGCTGCGGAGTGACGAAATGCCTGTACATCTGCCATTACTGCCCACCGCTGCTGCGCCCCTGAATGCCAAATGGTGACTGTGTGAACTGACAGAGGCTCCTGCAGCTAGTGGGTGAGTGGAGCAGCTGTGGAGGGTGCTGCATGGGGCTTTGTGGGCCGGGGTCCCTTGTCGGTGACCCTGGGATCGTCTGACTGTGTTGAGGCCCGGATGCATCGCAACTGCACTGAGGAGGCTAGATCTGTAGCTCCGGCGGCATAGCAAGTAGCCGGTCTTACCGCACTGCCGATCCCTGCTGCTGGACCCTGGGTGCACTTTGGCGGCAGTGAGACCAGATTGAGACCCCTGCTGTGTACAGAGGAGCGGGGTAACTGCCGCAATATTGCGCGGGCCCGAGTGAGCTGTGGGCCTGTACGAGCGGCCATACTTGCTGAGTGCTGATTGCATGGGAAGACGCAGTAGGTGCGACCTGCCGTGGGTTTAGGGCTGAGGCCTGTGGAGGCCCCATGGAGTAACGAGCAGCCCAGCCCAGATGTTAGAGAGCTGTGCTCCAGTTTGCTTCCTGCGCTGTGCCCTGCGAACATTTTTGGAGTGCTGCTGCTGTGGGGATTACGTTTTCCAGTGAAAGCAAAGGACGCGTCATTGTAATTGGCAGGTGCTCACTGTTGAAAGGCCGGCCCCACTGGATGATGGTGGTGACCGTTTGAACCCTGTGCTGGCTGGGAGGCCCGGAACATTGCAGCTGCTCCTGCGGGGACGCCAAGATTCCTCAACTTGAGCCCCAAGGTTAGTGCTGGGTCTACCGCACGGCGAGGGCCACTGAAGATCCTTATCTCTGCTTTGCAGACTCATTTGAAGTACTATTGCACTGGTCCTTGCGCTGGTGGCTTGCGCTGTGTGTGCTGTCACACAGTCTCCTGTGTGCCCACAATAGGTAAATCAACAGGTGCCGATGCGGGCCTAGTGGGAATCACCTGCCGGACCTCAAACCAGCGCGTATTCAGTAGCATGGATGCTGTGACTTCACTGAACTGCAATTGGGCGCAGGATCTGCAATCAAGGGTCACTGAGACAGTATATAGTGCCAGTGGGAAAGCTGTTGTGCCTGGTCGGGACTCCTGCTGTTGTTTGTTTTATGCTAGATCAGTGAGAGGTGTGGCGCCGCGGCCAGGGCGACTGACGCTGGAATCTGGGGACCACGGTTCGATCCCCGGCTCCGGCGGCAGGTTAGCCCAGCACCATGTGACTCTGGGCAATAGCTCGCTTAATCTCCCCGACGGCCCCCCAGCGCCTAGAGACCCTTACGGGTGATTGTGCGCTTTACAAATGTGGACTTTACTTTACTTTGAGAGCGGCATGTACGTAGCCTATTGGCAGGACTGGGTTTGCGGGAGCAACAGTGGCACACACGAACAACATGGGTAAAACAGATCAGAATCAACCTCAACTCACTTTCGAGCAGCATGAACTAGGGAAATTGAAGCTCGGAGCTCGACGCTTCGTCCGAGGGCACACCGTCACTTGAGGCAACCCTCCTCGCCATACACGAGGAGCCTGCAATCCATTGACGGCAAGACCAATGCCCTCAATCTCAGAATGGATAACATGTCTGCGAAACTTGACAAACAAGGCGCTAGACTGGGAGAAGCTGAAAAGAGCATCCCTGATGAGGAGGATAGTCTGTAAAGCATTTCCTCTAAAACCCTCTACATGGAAAAGGTGCTTGCGGTCATCCAGGCAAAGAACGAGGATCTTGAAGCTAGGTCAAGGTGAAACAACCTAAGGAACACAGGCCTACCGGAATCAACCAACACAGGGAGACTAGAACTCTACGTGAAATAAATGCTCTGGGAGATCTTTGGAGCGGACAACTTGTCAATGTTGTTGGTTGTGGAGAGAGCCCATCGATCACTGGCGACAGGCCGGCCCACCGCCGGACTCCCCTCTGAGGTCAATTATTGCCCGCCTGCTCAATTACAGAGATCGTGATTCAGTCCTGCGTCTATCCTGTGAAAAAGACACCATAAACTTTCGGGGAAGTGAACTGGCTTTCTACCCGGATTTTACTGTGATGGTTCAGGCCGCGAGGTGGGAATTCCAGCCAGTTAAGAAACTGCTACCGACAGAGAACATCCCGTACGCCATGCGATTCCCAGCCACACTACATATTGGTACAGAGGGTAAGGCCAAGATCTACACTAGCCCCAAAGCTGCTATGGACTATGCCAAGCCACTCAAACGAACCCAGAGCGACGCTTCCGGTGCCCATGAAGACGAAGAGGACTGAGGGGTGCTGATCCGCTTGTGCCGTCCATGGTATCTGGATGTTACATTTTAAATATATGGCCGGGAGCAACTGCCAGGGACTGAGACCTATGATTCCTAGTCTGCTGGGGCTGGTAGAATATGCTGGTTCCTCAACATCTCTGATTGTATTCCCGTTCATTGGGGCGTAAGTATTGTAAAAGAATGTTACCATTGACCCTATGCGTACATATCCTCCTGTTGGTAGATATAAGATTGATGAAAAATGTTGATGTTTTTGTTTGGTCGCCTCCCTAACACCTGGGAGGTTTGATTGCACTCTGGTGATCCCCTATGGGTGTACCCCACATCGACTTGTGGATTATGTTCTGTATTTGGGTCAAGTTCATCTGTAATTGGGATGGCTTTAGCAGTTGTGGGTGCTGAAGTGGGTGGGGAGAAGGATGTTTTTATGTGTTTTGATATAGGTGCAGTGCAGGCTCCACGTGTTGGCTTTCTTGACATGTTGTGCCATAAGAAATTATTGTAATAATTACAATAGCTGGACACAAATAGGTAATGGATAGACCCCGGAGGTATTGTTAAATTATTGACATGGAATGAGCGAGAGCTTAATAACACCCCCAAATGTTGTAAAGTGCTGGCGTACTTAGATAGGCAAAATGTCCAGGTGGCGTTTCTGCAGGAAATGCATCTCACTAAGCACACAAAACAGAATGTCGGAGGTTGATGGGCAGTGGTCAGGGTAGCGTCGTCGTATTCCTCATGCTCAAGGGTGTGTTAGTCTCAGTGAGGAGGGGGACTCAGTTTACACTGACTCATTCCAAAAAAGATGCTATGGGGAGGGTGCTCCTGTTGCAGCGCTGCTTGGGTGATACTAGACTAGTGTTCGTTAATTCCTACAACGTGGACGATCACGTGTTTTATAATGATATCTGGAGGTGAATAGCAGCACAGCCCCCTTCAGCGGTTATTTGGGGAGGCAACCTGAATGTGTACTTAGATTCACAATTGGATAGATCTGCCAACACAGTATGGCATGGTAAGCATGCTGCAAAAACAACAAGTGATGGACTGAATGTGGATCAATGTCACACACTCCCCCAGTCAAAAGATCTGGGCCCAAATCCATCGTTTTTTTGCACTCCACACCACCCTGGGTTAGACAATGGCGATATGCAAATCAGCTCTGACCCTGTTGCCCCATGGGAACAGGCCAGTCCGAACTACAAAAGCCATGTCCTTCCCAGAACGGAACCAAGCATCCGAGGACCGGACCGGTTTCGAGGTAACACCTCTCTTCAGCCCGGCTAGCTTGATTCCAGTGGTGTGGAGTGCCTGGGACCCACGTCTGGGCATCCCCAGCGCACTTAGGGCGGCAATTGCAAAAACAACAAGTGATGGACTGAATGTGGATCAATGTCACACACTCCCCCAGTCAAAAGATCTGGGCCCAAATCCATCGTTTTTTTGCACTCCACACCACCCTGGGTTAGACAATGGCGATATGCAAATCAGCTCTGACCCTGTTGCCCCATGGGAACAGGCCAGTCCGAACTACAAAAGCCATGTCCTTCCCAGAACGGAACCAAGCATCCGAGGACCGGACCGGTTTCGAGGTAACACCTCTCTTCAGCCCGGCTAGCTTGATTCCAGTGGTGTGGAGTGCCTGGGACCCACGTCTGGGCATCCCCAGCGCACTTAGGGCGGCAATTGCAAAAACAACAAGTGATGGACTGAATGTGGATCAATGTCACACACTCCCCCAGTCAAAAGATCTGGGCCCAAATCCATCGTTTTTTTGCACTCCACACCACCCTGGGTTAGACAATGGCGATATGCAAATCAGCTCTGACCCTGTTGCCCCATGGGAACAGGCCAGTCCGAACTACAAAAGCCATGTCCTTCCCAGAACGGAACCAAGCATCCGAGGACCGGACCGGTTTCGAGGTAACACCTCTCTTCAGCCCGGCTAGCTTGATTCCAGTGGTGTGGAGTGCCTGGGACCCACGTCTGGGCATCCCCAGCGCACTTAGGGCGGCAATTGCAAAAACAACAAGTGATGGACTGAATGTGGATCAATGTCACACACTCCCCCAGTCAAAAGATCTGGGCCCAAATCCATCGTTTTTTTGCACTCCACACCACCCTGGGTTAGACAATGGCGATATGCAAATCAGCTCTGACCCTGTTGCCCCATGGGAACAGGCCAGTCCGAACTACAAAAGCCATGTCCTTCCCAGAACGGAACCAAGCATCCGAGGACCGGACCGGTTTCGAGGTAACACCTCTCTTCAGCCCGGCTAGCTTGATTCCAGTGGTGTGGAGTGCCTGGGACCCACGTCTGGGCATCCCCAGCGCACTTAGGGCGGCAATTGCAAAAACAACAAGTGATGGACTGAATGTGGATCAATGTCACACACTCCCCCAGTCAAAAGATCTGGGCCCAAATCCATCGTTTTTTTGCACTCCACACCACCCTGGGTTAGACAATGGCGATATGCAAATCAGCTCTGACCCTGTTGCCCCATGGGAACAGGCCAGTCCGAACTACAAAAGCCATGTCCTTCCCAGAACGGAACCAAGCATCCGAGGACCGGACCGGTTTCGAGGTAACACCTCTCTTCAGCCCGGCTAGCTTGATTCCAGTGGTGTGGAGTGCCTGGGACCCACGTCTGGGCATCCCCAGCGCACTTAGGGCGGCAATTGCAAAAACAACAAGTGATGGACTGAATGTGGATCAATGTCACACACTCCCCCAGTCAAAAGATCTGGGCCCAAATCCATCGTTTTTTTGCACTCCACACCACCCTGGGTTAGACAATGGCGATATGCAAATCAGCTCTGACCCTGTTGCCCCATGGGAACAGGCCAGTCCGAACTACAAAAGCCATGTCCTTCCCAGAACGGAACCAAGCATCCGAGGACCGGACCGGTTTCGAGGTAACACCTCTCTTCAGCCCGGCTAGCTTGATTCCAGTGGTGTGGAGTGCCTGGGACCCACGTCTGGGCATCCCCAGCGCACTTAGGGCGGCAATTGCAAAAACAACAAGTGATGGACTGAATGTGGATCAATGTCACACACTCCCCCAGTCAAAGGATCTGGGCCCAAATCCATCGTTTTTTTGCACTCCACACCACCCTGGGTTAGACAATGGCGATATGCAAATCAGCTCTGACCCTGTTGCCCCATGGGAACAGGCCAGTCCGAACTACAAAAGCCATGTCCTTCCCAGAACGGAACCAAGCATCCGAGGACCGGACCGGTTTCGAGGTAACACCTCTCTTCAGCCCGGCTAGCTTGATTCCAGTGGTGTGGAGTGCCTGGGACCCACGTCTGGGCATCCCCAGCGCACTTAGGGCGGCAATTGCAAAAACAACAAGTGATGGACTGAATGTGGATCAATGTCACACACTCCCCCAGATCACGTGTTTTATAATGATATCTGGAGGTGAATAGCAGCACAGCCCCCTTCAGCGGTTATTTGGGGAGGCAACCTGAATGTGTACTTAGATTCACAATTGGATAGATCTGCCAACACAGTATGGCATGGTAAGCATGCTGCACAGGTGATTAGTGAGATAATGGAAGCAGAGGGCCTCACTGATGTGTGGTGTAACCACAATCCAGGTGGCAGGGAGTGCACATTCGTATCGACTGTGCATGGCTCGTGGTTCAAGTTGGACTATTGGCTTGTGTCCAAGGAGGTTGGCTCATGAACAGTTTCGGTTCGCCACCTAGCTAGAACATTCTCTGATCATGCCCCTGTGCTTTTTGAATTGGACATACCGGCCCACTTGAGGTCGGCATTTCAATGGAGTTTACAACCGCTGTCCTTGCTTGATCAAGTATTCCGTGTCACAATTTGGTCTGCTATCACCAACTATTTCTCCGAAAAGGAGGGCACGGTTGAGGGATTTGGGACTTTATGGGAGGCCTTTAAAGTTACCATTCACGGGGAATGCATAAGTGCATAGGCTGGGGTTCTTAAGTCATTGTGAAATACACGCTGGAGGATAAAATACGTGACCTTGAAAGTGCATATGAACGTGCACCCGCCCCTACACTATTGACCCAAAGGAGTGATTTAATATAAGAATATGACGAAGTGGCCGAGCATGAAGCGAAACATTGATCCAGGAGATGGACTGTGTGGTGATATGGTGAGGGGGTAGGTCGAGTCGCTCATTGGCTAGCAAGCTGCGAACGACGGTGGGACAGGACCACATTGTCGAAATCTTGGACAACAACCTTGTTACACGACATACCACACCAGAAACTGGTCAGGAGTTGGTGAGGGTCTTCTCGGATCTCTGTGGGCCGGACCTCCCGTCCCAGAATCTGAATTCTCAAACCACCTGGACGTCATAGCGTTGGGCTATTTATCTCTGGGCCAACGTGAGTACCTCTCGCAGCCCTGGACAGTGGAAGATGTTAATGAGGCCATAGTGTCGCTCCCAAATGATAAGGTGGCGGGGCCTGGATGGACTGCTGAGTGAATTTTATAAAGTGCATGTGGACCAGTTGGCCCCCAGGCTGCTGGAGGTCTATGCTGAAGCATACGAGAAAGGAGTGCTCCCCCCCCCGCGCGAGTCCCCCATAGTGACACTGTAACAGCCAGACAAAATAGCTAATAGATGTGTCCTAGAGGCCGCTCTCTATGATAAACATTAACACTAAAATATTAGCAAAAATAATTGGTAACAAACTGCAGTCTCTCATTGCAAATCTGGTCCTCCTGGATCAATCGGGCTTTGTACCCAGAAGATCCACAACACATAACTTACAAACCATATTTGCTGTGCTGCATCAGCTGGACCCTGAGCTTCCAGCCGCTGCTGTTCTCTTGGACATGGCTAAAGCTTTCGACTCGCTTTGCTGGGAGTATATGTTTGTGGCGTTGCAGCTTATAGGAATGCAGCAGTTTTTCCTGAAATGGGTACGCCTCCTATATACTGGCCCTGCGGCTAGGATGCGTGTAGATGGGGTGGTCTCTGATCCTATCGCTAACTGTAGAGAAACTAGGCAAGGATGTCCCTTGTGCCCAATGCTGTTCTCGTTGGCACTGGAACCCTTGGCCTGCAAGACGAGGCAGGGCCATGCTGCTGCAGCTCTGGGCTTCAGGTGGCACCCACTTGCTATTTCCTTATACACATATGATATGCTATTGTACGTGAGGGAACCTGTGCTGCATTTGGATCCCCTGCTGAGGGAGTATGTTCGCTTCGAAAGATACTCAAACCTTAGTATTAACTGAAGTAAGTCTACGGTGATTCCCCTAACCAAGTGCACGAGGGAGCAGGCGTTGGAGTGTCCATTGGCCTGGTCAAGTGGACCTGCTCACTATTTGGGGGTCTGGGTGCACAGAGGCCCCAAAACTGTGATTAGCATGAACTATAGTGAGTGATCACAAAACTAAGCAATGAGGTTGCTAGATGGACACGCCTCCCTTTGTCCCTCTCCCACCGAATAGCCGTTACCACAATGACCATTCTTCCGAAATTATTATATTTGTTTGTGACTATCCTCTTACCACCCAATAGAGCCATCTTTCAGGCCATGCAGTAAATGCTTGCTGAGACTGGTATGGGTGGGTAAAAAAACGAGATGCAGCTGGGAAACACTGGTGTGACCATTTGAACGTGGCAGTTTTAAAGCCCCTGATCTGCTACTATACTATCTCTGTGCGCAGGCCCACTTTGTGCACTATTGCTTTTTTCCACAGCGTTACCTGGTGCATCTGGGGGTGGAGGCAGATAATGCACACCCACCCCGTTGACTGCTATGGTGCTGCAGCACAACACTCAGGGGGAACAAGAGAGAGATAGATACAGTCGCATGCACGGCTAAAGCGTGTAAAGCCCTGGGTGTTCGTGCAGGACATGAAAATCTGTACGCTCCGGCTATGCCAATTTCAGCTCACCCGGATATTTCAGTAGCATGCGAGATGGGTGTGCTGGCTGTGCTATCTAATGTGGGCATTACCAAACTGGGAGATATGTACTTAGATAATTGGAATAGACAGCTGGAATTGCCGTTAGTCTGGGAAGATTGGGTGGCATGCTGTGCATTGACAGGCCGCCTCATGGCGCACTAGAATCTCAGAATTATTCATTTCAAATTCCGGCATCAAATGTGTTATACACCGAAGAAGCTGCAAAGTTATGTGTGAGATGCGGAGAGGATGGGGCAGATTTTGCACATTTGGCATGGTCAAATGATTGGTTGCCAAACACTGGGGCCACAGAACAGAACCTAAGATGGGACAGTGGCAGAAAGAATTGGTTTATTGTAGAGAACAGCTGGGTACATATGCGGAGGAACAGCCAGAGGCCTCTAAACCTAAAAATTTCTGGGCGCCTCTAACTTGCTATCTGCTAGAACACCCAGATGCGACATGGCTAGTGGCTCTGGGGTGGGTGGCCTAGAGTTGAATATAATGTTCAACTATCGTAATATGTGTGCTGACGGACAGTATTTGACCTGTAGGTGGATGAGTGGTACTGCATAGCACATGTTTTGATTTTCGTCCTTTTTTTCTTTGTTTGTTATTCTTGCTGTATGCATACCAATTGTAATACACAAAATATAGCTGAGATGTCAATGTAACTATTGTGAAATATAATG
The DNA here is from genome assembly GCF_964261635.1 of Lissotriton helveticus. Lineage (NCBI taxonomy): Eukaryota > Metazoa > Chordata > Amphibia > Caudata > Salamandridae > Lissotriton > Lissotriton helveticus. The sequence continues at coordinate 1,787,568,161 of NC_136063.1, read as the reverse complement.
CATAATCCGCAAAACAAAAGAAAAAAAATCTGGAACTTATAAGAATTACATAAAGAACACACTTACCTTTCATTTGTGTAGAGAAAGTCAGGGCCAACCTTGTAAACAATTCTGGGTGCTCAAATTTGTCTTCTTTAGCTTTTACCCAAAAGCTGTTCTGTGACAATTCCTGTGGGTCAACCTGAAAAATAAATCACCAAAATAATTTACTAGAATGTATAAAATGTAAAAAACAAAACTACTTACTTGTCATCCAAATAAAGAGGAGGTACTGGTTTATCATTGCTATGGTATAAATGTGTTGTTTGGTTTGAAACAAACTAGGTGTATTAGGACACAAATGTTTGCTCCAAATAAGTCATACTTCTAGTTGAATGTCGCCGAAAAGACTTTATCATCAACATATACTCACAGTGTTCTATGAAAGGAAGGGAGTTGATGGAAAAGCAAGGAATTAAGACAGCAATTTATAGAAACAAAACAGAATAGAGGACGAACACAGTTTCATATTAATTGTATGAAAGCAAATATTTTTATGTAGTCAGGGACGGGTTTTAGTGTCCAGGAAGAAAGAAAGGTGCACTAGCCCTATTAACATAAGATTACAATAATGAAGCTCAATCAGATGGTGCAGCAGGAAGGGGACACCCTCAAAACCCCTTGATCTGTATAGCAAAACTACACAATTAGAAAATAGATAAATAACCCGCGCACACATATAAATTCATTGATACAATGATCACAATTCTCATAGAAAACAAATAGTGTAGTCCAGGCGGTTAGGTCGTTGTGCTTGATCTTGTCTGTTTATTAGTTAGGTAGATGGAATATTTTGTGTATACAGCCAGCCGACACGTGTTTCGTTGTGGAAAGACAATATTCCACAACTCTTCAGGGCTAGGAAATACAAAAATATTTTGCTTAAGTAACACAACATAACTCAATGTCCACATATTTTAGCGACAAATCATACTACAGTTACCCAGAATACTGCGGTAGTTAGGCAATATTACATATCACCCTTGAGAAACCCTTGGGTAACTACAACCATATGCCCACCAGCATGCGTGGAGACCAACAAGGCTAAAGAATCAAAGTGAAAAGGAAACACACCAGGAAAAAACCTACAACTCGTCAATACTAAGTTGGTATATGATCGTTACATAACGAAGTCAGTTATAACGGTGTCTTTGTTTCATCACACCCGAAAGGTGATGGTGCACAATACATTCAAAGTGGCATACATCCACCACCAAAACATTGTTCATAGTCAGATATTAGTCCAGACAATACCTCTGTGGCTGGATCCTAACACCTCATTGGGCTAAAAAAGAAAAGTGAGAAAAGAGGAGGAGAAAAAGAGAAACGAAAAGAGAGAAAAGAAGAGCAAAGAAAGTCATATTATAATTTCTCGCAAAACCATTAATATAAAGGCCGTCCTTTTCATATTAATTGTATGAAAGCAAATATTTTTGCTGCATATATTGTAATACATCTTTATCATTAAAAGGGGTGTCAGCAGAGCAGTCCACTGAAAGCAAATATTTTTGCTGCATATATTGTAATACATCTTTATCATTAAAAGGGGTGTCAGCAGAGCAGTCCACTGGTATGAGTGGATCTAAAAAGTGATAGGTGTCCAAGGCAGTATGTTTTCACTCATCCCACTTCTACTGGTCATACCATCTTCCACTTTCTGTGCTTCCTTTCTCCTTTTTTTCCAACACATCCTTTGAGGACCATGTCACATGCCAACAAGTTCATTTTGTGGTGAATATTTAACTCCCCACATTAAAGATGGTATAGTAGGTGGTGTCAAGCTTCCCCTTGGAGTTATCACCAGTATAACATTTTGCACACTCTTTCTCTTTGCCTGTCAGCCAAAGTCAACCTTATACCTATGCTGTCCATCTAGGCCTACTGTGAACCCTCCCCTTTCTACTTTTTCTCTGAATTCTCCAGTCTTGCCCAGAGCATCTTACACACAACAGCCTCCCTATGTGATATACTTCTGTCCTGCATAGTTCTACACTGCATTTTAGTCAGATTCATGCTATATATGCCTCAAACAGACTTACATTTTTTTGGAGAAGCATGCTAACACGGTGTTAACAGAATTCCTGGAAACTAACAATCTTTTGGACTCCACTCAGATGGGGTTCCTCCCTCTCCACGGGACTGAAACCGCCTTGGTTGCAGTGACTGAGGAGGCTGGGAGGATCCTAGACCAGGGAGGCTCTGCAGCTATCATCCTCCTCAACCTAAGTGCCGCCTTCGACACTGTGAGCCACAACATCCTACTACACCGACTTAGCAGCAAGGGAATTTCAAGGATGGCAATCACCTGGCTTAGGTCTTTCCTCTCCAATCGCTCCTTTCAGGTCTTAGAGGGCGCCTACACCTCCCCCAGTAAGTCCCTTGGTTGTGGTGTGCCGCAGGGCTCCTCCCTGAGCCCAACACTATTTAATCTATATATGAGCCCCCTAGCCGAGATCGTCCGCCCTTTTGGAGTGAAAATTGTTACTTAAGAGGACGACACTCAGCTAGTGGTGGCTCTCAACCCCCCGCAGGCTGCACCCAATTGTCTGAGGAATTGCCTGGAAGCAGTCGCTGAGTGGATGACTTCTTCCTGTCTCAAAATGAATGGCGACAAAACTGAGCTTATGCTCCTTGGCAGCCCCATTAACACCACCATCAACCCACTTTGGCCTCAGTGCCTGGGACCTGCCCCCACGCCTAAAGATACGATCAAAAGCCTGGGCATCTGGCTAGATAAATCCCTTAATTTCAACTGTCATGCAGCCAAACTCTCAGCCACTTGCTTTGGCCTACTAAGACTCCTGCGCAAAATCCTTCCCCTGTTAGCTTTTCATGCAAGACAGATAATGATCCAAGGTCTGATCCTATCTCGTCTGGACTTCGGGAACGCCCTATTCCTTGGTGCACACCAGAAGATCCTAAACAAGCTACAGATAATTAAAAACTGTGCAGCCAGAACTCTTCTCCAGATACCCCGCCGACTCCTGGCCAAACCCAGACTGAAGGGCCTCCACTGGCTCCCTATGAGGTAAAGGGTCGAATTTAAAGCATTGTGCATCGCTCACCGAGCCTTCAGGGGAACAGGCGCTATCATTAACCAATCTCTGATAACAGCCTATCATCCGAACAGACAGCTCAGATCCAGATCCTCTTTTCTAGCCATGAATCCTAGGTTCAAGAGAGCCAGGTGTGGAGGCCGCTTGTTTTCCTACAATGCGGCCAGGCTCTGGAACTCCCTCCCCCTCCAACCTAGATCAGAGCCTAAACTACTCACCTTCTGTAAACTCTTAAAAACCCTGCTTTTTAACAAAGCAGAATAGTTTTGAACTGTTCTCATTATATGCGTGATGTCTGCAGCGCTAGGACGCCTAAGGGTAGCTACCGCACTTTATAAATGGTCTTTTAATTTCATTTCACATCGGTGCACCTGGTGTCTGCATATGCCGATCACTTAATCATATATGTCACGGACATACTGGAGGGACAGGGTCCGATTCCTCGCATTTTCGCTGATTTTGAACAGATCTCGGGCCTATTTATTAATGACTCCATATCTAGTGCCTTTTTTTTCATGAACAAACACTCCTATGTAGTATTGCTTTTGGGGAGCTCACAATCCCAATGGCTCCGCACACCTTTAAATATTTGGGCATTAACGTTTATCGGTCACCGGCGGATATGCTGGAGGGGAATCTAGTGAAAGCCATCCGCGGTATATGATCTCAGATAGCTTTCTGGACCACGCTTCCTCTGTCAACTGTGAGTCGGGTGGCCTTGTCCAAGATGGTGGTGTTGCCCCGCCTTTTATATTACTTCACAAACCTGCCCTTGCTGGTACCTGCCAGGATTTTTTACTTACTGGACACATTATTGATTGACCTCATTTGGGGGGCTGGCTGACGCAGTATAAGCCTTAAGAAATTACAACTAACAACGCGATGGGGAGGCCTGGGAGCACCTGATTTCAGAGCTTATTTTTATGCATGCCAACTACAGTGGTTATCTTATTGGATGGCAGGCCGTAACTTGCAGGAAATCGGATACACCGACAGACAGGTAGGGCAGGGAAAACTCCACGAACTCCTCTTACCACGGGAGAAGCCCTCTCCCGCATTGCCTGCTCTACTACACACAGCACTGCAGTGTTGGAAGAAGGCCTTGAAATATACAGCGAGGGGAGGTCTGTATGCTGATAACATCCCACTGGTGGGTATACCCCTAGCGAGCGGAAGGCTGACGTCACAAGCGCTCGAGCCTTGGCTAGAGTCGGGGGTAGGGACTGTTGGAGCACTGTTTAGCGAAGGATCCCTTATGGATCATGACACCTTCACGCAAATTATGGGAGCACCAAATATTCTATATGTCACACACGCTGCCGTGCTACATTATGTGAAGTGTCAGTGGGCCCCGCAGAGGAAGGTACCCCAGGTAAATGAGTTGATAAAAGCCCTTTCTTATATGGGACGAGGCAGCCATCTCATAAAATGGCTGTATAGTAGTATCCGAACGCATGCTGAAATTCCTTTGGACACTACCCGGGCGCAGTGGGCGAGGGAGGTGGGGCGGGACTTGACAGATAAGGAGTGGTTAGCCATATTGGAATACCCACTTAAGATACCGAGTAACGCTAAATTTAAGTTGATACAATGTATGATTGTCCACCAGGCTTACCTGACACTGCGCAGGCTCCAGAAAATGTATCCGGCCGGTGCCCATCAGTGCCCCTGCTGTAACAAGCCTGAGGCAGGTCTTCTTCATATGTTAAGGGATTGCCCGCACCTTGAGGAGTTCTGGGACGGGGTCCAGAAATCTATTACAGACATCACTCATCTATCAATAGAGGGGGTGGCGATGGAATGCTTACTGGGTATCTGCAGACGTAAGAAGTCCATATGGTTCAGTTACGCTTTCTGGACCTGGCGCTTATTGTGGCAAAAAGAGCCATCACCATGCGTTGGAAGTCAGCCAGAGCTCCAACATTATATGTGTGGCAAAGCGAATTGATCAGATGGGAAGGGACAGAAAGCTTTGCGCTGCATAGGGAGGAGGCAAGAGGAATCAGGAAAACCGTGATATCTCTAGACTGGGATACAGTGGTTGAAGCATGTAAGAACAACGCACCGGATGGCGCTCCGAGTACTCAATAGGCAGTGAGTGGCAACTACAAGGGAGGACTATGTGTAGCTCAAAGCTCCTGTTTTTGTGAAAATAGTGGCGTACCCATTGCTGAAAATATAGAAAGTTATGTGATGCAGGACAAACAACAACAGTAAGACTCTGTATAACATAGTTGGAGCCCAGGTGGTGGGGTGGGATCCATAGGGGAGGGGGGGGCAGTGGAATGGGTGTTAGTTTAATTCTGCAATTGGAGAATAGTTTACCACCTTTCATGTGGAAAAGATACCATGTATAAAAAATGTTCTCTTGTTATTATCACTGCTTCATGTTGCATGCTCTTTTGTGGGTGCCAAAGGGGACACCAAGGCATCTATAGCTCCTTATATGCAACTATGTTGGATTGTCGACGTGAAAGCTTTCACAAGAACGTATACCAATGATTGTATTAAACGTGAGACATTATGATAACAAAAAGAAAGAGAAAATAACAAAGAAAAAACTCAATAAAGTTTGTTTTAAAAAAAAAAGTTTAACAGAACAAGGAATTCTCTTACATCAGTGATCTGAATCACACCAACAAGCTCTATTCATTTTAGTGACATCTATTGGGCTATGGAGGATGCAATTAAATCAGGGCACTCAGGCTTTCCCAAGGATCTATCAGTCTTGGGCATCCTTTTAGGACAGAAGATCAACAATCCCAAAATCTGGAAAGCTGAAAGTCTCAATCAGAAAGTAATGACTACCCGAAGAAGACTTCTTGACCTTCTCTCTTACAGGATAAATCAAAAGATCAACAGACACCTTTCCTCACTCCTCTACCGCCATGATCTCACACATTTGGTTATTCTCATTTCACTTGCAGCATTAGATTTGATCAGATACGCCACGGCGAGGCATCCATATTTGATGCCAAAGATCCTATCTCTGAAAGACAAAAACCTTATGTTCACATTGAATGGTGAGGTTACCACTGAGAGGCTCTGCATTACAGGGTAATACTGTTGAAGAAAAATGGAACCATCTTCACCAATAAAACGCAGTGTTCTAAAAAGGACTCAAACCATTTCAAGCAGGATTCGCTTATCCTAGCTACTGAAACCTATCTGACGATTTGCGTGCAGTGGCCTACTGTATCAATGAATGGAGACAGGTAAAGCAGGACTAGAATTCCTGCATGAATAATTTCTGCTAACATTTTGATCTTTATGATATATTAAAAAATGCTGTCTCAGTAGCATGTGTTGGGTTTAAACTCTTCTAACGAGTATCTAGTTGGTGATGTTAGTTTAAGTATCAATGAAGCTGCGATGCTACTGTTTTTCAATAATTTAGCTCAGGATTAGGACACCTGCTGTATGTTTCTAATTACTGGAAATGTATGAACCTAAATTAAGGTTCTTTACAAGTGCCACAGTAATCATGTTTTGAACATTTCTGAGTTAGATCTTTATTATGGAGGGAGTAAATGAAGTTGCTATTCACACTAGATAAAGCTTCAGGAGAGATACACAATAAGCAACCACTAATAGTAACGTATGAAAATTATTTTGAGTTGACTTTGTTTAAATACTTGCTTTTACCATCTAAGTTACTAGGCATAAGTTGAGTGGGAACAAGTTCAATAGGTCATATTCCTTTTTATCTGACACATTTCAAATGAAATGCAATTTACCACAGGTGGTAATCATATTTCCTATCAGCAAGCCCTTGTTTCTAAAATAAGATGCAATCTCATGTGTTTAGATGCTGCTTAGGAAGTGCTATTTTGCCCGAGTTGCAGATGTTTAAAAGGAGAGCTGAACTGTGTTTTGTGATACCTTTTGTTGTTACCTCCATATTGTTGCTGCTATTTTACCTGTAGTTGCCTTGCTTTTTGTTTACTATGTTTAAGTTTCTCCATGAACCAGCTGGTCTGATGTAAGTTATGACAGAGCTCGTATGTCGTACTAGTAGTTCTAGTAAAGCCTAGTACCCCTGGGATTGCATAGTTGCCTAAAAATGCAAAGACTGACATCAAAAATCAGAGCAAGAAATTCCCTTCTATAGTTACTGAAAATAAAAAGCAGGATAACGAGAAAATAAAAAAGGAGGATGAGGATATGGATGATAAATCTATAAGTGTTACAAGTGGAAATGGGCTGCCAGAAATAGGGACTCTCAGTACTCCTGTGAGAACAGTGATTGTAGAGCCACAGCCTAAACAAATGAGTATTGACATTTTGAAAATAGAATTTGGCAAAATGGTGCAAGGGACTTACAATGCAGATGAAATTAGGTATTTGATATGAGATGAAGCACATGATAACTTGGAAGAACTAGCTTCCGAATTAGATATTAGCAAAACAAAAAATATGAAATAACATTTTAAAATGCATTTAACACATGATAAAATTAGAGAAATAGGCCTGATTACCTTAAGGGCTCAAATTTAAATTGAGAAAATATGGGATTGGAGTGACTTGAGAAAATATCCAGAGAGATGGAAGAAAGGGACAGCAAATAAAAAAAGAACAAAAGTGATTGAGGGAAAGGGGAGAAATGTTGCATGTGATCCCGAGGTATGGAGTTTCCTTTAAGAGAACTTCATGGGGAGAATTTTGAGCAGGTCCCATGGACAAGGGGTGATTTGTATCTCCTCATGCATAATACTTAATGTTGGAAGAGAACCCAGCAGAAGTGGTATGATGAAATACATACATGGACACAAAATACTCTGATGTTATGGACTGATTTAAATGTGTTGCTTGGAATTGTAGTCCCTGGAGATTTGTGGTTCGAATATAAGGTTGTTGTTGGATGGGCGACACAAGAACCGCCTAGTCTTGGTCCTTATAATGCACCAACTACAGAAAAAGCCAACAAATATAAGTCTATGATTGAGTAGTTGAAAAAGCGAGCTCCTAAAAAAGATTTAAATTGGCATAAGATTTGAGAACAACACCAGAGCCTAAGGAGTCACCACATTCTAGTTATGAAAGGTTGATGCATATTTACATGAAACATAGCAGAGTTGAAAGTCCTTTGAAAAATGGAGTTAGCAGTTTTGCTTCTGCTTCAGTGAATGGATTGAGTCTGGAGATTAGTAATCATATTCAGCAGAGTGTTGGCCGATAAATGGGATAGATGAGATTTTAATGTTAGCCAAAAATAGTAGTGATTAATTTGAGGCATAGCAGAAGAAGGAAAGAAGGAGAAGATAATTGCTCAGACAAGACTGTTTGAAAACAAGTTGTAGAATCAAATGGGTTCAAATATGAATTTTGAGCGAAATGGAGTTAAAGGAATGAATCAGTGTAATGCAAGGTGGTAAAAGTGACAGGACGAATGTGAATGTTGAAATGTTGAAAAAGAATACAGGGTGCGATTTTTGTGGGAGTATTGGACATTGGAAAGTAGAGATTCAACAAACTCCAGTAGGATTCAGGTAAATTGAGAACAAATTCCACAGAAACAGAGAGGTAATATGATGTTGAATATTCTGAATTCAGAGTAGAATGTGCAAAATCAGAAATCATTTTGAATGTTCAAGCAAATAGCTCCAGTACTGCAACACAACATGAGACATAAAATGCCATATAATGCAAGGTACCAACACATTAAAATGAGTTTGAATTATGAAATGGCAGTGAGTAATTTACAATGACGTTGCATGAGTGGGGAGGCGTCCTGGAGGTAGAACAAAGTGGCTGATATATTGACAGAGAAGTCAATGGCCATCCTGTTTCCTTTCCGATTAATACAGGGGCTATGCATTCTACAGTTCTTTCTGTGGAAGTTCCAACCCCGCTCAGGAAGAGAAGAGAAGTTCAAGTTGTAGTATCCTCTTTGTCAAATATAGCTTCAGCGCAAGTGGCAGACTTGATTGGCTTAATGAAAGCTTGCTGCTTTTCTGAGAATTTGAATGGGACAATCTACACTGATAGCCAGTATGGTTTTGGTGTTGTTCATGACTATGCTTAGCTATTGTCTTAGAGAGGGCTTATGACATCCTCAGGAGCTCCTATAAAAATAGCATGTATATATTGGATTTATTTGGAGCAAAAACAAAATAGTTAAGTGCACCAAAAAACCAAAATAGTTAAGTGCACAACCCATTAGTCTAGCAGAGATATGGTTACATTGGGAAACCGATATATAGACCAAATGGCAAAATATTGTTCCTTAAGAAGAGGAAAATGAAAATTATGAAGTTGCAATTGATACAATACAGAATCAAAATAATGTTATTTGTTTCTTCATGGATTCAATGAAAACATCTTTGAGCAAATTGAGAGGTCTACAGGAAGATACTCCTGAAATGAGGCAAGCGCAAGATCACCCAATGTAGGAGAAAGACGGCAAGGAAGAAGAGGAGGGCAGACCGAAGATGCCGCAGTATAGGTAAGTGTTTTATTTACTGTTTTAATTAATGTCTAATTCATTTTTAAAAGGGGGGGAGGCAGGGGCTGGCCAACTCCGCTCTGCTGCGGAGTCTCCGGAGATTTGCCTACTTCGCATTCCACGGAGAACACGGAGTAGGCAAATCTCCTCACACTCCGCTGGTGGAGCGGAGTTCTCTACCCGCGCCAACTTCAAACCTGCCGCAGGCCTGCCATTGCAGTTTGTGTGTGTTCAGTCTTAAACTGTCAGTAAAACCAAATAAACTATTTGCCACGCCCAAACATTCCTTCTTAATACATATAAGTCTCCCATAGCGTGGGCCCGGTTTGAGAAAAGGTACTGTAGTGTTGATGAAAAGGCAAAGAGAAGATTTCCTTAACCTTAGGAAATGGGTTAGTGGCAAGAGTTTAATTATTAAAAAGTTGCTTTTACTTTGCCAAAGTGACCGTGATCATGCCATGCCAAATCTTCAGTTTTGCTAATTATTTAAGCATTAGATGTGTATGAAAACCACTAGTTTTGAAGGTTGGGGTGCGACTTCTCATTTTCCTCCCCAGACTCTGCCTAAATTTATTTGAGACTTTTTTCTCTCCTCCTTTGAGGCTTTTTTCTCCTCCTTTAGAGTGCTATCAGTACACTTAGTGAGTTTGATACTTAGAATCTGGAGAGATTTAACTGCTTAAAATATAGGTTCTTGCTTTGATTTCTGATTTTGTATTTAAATCTGAGCCTTCATGACAATCTATGCATTTTTCTGTATCATCTACATTAAGAATTATGTAATACATCTTTTAAACTTATTTTCGATCTAGAACTCAGTTATTGAGAGGTACCAGCTCCTTTTTGAATTTTACGCAGCTAACCAATAGGTTTAATGTCTGAGAGGGCGAGGTCTCTTGTCACTAGATCAACAAGAACAACCCAGCTGGATTACCTGAGGAAAAAACGAAGAAGCGTACATTATTGGGGTTTAGTATATAATTGGGGTTTGACTCCTACAGGGGCATAAAATATATATTTTGCTGCATCAATTAAGGTACACCCACAGTATATTCGTAGAATGAAGAGATAACTGTCTGCACAGTCAAGAGTTGGGGCCTGATTTAGAGTTTGATTGCTCACAAGGGTTACTCCATCACAAACGGGATTGGTATCATATCCGCCTTATTACAAGTGAATTACATCCTACGTCACTGGTAATAAGGTGGGTGGAATATCCATCACGTTTATAATGGAGTAACCTGACCAACAACCTCTAAACCAGCCCCTATTTATCAGAAACAATGACAGTGGAAAAAAAGTTTATGATTGTTATGCCATGGACTTCCCCAGTGCTGAACATTTAGTAATGGGGTTGTTGTGCAGCAATGGCTCTACTCCTGCATGCCACCTGTGTTGAACCTGTCCCTCCATACTAACATTACTGTGACATCTGCAGCAAAGTTACATAAATGGAGAAGGAACACAATAATTTGCTTAGTAATGAGCAACCAACTTGCATCACCTTTTAATTTAACTATTGTTTGATTTGGGGATCTCTAGTTGGCACAGGTAGGTACTTGTGACAAAAAGGGACCCTTGCCTCTAGTCAGGGTAAGGGGGTACACTCCTAAAATAACCCCTGCTCACCCCATTGGTAACTTGGCACAAGCAGACAGGCGTATCTCAGAGGCAGTGTGTAAAGCATTTGTGAACACATACAGTAATCAAGTAACAACACTATAGATGGACACCACACAGGTTTTATATAAAAAATAAGTATTCTTTATATAGGACTTAACACAAGACCACAAACGACAAAAATTCACAATACTGTACTTAAAATGGTAGAATTAGCTTAGTTCTCTTTAGATCTTGTAATGCGACACTTTGAGTCAATGTACCTTAATATGCGACACGCAGGGCAACGAAAGTGTTGCAGGGAAGGTGATTCAGTACTCCCTTACAAGAAAAGAAAGTGATGCGTTGAAGATCTGGTGCAAAGAAATAAAGATGGCGCTTTCTTCTTGATGCAACATGCTTCCCGGTGGTGCGGCGGCGTCTGCTGCGATGTCGATCCTCTTCTCCGGCGATGCGAGATGCTTTACACAATGCTAGGCCCTGCGACACGTTTCCCAGTGATGCGGCGGCATCTGCTGCGACGTCCATCCTCTCTCTCCTGGCGATGCGAGCTGCTTCCACAACGATGCGAGCCGCGACAGACCCTGTGACACTCTTCCCAGTGATGCGGCGGCGTCTGCTGCGACGTAGATCCTCTTCTCCGGCGATGAGCCGCGGCAGGCCCTGTGACACGCTTCTCGGAGATGCGACGGCATCTGATGCGACGTTAATCCTCTTCTCCTGCGACACACTTCCCGGTGATGGAGCGGTGTCTGCTGCGACGTCGATCCTTTTCTCTGGTGATGCGAGAAGCTTCATGTTGTGAAGCGGCAGCGGCATTTCGGCGACACGCTTCTTGTTCTTGAGTCGCGCTTCCAGTTTCTTGCGACACGCAAGTCCTCATAAAGTCCAGCAAAACTGCAGGCACTTCCACAGAACTCTTGGGGAGCTGGTGGGTGAAGTCTGTTGTCCCTGAGACTTCAGCAGGAGGCAAGCTCTGTTCCAAGCCCTTGGAGATCCTTACAAGTTGATGAAAAGTACACAAAGTTCCTCTCTCCTTTCTTTGGCAGTCAGGCAACCACTGCAGGCCAATCCCCCAAGCTGCACTTCAGCTTAGGGATAGTCTCTCCTCAGTCTCTCTGATTCCACTCCTCAGCAAAGGTTTCTTCTTGTTGTCCAAAAGTGATCTAATTTCTTGGGATCAGAATCCCAATACTTATACCCCAAACTCCTTTGTCCTCTGAGGGCAGAGGGTCCTGTACCTTGTCCAAACCAGTTCTGGAGCACTCTGTTTACATGACTCCTTCTTTCCTTTCACAGTGCAGGGCAGAAATATCAGACACCCCACAGGGGGTGGAGCTAGCATTGTGAAAGAAAGGCACAGCTCTGGAGCACTCTGTTGACATGACTCCTCACCACAGGAGGTGGAGATAGCTTTGTGGAGGGAAGGCACAGCCCTATTCAGGTCCCAGGTGCAAGTCCTCCCTCCCATCTAGATGCAGATCTTTCTATTCACCACTGGGCTGACTCGCCCTGTCTCCTAGAATCCCCAGCCCTGTCACTCAAACTCCAGACAATGAATGCACAACCTAGCAGAGGCAGGCTTGGATAGTTAGACAATAAAATACCTACTTTCTAAAAGTGATATTTTCAAGCGCACTTTTATGATTATTTTTAAAATAATCGAATAAAGTTTTCTGAATTGAATTGAATTGATATTTTCAAGCACAGGATGTTAAAACCAACTGCACTAAAAGATGTATTTTATCATTCTGAGTTAAGGCATACTAAACTCGAATTTCTGCCATGTTCCCTGAGTCAGTTAGGATTATAAAATGTAATAATCTAACTGCCCATTCTGGCCTATGGAGGACAGGTAGCCTTGCAATATTGAAAAATGAAAATGGCTGTAATTCACTATTAGGACATGCCACACACACCAGGGCTTGTCCTACCTTATACCTACAATGCACCCTGCCCTTGGGCCTACATAGGGGTGTCTGATATGAAGAAAAGGTAAGGTTTAGAGACTGGCAAGTGGGTGCACTTACCCAGTCAGCATGGCAGTACCAGACTGCACACAGGCTCTGCTATGGCAGACCTGAGACACCTTTTACAAGGCTGCTTCTGTGGGTGGCATAACCAGTGCTGCAGGCCCACTAGCAGCATTTGGTTTACAAGCCCTGGGCACACTCGGTGCACTGTACTAGGGTCTGACAAGTAAACCAAACAAGCCAATCATGGAATCACTAATCCATACATCAATTTAAATACAGCGAGCATATGCACTTTAGTACTGATCACCGGTGGTAAAGTGCCCAGAGTCATAAAACAGCCAACAACAGGTCAGAAAAAATAGAGGAGGAAGGCAAAAAGTTCAGGGATGACCCTGCAAAAAGGGCCAAGTCCAACAACTATCTGACAAATGGCTAATTTATTGCCAGCTCTCTTTTTGCACACAGGGGTCACAACTGGTCTGCACATGGCCAATGACTCAATCAATGCAGGAACCGCCTCGTCACTTCTCACACAAGAAGTCCACTCAAAAGGGCTCCTTATTGGACCTCATTCCCTCCAACACTCTCCTCTTCCTCTCAGGGCACACTGGTTTGGGCAAGCAGGTAGGCACCTAGTCTCCAGGCTAAAGGGCAGGTGGTCTTGAAGTCCCTGGTTGAAGTCCATCACCCAACAAGGAGCCTAGCAAGCCTTGGCCTCAAGTCCTGGTCACAGGCAGAAGTCTTGAAGAGCTTCTCCATCTCACACAGCTCTCCTGCTTGCTTGGCAGATGACCATTTTTGGGGTCTCAAACTTCTCTTATGGTCCTTTTTCAGACACCAAATGTAATTTAGGGTCAGAGTCTTTGAAGTTTTATGTTGGGCATCTCCTTCTTTTAAAGTCCACACTCCTCTGCCCCCTCTTTCGGTCTGTCCCAGCAAGAGTGTCTGCAAAGCTGAGAGGCCATGGGAGTGACTAGAGTTTACACCTGAATGTTAGCGGCAGCGGTATGTACATCAAAGGTTAGCTCAGAGCCCCCATCCCTACTTTTTATGATTCTCTTATCAGCCCTATCGCCTTCCTGAGATGTGCCCAGGCCCTTTCCTTGTCACCCTGCACTGAATCACAGAGCACCCTTCGACGTGTACAGAGGAGGCTTCAGCCTCCCGTGCACAATGTATGTCCCACCCAGCTTACAAAATATCTGGGGGCTGCTCTCTACCTCCTCTACAAGTTTCATGTTGCAAGCCTGGGTCTCCCAAAATGGAACACAGGGCCCTCCATGTATTGCACCACTCACAGGAATACATACACCTAGTGCATGTATAGAGCATACACATACTGCTCAGTACTGTATCATCCATGTACTGTACCACTCAGAAGTACACATACATTCAGCACTTGCGTTTGACATTCATGCACTGCCTAGCTCTGTATCCTTCATTCACTTTACCACTCATAGGCACATATACATCCAGCATATGCCTTTAACATGCCTCCACTACATCATTCATGTATTATACCACTCATAGGTACACATACACTGAGCACATACGTTTATCCTGCATGCACTGCACAACACTACATCCTTCAGGTACTGTACTACTCATAGGCACATATATATCTAGCACATGCGTTCACCCGCACACACTGCTCAGTATTAAATTATCACTGTTTTGTAACCATCCCATGCACACATACACCCACCTCTGTGCTGTGCACCACTTCACACTAATTGGATGTAGGTCAAGGGTGTGTTACAAACACAACTGCATAACTTTAAAAGTGAGGGCGGCTGTAGGCCTCACTCCAGTGACAGAGGTTAAAAAGGACCTGTTTACTAATACTGGTCACTACATGCTATGCTGCCATCAATGCACTCGTGCTGTTTAACTCCTGGTAAAGGCAGTAGCATTCCACCACTATGAGGGTAACACTTTGGGTACTTCCCCCAGCCCAAAAAGACCACAATTCATGAGACAGGCCTACACTATGTCATACGCACATCTGTGTTTCCCCATGACAACAAAAATCAGCATTAGGGATCCTGACATCACCATTTTTAGGCACTCAGGGCAGGGGTGCACATCTATCACCATGTAGAGGAGTTTTCCGTCCCCAAAAATTGGAACAAACCATTGACTGTGAGAAGACCACATTGACTTCAAACGGTCACAGTTTCATCCAAGGTTAAAGACGATAGGCCCAGCAACACAAGTGGGGTACTGTTTGTTTCAGGAGAAGTGTGGGAATGCTAGCTGGTAAGAATCCCCACAGATTCCAGAGCATTCCCTCACAGAAATGTGAGGGAAATGCATTAATCTAGACAACGTTTGAGGTTTGCGAGACAATCTGGTTAGGAAACCTCATTGGATCCATGCAAACTGCACCACCCTGGATTCTCCTAGAGGTCTGGTTTACAGAAATGTCTAGGTTTAGTAGATTTTCTTGGGAGGTGGTTAATTCCGAACCCAAATAACCACAGCTACTGACATCAGCAAAATGGGTCATTTTTCATGGCAAAAATGTGATGTTTCTGCGTGCATTTTAGGGCATGTTGCGGGTGATAGGCCCAAGCACACAAGTGTAGTCTGTGGAAATACAGAATTGTATGACATTTGTTAATATTATTTATATTTCTCTTTGTGTTTGGCTCGTAAAAATAAAGAACACATTTTGAATGAATCACTTTATAGGATAATTAACCCCAAGTTCACAGTTGTACAAATAACAACTATTTCTAAACTAAGTATCTTGGGCACATTTCACGAATTAATAGAATATTTTCATACTCATTTTTTCATTTATTGGATTTTACCATATGAATTAAAGCATAATTGGTAGACAATGAAAAATTACTATAAGCTGCAGTTCAGTTGTTGGCTCTGTGTATTGTCTGCTTCTTTACAACCAGCAAATGCTATAGATCCATGTGAGCAGAAGGGTCTCATGGGACACTAATGATCCATGTGACCATAAGGGCATCACAGAAATACGTGTATATTACTTTTCTAAATTGAAACCTACAGGCAACATTTATTAGATGAAAACGTTATCACCTATTTCTATTGACTTTTTTTTTAACATGTATATCTCAAAAGATCTGGTCCCTCAAGCATGTAACTCAAAAGTCTTCCATCTGCACTATGAAAAATTAAGGAAGCGATTCACAGTCTACACTGTTTGACATGGTCCCGAAAACCCAGCAGTAGATAAAACTGTAATGTCTAATGTTCTGCAAATTTTGGCAGCTCATTGTACACAGTTCCTTGGCGAGAGACAATGCTTTAAGATGTGTAATCTCAATGAAATGTGATCCCAAAGAGACATTGCTATTGATCACACTGAATGCAAGGAAGCACAGAATATTCCATCATATTTTAATGCCTTTAAAGAAATTATTCTAAAGCTGTGCAACAAATTGGCACCATAGCTTAGACGGATTATAGAAAACAGTTGCAAACCAAATGTTATCACAATGGTTCAAAGTCTCAGTGCACGGTAATCTGCCACAAAGCATTTGCAAGGAACTTCTGTTGGTCCACAGAAACAACAGCACTTAACTGCCCTTCACAACCACAATCATGAGTGCACAACTTGTTCATTCCAGTCATCCTCCATATCAGAACTCATAACTCAAACCTTTAGGGTACACTGTGAAATGTAGCGATTGCTTTTGACCTGTTAGCTTATAAAGCTCTATGTGTCACAGGACTCATAGAGACATAGGTTAAACATTCATCTTATTGAACATGTAGCTATTTTCCCAAAAATATCCTAATTAAGATCAGAAATAAAGTAAGGAGAAGTGTGCAGCCACTACAAACAACGATTTCGCCATCTACACAAACACTCAAACCTTTTAGCATGCTGATTATGTGTGCCAAAGATCCAGGAGCATTCTTTGAATGTGTTATAACTGAGTGTCCATGCAAGACATGAATGACATTCATTTTCCCAAGTGACATCTTGGACATTGCTGAATTCAGGATCTCTATCTGAAAAATGGCTTTCATCAAGGCTTGAACAAGTGGATGAGGACATGTTTATCTCCCTTTCTTCAGATTCTAAAACAAACTCTAAACTCTCCAGTTGAACCCATGTGCTGATAGAATTCTGCATCAAAAATGAGTTTGCAGACAGTGAAGTAGAATGGTCTCCCTACATAAGCTCTTACATAATATGCCTAAACATTTTTGGCACAAGTACAGCACCCACTGGGAACATTCTGGAATTCTCTGTATTGGGTTAAATAGCTGATACCCTTGTTCACCTTGAACCAATGGCCTCTAGGGACTTTGTTCGGGTGGGAACACCTAAAGGCCCTTTCCTCCAAAGTTTCATGAATAGCTTCTCCCAAATAATAGAGATAAATGGTATAAATCACATCTACCAGCAGATCATTCGCAATGTCAAAGCTGTGGCCACTATCAAACATTCCATAGTAAGTAAGGGAGGAGATGTGGTCCAACGGGCAGAGCTTTCGACTTTGGAACGGGGAGGCAGGTTCGAGTCCCAGCTTTGGCTCAACATCCTGTGATTCTAGGCAAATCAATGAATCTCTCCGTGCCTAGAACAAAAAATCTGGCCTTGTATAATTTATTCTGGTGCTCATGTATAGCACTCTGATGCTTTTGGGCTAGCTTTGTGCAGTATAAAACTGCAAAAAAAATAATACACTGTACTAGTATTTAAAATGTTTAAAACTGAACTACGAACTCCTCAAAATCTGCATAAGACTGATGGCCACAAGATAAAATTAGCAGACTATGGGCAAGCATAAAACCCCTCCACTCTCCTAACAAGTGTGATTCACTACAAAGAGCAAAAGTGCCATTCCTTTGTTTTTAAATTTGATCTAGGTAAGACAAAATGAATCGCAAACCCCATTTCAGGATTTAAGAACACTGAAAAACAAATGTACATTTTCAAAGCCGTTTTACCAATCGTGACCTGTCATTCTGAGCACTACTAGTGATGCTATTAAAAGCACCTCTAACCTCGGGCACAGTCACATATGGTCTAGTATGCCATCATAATAATCCACATTTGTAAAGCGCACAATCACCCGTAAGGGTCTCTAGGCGCTGGGGGCCGTCGGGAAGATTAAGCAAGCTATTGCCCAGAGTCACATGGTGCTGGGCTAACCTGCCGCCGGAGCCGGGGATCGAACCCTGATCCCCAGATTCCAGCGGCAGTCGCCCTGGCCGCGGCGCCACACCTCTCCCACCATCATGACACTGCTCCAACGGACTACAAACCTAGCAAAAGTTGTGGCAGAAACAACAGACAAGAATGGCTTTCCAAATCACTTTTAGTCTTATGTTCAGCTCCACCAGGGGATAAAAAAACGTTCTTAAATATCCAATAAGACAACCTCAGTGCTCGCACCCGCTCCTCTGCATTCATTCTGGTGGCCTTTTTGTGGCCTCCGACACTGTTGGTCACGATTTACTGACACATCATCTAGGGAGGTCAGCAACAAGCACAGACTCAGCTAAATTGCAGAGTAATTCCTTCTTTAAAAAAGGGCATGAAAAGTCAAATTGGCCTTCTTGCTCTAAACAATTAGCATATCCTTTGCGTCTCGATTAAAAATCACAAGTTTCACAGGCTCAGTTTAAAAGTAACAGAGCCACAGAGGTGTGCCTCAATGAAACCATCAACATGGATGCCACATGTATACATATGAATCAAGTTCATGTGTATTTTATATTTATTTCGCTTAAATAGTGCACACAGCTAATTGTAATTTCTTTTGAATGCATAATTCCATTCCACTACAGATAATGATTCAATAGAATGGTCTAGGTGTGGGGGCGTGGTTTCGGCGCCGATCAATATGGCTGCCTGAGGGACCGTCTCCGCCGCGCCGACCTTCTATACAAGCATTTTCCCGGCCAATTCTCATCTTTGTGGGCTCCTGATCCTAGCGTCATGCAGCAGAGTCCCTGGTGCAAAGGGTGAGGCCGTTTTCAAGTCGCCGTAGCTTCGCGCTTCTTGTTTATTATCCGCGTCTCCCTAAACGCTGCTGCCGCCATCTCGCAGCTCTCCTCAGAGCGAGTCCCCATGACGGAGTTTGACAGTTGTGACGCGCTGCATTAATGCTGCTGATTATGAGGAGCACTTTCAAGTGACTTTCTTCCCAGGACCTATAAACATGTTTTCCAGTTTTGGTTCTTTTGCTGCCTCTATAATTTGCTGAATGTCGGCTCCCATTGTTTTGACAGCAGTTTGCCCAGGCTTTATATGGATTGACCTCAATGGAACTGTGTGCAGCCTAGTGGAGCGCAGGAAGTTATTCAACTCATTTGAGGAATATTTGCGCTGCCCTGGGGAAACACCTTGCTGAGAAGCAAGCGTCAGTGCTATATGTTTAATTGTTGTACACCCCATCTGGCAAGTGCAGTGCTTTTACATTAAATGGTGATGTCCGGGGTGTACTTCAGCGCTATTTATGCATGCTGTTTGAAGAAATTGTTTTATCACATCGACCTTTTGTTCAACAATTTTTTGTTTCGTAATGTGGTAAACTTGGAGCATAGAAGGAGACCGTTTTGACTTACCAGTGCGCAGCGCCTTATGTGATTCCACTTGTGTC
This sequence comes from Lissotriton helveticus, assembly GCF_964261635.1. Classification (NCBI taxonomy): domain Eukaryota; kingdom Metazoa; phylum Chordata; class Amphibia; order Caudata; family Salamandridae; genus Lissotriton; species Lissotriton helveticus. The sequence goes on along the minus strand of NC_136063.1, from coordinate 1,787,548,426 downwards.
TCCTCAGTGACTTTACCTGCTTTTTTGAGTTCTTCATACCACCAATGTATTTGTCAAATGTGATGAAGTTAGCGTAGTTTCAGAATAAGCCCTACATATGCTGACGCTTCTGCTCATGCTGTTTTTTCAACGTCCTCAATATTCTCTGGGCTACCTTTAATGATTTACAGAGTGCGTTGTCTATTTTTTGTCATACTATTAAGTTGTCTTCTTCATTCATGTTACTGTATTATTTGTGTACCTGCTGTTCTCCATTCACCGCCTCAGGAGATTCATGTGTGTTTCTTTGACATCATTTTCGATTCATCATCGCAGACGGCTATTATCTATCCTCAGTGGTCATTTTCCTTCTGTGTGCTGCTTCACAGATAACTGATTTGTCTCTGGCAATTTGTTACAGTCTAATACTTCATTTTTCTTCTTGGTTAATGAACTATTTTTGACCCATACTTACTACACTATACGTCTATGGGCAAACTGCGCAAACCCAAATTTATCTTTGTGCCTTCCAACTCTGCCCAAGTCTCCAACTCTTCACTTCCAGATTCCTCAATTGTTGACGTACAAATGGCTGGCGTAACATCTAATCGCGCTTCATCTACTCACTCTACATCAACTAAGGCTTCTCCTCCTACGTCGACTAAACGTTTGAAACAGGATCCTCCTTCTCCGGGCAAACCAACCTCTGCTATTTCTATGGAGTCAATTTTGGAGGAAATTCGCGCTTTACGACCATTTGTAGAGGAAACTAGTAGTGATATGCAGCTCTTGAAAGAAAAGTGATCTTCAATGGATTGCAGACTTACCTCTGTGGAACAACAAGTTACGGAAATTCAAACCAATACTCAACGTGTCTCTGCTTTGGAAAAGTCTGTACAGTCTCTTCAGCAACATACAGAGGATTTGGAAAATAGAAACAGGAGGAACAATCTTCCTATTTACAGATTACCTGAATCTTTAGAGTCTGATGATCCTGTGTCTTTTTTCACTTCTTTTCTTCCGAAATTACTAGATATGCCTTCTACTACTTCTCTTAGTATTCAGAGAGCACCCAGACTTGGTCCTCGCTCATCAACTTCATCCAAGCCGTGTGGGGTCATTATCCTCTTCTTGAAATTTACATACTTACTTTCAGTCCTATCTGCAGCACGAGCCAAACGTCAAGTCTCTTGGCTTGGTCAGAGAGTGTTTATTTCTCAAGATGTCTCCAAAGTCACTGCAAATCATCGGAAGGAGTTCCTTATTCTTCGCGCTCCTTTGAGATCTCTTGGTGCTAGATACAGCTTATTCCATCCCTGCACCTTCAAGGTCACTCATCAAATCGTACTTGAACCTTTTTGGATCCTAATGAACTTAAGAACTTCATTCATATTCAGTCCAGCAGCAGCATGGATACCGCTACTCCTTCCACTGGTTAATTGATTCGACATTTTGCAATTGTTTGTTTTCCTGTTTTTTCTTACAGGTCTCCTGTTGGTGTTTCTTCTCCAACTTAATATGTAATTTTTTAGCATTCTGTTATATGTTTACTATTTATTACTTGTTGTTTCCACTTTTTTCCCTAGTCTTATGTTGTTTTCTTCTTATTTGTCTTCAGATTTTTAGACGCAGGTTCGTACTCCTTGATCCCTCACTGTGTATGGTTCCTGTCCATTGGCTTCCTATTAATGTCCTGGTGCGGTTGGACTCCTGTTCTTCGGTGGTTCGTCTTGTTGAGTGTCGCCATTACCCCATCTTCCCTTTTGTTTTCCCTTTCAGGTATGTTCATTTCAGTCATCCGTTTGGATATGTACTGTCTCTTCTTTTCCTGTATCTTTTTTTCCCTTGCTCTTTCCCCTTCCTTCGCTTTCCTCTTGCCTTACCTCTCTTCTGTTGTCACTTCCATTCCTCCTTTTTTGAGTACCGCCATTACCTCTTTTTCCTTTTGTATTTCTCCTTCAGATATGCTTACTTTAGTCATCCTTTGGTTATGTACTGTCTCTTCTTTATCTTCATTGTTTTCTTCCTCTCTTTATCCTTTCCCCTTGTTATCTTTTACCATTATTCTTTTTCTGATATCGTTTGTATTTTTCATTTTGGCTTTATGTTGTTTATATGACTTTTTGCAAATTCTGATGTTATCATATTTATCCTGTTTGCAAATTTAGAGTTATTTCATGGAATGTAAAAGGTTTTGTTAACCCTATTAAGCGGCAGAGAGTACTTTCACACTTTTCCTCCTATTCTCCTGATATTTTTCTTTTACCGGAGACTCACCTCAATGCCCTTGAATCCCTTAAGTTAAAAAAACTGGGTAGGTACTGTTTTATTCTCTCCCTCCCCAATAAAAAAAATGGGGTTGCTATTTTAATTCATAAAAAGTTAAAATGTAAAGTATTATTAGAGGAGAAAGATTCGGAAGGGAGATGGATTTTGGTTAAGTTGTTGATTAACTCTATTTCTCTCACTGTTTTCAATATTTATGGTCCTACTCAACCTAACTGTTTATTTTGGCCTTTAATTACAACAAATGTATACAACACAAAGATGACTTTCTTCTTTTAGGAGGTGATTGTAATCAAATTATTGATCTGTTTCTTGATCACAAATCCACTGTTCGCTTTGTTCCCCAAAAACCTTATAAGCAATTCTTGGATACGATATTTCAAACAAATCTTTCAGATTCTTGGAGACTCATGCATCCAGACACTCTAGAATTATTTTTTTCTCTCACACCCTCATACTTCTTCCTCTAGGTTGGATTATATTTTTCTCTCTCAGTCTCTCACTCAGAATCTCTTATCTTCCTCTATTGAACCTATTGTTATTTCAGATCATGCTCCCATTATAACGGATATTGATCTACTTCCTCCTCACCCCTAACCCTCTCGTTGGTGCTTTAATTCTACACTTCTCACGGACCCTAATTTCTCTTCTTCATTTCGAACTTACACTAACTCTACTCCTGACATTCCTCCCCATACTCTTCGGGACTCTTTTAAAGCTACTGCAAGAGGATTTATTATTGATTTTGTCTCTAGGAAAAAGAAACAATTTCTCCAAAAATGGAGGTCCTTTCTCGCATATATTAAAAAATTAGAACATCAATTTTATACATCTTCTGATAAATGTATGTCCCCAGAACTTCTGCGTGCGAAGATCTCCTTTAATAAACTTCTACGGATAATGCCTCCTCAATTCTTCTTCGTAGTAGTGCGCATTATTACAGAGGTCGTAACAAATCTGGTAAGCTTTTAGCTAATTATCTCAAATCTCGCAAGGAACTTACTTCCATTGAATCTATGTTTTCCTCTGATAATTTTCTTCTCCATACGAATGAACAGATTCTTGAACAATTCAACTTTTCTATCAACAGCTTTACACTCCAGAATCCCCTCCTACTTCTTCTATGCTTCATTCTTACTTTGAAAAATTACCTAATCCATCTACATCTCATCTCGATTTTTCATCCCTTGATCTTGATCTTTCCCTTCATGAACTTTCTATGGTTCTGTCTTCTCTCACTAAGGGTAAGACTCCTGGTCCCGATGGCTTTCCGGTGGAGTTTTATTTACATTTTTCTGATCTTTTATTACCTAAACTTCTATTACTTTTTCAATCCTTTTCTTCCTCTGGTATAGCTGCAGGTACCTTTCAAGATGCCACCATCTGTCTTATTCCAAAAGAAGGTCGTGACCCTAAGTTTTGTAAAAAATTATCGCCCCATTTCGTTAGTCAATGTTGATTATAAACATTTCGCCAAATTACTTGCTTTGCGTCTGGATTCTTTCATGCCACATCTTATCGGTAAGGAACAATGCGGTTTTATTAAAGGGAGGCTTACTTCTGATCATTCTTGTCTTTTTCTGAATGTTTTAAATAAAGCCCCCTCTTTATCTGCTATCACTGTCGATGATGAAAAAGCTTTTGACAGAGTAGATTGGTCTTTTTTATTTGCTTCACTTAAGTGGCATGGCTTTGGCTCCAAATTTATTTCTCTCATTTCATTATTGTACTCTTCATCCAAAGCTTCTGTTCTTATGAATGGCTAACTCTCTTCTTCTTTCACTCTTCAAAGAGGAGTCCGTCAAGGTTTCCCTCTCTCTCCACTTCTTTTTGTCTTGGCCCTTGAACCCTTTTTGTCCTCCATTCACCAGAATGCTTCCATTTCCGGTTTTCCCTATGGTAAACATCAATTAAAACTCTCTGCATATGCTGATGACATTCTTTTGTTTATTTCGAATTCGGAGTCGTCTATCCCCCCTTTATTGTCTGAATTCAAAGCATTCTCTCTTGTATCTGGGTATAAGATCAATTCAGATAAAACAGAAATTGTCCCTTTCAATAAGTTTTGTCTCCCTCTTTTATTTTATTTTCTTCCACTAGTTTTGCCTGGAATAGTACCAAGATTAAATATCTTGGGATTTGGTTCTCTAATTCTATTTCTTATTCTGTTAAATTAAATATGTCTGCTGTCCTCTCCTGAATTGATCAGCTATTTTCTTCTTGGAATCTTCTTTTTCTTTCTTGGTGGGGTCGACTAGATTCCATTAAGATGATGATGGCTCCTATACTTATTTATATGCTTTCCAGGCTGCCTGTACATGTTCCTGCTCTGTATTTCAAACGTCTTGATTCCACTATCTCAAAGTTTCTCTGGAAAAATAAAAAATCTAGAATCTCTCTTTTATCTCTTTGCAGATCTAAATCAAACGGTGGTGTTAATTTCCCAGACTTTCGTCTATATCATAAATCCTTTTCTTTCCGTCAAGCTTCACGTTGGCTCTCACTGGAATCTTCCCCCCTCTCTTCTCTTTGGCTCTCTATTGAGCACTCTTTTTTATCGCCCTTTTCTTTTGAGGAGTTAGTACGTTTTTCCTCTAAATCCCCTTTTGATTCACTTCCCTTGTTTAAATATATTTCCTCTCTTCTTAAACCTTTATTCTCCTCCTCAATCATGTCGCGTGAAACCTTTCTACAGCTACCCATTTGGTATAACTCACTTATTCTTGTAAACAATAGACCCATATGTTGGACCTCTTGGAGATTGAAAGGTATCATATGGATCCGTCAGCTTTTTCATCGTATAATACCTTGCTCTTTCCCACATTTTCAACTTCAATTTCACAGTCCTCGTTCCTATCTGCCTAAATACACTCTTCTTATGGTAGTCATTCTTGATCGTTATTATTCTCTTCCTTCCTCAACTTCCATTGCTACCCCTTCTCATCTTTTGGTATTACTCTCTACTATTCCTAAAGCGTCTCTTATTTATAAATTCTTCTCTTCTCCTAATCCTGATCGTCTCAAATCCAAAATGGAACTTTCCTGGGAAACTGATCTGGGATGTATATGGTCCATTTCCCTTTGGGACAAAACTCTGGTCCAAATCCTTGAAGGTTTCTAGTTCTGCAGCTCTCACTCAATCTCTCCTTTTTCTATATCACAGACTTTATCTTTCACCTCTCTCCCTTTCTCGCTTCTCATCTTCCTCTGATTCTGCCTGTTGGACTTGCAAATCACCTAATGCTGACCTTTTCCATATGTTCTTTCACTGTCCTTCGGTTTCTATTCTTTGGAGACAAGTTTGGTCTTGTATTTCCCATGTTTTCTCACTTTCTGTTGCATATTCACTTCCTCTTCTTTTTCTTGGTAGTCTCTCAGACACACTTACTTTACCCCCACACTCTCAGGGTCTCTTTGATCTTATGCTTGCACTTGTTTTTCCACATATATCTCCCAATTGGAAATCTCTTACAAATGTCTCCATGCAACATTGGTGGAATTCTTTAAGTCATTTTCATAGATTGGATGTCTCCTTCGCTTCTTCCTGTAAACCACTTCGTAATGTTGACCTTTATTGGTTACCTCTTACTACAAACCTAGATCATTTAGCTCAAAAGAAACCACTCCCTGTCAACTCTGAAAATGTTAAACCCCCTTGAATGTTTTTACTCTTCCTTCATGTACACTTCAATACTGTTTTACAGCCTTTACTTATTGCAATGTTTTACATATGTTATATGCTTTTTGAGAATTGCTTATATTGTTTTTACCTGTGCCGATATTTTCTTTTACAGCATTCTTTGTTTTTAATTTAATTTATTTTCTCCCTCCCATTTCCTCCCCCCTGATTTTACCCCTTCAAATTATTATATAATGCTTTTAGTTCTCTAGCTTGTCATTAGGAATGTTATGATTCTTCTTTGGCCTGTATTCTTTGTATTCTCCTTCCTGATGTCATTTATTATAATTATTATTCAAATAAAGATTTTCAAACATAAAAAGAAAAAGAATGGTCTAGGTGTTTTCGGAACAGGGCCCTGACCATTTTTCCATTAGATTACCTGATCAGATTGCAGACTCCAACAATACAAATTCAAAACCCACAAAATCTAGGATATTGTTTTAAAACAATCGCTCTATTTTGCCCCAACTAAAACAAGTCACCCAAAATGCATCATGTCATCTTTCCCTGTTATAAATTATTTTTCTCCATGGCAAAACCACATAGAGCCAATCTTGAACACAGTGCACAGGCCTTCAAAGAACTTCATTTTACACTAGTAGTTTAAAAAGTAAAATTCAAAATGTTTTATGTCACAAATAAGGCTAAATGGAGGCTGAGGTTCAAGATACCTGTTACAACCAGACGGCCAGTAAGTGCTGAACAAAAATCAGTGATTATCTCCATCAATGTTTTTCATTTGAACACACACAGAAACAGACCTTTGGGTGTTAAGGGGCCCGGACTGTGCAACTTATTAAGCCTAAGTGGCAGTGCCGAACCAAATAACTTTTTCAGAAAAGGCTTGAAAACAGACCTGTTCCAGTTTGCATGCAACTAAACCTGACATGTCTGGAGGTCGTGTCATAAGACTGGGGCAGGGGCCCTTCTATCTGTGAATGAACTCTAACTTCCACATTAACGAGTACACTGAATTACCTGAAAGAAGATACAGCGAGCTACATTAAAAGTTCAAATAAATAAATGTTCCTAATTCCAAAGACCCCATCCTGCAGTACCACGCGCTTACTCAACCTCAGCCAAAAAAAGGGTATTAAGCCCACACTGAAGACTATCTTTTCGATCCTGCCCAAAGAAATGAGAGAGTCAGGAATCCGTGCTTGGGCCACCGTTTCCTTAATTACCGCTCCCCATGATTTATCTTTCAAAGATATTCTAGCCACACTACTCAAAGCCTTCTAACCACGTGCCCAACGAGATAACAAAGGTAAAAAAGATTCTCTTGAGAAGCTTTATAAGCACCACCATGCAGGTCTCCACAATGCTTTTCTTGAGCCTGCACTGCCAGACACTAATTGAGACAGTGCTTAATTTGAACCTGTGGTTTCCAGCGCTCGGCACCGGCACTTATGACAGTCTGCCACAAGGTGGGCTGTTTGTCTGATGTAGAGTGAGCACAACAACAGTAGGTTACTAATTAAATATATGTTTAAAATGACTAACACCTGCCACCCAAACTATTCTTACAGCTTTGGGGGCCTGGAATAGTCTGAATTGTCACATTGGTAGTGCTAGCAGGGGCAATGGGTGGCCTTCTGATGAGGGCCCTGGTCCTTCATTTAGTTTTACAAATTAAGCACTGGCCCACGCATCATGCCTGTCAGTGAAGACTGGCAGCAGTGTGAGTAACCCACAACCAGGTCTTTATCTATACGTGTGCATGCAAGAACATTAGTATTATGCCAGAAATGCTCAGTCCCTCAAATACAGTTAGTTAAGCACCAATGATTTAGTTATCTGAGCCCATCCTGCACAATGGGCGAGAAATTACAATCCAGCTGAAGCAAAATGTCTTCCCTCTGAAAACAACTGCTGCCTGTTCAGCTCTAGATACAGATGTATTTGCACATCCCAAGCACACGTTCTTTATTCAATACGGAGGTTAAAGGCCTTACCTTGAAATATTAGAGAAAAGGGAAGAAATGGCACACAGCTGTAAGTAACTCAGCTGTATATTTTGCAGACTGATTCAATATTTAAAGAGCCTTGGAAATCGAAGCAAACTTTTTAGAGGTCATTCTCTTGATATAAAAAAGCACAAGAATTATTATTCATAATATTACAATGGGCATGAAGCCGTCAGGATTTTTAGGAATAGGGCCAGGAGAAAGATAGCTGTAAATTAAAGGCAGAAAGCTACTACTTCATTTATACTATTCTATGGCAGAGAAATCAGATTGTGCACTGGAAGACTGGAGAGCGCCGGAGGCCTTTCAATTCCTACACAATGCATGTGAACAGGAACTGTGGCTTCACATTACTAGGGAGGAGATAAAAAATGCATGCTAAAGTATATATCTCTCTATTCTTTACCTTCATGAATGCATTAGACTGTTTCACTTATGTGTAAGACCTAACAAACGAGCTGAAAGCATTCAAAATCCACTCCTCGGGAACTACAGAGCATAGGTTCACCTGACTCCACCGGCTCTGTGGCTGATCTTTTTAAATCACCGTTTTATCCTATTGTTCTATAAGATTACATAGGACAATGCAACAAAAAAGGACCTACATTAACAGATATTCTCCTGTGCATAACAAATGTAAGGCTCCACTTAAACACAACTATTGAAAGTTAAGTACAGCAAAATATAAAATGTAAGTGTGTTCATGTGCACTAAGAGGGTCTGAAATAAAATCCTTTTCATAGCTATCGAGAATATTTTGTCTCAATTACCTTCTTGTTCTAAGAAGAGCTCCGAACTGTGATCTACTATATGCTCAACAGGGCTAATTCTACTTCACTTCTGCTCACTTTGTCATTTAAAGGACCAATTAACATAGGTTAAGGATTTCAATTCTTTTATACATTTTGTGCCTATTTTTGAGAGTTGAGGGTTTTAAAATAATGCATTGCCACAGGATAGGTATCTATGCACATCATAAATGTCAAAGCTACTGCCTTTCACCTTTCCTAATGGTTGCCTGCAGGGTGAATACCCAGAGGATTATCTATGCTGGGTATTTTCTGGTCTCTCTGAAGCAGAATAATACTTACTTTCGGGTGTAAATCCATTCATATTGAAGATTTCTGAGGTATGACGTAGGTAATTCCCATTTCCAATTTCAGTGTTTACTCCATATGTTTTCACTAAAATGCTGGCTGCAATTCTCCATCTTTGGTTGCAATTCTGCATCCCCCAGATTGTCAATGTTTCTATGGGTAGGTGATTAGATGATAGCTGCCTCTTCTGTTTCTAAGCGATACAAAAGGGGATGATGGACGAAGCGTTTGAACAAATCAAACACTCACCCCCAGTCAACTGATCTGGGTTTAATCCATCACCATTGTTTAGTTCACTCAGCCACCCCAGTTCAGACATTGCTATATGCAATTCAGTCTGACCCTGTGCCTCATGGGAACAGTCCAGCCCGAACCGCCAAGCCATGTCTTCCCTGGACCAGAAACAAGCATCCTGGGACCGGTTTCGGATTCATAATCCTCATCAGCCAAGCTATCTTGAATCCAGTGGCCAAGTGAACAAGGGACTCACGTCTGAGCATACCCTGCCACACTTAGGGCGAACAAAGCGATACAAAAGGGGATGAGGCACAGGGTCAGACTGATTTGCATATAGCCATGTCTGAACTGGGGTGGCAGAGTGGGCTAAAGAACGGTGATGGATTAAACCCAGATCTTTTGACTGGGTGTGAGTGTTTGATTGATTCAGATGCTCAGTCCATCACCACCCCCTTTTGTACCGTCCTCTGTTTCTAAGGCTCAAACGGATGCAACTTTGGTGTGAGAGACACTTCATGAACACAGCTTTTTGATCTAAAGTCCCATTGTATTACCTTCCTGAATGTGACTTTCACTGAGGCCAACTTCTGTACGGACCTAAGCAGGGTTTTCTAAATTAAGGAACAGGCGGTTTCACTACAGTTTTTCTAACTTCCATGTAATAAAGGGATCAACGCTTGTTAGGCAATGGTCCAGGTTCAGTGTCTCATGGCAGCCAAGATTTTTATTTTTCCTTCGATTCACTTCCATCTAAACTTCTTCGTGACCTAAATCCTGGACCAATGTTTTACCCCTTCACAAGACGTCCTTCCTCTGCAAGCCACAGCCTCTTTCGAAGTGTCTCTAGGTTGGTGGTTGAAAACACACAATCTTTTGAGAGGGATGTCTTCCTCAACATAGATGATGGTATGGTTGTATGGGCCCCACACTAGAGTTTCTTTCTGCACAAGATCTTTCCAAGTGGAGGGAGCTGAGAGTTCTTTATGCCTTTTCTCAACATTTATAAGGTAGTCCCTTCTTGTCATGTGTCAAGCATATACAATTGTCGGGGCACCAGGTCCTTCTATATAAATTAAGTTACGGAACCTCATCTTCTTTATCTACCTGCAGTTTATCTCCAATGCGCAGAAGATGGACGTCCTCAGTCATCATTTTCCCCCTTCTGTTCAACTCGGGGTGGGGCAGGAACTCTCCTCGAGTGGATCGCTATAACTTTCCAGGAGATAATATTCTTCTTCACTTTTGCACTGCATCTCCATGTCCCCAAGCCTGGGGAGTGGATGCTCTCTCTCCTCCTTGACCTCAGAGGCTTCTCTAATGTGTGACAGTCTCAAACCACTTCCTCTTTGGCGTTTGCACATCAGAAACCAGACTGATCCCAAGAAAGGAATACATAACTTTGGCCAACCAGGTGACTTGAATCCAATCCACAATCTTCTCATCAACAATGAGTCATTGTTATCTTCAGATACTAAATAGGACCACTGAGCGAACAGGACTACTAACACTCCTATTATGCTATTCACATTGAAAAAGTTAATAATAAAACAGTGTGGAAAAATATATGAATTGTGATCCTCACAGGAAAAAGTGACTAGTTCTGATTTGCATGCCAGAACTGATATGTCTCACTTTGCTGTTTCTAATAAAGCCCACCTGGGTGATATTTACCACCATTATCATTCTTATCCTTTACTATTTGTTATGATAGTTACTTATCATTAATAATTTGCTTGGCCTTGTGTAAATTTTAGTGAAGGACCATTAGCCATTATTGTGATGACATTGTGGAGCGATTTGTCATATTAGTTCCATGTAACAATTATAAGATCAACGCCATTTTAAGCGGCCAGTTGTTATAATGCATTGCTGTGTTGCAGACAAGTGATTTGGTTTGTTTACATGTCATTTACTTTAATCTGCCCATTGTAGATTAGATTATAAGCATTCATTACAAATGTGTAAGTATAATATTAGGGAAGAGGCATGGGACAATTTGATTAAAGCCAGTGTTTTAAAAGACTCGAACATGTTCTGGTGTATATGCAATTCCCCATATTTTAGGGAAGGAAATTACCCATCTCTGGATCAAAGGGTTTCAGAAGATAAGTGAATAGCCCATTATAGTAAAACCTTTTCTGATAATATAGACTGGGTAGATGCTATGGAGGATGAACTCAGCATGGTAACGAATGAATTTAATATTTATTTAAGTATGGATGAAATTCAATTAGCACTGAGCAGGAGTCATTTGGTCAAAGCAGTAGGACCCAATGGTGTTCCAGTTGATTTGTTTAAAGATACTTTTGCACTCTGGATCCCATTATTAATTAATGTGTTAAACACCATCAAAAGGAGAGGTCTAAAACAACATTGTTACCTATTTTCAAAAAGGGAAATATATGTGACCCTCAATGTTCCTGCCCAATCTCCCTGCTCGACAGTCCAGTAAAAATTCTGGATTAGGTGCTGTCAGAGAGGTTACAAAATTGAGCAGGGAAAATTCTATCATCTGTGACTTACAGTGCGGTTTTAGAAAGGCCTCGGTACATTAGAACAATGCCTAATCTTGGAACTTCTTGTGAGTAAGTATATGAAGGCTAAGAAAGTCTTTTTATTTCTGGCATTTATGGACCTTAGTAGTGCATTTCAATAGGTTAACTATACCAAGTTATGACAGATGATGTACTCTATGGGTGCAGATACTCAAATCATTCACTTGCTTACTCACCTTTATCCGAATGTCACTGCCAGGGTCCATTTCAGTATGGGAGGGGAGAGCACCTGGCCTTTGCGAGTGGAAAAGGGAGTCAGACAAGGGTGTGTTGTGGACACATTTTTATTTACATTGTATATAAATGGTATTGAACAAGCCCTCATGCAATCTCAATCATTCAATCAATAAATCTTTATTTCGGTACGTTAAGTACCATAAAAGATACATAAAATACATTATAATTAAATTACAATTTCACAATATACATTGAGTAAATCACAAGACCACATAACGGAAACTATTAGTTTAAAGGCAGGTCATTTCATTTAAATCCTGGACACCGTTTCCGGGGGCAGAAAAGGTCACATTAAAACATTTAAATAATTAAAAAGCTAAAAAAGCTAAAAAGGCATGCATGTAAAACATGATAAAAAATCTGGGTATCCGACATTAAGACTGTTAATGTATCATGTAAAAGTGTTATAAATATTCTACTTCATAAATATCCAACAATATTACTAAGAAAATTGCACCTGATAAATAGGTTTTATGATTTCAAAGTTTCAGACCCAATTTCATTCTCATAAAGTTGACAGCCAGGAGGAATCTACTAACACCAAAAACTATAACCTGGCTGGTGTCAGTTTTTAGGATTCTTCCAGCTTCTTTGAGCCTCATGCAATCTACTACTAATCTGCCTAAGATTTTTCCCACAAAAAATCTGCTTTTCTATATGAAGATGATGTAGTTCTTCTGGCGCGCAGAGCAAATGGTCATTAGTTGTTTTTAGGTTGACATACATTATATATGGACGATCTGAATTTAAAGATACACTTAATAAAGACCTATAACATGATCTGTGGGACTGGAATTCCTAAAACTAGATAATTTGTTGCTATAAATGCTGTCATTTTGAAAGTCCCTGTGTATTTATATCTGGGTATTTTATTAGACAACAAGGGGAAACGGACCGCTCAAATGCAGCATAAGACTCAAAAACTAATGAAGACAGCTACTACGGTTTGCCTGAAAACTTGGGTCTATACCAATTAGAGAGATCATAATTTATAACAGTAAAGTATCTCAACCATTACGTGGGGCTCCAGCATTTGGGGTTATGTGGACTGTGCATCATTACAGTGGGCCTGTAATAAACTTCTTACAAAGCTTTTAGCTGCCCCTCAAGCTACTCCTGCATTCACCTCCCATATATTGAAGACATCATTAGACTCGGCCCGATGCAGCTCGGGCATTCAATGTGGCTGAAGCGCAAATCCACTTAAAAAAGGGCCTTAATTGTTGACTGTTTGTCCCTTGACTTCTCACATAAAATTGTTTGGTTGGAATTTTTTAGATCAGCACATGAATTACTAGGTTTTACTTTGGTCACAACTGAAGAAAATTTTCCGGCCATTGTTACGAAATTTTCTACGTTTTTTTTTACAAATCTGTTTATTGGCATTTCAATAACAACATGAACAAAATCAAAACTGTGCACTGTTAATGACTGCTGCATCACATTTATTTCAGCATCAAACAGCTTTATTTCCCCCCCCTCGGCATTCTCCCCCCCTCCTCTTTGTGGCACACTGCCCTGTTCGACTGGACCGTATTAGATGCCAGTTCTTTAAGAATGTCTGGGGCGAGGTCCTCACAAATGCTAACTCTATAGCTATCCCAGGGACCCCAGTTTTTTGCCCATTTTCGAGGGCACACGAGGCTTTCATATACCGCGCGTTCAGCTAGCGTGCGCCAGTCCACAACACATTTCTATTCCACCAACCTTGGTGTCAGCTTCGCACCCCATGATCTTGCCAAATTCTATTTGGCTACAGCCAATTACAGGTTTACCCAGGTATGCCCCATAAAGTGTAAATCTGTTTAATCTAAAATGTTCAAGAGACACCACTTTGCTGAGGCAGTTAGGGGGTTCCACAAACCTCCCCCATACATGCAGTCACAGCCATCCAGAAATGTTGCAGCACTGGGCATTCCCACACAGCATGATAAAACATGGCAATGTGGCCACACCCTCATCGGCACCACTTAGTCATTGCCCTACCTATCTTTACCAGTGTGGTCTGAGCACAGTAAGAGCAGTGGAGTATCTTAAGTTGGACCAGGGAGAAACCTGCTTGTTTGGCCACTTCCCTGGGGGATGGCAATGCTTCAGTCCACTCCTCATCCTCTAGGTTGTCTAAGTCATGAGCCCATCATTCTCTCAGTTGCAGTAAGGTGCCAGGTGCATTATTAATCAGCTTTTTATATGTCAAGGATGTGGCTTTATGTGGCAAAAATTCATCCAGCAGTCTGTCCTCCAGGGGCAAAGACTCTTTGAGCAGTACTACCCTCAGAGTGTGGAGTACTTGTAGGTAGTGACACATCTCAGTGGGTGCCAATGGATATAACTGCTGTAGGTCTGCTAAGAGGATAGTGTCTCCCTGGGTCCACAGGTCACTCATCTGTGAAATACCATCAAGGTCCCACTTGTTAAACCCTGGCAATTGTCCCAGTGCACCTAATTTTGCAGCACTGCAGAGGGGGCCAGTGTGATCCTACCCCTCCAACCTAGGGCTTGTGTGGTTGTCATCCAGAGGTCAACTACAGATGCTGTCAGGTCATGGATGTTGGCAAGCTTCGGTTTACCATAAAGAGCCCTTAAGTGTCCCCCTCTGATTGTATTGTCAGTCTATCCATCCAGAATGCAGGTTCTTTCAGGGAGCAAAATACCCAGCTGTTGAAGATGGTAACTGCCGAATAGTATTTTTGGATATTGGGTAGGGCTATCCACCTACCATACCACCCACTTGTGAGCATGTGTTATGTTATCTATTTTGGGCCCCCATCCCAAAGCAGCACCTTGATCTCGCCTTTGATTGTCCTGAAGTAGGAATTATGTACAGTATGAGGTGTGTTTTGCAAGACATAGAGGAAGCAGGGCAGAGACATTATTTTAAAAAGAGCGGCTAACCCCAAGAGCAATAAGGGCAGACCTCTGGTGCTGGACACCTTCCTTTAACCTTTCCAGTTGTAGCAACAGGACATGGAAGAACTGGTCAGGATCTGAAGTGTTTTAGAGCCCTAGTTTCTAGAACCTCGGAGGTGATCACCGGATCATAGTTGCAGGGTAGTCTTGGGGGACGTTCTTGTAGAGTATATATTTGTGATTTGTGCCAGTTGATCGTGTAACTTGAGTAGCGGAAGAATATGGTAATGTTCTGCGTTAATCTGGTTAGTGTATTTTCTAGGTCCGCCAAATAAAGCAGGACATCATCCGTATATAATAAGATTGATCCTCCCAATGGTCTGTCCACTGTTTACTGGGACCAGCGGAAACTGCCTGATCGAGGTGGCTAGAGGCTCGAGAGCCGCGGCAAAAATCCATGGAGACAAGGGGCAGCCATGTCTGGTACCTACCTCAATGCCAAGGGCACAGGACAGTACCCCATGCATCCTCACCTGAGCAGCAGGTCAATGTACAGGTGACACACCCAGCATGTAAAGAGCAGGCCGAAGCTAGTTTTGGAAATTTTAAAAACTTGGCCATAAGCAGAAACTGAAAGTTTCGATGAGCAAAGTGCCAGAACAATGAGACAGTGTTCAGCGCTCAGTGGCAACCTATACTCTAATCCCTTCTAGTCACTGCTTGCAGTTTTCTCTTTTTCATGTTTTATAAAGCCATTAATGATGTATTTTAATATGTTTCCATCTTGGTACAATCCATTTTATGGAAGCACAGAACACATTAGGTCAGTGGTTCAAGGGCAATGGATTGTGCCCGTGTGATTGAGTAGCTGCCAAAACACTTTACATATGTTTTTTTCTGCACGTTTTATAAACTGCATAGATCCAGGTTTTTTTAAAACACGTTGTAATGCATTTTAAACAATGTAGACCTGCTCTTACATATTTACAATCTTTTCAAACTATACCTATCTGCTGGGCTATGCTAAGTTTTCTAACTAGTGCTGTGAGGATTGAAAATTCTACCTGATGTGCATGCAGATTTTATTTTTCTTATTTATTGTCTTATGCCATCTTTTATGGTTGTGAAATATTAACTGAATAAAGTTTATTTGACACGACTTGCATAGGATAGTGGGTTTGCTACTATGGGAAAAGATGAGAAATGGGCCAGGGTGTTATGGAAGGTACACAAACTGGTCGTCCGAGTGCCACGCATCGAAAGACATGCAGGCTGCATGAAATGCTATTAAACACACACATTTGTTTTCATGGCAGTTCAGATATGTTTCACGCAGGTCGAAAAATATATTTGATAATGATCTGTTGTGGCCATCTCTTATTACGGTGTCCTGGGCCACAGATGGCCTGGTTTATGATTATGTTTCAACCTCTTTTAATGAGACGGGGAAGGCTTGATTTTAGGAAGTTGTAATATGGCTCACTGACATGAATAGGTGTTTTGTGCTTCAGTGCAGTCTCATTTATACACTAAAAATAAGAATAAATAAAACCAGGATCAAATGGCTTTAAGCCACATGCTTGGATAAGGTTGCAATAAATAGACATGTCAGCAAGCACAAATGAAGTCGTGTTAGAAGATTAATCAGGACATGGTAACTACACGGCTCAAGTGAGTCGAGGAGCAGCAACCTTTTCAAAGTGTATAATACGGAACCGCCTTTCCGTGTGCTGCAGCTTCGGGCGCATGTTTGAGATACCGTACCATTGTCGTGAACAAGGTAAATGTATGTCCGTCTCAGACGGATGCTTTATCTTCAGCGGTAGCAGATGCACAAAGTGTTGTTGAAATGTGTTCAGTAAAACCTGACAGCCGAACAACAAAAAGTTATGAAAATAATCTCTCAGAGGAGTAATCCATCATGCCACGTGGTGCGTGGCACGCGCACATAGAGAGGTCCATCGCGCATCCGCAATCCGCTTCTGTCACATACAGTGATGCTCTCCGGTGAGAAAATGTTTTTTCTCCATAAGTGGATCACTGAAAAATGCATTAACAATGCAACAAGGCGGAAATGGTTCTACGGCAGGTGTTAAATTAGCATGTTATGGCTAGGTTTTAGCATGAATTTATGGGACACGCTCTCAAGCCTTAGCATTCCGCAAACGTCCAACACATACGATTTGCCTCCGGTTAAACCCTGATTACTGTAAGAAAATAAAATGATTATATTTAAGACACGAAGTCATCCGAGTAAAAGTATTGCAATGTAGTCAAATGTATTTCCAATTGATGGAGCAACATGTCAACATGATTGGAACTCATAAGTGTACAAGTGTCATGTGTTTAACCTGTTGCATGTTACAAAGACAGAGGAGGGCATTTAAATTATGATAGCGGTGCCAATGCCTGGCACCGCTATCATAACTATGCTAAATGTGCTCTCTATGAAAGGTAAAACATGACTGACATGACTGTTTATATGAGAAATGTAGCATTTATAATTTAAAAGGCCAAATGACACACCTACACACACATATATATATTCACTGAAAAAACCATAGGTTATAGACCATATATAGTTAGGAATTAGCATTTACAAAACCTTATTTTACTCACACAAAACCATTGAAATTCCATATATAGTTAGTTGCACTAACTATATATCGCGCACCCGCAATCCACTGCTGATGATGTCACATATTACATCATTCATGACATGGTCAGTGACATCACTGATGACATCACTGATGATATCTCAAATGACATCACTGATGACATCACTGATGACAACATCCAGTGACTGTATGTTTCTGTAAAGTTAAAATATGTCTTACATATTGAAGAATGAGTGGATGTATAAGTGTCTGGATTAAGGATTTAGTAGGTGCATGACTGACTGTATAAGTGAGTGATTAAATGTGTCTCACTGAGTGCATGGGTTAGTGACTAAACTGTTTTAAATTGTGCATCATTGTGTCTGTTGTTCTGTAATCTGATGCATGTGTTGATCATTAGCTATATGACTAACTATATGGGTTATTGATTGGTTGGCCAAGTATTTGTACGGGAGACTGAGTGTGTGTGTGGGTGGGTGTCTGGGAGGTGTATGACTCTGTGCATAGATGTGTGAGCAGTTGATTCACTAGATGTATGGGTTCAAAAGTGCATGTGGAAACAGCTGTATGGGCGGTTGACTGTGTGCATGAGTGTATTGGTGAGTGAATGGATATCTCAGTGCTACATGTCAAAGTAAGTACATATGTAAAACACAGTACATGTGAGAGTTGACATATATAAATAACTGTGCATAAGAGCCAGTGAATGTGTGAGTGGCTGTATGGATCATTGTGAACTTGTATCAGGGATTGTATAACAGAGTAAATATGTGTTAGTATATGTTTCAATAAGTAAGGTGTGTATAACTATATAGTTGAGGAAATGGAGGTGTGATTGATTCTTTGCAAGACTGACTAGGTGTGTGAGTAACTCCATGGATGAGTGACAGTCTGTGAGTGTCTGTTTACACTGAGTGTATCTAAGGTTATATTAGAGTCTGAAGAGGTTCATCGTATCATCACATGAATGATGTCATCAGTGATGTGATCAGTAATGTCAAATGAGATGTCATCAGTGATGTCATCAGTGATGTCATTTGAGATGTCATCAGTGATGTCATCAGTGATGTCACTGACCATGTCATGAATGATGTAATATGTGACATCATCAGCAGTGGATTGCGGGTGCGCGATATATAGTTAGTGCAACTAACTATATATGGAATTTCAATGGTTTTGTGTGAGTAAAATAAGGTTTTGTAAATGCTAATTCCTAACTATATATGGTCTATAACCTATGGTTTTTTCAGTGAATTTTCAAGGTTTTGTAAATGCTAATTCCTAACTATATATGGTCTATAACCTATGTTTTTTTCAGTGAATTTGATAGGTTTTTTAATAGCAAATCTTTATAGTTTTAAAAAATAATAAATTTTAAAGCGAATTTTATATTGTATAATTATGTCATTTTTTTTTTTTAATTCTTTTCGGTGCGCTCCCGGGGCGCGGACCGGTGAACGCACGGGTAAGCGCAATCTTGCGGCGCGCCCCGGGGCGCGTACCGATGAGCGTCCCGATAGCGCTATGTTGAAATTGGCAATGTATATACACATAAGCGGCGTTCATTTGTGTTCACTGTACCTCTTGTCGTAAGCAGAATGGATATTGCAAAACACTGACTGTGTTATCCCGCCAGCATAGACCCATGCACACATATATACAACAGCCATTTTAGGTGCCATGGTCTCCCTGTTCGCGATCAATCATCAGCGCCCTTCCCTGACCCTGCAAGCATCCCCCATGCACCCCGACCGCCCCCACTCTCACATGCACAAGTCATGAACCCTTCTCCTTCTGCATGACTCTGTCACTGGGAATCACACCCCGCGCCTGACCAACACCTCCTTTCCTTCCATGAATACCCCTCTTTTGATAAACCCTTCCTCTACGCTCGATTGTCCACACCGATCCTTCCTTTCACGAAAATCTCTCCTTTGATGACCCCTTCCTATGAGCCCGATTGTTTGCACGAACCGCTGGTCATCCCTTAGCCTGAGGATACAGTTTATTGCCCACTACTGTATGCACTCGCCTCTCTTGAAAGGAGCCACTATTGATCATGACCTCCCCACCCCCTGAGATTCGATCAGGCGCACACATTCTAAAGGAATCAGCAGAACACTCAGCTGCGTGACAGCCCCCTCCTATTGTATGGAGGATAAGGGCCCCTACTGTAGCCACGTGTTGGAATATCTTCATACTCCACAATGTCTTGATTGTAATGAAGGATGTCTGTGTGCCATAAACCTGTGTATAAAAGACGAAGCCTCAGAGAAACTTGTTAGAGCACCTCCTGAAGACACTATGCGAGTGTACGAAATGACAGGCTCTCCTCATGAGCAATAAAACTCTATTCTTGTATTCCTGCTTCCAGCGCCCGTCTCTTTATTTGGTAATTGTTCAAGATGGGAACTAAGAGGCGTCCTGCGCCAGCAGCCTGGGCATCAGGTGTGTTATGGGCTGACTTTTCCACAATTGGCGCCCTAACGCGGGGCCCATCAGCGACATAAGGTCCGGTAAGAGAGGTCCAGACGATGGGGTGAACATCTAAATAATTGGAGTATACCTGCCTTGAGAGGGCCCTCGTCCGGCTGCCGATTGAATGAACTTCACCGATTCTGAACGGACCTCTCTCAAGTGACCTACTGTCCTGACTGGAATCCCACAAGAATGCTGCGATAAAAACATAGAGAAAAGAGGCGCTGGAGAAAGGAAGACGAAGAATTGCCCACATGATCCGGTCGGGTAAGGTTAAGTAGGACGTCTTTACGTCTGATTGATAGGATGGCTTTATCCATCTGATTGATTGATTGATTGTTGATATTGGAAACGGTATTTAGATACTGGTATTGTTCACTGATTGGTTCATTTAGCCTCGGTTGCTACTTGAAGTATTGGTTCTCTTGGAGACATTCTCTGTTTGCAAACAGCGACGAATAGGAACGTTCCTCTCTCTTTGCAAATAGTGAAGGATAGGTAATGCGGACTTTTGTCCCCCGTTGTAATCCGTCATGCCTATTTTTCTCCCCACTGATTGATTGGTTGCTCTGTTGCTCTTTGAGACATTCGCTGTCTGCAAACAGGGAAGAATAGGAATATTCTGTCTCCCTTTGCAGATAGTGAAGGGTAGGTAATGCAGACTTTTGTCCCCGTTGTAATCCGTCATGCCTATCTTTTCTCCGCATTTGATTGTTTGTTATCGATTTTTATCGATTATTGCTCTTTGAGATATTCCCTGTCTACAAACGGGGAAGAATAGGAATATTCTGCCTCCCTTTGCAGATAGTGAAGGATAGGTAATGCAGACTTTTGTCCCCGTTGTAATCCGTCATGCCTGTTTTTTTCTCCCCACTGATTGATTGATTGTCTGAACATTTATTGTTCAAGGAATAGTTCTTTTGAGGCATTCTCTGTTTGCAAATAACGTGGAATAGAAATGTTCTGTCTAGTCTTTGCAAGTAAGGAAGGGTAGGTAATGCGGACCTTTGTCCCCCATTGTAATCTGTCATGCCTATCTACTCCCCACTGATTGGTAAACCAGTTCCACCCGGACCATTTATTGGAGGTAGGTCATCTGGCTCGACCAGGAGGGTACCCCTAATACAAAAGGACAAATATAAAAATGCGGATTAGCCGCTGTATCGTGCTAGCAAATAAAAGAGAAAAATATATATATAAAAATCGTTAGGGAAAAGAAAAGGAATAGAGTGAAATCAGTAGGCCACTGATGAGATCTCTTTTCAACCTCGCTGAATTGGAAACATAGGGAACAACCCCTCAGGAAATATGAAACTGGTGGGGAAAGCCGAACTTAACGCTATAACTTCGAGACAGCTTGGCTCCACCACTCACCCCGCCCAATTAACGACAAAACTTAGGCGAATAATAGAAAAATATATAACACTCTAGCGAAGTAACAGGTGAACACGTTTTATTTTTTAACAAACAAAGAAAACATTTAAGCAACTATTTACATGACAAACTGCTGCAACGACAAACGAAACCCACAATGCATTTCGCCGTCTGCCTGACGCCGTTCCAGTCCTTCCTTCCCCAAAGTAGCAATGTTGGGCTACTTTGGGCTACTTTCTAGTAGTTTTTGGGCGTTTTAAAGTCTACAAAAACCATCGAGGGCGGTGGGGTGGAAGGACCACTACGCGAATAGCCCGAAGGCGGCGCCACATGCCAAGGCCTGTCCCCCGGATGAACCAAGGGACCCGTTCCTGGGGCCGTGGCGAAGAGCGTCCGGCCGCCATCAACCGGAGGCCCGGCCCGAAACGTACTAGGCGCCACTTCTTAAATAATGGCTGCGACAACACTGGGGGGGGGATGTCTTGCACATGCCTCCGACCCCCCCCCCCTCGTCCTCATCACCTGGTCCTGCCATAACAAATGTCAAGCGAGACGCCGTGGGGTGCACCGGGAGGGAGAGGTGGCGCGAACAAGCCTCTCCCACCTCCCCAGGTGAAGGCTCCCCAGCTGCACCCCCAACGCTCCTCGCACCCGGCAAAGGGTTTGTCCACTGTGGCGATGCTGCAACACCTCACCCGGCAGGTTGGAGCCCGTCTGCTCATTTGACCCCGCGATTGCCGGTAGCTGCCGAACTCTCAAAATGGCGGTCGACCTTGCAAGAGCGGGCCCAGCATGAAGGAATGGCCCGGTTGCTTGTTGATTCCACCATCATAAAAGTTCTCCTCGACCTTGAAGATTCTAGAGGAGCCGCGGGAGTCCCCGACTCCCGCAGATACCCCCGATGGGGAATGACTGCCATGACTGCCCGTGGAACGATGAAAATGTAGCCGCGGGACGTCGGCGCTCCCATGCTGACGCCAGCCTCAATTTGAATGACTAAAATCCTGCAGACTACAGTTCGGAACAGTTCCGGTGAAAAACGCAGTATGACCCGGTAGAAAATTTTGCCTCCCTCCCCCTTTTTTTTTGACTGATGGTTCATAATGCCGATCCCTTTCGGTTGCCCTTCAACGGAACTTTTGGACTGCCAAAAAGAGGCTCTGGGCCAACCACGAGTTAGTGGAAATTTAGACTATGCCTGGATCTGCCTGGCCGCACCCAAAATGGCGCCGGTACAAATGAAACTTTCAACTCCTTGTTGTACTCCGATTGCTCAGCCTTGGTGTCATGGGATATGTATGTAGTTTTTAAACATATGGATTGATATAGGATGGGTACTGATTATGTGTTCGAACAATGAAGGACAATGAATTGACATGAGATGGGTATCGATTGAACATTCGGACAATGAATTGTTGTTAAGTTTTGGCGCCTCATGATTATTGCAAGTTCGAATTTTAACACTCCATTGGGTTTTTTCACTAATAAAGGTATCCCCACATCTACAGTTCCAGCCTGCTCCGTGGCCGGCCCACGGGGTTGTAGACCCGTATTTGTGCACCGGCATTCTTATTAAAGATTTTTGGAAAAAACGTACGTAGTTGTCACGTGTAAATTGGTACGTTTCGAATAAATGACCGCTGTTTCCGATATAACCGAATTACAGGTGAAATGGCTCAGCTCGATTAGTTTAGGGTTAAAAAGTATAATACGCAGAAATATTGCAAATATGAATGGTCCAGGTTTTTGTTGTATGTACCTTGCACATTTTTGTACAGCCCAAAGCAACCGCTAAAAAGACGCTGGAATTCAGCCTATACTTTATATGCTACCCGTATCAGGAAAATTGTGCTAAAATGCCCCTAAGTCGCACCGAAGGAATGCCACTTGGCCTCCCTACATACGGTCTGTAATACCACACTTGGGTGACCTATGCTATCCACAGGCTTCCGATAAACATCTCTCCCACACTAAAAGGTCCATCTGGGCTTAAATGCCGAGTTGGCAAGAACTGCGTTCCGTGGAGATAGACCGAGTATGTAGTAAGTAAAAGCCTTTTCGGGTTTATGCGCGCTGATGTGTTTTTAAATGCTGCCCCGGCCCCCTTCTTTTTCCCTCTTTCTGCAGGTCACTTTGGAACATCGATTAAAAATGCGAAAAAAGGAAAATGGTGATCTAACGGACGAAGAGACGGGAAAAAGGCGTTCGATTATGGTGCCCACGCACCCCGAATAATACAACCAAAAATAATGTGCACACATGATTAAGCACTTCACACTTAACTAAATAGGGAAAGGTTTAAAAAATATTCTGAGGTGAAGTTTAAAACTCTAGTACACTCCGCTTGGAGGACTAGGAATGTTATCAGTGTATAGAAATTACTGCGTCCTTTCCACACCCTCATGGACTGGAAACTCAGAGCTGCCCTATTGTTCTCCCAACTGACACCAACTGTCGTCTCAGCCTGGAAACACATTTACTAAAATGACTCGAAAATACCACCGTGAGCATTAGCCCAACCAGGTTAGTTCATGACCAATTGCCAAAGGCGTAAGTGTGTAAAACAGCAAAGACCAGTAAAGGCAGCCGACAATAAAAGGAAAGAAAGGGGTAAAAAGAACTTAGGATGCTAAAAATACGCAGCATACAGGAAGAGATCATTATGGCCAATAACGGTTATATGTCTTGTCTTGGATTTTTTTTGTATATAATACATGTACTGTCTGCCTCACCTGAGTATGTATGTACGTAATGTGTGGATCTACGTCATCCCTCTGCCTGTGTTTCCGTATTACTCAACCCCTGCTGTTCTGTGTTGTGTGTGCGCTGAATGGCCCATTATTGTACACGTCTCTCTCTCTCTCTCTCCCTCTCTCTATCTCGCTCCATGTCATACGTGTACAGAATGGACCATTTAGAGTGCGGTCTCTCTCTCTCTCTCTCTCTCTCTCTCTCTCACTCTCTCTCTCTCTCTCTCTCTCTCTCACTCTCTCCCTCTTTCTCTCTCCAAAGCCCCCTGTTCCCTCTTCCCTTGTATGGTGACGTTGTGCCCCTCCGGCATAAAACATAATTGGGTTTCCTCGAACACAAAGGTGTTCAGCAAAATTGACCGAAACCAAAACGATTGTGACTTGCCATATTACTACCTCTCCTTTCTGCAAAACGATAGAACCTGAGTTGGTAATGAAAGAAAGGGCAGGTCAGACGACTGATGTCCCCTAATCTGGCCTTTTTATAGGGGGACTATAACGTCAATGGTCTTCTGTTTTTCAGTTCATTAGAAATGCGATCCCCAATGCCCAGATTGTCCCACCCCTCTGCACTTAAGTGCGGATGTCCAGAGTGCCCCACTTCTCCCGATCGACCCCAGCTCCATGTCCAAAGCGTCCCCGTTACCCCCTATCAAACCCAGCTTCATGTCAGCTACCCTCGAAGCGTAATTGATGACCTTGATTAACGGCCACTCCCCAAGAAAAGCATGTTTTACATCTGCCCCCTCCCCCTTCTTCATGACGATAACAAGAGTTAGCCGACCCCGGAGGGAAATGTAAGATTGTCGATACTTGAGTTAAAGGGAAGGACGAGTCTCTACATAAGGACTCGATTTTGAGTTTTGATGTAATGCACTGTGTATAAAGGTCAAATTTGTCTCCACATACTCACGAATGAACGCCAAACAGGTTTTATGAATTCAATGGTAATGCCCTCCTACATACTCCATAAATGATGACTTCTGACTGTGAACGATGACCTTATCTCCCACCTACTTAGGATTGAGGACGGAATTGAGATGTATAAATGTCTTCTCCTGCCAGTTGTTCTAAAACTTGTTTTTACCCATTCAAAGATACAATCACCGGAGGAGAGGAGCTGGACGTGACGCACAGCCTGGCCACAGATCGTGAAGCACGTGTGACCGCGACAAAAGGTGGAGCCACCGAGCAACGAGACGAGGCACCACTCTCAAACTCGGCAGATTAAGGAATAAAGGGCTGCCTTGAAGCCCTCGATTTGCTGCCCCACTCGTGCCTGAAGTCCCCGTCCTTTTTGAGCCCGACCGATGGGCCTGCCTGCTCGATTATCCTTTGCTCCTTTTGGTCCCTTGATGTGCTCAAAGATCTGATCCCACTCCGCCCTCTCTTCCCTTGATTATTCAACAACATCACCTTTTTCGCATAAACTTTTGACTATGGACTAAGGTTTTGCCACGGAAGAAGAAAGACACGCAGGTGCCTAGCTTGAGGCACTCCTAAGAAAATAAGTTAGGAAACAGGACTGTGATCTAACAGCAGAGGACTGATCGCACCCTGCAACGTGTAAGGATGAATCCGAGCTGGACCTATAGCTCCACCGCCGGTGCTCAGCAGCGCCAACAAAAGAAGACGGACTCTGTTAAAAGACATTGCGACAAAGACCCTCCCCCCTTTCCAGAACTTTCTATTCACCCCTTGACTGATTGCTTGTATCGAATTGAATCCCTCCCTCAACCATTTTGTATTGCCTTTTAAAATGTTTCATCGATCACTCATGCATTTAGTTTTCCAAAAGTCTATTATAGCACTGACAAGACCCGAAAGTATCAGAGCTCTTTTTACTGTATGTTGATGTCATTGAAACCTGGAACCTCCTCGACACCACAGCCCCTGACGTCGCCTTCCTCACAGAGACCTGGATGAACGCCTCCTCAGCGCCCGACATCGCCATCGCCATCCCAGAAGGCTACAGGATCACACGGAGGGACCGCACCGCCAACCAGACGGGAGGAGGCATCGCCATCATCCACAGAGACACCATCCGCATCACGACCAACACCGACGACACCCTAACCACCGCCGAACACCTGCACTTCCAGATCCACACGGACCCCAGAACCACCCTCAGAGGCACCCTGATCTACCGACCCCCGGGACCACGCACACGATTCAGCGAGGACATCGCCGACTTCATCAGCCCGCATGCCCTCCCCTCCGCCGACTACATCCTCCTGGGGGACCTCAACTTCCACCTGGAGAACAACAGCGACCGCAACACCATCACCCTGCTCGACAACCTCGCTAACCTCGGACTCAAGCAACTTGTGACCACCCCCACCCACCTCGCCGGACACACACTCGACGCCGTCTTCTCATCCAGCAAAGACATCGCCTTCAGCCACGCAACAGGACTCCACTGGACGGACCACAGCTGCGTCCACTTCACCTTC
Organism: Lissotriton helveticus; assembly: GCF_964261635.1. NCBI lineage: Eukaryota > Metazoa > Chordata > Amphibia > Caudata > Salamandridae > Lissotriton > Lissotriton helveticus. The sequence goes on along the minus strand of NC_136063.1, from coordinate 1,787,521,863 downwards.
AAAAGAACGACGATCCACCACCACCAGCAACAGGTTGCCCGAAGAAGCTGGAACAAGATCACAGCCGACCAGCTCACCGCCTCCCTGAGCCAGCACCCTCCCGCCGGCTCAACGAACCCCAGCCAGGCCGCCGACAACCTCACTAAGTGGATCAGCAATTGCGCGGACGAACTCGCCCCTCTGAGGACCCCGCCCAGCAGACCCGGCAGCAGAAAAGCCCCATGGTTTACCGACGAACTCAAGAGCTCCAAGAAGAACTGCCGAGCCCTCGAGAAAGTGTGGAGAAGGGAACCAACAAGGGACAACATGGCTACCCTCAAGCTCGCCACCCGGAAACACCACCAACTGATCCGCGCCACCAAGAAAAATGCATACAAGGACCGGCTTGACAACAACGCACACAACTGCAAGGAACTCTTCAACATCGTGAAAGAGCTCTCCAACCCCAACGCCGGAAACAACGACATCACCCCGTCGCAAGACCTCTGCAACTCCCTCGCCTCCTTCTTCCACAACAAGATCGCGGACATACACAACAGCTTCAGCACCCAACCGACGCACGCCACGACCACAGCAACGCCACCCACCACCACTCTCCGCGCCTGGACTCCGATCAGCACCAAAGACACCATCCGCACAATGAACTCCATCCACTCCGGGTCTCCAACCGACCCCTGCCCTCACCACGTCTTCAACAAGGCCGACGCGGTCATCGCACCCCACCTGCGGGACATTATCAACACCTCCTTCGACACCGCCACCTTCCCGGAGAGCTGGAAGCACGCAGAACTCAGCGCTCTACTCAAGAAACCTACAGCGGACCCCACCGAACTCAAGAATTACCGTCCCATCTCGCTCCTCCCGTTCCCGGCCAAAGTCATCGAAAAGACCGTCAACAAACAGCTGGCCGCCTTCCTCGAGACGAATGGATCCCTTGACCCCTCACAGTCTGGCTTCCGAGCCAACCACAGCACCGAGACCGCCCTCATCGCTGCCACCGACGACATCCGAACCCTGATGGACAACGGAGAAACAGCGGTCCTCATCCTCCTTGACCTCTCCGCGGCGTTCGACACTGTCTGCCACCGCACCCTAGTACAGCGCCTCGGCAACATCGGAATCCAGGAGAAGGCACTGGAATGGATCACCTCCTTCCTCGACGGAGGAACACAGAGAGTCCACCTACCACCGTACAAGTCAGAGGCCACCGAAGTAATCTGCGGCGTCCCCCAAGGATCCTCGCTGAGTCCCACCCTCTTCAACGTCTACATGAGCCCCCTCGCGGCCATCGCACGCAAACACAACCTCAACATAATCTCCTACGCCGACGACACCCAGCTGATCCTCTCCCTGACCAACGACCCCGCCGCCGCCAGAACCAACCTGCACGAAGGGATGAGAGACGTAGCCGAGTGGATGACGACCAGCCGCCTGAAACTGAACTCGGACAAGACGGAGGTCCTCATCCTGGGCTCCTCGCCCTCCGCCTGGGACGACTCCTGGTGGCCCCCCGCCCTGGGCACCGCACCCAAACCGACGGACCACGCACGTAACCTGGGCTTCATCCTGGACTCCTCCCTCTCCATGACCAGACAAGTCAACGCCGTCTCCTCATCATGCTTCAACATCCTACGCATGCTACGGAAGATCTTCTGGTGGATCCCCACCGAGACCAGGAAGACCGTCACCCAGGCCCTCGTCACCAGCCGACTGGACTACGGCAACGCTCTCTACGCCGGAACCACCGCCAAGCTCCAGAAGAGACTCCAGCGGATCCAGAACGCCTCAGCCAGACTCATCCTCGACCTCCCACGAAACAGCCACATCTCCGGACATCTGAGAGACCTGCACTGGCTCCCCGTCAAGAAAAGAATCACCTTCCGTCTCCTCACCCACGCACACAAAGCCCTACACGACCAAGGCCCGAGCTACCTCAACAACCGAATCAACTTCTACGCTCCCAAGCGCCACCTCAGATCAACCAGCCTCGCCCTCGCCGCCGTCCCCCGCATCCGAAGAGCGACAACAGGAGGAAGGTCCTTCTCCTACCTGGCCGCCAAGACCTGGAACTCCCTCCCGACTGACCTGCGCCTGACCCAAGACCACCTCGCCTTCAGGAAGAAGCTCAAGACCTGGCTGTTCGAGCAGTAACGGCACCCCCCCTCCTAGCGCCTTGAGACCCTACGGGTGAGTAGTGCGCTCTAGAAATGTCGTGATTGATTGATTGATTGATTGAAAAGAAAGTCAGAACCTGAGTCTATAATATGTCGGAACGTTTTTTCCTGATTGCCCTCGACTAAAAGTGTTATGTCGATCTCTAGACTTGTATGAATAACCCAACAAATGTAAATTCATACGTACCACGTTTCGCCAATCATAGCGACTACATATGGTTATATGCAATCTGCTAGCATTGACAAACGCTATTCAGTTGGGGTAAACACAAATGTACTAGCGTATGTTAAAAAGCGGCTACTGTTGAAATTGGCAATGTATATACACATAAGCGGCGTTCATTTGTGTTCACTGTACCTCTTGTCGTAAGCAGAATGGATATTGCAAAACACTGACTGTGTTATCCCGCCAGCATAGACCCATGCACACATATATACAACAGCCATTTTAGGTGCCATGGTCTCCCTGTTCGCGATCAATCATCAGCGCCCTTCCCTGACCCTGCAAGCATCCCCCATGCACCCCGACCGCCCCCACTCTCACATGCACAAGTCATGAACCCTTCTCCTTCTGCATGACTCTGTCACTGGGAATCACACCCCGCGCCTGACCAACACCTCCTTTCCTTCCATGAATACCCCTCTTTTGATAAACCCTTCCTCTATGCTCGATTGTCCACACCGATCCTTCCTTTCACGAAAATCTCTCCTTTGATGACCCCTTCCTATGAGCCCGATTGTTTGCACGAACCGCTGGTCATCCCTTAGCCTGAGGATACAGTTTATTGCCCACTACTGTATGCACTCGCCTCTCTTGAAAGGAGCCACTATTGATCATGACCTCCCCACCCCCTGAGATTCGATCAGGCGCACACATTCTAAAGGAATCAGCAGAACACTCAGCTGCGTGACAGCCCCCTCCTATTGTATGGAGGATAAGGGCCCCTACTGTAGCCACGTGTTGGAATATCTTCATACTCCACAATGTCTTGATTGTAATGAAGGATGTCTGTGTGCCATAAACCTGTGTATAAAAGAAGAAGCCTCAGAGAAACTTGTTAGAGCACCTCCTGAAGACACTATGCGAGTGTTCGAAATGACAGGCTCTCCTCATGAGCAATAAAACTCTATTCTTGTATTCCTGCTTCCAGCGCCCGTCTCTTTATGTGGTAATTGTTCAAGATGGGAACTAAGAGGCGTCCTGCGCCAGCAGCCTGGGCATCAGGTGTGTTATGGGCTGACTTTTCCACAGCTATTGCCGCGAACGAAAACAACATCGTGACGTATTGCGTAGCCGCCACGCCTTGCGTCATAAGACACGTATCGCGTAGCCGCGAAATGCGTCTTATGACGCACCGCGTTAGCGCACCCGGAAGCGCAGACGATCGCGCAATGTAAACGCCCTGATGCGCTTATGAAACACGCCCCGGGACGCGCCCCGGGGCGCGTAGCGTAAGCGCGTCAAACCATGTGACTTTAAAATAACACTTTTCATTGGTTCAGAACTTTTTTTTCTCCAAATTGTGTGAAACCCACCCATTTCTCTCACTATTGCTTTATACTTGGAGAGAGCAAGAGCTGTTCTGTGTACTGTCTTCATCTCCTACTTTCCTGATCTACAGCAATGGCTGCAAGAGAGTCATCCAGCAGTGATTCCGACGGATTTTTAGATGAGGACCCTCCTCAGCAGAAGAAAAAAGACCATTTCATCTGGAAATTCTATGACATCCCTGAAGGACAAAAAAAGTCAACGCTCCAAAAGTAACCTGCAAAATATGTGGTAGTACTTTATCCAGAGGCAATCCTCTGAAAAAATATAGTTTTGGAAATGCCAATTTAATCAGGCATGTCAAAAGAAGACACCCAAACAACTTTGCCAGGGAGAGTGTCGGAGAGCTGGCACGGAATTTACCCACAGATGGCGGCAGCACCTCCACTGGTGGAGCAACACCTTCGGGACCACCCCGTGGAAGAATGGTCCCTGACATACAGCCGGTGTTTGCAGGGATCAAATTTCTGTGCACGGAGTGTGACGAACTGCTCTGCTATGGGGAGCAGAGTGTTGAACTCATTGCCATAAAGAAACAGCAACACCGCTGCACTGCCAGTCCCTAAATTTTCACATTTTTTTGCTCCTGTTGAGCAGTTTTGGAATCCCTGTTTTTGTTTTTCCCCTGACAAAAATCCAAAAAAAATATAAAATCGTTTTAAAAAGTCTAAAAAAATATAAATATAAAACAACAAAAAACAAAAAAAAGTTATTTTCAGAACTACCTCCAATTTATAAAAAAATGCTATTTTTTTAAAAAAAAAAGTCTGTCATTTTTTATCTCCATGGTACGCTCCCCCGTACGCTCCCCGGTGCGCGTACCGGGCGCTCCCCCCGCGAAAAGCTATTTGAATTTTTTTTTTTTTTACCCGCGGGACCCTTTTATGGCCCCCACATCAAAACTAGGGGGTCAGGGGGGTGTACCCTGCCCCCTTTTGCTCATTTCCCCCTTTGATTTTTGCCACCTCTTGTGTCTCAATCCTACCGAGACACAAGATGGCGGCCGCTGCGGACTGTTTCGAATGTTTACAGACACCCGAGAACCAATCAGCTTGCCGTGCGCAAGTCGCGTGGCACGCCCGGGGCGCTCCCCGGTACGCGCACCGTGGCGCGGCTCTAGATATATATCTTTTTTTAAACCTAATTTACTCAAAATTCACAGGAGCACATATCTTGAGACCTAGCAAAGGCACATCGGGCAAACAATATCTACAATTTTGCCAAGTTTCGTGGAAATCCATTCAGCCGTTCGAGCTAAAAGTGAGTCCAACCGCCCTATGGAAAAATGAATGGCAAAAACGCGTTTTGGGACCCCCCTTTTTTCTCGCCCCCCCCTTGACAAAACCCCCCCAAATTTTTAGGGGCTGCTCAGAAACAAAATGTTCCATTTTCCTGAAAATTTCAGCCAATTCCGTCCACAAACGCCAAAGTTATTAGACATAGAATTTTCAAAAATCCCATAAAGAAAAAATCCGAACTATATATACCTACTGGCGACCGCCAGTAGGTAATATATATATATATATATATATATATATACATATATATATATATACATACACTCATGCATCATTTTAATTTCAGAAGATTTCAATCGTTTTACAACAATACCCAGGGTTAGTTATTTGAATCTATGCAGGTCACTGGTTTGCATGTGGACCTCCCTATCCTACACTTACTCATCAATATTGCCCCCACTGTGGATAATGCACAAAAGTAAGTATTGTAGAAACTGGCACTGGAATGGAATAACTTTGTGGGCGTGCACTGTCTTATAATTGCCCCCCTCCTGACTTTCTTGTGGATCACCCAAGTTCACATCTCTATCCATGAACACAGCACTGTAGAAAATCCACCACTCTGGATTCTGTAAGTTTCCATCAGCAGACGAAAATGTCCACAGATCCTGAGACTTGTTATGTGCTTTTGATGATAACATACTATTTGCACATCTATGTTGGACCTAGTTGTACGAATATGTTGCGATTTTTGCCTGCATTCCTTCTCAGTATTGAATTTGGCCACGCCGTGCATCAATTAATTGGTTTTTACTTCAGTGAATAGATATTCACCTTTGTTCTTTGCAAACTGGGCAACGTGAACAAAACCAACATCATATTCACTTTACACATACATACTAAGCCAATACAAAAGTTATTAAGTAAAAGAAAATAGTTTGACATTAAATGGAATTGTCATTTTTAAAAATCTGAGCAATTTAGGACAAATCTGAAGCAACTTTTATTTTATTCAACTATTTAATACACAGAGTCCAATGGTGGAAATGGAGTGAGTTGCACTCCAAGCAGGCTCCCGGAGATGAACCCCTGCCGTCATGATCCTGCACTATACTATTACCCACAAGAGCGTGAGCTTATGCACCAGAGCCCTCCCCGATGCTGTCTGTGCAATCCGCTACCCCCAAACTTGCAGGAACACTTCCAGGGCAAAACTAGGGATTGCAAATGGTAGACGAAGGTAGAAGTAGGCCTTCCACCGCAAAGCGGCCTTGAACGGGGTAGCGGCAGCCAGGGACCAACGGTTCGCTGCCCTGCTGATGCTGGCTCACCAGAGGTGATACCCCCTTAAGTGGCTGGCTGAGATTGATGCTGATCAGCGACCCTGAACGGAGCTACATAGGAACACATGGAGGTGAGCATAAGAGGACCGCAAAGAGTGTTGTGGCCTGGCGTGGCCTGGCCGAGTGTGACTGCCTGAAGGGGGCTCCACTGTAAAGCACGACAGAAAGTGGTGCCTCTGCTTGTGTATCAACTGGAGGTGCCCTTCGGGAGTAGATTGCCCTGCAACCATCGGCTGGCAATGATAACAACTACTGCGTGTGGCAGAGCCACAGAGGTGGCTTACTACAGGGTGATCTTGGGGGAGAATGATTAGGCTGCAGTGAGCAGTGTGACCCTCCAGATTATCGTTGACTCAGCACACTGGCCTGTGGTGTCAGCTGACACAGGAGTATCCCTGGCCCCACTCACTCCAACCCTTTCCAGACCTCTGCAGTTGTCGTGCCCAATCTGCTTAAATATCAGACACAGGGCTGCAGGAGACCGAGGAGGCGCTCCACCTAGGCACCCCAACAGGCCCCATGCACAAAAAAAATTTGTAGCGCTGCAGGGATGCTTATGTGGCCCACTGCATGCCCCAAACAAAGACTGGGGACAGAGACAACAAGGCTATCAATAATTGGATGCCAGCTATGGTATATTCTGAGTGCCCCAGGTTGCATGCGGCGATATAGGACAGTACTCCAGTGGGACCCACCCTCCCCTCTACATTGCCTAGAGAACAGTGCCAAAGCTTCCTACCCAATTAACTAGAGCAATGTAAGACCCATAAAAATCCCAGAACCTGGTCAACAATAGAGTGTATCCTCTGGAGTCCCTAACCTGGGAGCTACCTAAATTAAACCCAGTCTGGACCGGAAACTCCAGATGCAAAAAACATGGAGGTATTAAGCGGGGCATCCCATTGACATCTAAAAAGACTCCCTCATTGAAGATACCCACAGTTTATTCACAAACATGGAACCTTGTGCTGAGCTGGGAATTAGGCCTGGCTGCCACATGAGTGTGGACTTTGGTGCCCCCGCTTGATGCCACTGAAAGTGGACCGGGAGTGCTGCCCCAATGGCTACCAACCCTAACAGGGGAAAAATTAGACAGAGATATTCCACCCTACTGAACTCACTTACTGGGAATGATCAGAGTTACCGGGGAGGCTTTGGCTCGGGCGGGGGGGTACAAGTCCCAAAGGGCCCCCGCCAAAAGGAGCATCGCTACTGGCCCGGATACAGACTCACCTGCCCAGCTTACTTACTCCACGCTGTGACACCCGGGGATTGGCACCGTTTGCCAAGATGACAAGGAAGAAGGACATGGATGTGGGGGGGCGCAGCTGTTAGCGACTCAACCATTCAGAAGCCGGACGCTGCTCTACTCCCATGATGGAGAGTCCAACCACGGGCCCAACACTGCAAGACATTTTACAAGTCAATACTGCTTCTACAGCAGTACTGGAGAAGACAATAGACACATTTGGAGCTGATTTGCGTATTCTCAAAGATGACCACTGACGATTGGCAGAGAAAAAAAACACTTCAGAAAGAACACTAGCAAAGATTTCACGGATTTACTAGCCCTCTGTGAATGACTTACAATTATGAAGGGTAAATTCCACGTGCTGGAGCAGAACGCGGAAATCACTGAAGATCGATCAAGGAGGAATAACATTCACATGGTAGGCTTTCATGAGTGAATGGAGGCGACTAATATGCTAGCCTACCTGGAGAAATGGCCCACTGCCGGGAGAACCCCCAAGATCAATAGTGGCCCGGCTCCTTTATTATCGGTACAGAGACTATATAGTAGAGCACGCCAGAAAGAGGGATGACATCAAGGTGCACAATAGTACATTCATGATTTTTCTGGACTTAACAAAAGAGGTGCAGAAACAATGCTCAACATTCCTGGATGCAAAAAAGACGTCTCCATCAGATGGGCATAGCTTATGACATCTTGCTCTTGGCCCGGCGGGGAGTTGTGGTGTCTGACGGAGTTCAAGAAGTATAGGACTGGATCGAGCATCATCCGATAGCAGGCTCTAGCTAGAGGCCCCCGAAGAGCTTACCCAGGAGACAGAGTACCAAATGCAAAGAAATGGGTGCCCAGAGAATGACTCCATCAGGGGAGGAAATTCAGCAGGAGCATCAGCCGGCGGTGAAGGTGGTGGTGGTGGCACTGAGTGGTGGAGGTGCAAGACCAGCTGTTTCAATGGACGGTGACAAGATCGATGAGTCCGAGCTAGAACAGGGCTTAAGCTCCTCTGATGACTCAGCTATTGAGATGCCGGTGGTGACGCTGGGCACTTCAGATTACCTAATGTAATGCTGGGGCTTTTTCCTTGATGGGTAGTCCAGTCCGGGCTGAAGGTAGCAGTAGTGGAAATGAGAGAACACTCAACCGCCCTCTGGGAATAGCCACTATTTGGTTTTTCCAGGCTATCTGATGGGTAGACGGGGTGCTCCTGTGGACGGAGAACAAGAACGCTTCTTCCCCTCTTTTGTGTGTGGTTTTGCATGGGTACACCTGCATGTACCAACAAACTAGTTGTGAGTTTAGATGGGTACAGTATACCTGCTTGTCCTGGGGAGTGTGAGTTGGGTTGTTTTCTGTTTGAACGTGACAGGGAAATCTACAAGTCATGCCCTTCAACTGTTGACTCATACCTTGATGAACTTTAATAAAGGAGTCATAGGAAATGAGCGGAGCAGGCTGTCAATTCTTCTCAACACCAGTTGGCAGCCCCAGTAACTTATAAGGTTTTTTCCTAAAATGTAAGGGGGATGCATACCATTTAAAAAATATATATATTTAATTGATTTTTCATCACAAATACAACACTCTTAATAGTGGCACATTAATGTCAGGGGCACATATCTGGATACATTTGCAGTAGATCATAACCACCAACTTGAGTTTTGTCCTTTTCATAATCTCCATCCTCCTGTGCCTTCAGGGTCATCGATCAATAGACAACCACTTCTATTAACATTCATGCTATGGCCACATGTATCTCTGAACTAACCAATACATGCGACCCCACCCCCAGTCGACTTGCCATCCCCCTCCCTCTACCCACCCTAACCTTGTCCACCGGTGTGTTCTGTTAACATTAATAGAGGATTATCAACTATCAGTAGCTTTCAGGGTCGTGTGGCTCTCTTACTTTCCCACAAGGACCTCCTAATCTTAGCTGTTCGCCAATCTACAACCCTGTCCCCTGTTCAGGGAGTTCCCAAATATTCATCCAATGATTCACTATCCGAGTCCGGGTCGGGCAATGTCAGCGATGCAACCAATGCTTCCCAGGCTTTTGCGGTTTCCAGTGCCTTTTCATTATTAGTTCTCCTAGCTTGCTGGAACCAAACCACACTCTCACTTGCCACCCAAGTGGCAAACTCCCCCCTCCGGTGGTCTATGCTGGGTCTCTGTCTAGCTTTCCACTGTCTCGTTAATTCCCTCTTGGCTAGCAGCAACCCCAGATACAGGAACTTACTTGTGATTTTAGTTCGCGCTGTGTGGGGGAACCAGTGTAATATGCACGCTCCCATGTCGGGTTCTATCTGTCACTCCACATAGTGTCGCAACCACCTCCTCCCAATACGTTCCTAAATGCGGGCAACTCCAAATCATATGCAGAAAGTCTGCTGCATCTGAGTGGCATTGGGGGCATCAGGCTGTGTCCACGTTAAATTACTTATTTATCCGCACTGGGGTTAAATACACTCTATGCAATATGTAAAAATTAATAAGTTGGAATCTAGCATTATGGTTTCCCTTCCACGCTCTTTCCACCATCTTAACCCACGTTGTGTCCGGAATAGCTTTAACCAAGTCTGCCTCCCACCTCTTCTTCAAATGACTCAACGGCTGCAGTCCTTCTGCCACCATTCGCCTATATAAGCACGTTATAGCTTTGACCATTCCCGCTGCCATCACAACATATTGACAAGTCAGCGACGTCTGTGGTTCTGATAGCCCTCCCCCCCAATGCTGCTGAATCGCTGATATTAGGGCAGTATGCAATAAGAAATCACCAATGGGTAGGTCAGACCGATCTTGCAGGGTCCGATAAGGCAAGAGGACACCCTCCTTGTATAGGTCCCTGACCATTTGCAACCCCCGCTCCTCCCACCCCGCTAGCGCTGACCAGTCCCCCCGTGTGGTAGGGCCGTACACATACCTAAGAGTATCCCGGGGCGTAAGGACGAGGGGTTCTGCTGTGGAAAATGACAAAATGTATATGTACATAAGCGGCGTTCATTTGTGTTCACCCTCGCCACTGTTGAAGGTAAAGAAAGTCACGAAACAGTGGCCCCGCCATCTTGTTCCTTTTTAGGCTCCATCTTGAACATAGATAGTAGCCATCTTTGTGTCATGACCTCCCTGCCCATTGCCTATAGCCATCATCTCTCTCTCACTCTCTCTCTCTCTCTCTCTCCAGCCCCGCAAGCACCCCGCGCCCCGACAGCCCCCGGTCTCTCCTGTTCGGGCCATAAGCGCACCGCTAAACACGACCTTGTCTCCGTGCTGAACCCCTGTCCCCTCGCTCTTTCATCCTACTCATAGAACTGGCGCTTTTGGTAACCTCTTCCTCCCTGCCCGATTGCCCGGCCTGATCCCAGGCCATCACCTAGCCCAACAGATGCAGTTTATTGCTTCCTACCGTAGGACCTCGCCTCACATCAGAGGAACGGTGATTAATCAAGGCCTTCACACCCCTAGACCTGACCGACACCCCCGCATCCCTCCCAGGAACACCCTTCCTCTCTTCTGATGGCCCCCCCCCCGGCTACACCTGGCCTCTCGACCCAGTCCCACATCATAAAACTAGGTCTTGTGGATGTACCCCTCCGGCCCCGCATAGCGAAACATGATCTTATCGCCCGCCCAACCTTAGATCTGACCACCCCCTCCTGCCCTCGTGCCCTGTTGGAATGTCCGGCTGCAGATTACAATCACATGTCACATTTGGGAGGGGAAAACAACATCAGAGCGGTCAGTATGGGAATGGGCCTGCAGCTGGGGTCCCAAACATGCCCTTTTTGTACTTCAAAGTGTCTTTATTGCAATAAGGAATGTTTGTACATCATAAACCTGTGTATAAAAGACTGAGCCGTAGAGAAACTTGTTAGAGCACCTCGAGAAGATACCCTGTTGTCTGATTTGACGTGTTCTGTTCCGTCGGAAATAAACTCCTGTTTCCTGCCTTCCAGTCTCCAGCGCCTGCCTCTTTATTTGGGTAATCGTGAGTTGGGTGAGAAGCGGCTAACGCCGGGCAAACCTAGAAAAGGGGTAAAACGACCTGATCTGCCTGAACCCTTTTTCCACAATTGGCGTCCCAAACGTGGGGCCCATCAGCGACACGTGGATCCAGTGAGAGAGGTCCCAACGACAGAGTGAACGACTGCAACGATCGGGAAGAGCTCCTGCCCGATAGACCCTTGTCTGGCAGCCGATCATCCGAACTTCACCGGTTCCGAACAGACCTCTCTCGAGTGATCTACGGTCCTGACTGGGAACCATCAGGAGTGCCACAGCAATTACAGAGAATAGAGGACGATCGGGCGCTGGAAACGGAAGACGAGAAACCGTCCATACGGTCCGGGTAAGGTCGTGGAAACACGACAAATTGCGAATTGATTGTTTGATTGTCATTGGAAAATACTAGTATTACGCATTTTGATTGTTTTGTCCTGAGAGATTCTCTGTCTACAAACGGGGAAGGATAGGAGTATTCTCCCTTTGCAGATAGTGATGGGTGGGTAGCGCAGGCTTTTGCCCCCGTTGTAACCCGTCGCGCCTACTTCCCTCTCCATTTGATTGATTGTTATCCAAGCATTTATTGCTTTGGAATTGGTTCTTTTTGGATCATTCTCTATTTGCAAACAAGCACAGGGCCGCCATACTCTGTTTAGTCTTTGCAGATAGTGAAGGATAGGTAACGCAGGCTTTTGCCCCCGTTGTAATCCGTCGTGCCTATTTTTATCCCCCACTGATTGATTGTTTGACCGGACCTTGATCGTTCGGAATTGGTTCTTGGAAAGGATCTTCTCTGCCTACAAAGAGAGAGGAACAGGAAGATCTCTCTCTTTGCAGATAGTGAAGGGTAGGTAGCGCAGGCTTTTGCCCCCGTTGTAACCCGTCGCGCCTATTTTATTCCTCATTTGATTGATTGATTGTTTGTCCGAACTTGACTGTTTGGAATTGGTTCTCTCTTTGGGTATTCCCTATTTGCGAATACTGTAGAATAGAAATATTCTACCTAGTCTCCGCAAAGTAGTGAAGGATAGGTAGTGCTGACTTTTGTCCCCGTTGTAACCCGTCATGCCTATCTCCCCCCCATTGCTCAGTAGTTGGTTCAGCCCGGACCATTTATTAAAGGTAGACCATCTGGCTCCACCGGAGGACACCCCTAATAAAAAGGACATATATAAAGAAAATGCGGATTAGCCGCGGTATCGTGCTAGCAAATAAAAGAACATAAGAATCATTAGGAAAAATAAAAGGAATCGAGTAAAGTCAGTAGGCCACTGATGAGATCTCTTTTCAACCTTACTGAAATGGAAACATTAGGAACGACCCCTCAGGAAGTATGAAACTAGTGAGGAAAGCCGAACTCAACGCCATGATGACTGCGAGACAGCTCGGCTCCACCGACCACCCCGCCCAATTAACGACAAACCCTAGGCAAATATTAGAAATATACAACACTATAGCAAAGTAACAGGTTAAAACGTTTTTATTTTTGAACAAAAATATATTAAACAACTATTTACACGGCAAACGGCTGCAACAACAAACCCACAATGCATTTCGCCGTCTGCTTGACGCCGTTCCTGTCCCTCCTTCCCCAAAGTAGCAATGTCGGGCTACTTTGGGCTACTTTCTAGTAGGTTTTTGGGCGTCAGAAAGTCTACAAAAGCCGTCGGCGGCGGCGTGGGGTGGAGAACCATTACGCGAATCGTCCGGAGGCGACACCACGCGCCAAGGCCTGTCCCCGGGATGAACCAAGGGACCCGTTCCTGGGGCCGTGGCAAGGAACGGCCGGCCGCCGAAGGCATGGGCCCGACCCGGAATGAACTGGTCCTCCCATTCCCTTCTTCTCCCGGCGCCTTGCAGGCCACGGGGGGGGGATGTCTTGCATATGCCTCCGACCCCCCCCCCCTTCTTCATCGCCTGGTCCGGCCATAACAAATGTCAGGGAGACGCCGTGGGGTGCACTGGGAGGGAGAGGCGGCGCGGACGAGCCTCTCCCACCTCCCCAGGTGGAGGCCCCTCAGCTGCACCCCCAACGCTCCACGCACCCGGCAAAGGGTTCGTCCACTCTTGCAGTATAGGGACGCTCCACACACCCGGCAAAGGGTTCGTCCACTCTTGCAGTATAGGGACGCTCCACACACCCAGCAGGGTCTCGTCCACTGTGGCGGTGCTACGACGCCTCACCCAACAGGCTGGAGTCCGTCTGCTCATTTGACCCAGTGACTGCCGGTAGCTGCAGAACTCCTAAAAATGGCGGTCGACCTTGCAGGAACGAACCTGGCGTGCAAGGATGGCCTGGTCGCTGGCCAACTAGAAAAACGAGTCCTCCGTTCAGAAACGTTCTCCTCAGCTTTGAAGATTCTACGAGAGTTGCGGAGGGCCCTCGACCTTCGCGGGCCCCCAACCGCCACCGATGGGAAGTGACTGCCATGATCACCCGCAGAACGACCAAGACGTAACCACGAGACGTCGGCGCCCTCATGCTGGCGCCAGCCTCAGTTTTGAATGACCCAAGATACTGCAGACTACCGATTTGATCAGTTCCGGTGGAACATCAGTACGACCCGGTAGGAAAGATTGTTGCCCCTCCCTTTTCTTTGATTGATGGTTCATGTCACCGGTCCCTTCTGTTGCCCCCTTAACGAAACTTCTGGACTGCCGAAAAGAAGTTCTGGTCCAACCACGAGTTGGTGGAGACAGTTTGACTATACTCGGAGCCGCCTGACCCCACCCAAAATGGCGCCGGTACAAACGAAACTCACGATTCCCCGTTGTGTCCCGGATGCTCAGACTTGACATCGTGAGATATGTATGCAGTTTTGAAGCACATGGCGGGAGGGGATGAGTACTGCTCGAACATTCGAACAGTGAATTTGATATTAAGTTCTGACGCATCATTGATTACAGTAGTATTGAAAGTTCGAATCTTTTTTGACACTGATGGTACTTACCCACAATGAATTTTCGATATGATTTTATTGCACTTATCGTACTTTGATGAAATAAAACAACCACCGACTCAGTTATGTTTTCCGCAGATAAATATGCCCTCATGTACAGTTCCAGTCTACTCCGTGGCTGGCCCACGTGGTTGTAGGCCTGCATTTGTACGTCAACATTTTTAAATAAAGATTTTGTGACAACAAATACAGTCGTAGTTTTTGGATTGGTAAGTTTTTGAATACATAGCCCTTGTTTCCGATCTACGAAAAATATAGGCGAAATAAAGCAAGTCGATTACTGAAAGGTTAAAAAGCAAAGTACCTAGGAATATTGAAAATGTGAACAATCCAAGTTGTTGCGTGTGTTTTTTTACTTTTGTGCAACCTAAGGCAATCGATAAAGGTCCCGATGTTCCGTTTTACTTTGTATGCCACATATCTCAGGGAAATTGTTTCAGATACCCCTAAACCAGACCCGATACCACTGTAGACCACCCCGACTCCTCGAAGAAGAACATGAGTTCACCCACTTTACCCTGATTGCCCTTTTGTTTCAACCCCCCCACACAAGATCCGCAATACCACACGTGGGCGATCTATGCAATGTGCAGTCCATAAATGATTATGCCTCCCGCACCACCAGTCCCACAGGGCTTAAAACGCCGAGATGGAAGGGACTGCACCCCGCGGAGATAGGTCGAAATACATAGTAAGTAAAAAGCCTTTTGGGTTTATGCGCGCGAATGTGTCTTTAAACGCCGCCCCCACCCCTTCTTCTTCCCCTTCTTTCTACAGGTCACATCAGAACATCGACTAAAGTGTGGAGAAGACCTAAGCAACGCGGATTTGGGTGATATGAATGCATGTGTGTATGACCGAATGTGTGTAACTCGACTGGATATACGTTGCACGCGTTGACCTGATACGAGAGATGTCTTTGTACGACTTGAGTGATGACCGGACGGCCGATGGAATGGGGAAAAAGGGGGTCTGGTCATAGCACCTATACACGATGAACAGTCATAGATATAACGCACCCTTACTTAGAAACGACTATCTCTCTAATAATGCAACCAAGAATGACGTGCACCTACGAGTAGATTCTTACGCCATGAAACTCGAAGCTGCCCATTGTTCCCCCAACTAACACCCTCCGTTGCCTTGGCCTGGATACCCGTCCGCTAAAAATGATTCAAAGATCCCACCGTAAGTACTAGCCCGACCAGGATAGTTCCCGAACAATTGACGAAAGTATAAGTATTTGCAACAGAGACGAACAGCAAAAGACAGCCAGGCGAATTAAATAGGAAACTAAGGATGCGCAGCATGCAGGAGGAAATGTCTTTGGCCAAGTACTGTTCTATGTTTTGTCTTGAATTCTGTATGTGAATGCATGTACCCCCCCCCCCTCGCCTGAATTCATGTGTACGTGGTATATGGATTTACGTTGTCCCTCAGTCTGTGTTTCTATATAATATGACCCCTACTGTTTTGTGTTTTGTGTGCATCAAAATGGCCTATTATTGTACACGTTTCCCTCTCTCGTCCTTTCCCTTCATGTTGTACGTGTACCGAATAGTTCATTTAAAATGCGAACGACCCCTGCTCCCTCTTCCTCTATGTGGTAATGTTGTGCCCCGCCGGCACGAGCCTAATTGGTTTTTCGAACACAAAGGTGATCGACAAAATTGCCAGAAACTAAAACGATTGTAATTTGCCATGTTACTACCTCTCCTTTTCTGTAAAAATGACAGAACTCGAATTGGCTATAAGGAAAGGACAGGTAAGACGACTGATGTCCCCCTAATCTGGACCTTTTTATAGGAGGACTATACGTCAGTGGCCTTCTGCTCTCAGCTCGTAAGAAACACAATCTCCTAGGCCCAGATTGCCCCACCCCTCCGCACCCAAGTACGGATGTCCAAAACGTCCCCGTTCCTCCCGCTTGACCCCAGCTCCGTAAACTCGAGGTATAACTGATGACCCTGCTTAACTGTTGCTCCCCGAGAAAAGAGTGTTTAGCCTCTACGCCTCTCTCATGATGATAAAAGACTGCCAGGGCTAGGGTCCGAAAGCCACATGCGACATGAATGAACGCCAAATAGACCTAGTTCAAAATCAGTAGACACGCCTGTATACATACTCCACAGTGATAACTTCTGACCGTGACCGATGAAACGTACCCCCAGCTACCTAGATCTGGGACGGAATTGAAATGTATAAATGCCTTCTCTTGCCAGTTTGCTAAAAACTGTTTTGTACCCATTCAAGGATACACAGCCACCGGAGGAGAGGTGCTGGACGTGACGCACAGCTTGACCACAGATCCTGAGGCGCGTGTGACCTCGACCTAAGATGGAGCCGCAGAGCAACGGGACGCGGGACGATGCACAACTCTCAAACGCAGAAAACGAAGGAATGGGGGGCTGCCTTGAAGCCCTCTACTTGTTGACCCACGCGTGCCAGAAGTCCCCGCCCCTTTGAGCCCGATTGATGGACCTGCCTGCGCATCACCCTTTTGCTCCCCTGGTCCGCCTCAAAGATCCGGTCCCACTCCCCCCTCTCCTCCCCCGATTATCCGACAAAACCCCTTCTATCCTTTCCACGTGGATTTTGACTCCGAGACAGAAATGCAGGTGCCCAGCATAAGGTACCCTTAAGAGAGATTAGCTAGGAAACAGGACTGTGGCCTAACGGCAAAGGACAGATCACACCCTGCGACGTGTAAAGAAGGACCCGAGCTGGACCTATAGCTCCACCGCCGGTGCTCAACAGCGCCAACGGAAGAAAAACGAACTACCAGAACCTACCAGTGATGACTCGATACTAATAAAGACACTGTGGCGAAGACCCCCCTTTTTTTCGGAACTTTCTACACCCCTTGACTAATTGCTTGTATTGGACTAAATTCCTCCCTCAATCACTTTTGCCTGTAAAATGTTTCATCGGTCACTTTTAAGTACGACAAATGTAAATTTATATGTATTCCACCTCGTATGTTGCATCAACTACACACGGTTATATGTAAGTCTACCAATATTGACAAACGCTATTTCGTTGACTAAACACGACTATATGTATGATAAACACGGAAATGATCTAGCTTATGTAAAAAGCGGCGACTGTGGAAAATGACAAAATGTATATGTACATAAGCGGCGTTCATTTGTGTTCACCCTCGCCACTGTTGAAGGTAAAGAAAGTCACGAAACAGTGGACCCGCCATCTTGTTCCCTTTTAGGCTCCATCTTGAACATAGATAGTAGCCATCTTTGTGTCATGACCTCCCTGCCCATTGCCGATAGCCATCATCTCTCTCTCTCTCACTCTCTCTCTCTCTCTCTCTCTCCAGCCCCGCAAGCACCCCGCGCCCCGACAGCCCCCGGTCTCTCCTGTTTGGGCCATAAGCGCACCGCTAAACACGACCTTGTCTCCGTGCTGAACCTCTGCCCCCTCGCTCTTTCATCCTACTCATAGAACGGGCCCTTTTGGTAACCTCTTCCTCCCTGCCCGATTGCCCGGCCTGATCCCAGGCCATCACCTAGCCCAACAGATGCAGTTTATTGCTTCCTACCGTTGGACCTCGCCTCACATCAGAGGAGCGGTGATTAATCAAGGCCTTCACACCCCTAGACCTGACCGACACCCCCGCATCCCTCCCAGGAACACCCTTCCTCTCTTCTGATGGCCCCCCCCCCCGGCTACACCTGGCCTCTCGACCCAGTCCCACATCATAAAACTAGGTCTCGTGGATGTACCCCTCCGGCCCCGCATAGCGAAACATGATCTTATCGCCCGCCCAACCTTAGATCTGACCACCCCCTCCTGCCCTCGTGCCCTGTTGGAATGTCCGGCTGCAGATTACAATCACATGTCACATTTGGGAGGGGAAAACAACATCAGAGCGGTCAGTATGGGAATGGGCCTGGAGCTGGGGTCCCAAACATGCCCTTTTTTTACTTCAAAGTGTCTTTATTGCAATAAGGAATGTTTGTACATCATAAACCTGTGTATAAAAGACTGAGCCGTAGAGAAACTTGTTAGAGCACCTCGAGAAGATACCCTGTTGTCTGATTTGACGTGTTCTGTTCCGTCGGAAATAAACTCCTGTTTCCTGCCTTCCAGTCTCCAGCGCCTGCCTCTTTATTTGGGTAATCGTGAGTTGGGTGAGAAGCGGCTAACGCCGGGCAAACCTAGAAAAGGGGTAAAACGACCTGATCTGCCTGAACCCTTTTTCCACAATGCCTCTGCGCCAGCTTCGATTCCAGCATGATCTCAGTGCCCTCTCCTCGTAGGTCAACGAGCTGACTCGCAGCCACTGGCAAAGTATGACAAAAGATAAAACATGGCGTGGGAACCACCGGTCCATCTGGCCATCCGGCCCACTGAATTCCCTAGCCACCGCTTGGTTAAGCCACTGCAATTGAGCAGCCAGGTAGTACAATTCAAAGTCTGGTACTGACCAACCCCCCTCTGCCCGAGGTTGCATCATTGTGGCCAGGGCCACACGTCGTCTGCCATTCCCCCATAAACCCCCCCACCATGGACCAGAGCGTCCTGAACACCGAACCCGGAACCCAGATCGGGAGCGTCCTGAAATAATATAACAGTCTAGGCAGTGCTACCATCTTCAAAAGTGCCACGCGGCCTGCTACCGATAGCAGCAGCGTGCCTCAGAATGCCATGCTCCCTTTGATCCCGCGCACCGCTCTGTACACATTGCCCTCCAAGAGGTCCTCCTGCCCATGATATATATTGGTTCCCAGGTACGGCAAGCAGCGAGGCTCCCACCGTATGCCCTCCAGCTGTTCAGGACTCCCCTTTGCTTGATGTACCGGTAACAGGCAAGTCTTTGTCCAATTCACTTGGAGCCCTGAGACTGCACCAAACTCACTCAGGAGCCCCGTCGCTCCCGACAAGATCTCTCCTGGGGTGGCCAGAAACAAGAGCAAATCATCCGCATAGAGGGAGATATACTGCATGTCCCAGCGTAAATCCAGGCCTACATAATACCCCCCAACCGTGCCCGCGCGGTCAGTGGTTCTATCGCAAGTGCGAACAAAAGCGGAGTCAATGAGCAACCCTATGGCGTCCCTTGCTCCACCAAAGAGGGCGACGATATCACCGCCCCCGTCCGCACTTGGGCTGTTGCCGAGTTGTAGAGGAGCCGGGTCCAACTCACAAATGCCTCTTCCAGGCCAGTTAGTCGCATGACTTGAAAAAGAAACAGCCATTCCAGACTATCGGAGGCCTTCTCAATGTCGACCGAAAGAACCATCGTGGTAGGCGGCAGGCTACGGGTCTCCTCCAAAAAATGAAGCAGGCGCCGCACGTTAGTGGATTTGTTTCGCTTAGGGATGAAATCCGCCTGGTCCCGATGGACCAGCTGTATCATGTATGGGAGGAGCCGGGATGTGAGGATCCTACTCAAAATTTTGTAGTTGGTCGTCAACATGGAAAGTGGACGATATGCCGCCATGTTGGAGGGTTCCCTCCCTGGTTTTAAGAGGGGGACAATAATAGCCTCCTGAGTGGTCACCGGCAACTGCCCAGCTTTCCTCACCTCCTGGAATATTGTTTGTAGGCGTGGGGCCAGGCAATCTACATATTTGGAATAGAATTCTATTGGGAGGCCATTCACCCCCGGAGTTTTATTGCGTGCCATGTGTTTGATTGCACTCATAATTTCCCCTATCATGATCTCACTCTCTAACTAACATATCTTCCAGCTCTTTCTCCAAGCGCGACAGGACCAGATGTGCGAGGTACTCCCCTAGGTCATCGACACCCAGAGTCAGTTTGCTGTGATAAAGCTCGGTATAATATTCCAAAAATAAATTATTTATGCCTTGTGTGTACACTATTTCACCTGTTGGGGCTGTCAGTCCCAGTATCAGTGTCCCCCTGGGATTTAGATTAGCCTACCACGCCAGCGGAGCGCTCGATTTTTTTATCCCCCTCTGCGTGCATCCTCGCTCTGTAGGATCTATGGTCAAAGGAACGCAGTCTTTCCACCTGTACCGCCATTGCCTCCCTAGCCTCCAAGACCTCGCTCTGCGCTCCTGGATCCCCATGGCGGGCTCTCTCGGCTTCTCGCAGTCGGCGCTCCGCCGTCTCTAAATCTGTCAGCAAGGCTTTCCTTACCCCCGTCATTTTGCCAATACAGAAACCCCAAGCCACCACTTTAAATGCATCCCACTCGACCACCGCCGATGTTGGCATCCCCCGTTTTCATCGAAATACTGACTAATACCCGTCCCCAAGCCAATGCTGAGGACCGGGTCTTTCAGCGCCTCAGGTCAAAGCCGCCAGGTCGGAATCATAGTTCTCTCTCGGTCCCACCGTATCCGCACTAATGGCGGGTTGTGATCCGAGATCGTCCTGGTCAAATATTAGCTACCTATCACATTGGAGTGGACTTCAGGGGTACACAATACCGCATCAAGCCGCACATGCAGGTCATGGAGGCCAGAGTAATAAGAATAATCCCACTCCTCCAAATGATGCGCACGCCACGTATCAACCAAGCCTCAGTGGTGCTGCCACGCTCTTCCCACTTTGGCGAGTCTATGTACCGGGGCATCAGGAAGTGGGGGATGGGACCTGTCCTTCTCTACAACTGTGATCGTATTGAAATCCCCTCCCATGAGTATCGAGTTAGTCAGGTATGGCGCTAAACTACTCGACAGGTGGTCAAAGAAAGAAACCTGGTCCACAATGGGGGCATATATGCTACAGAGCGTCACCTCCACCCCACCTAGTCGCCCCAGCACCACTACAAACCTTCCCTCTGGTTCCACCAATTGTTGCATCGGCTGGAAAGGGACACCCGCTCTGACCCATAGCAAAGCGCCCCTGGCATACTTTGAATAAGTCGTGCAAAATAATTGCCCCCTCCATCTACGTTTCAATGCCAACCCCTCAGTCCGATCAATATGTGTTTCCTGTAGAAAAGCTATATGTGCCCCTCGCCGCACCAAGTAAGCATGCACCTTGTGACGTCGCTGCATTGTATGATGCCCCCACACATTCCAGGTGTTAGACCTGGCATTATTGGCGTGAGTCTCCTTTCCATTTTAACGGATTGCCTCCTCTGTTTTGATATGTTGTTGCTGGATTTATGCTTTGGGTACTGTGCCACTGCTAATCAGTGCCACAGTGCAAGTGCTCCCTATGTTAAATTAATGTACTAATTGGTTATTCCATGATTGGGTTATTTGATTTACCTGTCAGCCCCTACTAAAGGGGACCATGTGTGACCAGGGCTTGTAAATCAAATACTGCTGGTGGGCTTGCAGCACTGGTTGTGCCACCCACAGAAGCAGCTTGTAAAGAGTGTCTCATGCCTGCCATTGCAAGGCCTGTGTGCAGTCTAGCACTTCCATGTCGACTTGGCCAAGTTCACCCACTTGCCAG
This sequence comes from Lissotriton helveticus, assembly GCF_964261635.1. Lineage (NCBI taxonomy): Eukaryota > Metazoa > Chordata > Amphibia > Caudata > Salamandridae > Lissotriton > Lissotriton helveticus. The sequence continues at coordinate 1,787,499,947 of NC_136063.1, read as the reverse complement.
TCCCTAAAACTTCCCTTTGCTTCATGTTAGACACCCCTATGGTAGGCCCAAGGGCATGGTGCATTGTAAGTATAAGGTAGGACATGCTCTGATGTGTGTAGCATGTTCTAATAGTGAATTACAGTCATTTTAGGTTTTCACTGGTGAAGGCTACCTGTTCTCCATAGGTTAGAATGGGCAGTTAGATTATTACATTCCTATAATACTAACTGACCCAGGGAACTCTGTCTTCTCCGGAGATGCAATTTTCTCTTCCTGCGAGATCGCCATGACGGTCCGTAGGGCAGCAGTGCATTCTTTCTCAGTCTGTGTCACTGTAGGCTTCTGAGTTGCCAGCTGGAGTCGCCGGACACGCTGCAATTTATGTGGCCGTAGTTCCTCCGTGAGAGTGCTCGCGCCACGCCCCGATTCCCCAGTACCTGTTTTATACATCTCCAGCCAGTCCCAGGCCTCCTCAGGGCTGCCGTGGAAAAAAGACTAATCATGCACAGTTATCTTTAGGCGTGCCGGGAACAGCAAGGAGTATTGAAGGCCCTTGTCCCGGAGTGCTCTCTTGACTGCCACAAACGATGCCCGACGGCGTTGCACCTCAAGCGTGTAATCCGGGAATAGCATCACCTTACTGTTGTCCACAGTGTACGGGCCCGCCATCCGGGCCATGTATAATAAGAGGTCTCTGTCATTGTAATGGAACAACCTGGCCTCCACCGGTCTAGGTGGTCTCCTGGGAGTCAGCGGTCGGGCCGGCACTCTGTGTGCCCTTTCCAGCGTGAAGAAAGGCGTCAGACCCTCCGGAGCGAAGGTTCTCTTCAGCCAGTCCCCCAGATAGTCCACCAAACTGGCCCCCTCCACTCCCTCCGGCAGCCCCACCACCCGGACATTATTTCTTCGATTCCTCCCTTCGGCATCCTCTGTTCTCCGCTCCAGGGTTTGTAGCCTTTGCTGAAAATCTGTCATCTGCGCTGCCATCGTCTTCTGTGTCAGCTCCATGACCTCTAAGGCAATCTCCGTTTACTTCACCCTGTCGGCCAAATTCGTGTGGTTGGCTCGGAGCAATCCAAGACTCTGCGTCACATGTGCAATATCCAATTGAGTGCCTCCCTGGTGTCCGTGATAGCTTTGAGGATTTGAACCACCTGCTGCTGAAGCATCCCCTCTGGGCGGGACAGCGGCCCTTCCTGCACGTCCGGAGCGCCCGCGTCCTCCTCCTGTTCTGTTGGTGCACCCACTTGCTTCCCTCTGGGCTTCCCCATTTTAACGCAGCGTGTAAGAACTGTCCGCCAAGAAGGTCCTCCTTCAGTACTCCACTCCTCCTGTATTGACCCCCAGTAATGTGCTCTCACACTAGTAGTCAGGCTGTACCCAATGAGTCTGCTTTGCTCTGCTTCATGTGAACAAACGCTTCACAGGCGAAGTCCCCCAAGCTCGTCTATTTGCCACTATAGCGTTGCACTGGTTCTTTAATTAACTCTCAATGCCACTGGCCCATGTATGCAACTGAGTCTCAGGAGTCCCGACCCAGTCCATCCACAGCGCCCCCGGCTTCAATACACCAGCCTTTCTCCGCCACATCACCTGGCTTGCACCACTGCCTCTGCCGCTTTGCCTCTTCAAGAGTATAAAAAGGGCAGACCGTCTTATTACTGTCCTGCTCAGCTCTTGCTCTCCCTCTGCCACCGCCTCTCAATGGGACAATCAAAGTGCCAAATCCCACACCAGCTCCACAATTCCGGCCACTCCTGCATCACCTCGAGAATGCCCTCAGACACCCTCTTCACACCACAACAGCGCCGCACCCCATGGCCTCCTCTAGCGTCCACACTGTTCCTTATGTCTGGACCACCATCGCCCAGCGCGCTTACCGGCAGTCACTTTGGCTGTTTCTCTTCCAACCAATGTCACCTCAGCTGCCAGCGCCCCAGTGGTGCCCGCGGGCTCTCTCACCTTATCCCTCCATCGGCCACCACCTCCAGCCTGCCCTCACGCCTATATGGCAAGCCCAGCAGCTAAAAGCCGCCTACTCCACAGTTACTCAAGGAAAGCAGGCACTCCTCCTATGCTCCTCACAGTGCCACCCAACAGTCTCCTTAGTGCTGGTCCTAGACGTGACCATCCCCACAATCCCTGCACTCAGTGTTCACTGTCCTCTAGGCTCCACAGCAGCAGGGGGCGGTCCCGGGACCTCAGGCTGCTCCCACCGTCCTCGCAGAGTAGTCGCTCATGCAGGCACTCGCGATCGAGCTCCAATATCCCCGCGGCGCCGTCTCACGATCCCCAGGTGTTCTGCAGCACCGCTACGCGACCGGGGATAACGTAATTGCCGCCATCTTGGGGTCCATGCATTGGCCTGATGTCTCCCTCCGTTATGCGACACAGGTTGTCTCCAAGGCTCCAAAGCCCCGCACAGTGTTGGCGTCAGGTCGGGGCTCCGGCATGCAGTCGCCACTCCCCTCCACGATATTAGCCAGATTGTACGGGTCTGTCCCGTAGCGCCACCGCTCCGCATTGCCGCCATCTTAGATATCTGGGCAGCTCCCAATGCGGCTTGGCGATTCCCCCGGCTGCACCGCTCCAAAACCGCCCAGTGTGACTGCGGGAGCCTCCAACCCTTTGCCCCCTTCACCACAAATATTCGGGGGCTTCATTTAGTGTCCCAAACCAGGATAACCTCCGGGGTCGGCGCGGAGCTCAGCGCTCGCGCGTTTGCCCTCATCCGCCTCTTGGCCACACCCCCAAGGGGGATGCATACCATGACTAAAAAATATTAAATATTTTCTTACCGCGAGACAAGGGGCCCCAGATAGCCCTCCTGCAGGTAACATATTTTATAGATAAAGAAGGGGCAGCACTGCAGCAGAGATGGAGGAGACATGCGTACTACTCTAGAGGAGTGCTATTACGGATCTCCCCAGGAGTCCCCTTCCAGTTCACAGGCACATTTATAGATCCTTTGGGCAGGTTTGTAGTGGTAACTAGCCGACTAGAGGGACGGGACATTACAATGATAAATGTCTATGCACCATACAAGGAACAAGGATTATTCTTCTCAGCATTCTTGAGAGCCTTGCTCACCTATCTAACAGGCTTACTTCTCATGGGGAGAGTGTAACTGCATAATGGACCCAGTACTGGACCGTTCCCACCCCCGTTGAGGGACTCCTCCATTATTGGACTGCTTTGAATGTTCACCGACTGGCAGGAAGAATGGGAACTCATTGACTCCTGGCACCTACACCACCCACATGAACAAGAGTATTTATTTTTCTCATCATTGCACAACTTACACATGCGCTTGACATGTTTCCCTGCACCCCAGATGTACATAACTCAGTTCACAGAGTTGAATATCTCTCAAAAACTGTGTCAGATCCTAACCAGGTATTATTCACCCTGGTGTGGGGAGGACCTTACTCAGTATACCGATGTAGAAACTACAACCAGAATTCCTGGAAGATCAGACATTTAAGGCATTGGTGGGTGAAAGTATCAGTCAGTATTTTGAGGAAAACACTGGTACGGCCTCGTCCCCACAAGCGGAGGGGGATGACTTTATGATAGTGCTAATAGGGAGGCGCATTGCAGCATCCATGGGATGCACACTATTGGTGGAGGTGTTATCAGAAGGAACAGCATTAGGACAAATAGAACAGCACAGATCAGGTCACCCGTAGGTTCAGCCAGAATTTCTAGCGACCAAAGAAGCAGTCGCTGAGAAAGTAGAACAATTGCACTGCTTACATGACTAGGGAACATGCTGAGAGGGACCGTACGGGATCTCTATTGACTTGGCTAGCAAACCCCACTAAACAGGACTCTGTAGCAGTTGAGATAGAGCCTGACCGCATTGAAAGGGTCTACTGAAAAGTGGACATTAACCGCGAGTTCCACGCCTACTTCTTGGGACTATGTACAAGTACTATATATGGGCCCACCAAAACAGATGATTGTCTGGCACTGCTAACACTCCCAACCTTATATCCTGAGGATGCAGAGGAGCTCAGTGGGGAGAGCACACTACAAGAGGTCCGAGCAGCTATTAAGGGTATGGCGAGGGGCAAAATATCGGGAACTGATGGCTCCCCGGTGGAGGTCTATGTCACATTCTGCAAAGAACTGGCTCCAAAACTCGTTGACCTGTATAATGTAGCTAGAGAAATGGGACTGTTACCATCTTCCACCCGCGAAGCCGTAGTAGTGCCACTGCTCAAGCCTGCTTATGACAAGAAAGCCTATCAACCATTGTCAATGTTAAATACAGAATATAAGATCCTCAGCAGAATTCTGGTCCCCTGGCTGCTATTACAAATACCTTAACTTATACACTCTGATCAAGCAGAATTTTTACCTGGCCGCAACACAGCTTTCAATATACAGAGGCTCCTAACAATCCTAGAGGCAGACACTTATGACCGGGAAGAGGCTGCAGTTTTTACAGCAGACACATATAAGGCACTTGATAGCCTGAAATGGGCATTTCTGTACGCAGTTATGCTGTGCTTTGGATTGGGACAGGGGTTTGTGACATGGACTAGATTACGTTATATGGACTCAGCTGCCAGAGTCCAAAAGTGGCTCACAATAACTGGCAGCTATCTGGTGGGCCGAGGAACCAGACAGGGGTGCCCTCTGTCACCCCTGTTGCTCATGTTGGTAATGGAGCCACTGATGTGTCAGGCTTGAACTGGGACTGCATACGAGGCAATATGAGATTGGGGGTCTCACCCACCATATGGTGCTCTATGGGAACGACCTCCTTATCTTTTTAGGGAACATGATCCCTGCACTTGAAGGGGCTCGTGAGATGCTGGTGAAATTTGGGGCACTCTTGGGGTTGCGAGTCAACTGGCAGAAATCACGCTTGTTCCCCAAGCTAGCATACTAAGACCCTCCCTGAGACTTGGCACTGCTACAATGGGAGACCTACAATACCTAGGGGTACTGATATTTCATGACCTGCTTCATCTGCTTGAGGGAAATGTCACAAAGGCAATACGAACTCTCAAGACGAATATGAAATTCTGGTCCATGCTCCCCTCTCGGTAGTTGGCATTTTAAACATTTTATGTTTGCACTCCCCTGAGTTTTATGTTCCTTCTCCATTGCCGGTCTAGATTTCTCGAACATTGTTTGAAGACCTTGATTCCCTTATCATAGCATTTATATGGGCGAAATACCGTAGAAGAGGCCCTGACCACAGTGCATATGCCGGTAGGAGAAGAAGGCCTTGTAGCCCCGACTTTGAAGTGTACTACCTGATGGCACAGCTTCAATGGCTGACACAATGGGTTGTGGGCTGACTGGTACTGGAAACAGTAATGGGTCCTATTGTCCCTGAGCTCGGCCAATCACTTCAAATACTATTACAGCTTAGATGCCCAACAGAGGGTGACACCATGGAATTTAGAGTGATGCTTCGCTGCTGTGTCCACTGCTTGCGGAAAACCAATGTCACGGTACCGTACTCACCTGTTTCCCCTTGATGTTGCTACAGGGCTTACCACATAGAGAGGACTGGTGAAGACTGGCAGAGTAAGTAGAAGCAGGGCAATTAGAATAGGTGACTTATTTGAGACTGGAGTCCATCTCCCATTTGAAGAATACCGATCGGGACACAACCTGGCCCAAGGCCACTTTCTACTTCATGGCGCTGTCACAGTGGCAATACGTAAACACTGGGGAACAGACCTATCTGAAACTCTTACACATAAGAGCTGTCACTGCATCCTAACCTCTTCTGGCACTTTTAAAGTGGTTATTTACCTATAATGACAAATTGGGGAGGACATGTTGCGCCCACTCACCACCCTCTGAAATCGATAGGAGGAAGATCTTGGGACCCCAATTCCTGATAAGGACTGGGAGACTATATTTGGAGGGATCCCTAAAGTATCGGGTAATGTCTGCCTTAAGTTGAAACATTTGTATATTTTGCAGAGAGAGTATCTCACCCCTGGATGCATGAACAAACATTTTCAATCAACCACTGCTCTATGCCAACTATGTGGTCAGGAGGGGGCCAAATTCATGCACATGTTTTGATATTACCCAACACTCATTGCAATTTGGAAGGAGCTCACTAATGCACTCACGGAAGTGGGGGAGAGGGAAGTCCCCTGCACCCTGGGACATTGCTTATTACATTTGTTCCTTCACACTGCCAAAACCACATGCCATTTTCAGGACCTAGTCCTTATATTAGCTAAGCGGGAAATAAAACGTAATTGCAAGACAAAGGGTACTAGGCTGACGGTCTGGCGACATAAGTTGGAAAAATGGACAGGCCATGAGGGAGCAGTATTGCTGCAAGAAGTTCACCTAGGACGGGGCTCGCTTGACTTGGCTAAAGCTTGGAAGATGCTGACAGATAGTCTGACAAACCTGGAGCCCTCACTTTCAAAGGCTTTGGAGAGCTCCCCTTAGCAGGTTAATGGAGACAATTGGTTGCCCCCTCAAGACTGAAGACCTCAGGGATTTTGGACCTACTGAACTGCTGTAGATACTTCACTATTGCCTATGGATTCTTACCAACACCCAAGTTACTGATACTCTAATCTATTTTCGTGACAATCACTGTGCTAAGAGGTGTTGAGGCAAAATGGGGGGGTGGGAGAGATGACCATATGTAGGGTGGGTGGGCTTGGATTGAGCTCTTGTTATGTTGAATACTGAGCATGAATTCCCTGAGGGGATCCTAAATTGTAGCATGACTGGATGAAATTTCTTATGTAAAACCAATAAAGTTTGTTCAAAAAAATGCAGCGTCCAACCTAAAGAATAGACATTTCTCCAAACAACTGCAATTTAAATGAGTGCTGAATCTAGAAATAAGCTTCAGATGTTTAGATTTTCCTAAAGATTTTTGAAATGTTGGAAATGTCCCTATAACATGTTTTTCCTTCCAATTACATTACCACTCTCGATTGAGTACCTCTATTTCTCATATACTCCCATTCAAAATTTCTGCAGGCCTTGCTAAACCAATAGAAAAAATGCAGAACTCATTGAAGATCAGTACTGTAACTAGAGACAGAATGTAGCACTGGTAGCTTTCAATGTAGGAGAAAAAACACTGCCAGCACGTGCAGAGGTAGTAATTTAGTGTGAATACAGCTCACTTAAGTTGATGGCTTAGCTATAGAATGGGCATCTGCAAAGTGGCACTTTGCAGGAAATACACCAAAATAAAGTCACTCCTTCACTCACTCAAATCTCTCTCCTTTTCCCATTTGAAGGGTAATAAATGATTTGTTTTATGATGAATTGACTGAATAGTCTAGGTGAATGGGAGAACCAAGGGTCACAAACATGTGAAAGGATCAGGAAGCATGTCGGCTCACTAGAACATAATAGGGGCAGAGTATCTACTTGTTTCAAATAACTTGTTTTCTGAACTTTCAGGAAACTAAACAAACACATGTAATGAATGCACTTTGATGGAGTTTTTTTTGCACTAAATTGACAAAAATTAAAAAATGTTTGTACTGATGTACTACTGCTTCTGCAATTTTTGAGGTTCTCTTTGACGCAATTTCGAAAACACTAAGGAGAAGTAAAAAAAACAAAATCACTCTACGACCTCCTCGCCAGCTTGTCAGACAGGAAACAGGACACCTGTCAAATATCCAGGAACAGCCAGAGAAACACACACTTGGAAAGGGAAGTAACGAATGAGCCTGGGTAGCATGAGACAAGTAAGGGGCAATGGTGGGGTTGGAAAACAGTGACACAATGGACAGAAAACAGCAGTAAGGCAAAAAACTAAACGACCCATTACAACACTTCTGCTGTGTTATCTACTTTTAACACTACAAATAACGTGACAATATTAAAAAAGCAACTCTTTTTTTTCTATTTACATTGGTGGCTTCTAGCCCTGAGTGGATGGTTTGCTTTCTCTTTCCTGGATTTTACACAAAGGTGAAAGGCATTGTAGAACCAGCAATTTCCTTTGCCAATAGGCTGAAGATAATGCAAACCTGAGAATGAGAGCTAGACCGTTGGACCACAGAGAGTCAATTCACCCTTCAACAGGTCTGCACTTTCAATCTATCCAACAATGCATCCCCGGCAAATTCTGATATAAGAAACTTGATTGCTGGGGAAATTATTCTCATTGTTTCATTTAAAACTAGGCCAGGACTGGCGCTACCCAGAGATTTACGTGTGGGTTGATAGGGTGGAGCCGGTTTGACTACTGGTGGGGGCCAATTTTTGTGCAGGGGACAAGCCAACCATATTCATGCCCCCAGCACTTCTAAATACACAATTCAAAACAAATATTTTTAAAGCATTCTTTAAAACATTTTTTTTATTTGGTTGGTTTGTGTCTCCTGCAAACAGGAACCTACAGGCAGTAACGTTGGGGGTGCCGCCGAGCTCTTTGCCAGGGCCGGTTTTTGGCCGATTTTGTTACAGGGCCGATTTTGCAGCAACCCGTAACAAAATCGGCCCCCAGGGGTCCAAAACCGCCCACCCCCGTGTGGCGCACCGGGGGATTGCCTGGTGCCCGCTACGGCCAGTCCGGCCCTGAGTCCAACCCTGTTTAAAGCCATTTCATGACAGGCAGAAGAAATGCCTTTTCAATCTCATTCTCATGTTCAAAGCCATTCAACTGTAACTAATTCTTCTCCTGCAACAACTTGCATTTTTTTAAATGTCTTCCTGCACATTTTGTATTGTGTTAGTGAAAAGTCCGTGTATTCTCCATTATCCAGTATCACTCTTTATAGCATATTCTCAAAGCAGCACTCCAAAATGTTCCTGTGCGAGTCATTTCTACAGATTCAAGAGTGAAAATGTTGAAGTAAAATGGTGAAACAACATAAATATGTTCTGAGATCATAAAGGTTATCAATTTGAAAGCAATGCAAATACCATTAACTACTGAAGACAAACAGATGAAACATGTTCTGAACTCTCTAGAGGATCGAATACATACAGAAGCTTTAGACTGCACAGATTCGCTTTCACAGAACCAGCATGCTTTTGTTTCTTCTTTTTGTGGCTTAGTGAATTGAATGGTATCTTTTTAAGAAATGTTGCTTTTGATCCTAAGAGCGGCCTTATTTTTTTCCAGTGAGCTTGCTCCATGGCATTTTACCATTACTGATACAAACTAACATCCTGATGCAGTGTAAAAGCTACTCATTCTTTACATAACACAAACACTGATTATGACAACCAAACTCCAATGCGCACTTTGCACATGTCTAGAAAAATAACCCTGAAACCGAGAAAAGCTGAAGTATCAGCATCTTAAAAGTGAGCTAGGATTTGTAGAAATAGCAGGATTAATCATGTTCATTAACTGATAATTTTCTAGTTTTAACAAATTCGTTATTAAAGATTATTGATGGAAAAGCTTGCCATGATGCAAAATAACACAAAGTTATTAATATGAAGCAGTATACCTATGTAACAAATGAGTCTTGCAAATGATTGTGCCAATGTTAATGAAGCAACTTAGCATCTCTACTGCCTTCATTGTAATGCTCCATAGCAAATGAAAAACTTGTGCAAATAAAACATGTTACATTGTATCTGACTGAAACTTTCAGCATACATGTTTGATATTATTAAAGTTTTAGATTTCCTAAAATGATTTTATTATAATGATCTTTAAGAAAAGTTTGCACATAGGTACTTTTAAAATTGTGGTAGAAGGCCTTATTTAGAGTTGGACATTTCTATGTAATAATCACTGACGACGTTACTATTATTTCTCCATATGATCTGCTTAGATTATTTCATTATGCTTGAATTTAGTTATGAGTTTATTTTACTAAATATGTAGTGCTAACTATAAATGCATTTAATTGCCTTTTTCCGTAGGCCTGCATTACTTCATGGTCAGATGTGATGTACTCTTGTTACGTTTTCACAATGTTGCCTTCTTTAAAATATTCACACTGCATTCCTAAAAGGACAAGATACTTTCTTCGTACTTCTTTGTGAGTGAAATCATGGGAACATGAACTTTCGACTTAATAGATAAAGAGCAACAAAGAAAATAGGCTCTTTGTCAACTAACCTGTGAGGACGGATTTGACAGTCGTTTCTCATGAACAACATGGGAAAATATGTTGTAGTATAAATTCTATACCCGGTGAGCAGAAGAATGGTCATTTGATGTTCAGACCATTAAATGGTGACAACTGATGTCATGAAAGGCCGATTTGGGACATGAAATTGACTTTCCAAGGAGGAGGGATGGAATATCTCTCTCGATATCCTACCTACCCACCATAGCATCAAACGGAAGGAGGTGTGGCGCCGCGGCTAGGGCGACTGACTCCGGAATCTGGGGATCACGGTTCGATCCCCGGCACCGGCGGCAGATTAGCCCAGCACCATGTGACTCTGGGCAATAGCTTGCTTAATCTTCCCGATGGCCCCCAGCGCCTAGAGACCCTTACGGGTGATTGTGCGCTTTACAAAAGTGGATTATTATTATTACTTTCCATGGCCCTTGCTTTTTTACCTTTGCTGATGAACTTGCCTGCTGGACGATTTAAAGATGTCTGATGAGAGACCAGACTTGGACTTTCCGGATTATAGCTCTATTCCCCTTGCCCATGCCCAGGGACATTTCCTTAGTGGACTCTAATCTGATTTCTTTCACACAGCTAACCAAACTCTTTTGAACCATCATCTCACCTTTGTTGGTGGCAGGAAACCTTAATCTGAACCATTCACTTTATGGATTTTTGTATTAAGCAATAGATTTACTTGAATTAAATGTGTAGTCTTCTACTATGAGCTTTAAGAATCAAGACTAAACTTCTTAAAATATTGCCTATATGCATTGATTTTGGATCTTTAGCACAGTAACCAAATGATCTACTATTTGTTTGAGTCTTTATTGTATCTTAAAGTTCTTTCGCTAGAAACTGTGCTCTCATGTCTAATGCATGATAGAGAGAGTCACAGTCTGAGAGTAATGTCCTTAAACTTTATCACTGATTTGTGAGTTGACTACTAATTTTTGGTCCTCATTGGGTGCCCAACAGCTCAGCACCCTGATTTCTCATCCCACACTGCGACAAAGCAAGATCCATCGGAGGACAATGCCTGCGTGGTGAGGTATAAAAAATTAGTAAAGTGACTACGTTGTGAAGTCATTGTTGGGCCCAGAAAAGAGAAAAGAAAAAGAAAATTTCTGCTGCAACAACCCCATTGCTCCCATTTAATTATATTCACTGTTGTGGATGGGCAGATCTTGGCACTACACTCACGTAACATCTTAAACAGAAAGACTAGCCAAAAACAGGGAGGAATTCAGGAAGAAAGAAAAATATTATTTAGGTTTCTCTTTCCTGGAAATATCCAAATGAACTTTGAAGGAAGTCAGCAATGACTCAAACTTAAGAACATCCGATTTTGGCTAAATTTTACACTAAAAAAGCTCGACTGCCACCATTTATATACAGTGCTTGAAAACACATTTGACTATTATAAAAGATGGAACTGATGGTTGTGGTTTACTATTATGCCTAGGAAATGACAAAATGTATTGCTTGGTTGCTCAATATGGCACCTGTCATGGTCATCTTGACATTAGAGAGTGTCTTACCTTTGACCAGTTTATCCTCTTCATAGTAACATCTGGTTTGTACATTTTCTTTGGCTTCATTCCATAAGGCAAAGATGGTGCTGCTGGAACTGGTGGACCACGCATATTACCAAACATTGGTGGTGGTGGTGGTGGTGGCGGAGGTGCACCAAAGAGCGGTGGTGGAGGTGGAGGAGGCGGAACACCACCCGGTAACGGAGGAGGCGGTGGTGGAGGAGGGATTGCACCACCTGGAGGAGGTGGTGGAGGAAGAGCAGGTGATAATCCAACTGCAGTAGAAGCAGCTGGAGCAGTAGGCTGCAATAAAGAAATATATAACCCAAATTAATCTCTGTAAAGAATTTTGAATATATAAGAGAATGTGTAAATTAGTAGCACAGCCTGTTTTTGCAATTTCTTAATTATATTTAACCTATTAATATATACAGCTTTAGAGATGCAGCATTAGTTACACATTTAAAAATTACATTTCTTCTCTTTTAAACCCAAATGAGTCTAGGATACTGAATGTGGATAAATCACTTATCTCAGCACACTAGTATATTCTAGCCACTAGTTTATAATTTACTCTGAACAGTCACATGTGGCTGAAACAGTTTTAAACAAATGAAAAGAGTATTCTTAAACATATGTGACCATATCATATAAATACATTTGTGTCAGTGATGTTCAATTGTTAAGGAGATTGTGTCTATTTCCCACAAAACGTTTTCTGTTATGCATATTTGAATTTGTAATCAGAAAATAGAGAGGTAACAGAAAGAAAGGAAGAGTGTTTGTACACTCTTTCACAAAATGAGTAAAGGTCCTTCAATAGTATACACAATTAACTTTTATTTCATCCTTGGACATATTCTTTGTACATGATGATCAGACACACAGCCAACGCGTTTCGCCCAGGTTGGGCTTCCTCAAGGCAGATGCACAGAATGCGCTAGTGTAGAGTTCAACAGCAATCTGAAATGCTTGTAAATTCGAAATCTCCAGCATTTCAAATTGAAGAACGTTGCGTAGACACGATATATTGAATTAGTACAGCAATAGACGCAAAATACCTTTCATGGGTTCATAATCTTCTGGGTAACTTCATTCGATTCAAGGTAGCAGTGTACACTGTGATATGTGTCACTGTCGATATGGGGTAGAGTTTCTAACCACATCCCACACCGAACGCCATGTCTATCATCCCGCCGTCTCTCAGAAGTTTGGAAGCCTCACGGTTCACAGTGTACACTGCTACCTTGAATCGAATGAAGTTACCCAGAAGATTATGAACCCATGAAAGGTATTTCGCTGTTGAACTCTAGACTCAACGCAGCTAAACTAGCGCATTCTGAGCATCTGCCCTGAGGAAGCCCAACCTGGGCGAAACGCGTTGGCTGTGTGTCTGATCATCATGTACAAAGAATATGTCCAAGGATGAAATAAAAGTTAATTGTGTATACTATTAAAGGACCTTTACTTATTTTGTGAAAGAGTATACAAACACTCTTCCTTTCTTTCTGTTGCCTCTTTATTTTCTGATTGCTTATATGTTTATGGTTCTTGGGTGGTGGACCTAAGAGGCGGGCAGCATTTGTTAAAATCATTTGTATTGACATGGGTGTATAGAGAGGGTTGTGCAACTAATTATTCCTTACTGCCCTGTTGCTGTTTTCTGCTATATTTGAATTTGTAAATTGTAGAGCTTACAGATGGTATTTATATTTGCTGTGTGAAATGTTTTTGGGGAAACTCCACTAGCAGCAATGAAACAATTATGTGGTGGAATATTTTTGCTGACACCAAGTATTGTGCAAATTATTACCAACATTTTATGAACCGCCAACATCAATTGCAACTGACTCAATCTACATGACATGGCCGATTCCACCAACAAAATAAAACAGCACGTGCCCAAAACATTTTATGAGAGACGGCCCACAGAGGTGGCTACCATCCTTGTCTCACTCATCTTGTCTTCTTCTTGTCCTTTACTGTATCTAAAACATGAGCACCCTCCTCATATATTTCGAACAATTTCTCTTTATCCTCACTCACAGCTATCTGGTTGTGCGAGACTGGAAGAAAGTCACAAGTTCAGGTGAACTGTGATGAAGCGATGGGTCGGATACAGGGACCAGGTTACTCTAGTTGAAAAGTTACCCTTTCAGTACCCCCCATTCGCGGTGGAGGGCCTGCCGAAAAGCGTTGCAGACGGTCATCACTGTAGCACTAAGAGCAGGCCTTGCATCGCAGATGGTCATAACTGTAGTGCGAAGATCTTAATGTCATTGCGAGGTGCCGGCCGGAGCTTCGTGGTGGCAATCACCATGAGTGGTTGATGCTGTAGCAAAGAATTGGCTTTAGAGACAGTCGAGTTTGCAGGCTGTGCGAGCATTAAGGTTTTGGTGCCAATGGGCCTTTTTGCGGACAGGACGAGCCCAGAAACTTCAATCCAGCCTCTCTGAGGCCACATCAAGGGTTCACAACCTCAGGGGTATCAGCTCCAGCTGGATCTAGGTGCTGGTTTCGGAGGCTGTGAGTCTGTTATGTTAGACAAGTCCTTGGAGTCACTCTGGGATTCCTGGGCTCAGGTGTAGCTCCAATTCCTCTGACTCAGACAGGAGGGCAGTAATCCAGCATGGTTGCAGTCCAGCAAGGCAGCAGCCCAGCAGTCCTTTCAGGAGCACGGCAGTCCTTCTTCCTGCCAGAGTCTTCATAGGTCCACAATTGTACTGAAAGGTTGGTGTCTAATAATAATAATCAAGTCACTTGTAGGGTGTATGGCTACTTCGCACCGAAGTGTCTCGTGCTAGGTAACATGACCCAGAAGCCCAACATGGTAGCAGTAGATGACACCTGGACCATTAAGTTGGTCCAACGCTTTGCAGAACAGTAATTCTGAAGAATCCTGTCTAATTGGAAGAGGCTGGGCATTCCAGCGGTTGGCTGCCAGAAAGCAAAAGGAGCATCCTCTAATCCATGCCTTTTTTACCCTCTGTAAACATATTTATACCTGGTGCATCTTTGAAGGGGGATGAAGCTTCTAGAGCTTTCCCTTTCAAGTGCACACGTTTCCTGCCTCCCCTGCCTTGGCTCCAGACTATCTATAGGGGGTTTCAAGCCCTTTGTTTGGAGGCATAACACTGCCTATTCAAGTATAAGTAGCGCTGCGCCCAGCTCCGCCCTCCCATCATGCTAGTGATAGCCCAGCCAGGCCACCTACGCCCTCCAGTGTGTGTGGTTGTCTAGGAGGAATACATAAAGCCCAACTGTCAGCTTCACCCAGTCATGTGACCCATAGACAGGCTACAGGCACTGAGGCAGGAAAATGGCAACTTTCTAAAAGTGGCATTTTCAAAATTGTAATTTAAAATCCGACATTACCAAAAGAGAGAATTTTACAATTCCAAAGACACCAAACATCTGAGAGTTACAGCCCCAGTGTTATCCTATGGGA
The DNA here is from genome assembly GCF_964261635.1 of Lissotriton helveticus. Taxonomy (NCBI): domain Eukaryota; kingdom Metazoa; phylum Chordata; class Amphibia; order Caudata; family Salamandridae; genus Lissotriton; species Lissotriton helveticus. The sequence goes on along the minus strand of NC_136063.1, from coordinate 1,787,484,933 downwards.
GAGGTAGGACGTGCACTAATGAAAGACAAATGTAAGAATTTTTCACTACCAGGACATGTGAAACTAAAAAGTATGTGTCCCCCTTTTTAAGTACATTGCTCCCTGCCCTCTGAGCTCTCCATCCATGGCCTACCCTCGGGGTGACTTACATGTATTAAAATGGAAGGTTTGGGCCTGGCAATAGGTTTATTTTGACAGGTTGAAATGGCAGTTAACAACGTCACATACAGGCTGCAGTGGCAGGTCTGAGAAATATTTACAGTACTACTCAAGTGGGTGGCACAATCAGTGCTGCAGGCCTACTAGTAGGATTTAATTTACCGCCACTGGGTACATTTAGTACCACTTTACTAGGGACTTACAAGTAAATTAAATATGCCAATTGGGTATAAGCCAATTCTGGCATGTTTAAAGGAGAGAGCACTTTAGCACTGTTTAGCAGTGGTAAAGTGTGCAGAGCTAAAGCCAACAAATAAAGTCAGCAAACTAGGAGGTTTGAATGCAAAAGGTTAGTGGGAAACCTTGCCATGGATGCCAGGTCTAACAGTCAATGATTTCGTTAAACCTACCTAAAACCTCTGAGCAGTAGATCTGGACTACCAAATATGCTCCTACGCACTCTCTGCCTCATGTGCATTTCAAACAGACCTCTGAGGTTTCACAAAATTAGTTTTCCCACAAATGTATTGACACCCAGAAAACACTCAAAACAAATTACTATATCCAAAGAAAATCTAGATAGAGTTGCAATATACACACATGTTACTCCACAATTTCTTGTGGATCTCACTTTGCACGTTATATTCTCATCTTAATACACATTTGTCTGGACCCTCTTTACCCATCAGTCAATCGAAAATGGTATAGCTCCAGTGTGAGCTGTCTAACTTAGTGCATGGTCAAAACTCTGATACAAAATCAATAAGATTGCCTCTCCAGTGATTCTCCCAATGAGTCTGCTACAAGTCCTTTACTTATAGAAATAGGAAAAGTATTGATATCTGCGCTATGGGTCTTCCACATCCGGTCCTCAAACTTATTAAAGCCTCTTTCCTTAAAAGTCTGCCGACATTTCCTATCCTCACATAGATCCACTGATGTTTTCTTCCTGTACCTAACCTATGAAACAGAAACATTGTGACCCAACCCCTCCTTTCAACTAACTTCCATCTTTATCCTTTTCACTGTTGTACTAGCTTAGGTTTGCATATTTTTTAAATACATTTCAGATGCCCTGAAACAGCCTCAAAGCATCCTGATAGCATAATGAAAGAAGATCAACAACATAAAGTAATCGGAATCAAGACCGGTATGGCCAGGATATACGATAAATATAAGCTACACTCGGTAACTCTCATCCCCTTTCCCTAATCATTAGGCTTCCTTCACTACCTGGGCTAAATAGGCATTGGTTTGACCTAGATAGTGGCTTGAGCCGGTTGACGCAAGTAATCACTGGGGCCTTAGGACTATAAAAAGATTTGGATAATCTGGCACATATATAAGCCTCCTTTTCCAGTAGTTTTTTGCTTTTGTGCTTTTTATATATTTTCGCTCTCCACGCAGATCAAGACAACAGTACCAAAAATTCCTTGGTAGTGCATATCTTACAAATCCACAAAACGAGTAAAACACAACTCCTTTACAGCAATGTTACTTATAATAAGTGTAAGCGAGAATTTATCCAGATTACTATGGTATGCCGGCTTCAAACTATTCAAGACAAAAATTATTTTGATGATGATAGGTGTCAGATTGACTTCTGGGTGAAATCCCACTTATTTGAAAGGACCTATTTTGTTACTTCCACCTTTTCCAATGCCTGGATCAGATTTAACTTCCTACTGAATGATCAATTCATGGAAAAGAATATGGCATTTGAAACATAGGCTCAAATAGATTCTCATTTTTGGCCTCCACCTTTCCAATCTGGTTTTTTGTTTCATGTTTCAAGACTAAATGAAACATCAAAGGTCTAGGATGATCTCATGCCGATGTCAACTTTTCTTCCTCCTCTTTTTGCTTCCTTCCATATCTATTCTTTCCTGAAGCTCCCTTATTTGTACTATGCAGTGCTGAACAATATTTCACTTGTGAAAATGTACGCTGCTTAAGTATTTTGATGAAATTGTATTGCACATAACTCAAATTTATATCATAGAGCTTTGCATGCCCATATCGCCAAATTAACACATTCTAAAATTAGCTCTGTGTTTTTTGGGGTCCTGAATTGAAAGACATATTGCATATTGGGATGATTTTCAATCAAATCGAGCACAGAAAAAGCACCTTTCTATATTGTCAAAAGCAACAAATAGTGTAAATAATGCATTTAAATATTTTGTATGCAGTATATTCGCTCAAAACGTTATAAAAAATCAATGCTGCATAATATTCTCCCTCTGTCTAAACCCACAATGTATTCCTGAAGGCATCACCAGCGAAACCCAGGTTTAGTTCATCCTACCTCAAAATCCTGTACGTTTGATGTGATTTTATCTGGTTTCTGTAAATTACCCAATTGTGTCTTTTGTGGCAGTGAGAGGTTAAACAAGTGTAAATTACTCTCTTTAATTTTGTTTGAATTGGTTTTGCCTCCAATATAGATGTGGCCCAACATCTGGTAATCACAATTACCATCCTGCTGCCCTTGGCCCTTTCTCTGTGGTCTTTTTAAAATGCTAATTATTTTCTAGGCAAGTGACTCCAGTTGGACCTTGCCATGGCCCTGTCCTGGGTTACTTGGACCTTCCATTTAGTTCACAATACCTTTCCTCCCAGAGAGTTCAGTCATTCAGGTACAGAGAGAGGAGTAATTCGTGGGACAAATAATTGGGCAATGAGGGATATGTAGTATCTCATAACGAAGGAAGCCCATCACTCCTCTCACCTTCATTAAAAATCCCCTTTTGTACTACTGGGCCTCTCATCTTGCGGCGGTGAATCATATAATTTATGACCCCCCTGGGGGACCCAGGCTATGCTATGGATCGTGGACAGGCACCAGGTGGGGATATTGTTAAAGCTTTATATGCCAAACCGGGAAGATTCACGTTGCCGGGCCCGATGGCACATGCGGTGCATATCTGGCACATGGCTACCAGAGGTTTGGGATGGGAGGGGAAACTGACGATGGCCACCCCCCAGTTTGGCTCGGAGAGGCTCGGGAGCTTGTGGAAGTCTAAAGGGTTCGATAAGTGGGACCTTATCGGAATTAGTCAGATTAAAGATATATGGGGAAGGGCTGTGTGCAGACCTTCGAATCTCTCCAAAAACAATACAGCCTACATGAAAATGAACACTTTCAGTATCGGCAGATTAGACACGCCCTTCTCGCCCGCAAAGCCTAGAGGCACAGAGCTTCCAGAGGCTTCCCCCCTTGAAGACCGAGTGCTTGACGGTCACCTCTCAGAAAAAACATTTCCCTAATCTATAGGAAGCTTGTAAATAATATGGAGGACCCACATGGGAGCATTAGAACAGCGTGGGGAGCAGACGGATTGGAGTATGAAGATTTGGTGGAGGCTGTCTCCTCCCCCAAGGTGGTTGCAGTTCAGATGAGGCTTAGGTTGGTACAACTTAAGATCTTACATAGATCATATATCACAGGGCCTAGATTGATGCACATGGGGAGAGCGACGAGCGGAGACTGTAGGAGAGGTTGTGGAGAATTGGGCACTTACATGCATATCCTATGGCACTGTGATGAGATACAAAATTATTGGATGAAAATACACGATGTGATTACAGAAGTGCTGGGGGCGGAGATACGACCGGAAGCCCGGCAATGTATATTGAATGTATGGGAACCCACGGATTTGAATGGATATCAGAAACAGTGGGTGACGTTGGTGTGTATGGTGGCAAAGCGTAACATTGCTCAATTGTGGGGAGCCAGCCAGTCACCCCAGCATATCAAGTGGGCCCTGGATCTAGACTAGTGTATGTTTAGGGAGAGGGCTGTGTATGTGACTAGGGGTTGTCCGAAGAAGTGGGGGAAGATCTGGGGGGCCTGGAATAGTCACTGTGGCGGTTTGTGTACACCCTCGACGAGACAAATAGAAGTTGAAACACAGTAATCCCCTGATCCCAAAAATGTTGCATATTGTAATCTATGATTCTGTACGAATGACAATTCAAACCTTGCAATGATGTTATATGTTGCTCACCTGATGCTATTGTTTTGTTTGTTCCTTTTTCTTAATAAAAATAATTTAAAACAAAATAAATCCCCTTCTGCCACTACCTCTAACTTAAGCACTCTGCTCCCACATGTTTTATAGACACCCATTCACCCTCTGAACCACACAATAACTAGTGAGTGTGCCATCTTTGCCTTTTACTGAAGTTTGTTTAGAGTATTCTGGGTTACGCCTTCCCCTCACTTGGATGAACCCCAAGATCCTCTACTGAGGTGTCTGTTGACATTCATGGGTTACACCTTCTGGGTTTCTGGATAGATCCCATAGATCCTATACAGATAATTTTATGGAACTCTTTAGGTTAAATGTCGCCATTTCTGGGTGGATCCCAAAGACCCTCTACTGAGGAGTCTATGATTTTCCTAGGGTTCACTTTTCACTTCTTCTGGGCATACTTCATGCAATTTCCTGGGCAACCACTTCTCTGCTTCAGGTTGCTTCCTATCGAGAGTTCACTGAGTTGCCCATGAATTTCCCAAATTCTCAATCAAGTATGTCGAAAAAATGCGGTAGCATTCATGTCTCTGACACACATAACTACACAAACACGTGCATGTAGATCACCAGCAACAGGTTCACAAAAACAAAGCCAGGCATTTTCGTTAGGACCTCTTGCTCCTAACCCAACTCTTCCACCATAGCTCAAAATGCAACCATACACCTCTCCAACAACACTACTCGCAATCACTCCTGACAGTCACCGTGGCAAGTAATCACACTGGTGACAGTCACTTTCAACACCAATATCAAATAAGATAAAATAACATACCATATCTTACTTAATGCAAGGTGGAGTTCTTTGTAGCTGTTACAGATTCTGATAAATAAGATACCTTTTGTGTGACATTTCAATGGTTTACTGAATAGTGATGGTTAGTATAAAGAAAACAGACAATGCATAGTTCAAATAGACGTGAATTGTTAAGCTCAGTGGTGGACTTGTGCTAATATGCAGCCCGTCATTTAGGTGCCACTCTTTCCAGATCTGCATGGTCCAAGTGTACAAAACAGTGCCAAAAGTAACTATTTTAACGTGAAATTATATTAAAGATTCCTTTAAAGCATTAGTTTGAAAGACAACACCGGGTGGGCACAATACTGGAGTGGTGCCAGAGCTAAACTGATACCTGCTATATCAGACAGAAGTTTATTGTGGGTGTGATGTATTGCAGCAGCTCAGTCTAGTGGCACTGAGTGATTGAGGAGTCATGCAGCGGAAGGCAATATAACAAAGCTGGGAGGGTGGTTACTGAAATCAGCACCGCGATGATGAGGTGGGTGGCCCTTTGGAGACGCTATAAATGCTGTCAGTGTCAGAGAATATGAGAAAGAGCAACGCTGCAGACAAGCTCTTGATCTGATCCTCAAACTAAAGGAGAGTCAATCTAAAAAGAAATAATGCACAATAAACGCACTAGCACAGGCAACAGGAGAAGAACAACATCTGGATTTAATATTTATTCAATAAAGACATGCATTATCTACATACTACTTAAACATAACTTTACAGGAAGAGAAGCAATTTCTTGGTAACAATAATATTTAATATTTAATAATTGTAATAATTAATTTATGTTAACCAGTATTTATTGTCTTCAGTTTGTCAATGTAAACATCAATATTATTATTCCTAATAGCTAAAAAATGTGAGTTCTGAAATAGACCCGTAAATATGACCAAACACCTTACTGAGTTTGACAAAGTTCGCATCCACCGGAGCTGTCAGAATACTCTCTAATAAGAATTACAAATCATGCCTCGGCATTGATCGCTGGTGAGAAGTGTCAGAAAGGGTCCCAGCCTGTCTTAGAAGATAGCTTTCCTAATCGTATTTTGTAGCCAGTGCATTAAGCAGCTCGGTCATTTAGCATGACCAGCATAATATAGCCTCAAGCCAACCACTGCCTGGATGAAAAGTAGCTCCATATACCTGTAAACCACAACGAAAACCCCCTCAGAAACACCAGGTTAATGTACACTCTTGAAATGCACTGCTCATGTACATTCCAAACCATCAAAAAAGGATGGCCGCAGAGCTTGATTTTATTGGGCACGTTATTCGTGATTTCGATTCAACATGTATGAAAATAAACTTGCACGACAAACACTAAATTTTGCATACATATATATCGACAAACATTTTTTAAATTCAAGTCGCCGATTGTACCACTGCCTTGCTTTCCACACAGTTTTGACTCTTCCTTCAGAACCCCTTTTTAATAATCTTCTCTTATACAACGTTCCTTTCCCTTTATAAATCACAGCCAAGCAGTTTAGATACATCCTCGGTCTCTGCAAACACAATATTGATTTTTTCTAATAAAATACAATAAGACCAAAATCACCAATGTTACGCTAGTATACTTTGTCTGGTCTTGCTTGCAACTGAAACATCAAGATAAAGCCGGCTAAACTCGAAAAATGTGTCAACTATCATTTGACTAGTCTAGAAGGGAAAAGGAAGCAGCTTAATCAGGGATAAAACTTTAGCAGCTGCGATTCAATGACAGCTAACAGGTTGGAGCCACACAGAGAGCAAAGTGGTGACATGTCTCCTTCTGCAGTCAAGGATCGAGCATCGGATACTCATTGCACTGATGGCCAAAGAGAGAGACAGAGATTGAGATATAATTAATTACAGCATCATGGTCCAACGAGAAAAACCGGGCACAAAAATTGTGAAAAACGTTCATGTGCACAACTGTAGGGAGCTAGAGTCAATGCAACCACAAATGGGAAACAGTCAATGCAACCACAAATACAAATGGGAAACAGTCAATGCAACCACAAATGGGAAACAGCCAATGCAACCACAAATGGGAAACAGCCAATGCAACCACAAATGGGAAACCGCCATTACAATGCAGATGTTTCCCCGCATATACTGAAACACACGTGTTACAACACATGCACCGTTACCAAGCACAGCCTTTATGTTGTAAAGCTATGTGTGGCAAAGGTATGTGTAAGGTAAGGGTGGTCTACCGGCGTCGTTAGAGCAAATGGACCCTTCTGCTTCCTCTGTACGGTGTGCATTGCGTCTCAAAAGAGCTTGAGAGGTGACGTCGTGGGGAGGAGAGGGGGATTTTAAATTAAGATTTTTAAATGTACTTAATGGTTTTAGGGCAGAGGAGGGGTTTTCTTTATACAGACTGAGGCCGGAGAGGCAGGGGGTAGGGGTCAGCTTCGAGGGCACAGGGGCGGGGTAGTTTGAAGAAGGGCCAGGAGAAGGGAGCCATGCATGGGTCCGGTTTAAGAGTTCAGGGGAGGGGTATTTGTTACAAGGTCCCCGTTTAGGGCTCAAGGCAAGGGAATGGTAGTTCTTAGACAGGCTGGGGTTGGGGGCGGGGAGTCGGGGAGAACGGCTCAGGGGTGGGGTAGTTTGAAGAAGGTCCGGGGGCTGGAGGGGTTGGAGTCACACAGAGGTCGGTTTTTAAGGTTCAGGGAAGGGGTATTTGTTAGAAGGGTTTGGTGCGCATGGGTACAGAGGAGGGGTATTTTTTACTTTTAAAAGGACGGGGGTGCAAGGGACCCGGCTTGGAGCTAGTGTCAGGATAACTGTATCACGAACATGCCCCTAACATGCATGCTTTTACAAAGACATTCGATGTAAAGGTATGCGTGGTAAAGGCATATTCATGGTAAAGGTTATGTGTGGTAATGGCATTCGCGTTACAACGCACGCATTGTAAAGGCATGCATTGCACTGGAATGTATTCTAATGTCATACAACCCTACAAATCCGCTAGTTATTACTGAGACATTATACAGTGATGCACATGGCGCTATGTGCATTCATGTTGTTATCAGAAATAATGGACTCTTGCAGTAGGCGCTGTTGCTATATAGGGTGAAATCAAAGCAAAATAAACATATATGTGTTGCTGAGGCAGTTTGGCTAACTAGATAAAGAACTTTTCACATAGTAAACACTTGTATGGATAGTTGCTTAAAATAATTGATAAAATAGTAAACAAAGGTAAGCTATGCGTTTTGGGGTGAATTAATAGATCTACTGTCGGTGGGATATACGCCACTGACATACAGTAGGACTCTCTCAAAGGAACACATGTCAGGTTGCTACTAAGAGGGCCCGCACTGATATAAGACTGGGTATCCATCTGGCACATATGGATTAACGTTCTAGGGCATGTTATATAAAGTTGCAGGGCTGCACAAACATTTGCAGTGCAGCTCAGATTTAAAATAGAGGACACTGGTTCAGGGGGTTGTGGCCTTCAATCAATGCCAGGTGTGCATTACCTGGGGCTGAATGTGAGCCTGCTGTTGCATCTGGAATCCCTTCACCTGCCTTTCGAGAGGGGGCAGTAGGGGGTGTTTGAAGACCCACATCAGGATTGGGGAGCGGCATCTGGAAGGAAAGCATGTATCGGTGGAATACAAATTTGAGACGGTAAAGCAGTAAAGGTCTCTGGAAGAGTGTGGCATGTGAGGACTCAGCAGCCTGATGGAGATGACATTAATGCAGGATAGAAGCAAAGATAAAGCTGGTGGGTCAACATGGAGTACGGAGATGCATTGGCTCACAGACACCAGAGCAACCGATCTTTGCACCACACAGGCCGTCTTTTCCCCAATAGGCCACCCAGCCAAGTGGCCATTGTGCCCAGTACAACAGTCTTCCTTGATTTAGAAATGGCTGGTATGGTATTGATATCTATCAGGACAGCCCTTCATGCATATTTGGGAAGCGAAGTAAATTTACTCAAGGAAAGGCCGCCATTAAAAATGGGTTGGATTCAATTGCCTTTACGGCAACATATACTGCACTTTTTAAAAGATACTTTACCTCTCCAGACACCACAAAATCTTCTTTTGCCACGGAATTACATTTTTGATAAAAAGTGTAAAATAACTTTCAAGCAAGTTTAAACCAATTTTTACGACCTGAATTGTAAAATGTATTTTTTCACGATTAGGCCTGGCCATGAGAAATGTAGTCTATCCTAGACAGTGATAAGCAGCTTTGGACAACATTTCACGATGGTGGCATTTTTAAAATATTTAGTATAGCTCACTTTCATACATTAAGCTCCCAGCCCTTTGTCAGTACAGGGCGCACTTAAATGTGATTTATTTAATAAAATAATCTTGGTTCCACACAAGCCAAACACTTTTCATTCACCATAGGTTATTGCACTGGTTTTAAAACTACAGCCTCCACGGAACACACTGGTGCTCTCTGGAGCAATATATTTTACTTTTTTATATGGGTAGTGTAAATATACAACACAGCACACTTATGACATTTAACTTCCAAGCCAGTGGCACATTTCCGTTAAGTTAGCCAACTAGTTGCCCTAATTTTACAATATAAAAAGCTAACAAGATGTGACCGAGAACAGTGTCATAGCCCTAATGTTTGGCAGACTATTGTGTTAACTCGATGATGCAGCATTGCGTACAACGTACCCTGAAGCAATCTCTGGGATGTCAGATTATACAAAAAAGAAATCCCATTAGTGTCTGATGAATTATTAATAATTTTATGATTTATATTATGACTCATCATTATCAACAACAAATAAAACAACAAAATCAATAATACCAATCATGATAACAATAATAATAGCAATCATTTCTGTAGAGCACCCCACATATTACAGTTTTGGGTATTTTAATGATAATTGTTACTATCACCCAAAACATTGGTATTCAAATCTGTTTAGTGTTGTATGTTTTACCTTAATGTAGTACCAGTGCACATACCACGATGTAGAACAGCCCCGGGGATGCCAAGTTGCCCAGAACAATGCTGCTCATTTTCCAAAGTTCACAGCGCTTATGGATGCCAGTGGCGTAGGAAGGGGGTGTGGTGGGTGCGAGCCGCCCCGGGTGTCATCAGTGAGGGGGGGGGGGGTGACAAAATGGCAAAAATATGTGTTTTAAACCCATATTTTTGTCATTTTGTCAAGCCGGGGGTGACAAGAATTTTTCCGCACCGGGTACCACCTGACCTTGTTATGCCAGTTAAGGGTGCAGCGGCCTTGTTAGATCTGAAATTGTGACTTGTATGATTCGGGGTGGGTACTTAGTAGCCTGACAGATCTTAAAACTTATAAATGGTGACGGGTGTGCTACAGGTGTATGGAAGCAATTGAACAATGGGATCCTTTTAATGACAAATATTGAGTATAAAGTCAGGAAACAAACCTGATACTTCCTAGGATCTGCGAGGAATCCCGAGAGGCATGTGAACACTACAGACACGCGCAACGCCCATTGGGCTCAAAGGGCTTCAGCCCCCCCCCCCCCCCGTTGTGTGAGGCAGCCCGGGTTGAGACAGCTTCCCGGGCACACACACAGCCGCACGGAGTACTTCACAGCTCTTTAAAAGACCATTTGCATGTTAATAAGGCTTTGTCGTTTATTCACCCCTTCTTAGAGCCCCGGCATCTCCACACTTCGGACTACTCGAAGAATTAGCCCCCCCCCCGATATTTTTTCGTAGGCCTTCCCCCGCCCTCGAAATTTGGCTCTAGTTGCGCCTCTGACACTACACGACCTTCAACTGCAGAGTGAAATCAGGTGCAGGGCCAGAGGGTAGGAACAGATGCTACCCGTCCACACCAATAAGCATCTGTAGGGCTACAGCTATTCATCACTGAGGGGAATATATAGGAACGTCCATAAAAGAAATAGTGCTGGCACCTCTTACAACATTCAGCAAGGTGAAATCCACGGAACGCCATTTTAACAATTGGAACATCGATCAGGAGGAATAAAAAATATTTATTTGACAGGAGACTTTGTTCAAGGAAGAGTGAAGGCTCTTTGCTATGTGAATTTTAGACAAGTTATCGATTGGGGAAAACAAAAGACAGAAGAAAAGTTTAAAAAAAATCAGTGTTGCAGATTGGGACTAGAAGGCAACCTTGGGTTACATAGGTAAAAATTGGGGTTACATAGGTGATTTGTGCTAATACAGTATATGCATTTTCAGACTCTTTGCGACGCCTACAGAACCGCGATCGATTTAGCGAACATCTGACATGAGATAAAACATGGATTGGAGAGGCTAGCAGAGGAATACCCCTGTTTTTCAAAATTTGCCTGACTAAGCACATGAAGGGCCATTTAAAGGTGCTCGTGTAATTATCTTGAAATAGAGAAACAGTAGATAACCTGAATATCTCAAGAAAACGTTGAATGTGGCTGTGGTGAGAATATGCAAGTGCGACTCTAGACCAAGAGTTTAAGAAATTTGGTTTGCAATGTGAGCATCAGATTATCCCCAAACACCCCTCTTCGGAGAAAATGTGGCTAATGAATGAATAAACTTTACAGGGGCTGGGGGGAGGTGGGGGTGCAAGAAACATTCTGCAATCTTGGAAAATACAAAGCCAGAGATGGCAATTGAGTATCGTCTATCTTGCAGAGGGCAGCAAAATCACAAGGGACAGGCCATTCTGTTCTTTTAATCTCACGATATCATAAGGGGCAGTTTTCAATGCACTGCTGAAAAACATATTTCACTCCTAACCTTTTTCCTCCTCTTTTACCGTTTATATTTTGCCACAGTTATAGATGTCTGTGGGAGCAGCGCCGTCGCCGCTGGTCTGAGCAGTACATGTCCGAGACTGGGGAAAGTTGGATCGTACAGAAAAGATATTTGACTTTTACTGATTTTCAATAAACATGCCTAGTGAATATTATTTTCCATAGCCCTCTCCTTGACTGCTCATAATATGTTGTAGCATGTTGTTTCATTTGCTTTATGGACAGGCTGGTATTCGGACTGCTTTAATTATACATACCAGGCATGGCAGAGGGCTTGAATCTGAAAGCAAACCCTCTGTGCACCCTGAAAAGGTGAAGGAGAAGGTTCAGTGTAGACATGAGAGGAGCCATCTGCAAACCCTTCCATGCACAAGGCATGTCAGACTCTGGGTCCCACACTCACTGTATGTTCTATTCATGCATTCTATAGATCACCTAGGGCTGCTGACCCTGAATCCCAAAGAGATTCATACAATCATGCAGTGTTTTTCTATTTTTCGTGCCAATCAAAAGACATGTCCTGCTGAGATGGCTAAGTCTTCTATTTTTGTCATCAAGCACACCACCCTTGCTCATTTCTATTCTTGTGGGCTTCCTGTTTCTCCAGCTCCAGTTATTTCACCACATTTTCCTTACAGCTGATTGCCTCCCTTTGGATTGCTGTTCTGCTATTCTCCTCTACAGTAATCACTAGCAGCAGAAACAACTTTCTGTAGCAACCCTGGTATGTTCAGAGTTTGCATTATTTATTATGCACAGCTACATGCAATTGACTGCAAGGAAGAAACATGTCCATTCTCTTGCCTACCATACCGACGATAGCGGCCATATTTGATTACCTACTCTAATGTATAAAACAATTGCTTGTGTCTATTTTTTTACTCATTCAATTTTGCTATTGGTTTCTGATTTTTTGGAGGCTAAACAATGCAGGAACCGATATTCTTTAATTTTGTAATTTGATTACTTATGATTTCCCCAGCACTTCCCTCTTACAGCAGCTTCACAGCCTTATGTTATACATGTGAATCCGTGTTGTACATTTGAATAGCTTCCAAGCTCCTTACTTCCTTGTTCGGTTCTCAGTAAAGCTGAGACTTCATGGCCACTTTTCAAGCAGAGTTCACAGACTATGCAATATGATGTTACAGATGGCCACTTCGAATGCAAAAATATGACATGCCAGCAAAAATATAATATAATTGCAATTACTACTAGAGGTTAATGCATAGGTAATTAATACAGCCACCATCTGCCCTTGAGTTTTGGAGCTATAGTAAAATGATAAGCAGCATATTTTATTTCAAGCAGTTGTCAGGAAATACTTTTAGGTGTTAACTTTTAGTAAGGGCATTCTTACCTTCAAAAATCAAAGGTTTTTGTCGTATATAAATATGGGCTATCAAGTTCAGTGACCCTGACTCGTACTAGCAGTCAACAAGTGCAGCTCCTCCCCTATGGCAGAGGAGCATCACCCCACTGGTATTGAGTAGAGCAAAGTAAAGTAAATATAAAATGATAACAACTTTGAGTTATTATCATTTTATGGTTCCTTTACAAGCAGGCGGGTGGGTGGGGACTGCCCTGCTTTCAGAGCAAGGCAGGGGAGGAGTGGTTGGCCCACTTCTAAGTGCGATATTGGCCCCCTGTAACAAAACCCTCCAAAACCGTCCCTAGCAAATAGCAAGGCCGCTCCACCCCCAAGGGGCAGGCCGAGCAGTTTGCCAGTACCGTTTTCGGTTCCCAGTCTGGCTCTGATCTGCCCTCTCGCACTGCTTAATTTGTGCCGGTGCTTTCCTGTGCTTAGCACCGCCACTTATTTATCAGGGCTGGGTCTAGATAACACCATGCCACTGCAACTCTATCTGTGCACGTCATATGTCAGGCAATGTGAATGTGGGTAGACAGGAGACTACTACAGTAGTCAGTATATAAAATTAAATTACCTCAGGCAGGCTCAGACTCAGCGCGCAGACTCTCCAAACTCTTTTATTTATTTATTCTAATGACGATGGATGCGCATTTCAAAGTTGCGTTAGGCGGAGGGTGGCGGGCTGCAGCCCTTCAGTGTTGCTGCGATGGGCAGGCCCGTCCGGGAGACACTGATTGGGCAGGGGGCTGGATTTGGTGAGGCAGGCAGCGTGCGTAGATTTTTTTTCAAAGCCCCAGCGCACCCGCACGCACCGTCCCAAGAGTCATCAACTTCCCCGACGTCGAGTGCAGGCAGCAGCAGGCCTAGGTTGCCTATTGAATAAAGGGAGACAGGCCGGCCGGCCAGTGCCCAGCTGCCCACCACCAGCAGCAGTGACTGTAAGTAGCAACGCTGCTTATTTTGGTGGGGAGCGTGTTGGGTGGCGTGACACTGTCTGCAAAGGTCACCTGCGTGGTAGGCTAGCTCATGCTCGGTTATTAAGTCTTGGGTAACGGGTTTAAACTTTAAAGGCCCCGCACCCGCTGCTCTTCATCCAGCCTTCACATGGGCAGACTACGTTAAGTTTTTATAGTTTTCACCGCACCGTTTTGACACCGCACTCTCTCTGTTAGCACCATCTTGCATACATATCAGAGAGATTATCACTCTGCCAGCAACTGAATTCCCGTAATCTGTTCAGCAGCCTCCGACCCCTCTGCCACACATGCACAAGCACCTTGCTCGCGGACACTCAGCGCCACCAGTTCGTCGCGGGGGCCGCTCACACGAAGTCCCATTTTATGATTAGCCGAGGGTCTCTCTGAGCACGGGTTGGGTTACAGTGAGGGCAAAAAGTGACAGAATGTAGTGGTGCCCCAGGCCCTCACGTTTAGGAAATTCTCCTTTGATAATTATACAAATTCAGTGGGGCCCTAGTTTATGATGTCTGAAAAAAAGTGAAGCAAGTGTGTCGGATTTATTGAAGCTGGAAGAGACAGGCGAATATGGAAGGTGGTATTTAACTAAAAACCAGATGTAATGGTGTAAGATTGCACTGAAGAGATAAATGAGTTGTTTATCTGCGTAAAGTAATTGTTACAGCCAGGGTGTGATGAAGTAAAAAAAATGTTTTCATCCTTTAAACTTTCTGTGGTATAAACTTGAATTTGACCTTTGCCCTGTAGTGATGTATGTCTGTTAGTGCAGTGGTGGCACTAAATAACGTGTTATTGGCTATATTTGTTTTCAGTTACAATGGCATACAAATAAGTGAAAACTGCATCTCACTCTAATCTGCACCTTATAAACAGTGACTAATTTGAGCCGGTGTTTTCCAGTGCTCAGCACCAGCACTTTTCAGGAGCACTAGTTAAGGACACGTTCATATACAGGGGGAGATTGAGTGATTTGCCCAGAATCACAGGATGTTGAGCCGCAGCCAAGACTCAAACCTGGTTCCCGTGCTCCGAAGACGCCAGATCTGGCCTTTACGCCATTTTCTCACCCCACTTTCATGGTTAGTAGATGGTTTTGTTTTAGGCGGCGCTAACAAGAGAAATTGGCTGGTGCAAGCTGCCTCCTGATGAGAGCCCCGGCACTTCTTTTTTTTTTTACAAATTAAGCACTGCCCTCTCGCAACCGTCCGCCCATGAACCATAAGTTCAGCGAAAGCCCTCCTGACACTTTCAACATCTGCAGCAAGCAGGTGGTAAATGTGTGCAGCTTTGGCCTAGTTATTACCCCCACAAGGGGAAAAAGCATGCCAATTTGCACTCTGTATTCCCTGGTCCACATATTCCCTACACTGGGGAAAATAATTTATATTCTGAAATTCCTGGCACCGATGAGATATGTTGGCAACTAAATACAGGGAAATCGTTATGGGACCCGCAGTAGAAAATCTGCATGAGTAAACCATGCAGAACTGCCAAATTGTGCAAGCCCTGATCATGCTCACCTGAAATGTGTCGGATAAATAGGCGTCTCATGTTATGGTGTCTGGTATGATAGTGAAAAAATACTGAATTTGAACATAAAAATAAACACAAGATTAATAACTTGCTATACTTTCCTTTGGTATGCTTGGTTGAGCAAATAATAAGACTTTGGGACTGGTTCTCAAAACCAATTGTAGATGTAAGATCAATGCACACTGCCTATAGCCTACTCTTGTGCAATCTTACCCCAGAATACTCTGATACTGTGTGTTACCAAACCCAATGACAGAAATAGTAAGTTAGCAGCCCCATTTAGGACAGGAATTTCTGAATCGTCACAAACCTTTTTTTTCAACCTACTTTCACTTTGGAAATGGACGAAGATCTACGTGCATAGGGTTAGGGTAAATGCTTTTGAGAGTAGAAATGGCAATGCATCACCCTAAATATTGATTGAAATGTAGGAGGAGGAGTTTCTCTATCTTGAAATAAAATTGCCATTGCACAGATCTGAAGACATGTCTTTAAGCAGAATTGTTAATTAAATACAATTGTACATGTAGTATTTTTTTCAAATTTCACAAAGGATTGATTCTCAGTATTACCTCTGAAAATCTGCAAGCGCAGTAGGTTTCAGGCATGTTCTGGAAAATCTTTCTCAATTCAAGGGATCAGATTCACAACGTTTTACTCTATTACGCCGGGCTAAATGCTGGAAAAAAGTGACCTACCAAATCAAACAATTATTTGAGGACAATTTTTGTCTACTCTATTGTTAGTTGGATTTGATTACTTGTATAAAGACATGATATTCAGTTATCTTCATGTAGGAACAACAATTAGACCTAGCTGACAAGCATAGCTGGACCTGTAATCTGCCCTTCCAGACTTACATGTGTTGCAATATGTAAAAATCATACCTAAATGTTTATCCAATATTTATGATACTTTCATATAGGTTTTAAGCTGTCAGAAGGTGGCAAATAGCGGAGGGATGTGCACGTGCACACGTGTATATGCACATGTTCGTGCCAGGAAGGGGGAGAGATGAGGCAGGGATTACCCTTGTACAGAATAAATGCTAAAGCAGGTTCTGCTGCCAGAATATGCCTGGCATACTGATTGTTCTTTCACTGTGGCCCTCTCTGCATTTTTTTTAGTAGAGAAACATAACTGCCTAAAGGTAACCTTTCTATATGGACAATGTCATTATATGGTAAACAAAGAGTACTTTTTATACTTTTTGTTAGTTTCTGTGGCAGTTGTGTTTAAAGTCCCTATAAAAGGTCTATCAAGGCCCATTTCCTTTTTTTCAGGTCAAAAGTCATGTCTTTTAATTTCCAATATAATTGATAATACTTTCTGCTGGAGATAGTGCCAGTTCCGCTCTTCTGGCACTCTATAATACTGCAGTCCCTAGTCTAGTGAGCCAGGGAGTTAACCAGCGGAAAAAAAAGAGTTGTTAATCATGGTGCTTCTTCTGTCTCGCTCGGTCGGAAAGCTGGTCTTTTTAGGAAACTAAGAGGCACTGGAAAAAGCCCTGTCTCTCCATGGTTGGGTGAAATAAAGCCTCACCATCGCTCCAGCAATCCAGGAAGGACCTTGATGGAACGCAATGCTGCTCTTCCACTTGTAGGGGTGCATCATAATCATGCACAGTCTGCACCTACATTTATTCTTTTGTTGTGTTAACAGTTGGTTATTAGAATGTACTTGCTAATAACATATTAAAGAGAAATGATAGAATTAATTTGTGCCACGTAAAGAAACAACGTGGCAGTTGTGTTTTGAACAATGTAACCCATAGCATTTGTTTGCAATTGATTAACAAAGTTTGCTTCTTTACAATGCAATGCATAGATTTAAACGTGCACCACATTAAAGTTGCATGTGGATGTGGTTAATTGACTTTTAACGTGTAGGATATCATAGGCTGCACACAATGATTTGCGCATTTGATGTGTTTATGTAACATGATGGTTTAGATGTGCTTTAATAAAGTGTTCATTTATGTGTAATTCATAGGGCATATGTGCTTCACTCTTATGTTGGCCAATTTCTGTAGGCTTGATGTGTATTCTAACTGACTGCTCTCATAGAGGGGGAAAACTGAATTTCATGTGCACGTTGAATTTGTTCTGTTCTCACATTTCTGTTACAGGTGGAGCAAGTCATCTTTGTTAGTTAAAATAACGCCTTTTGTTTTAGGAGTTAGGCTTGGAGAGGAAAGGATACTTTTATGGAAAGAATGTTGATAATTGGGAGATAGTGTTCTTTCTTACTGAAGGAGGCCTGGTAATCAAGGTCATCGAGCCAGGAGCTGGAATTATCGAAACTAAATAGAAAACCATCTATGAGAAGAGCCCAGCAGAATGAGGTGATCCAGATGCTAGCTGTGGGCGTGTTCTGTGTATTTGTGCTTTGAATTAGGGACAGTGCCCGGTGGTTGAGTCAGGGGAAGAGCTGAGGAGATCGATGGAGAGGGAAGGGGCATCTTAGAATGAGCTCTGTAGCTTTGGCTACTTGACCCACACAACGTGAGTGCACTTCTTAGGAAGTCTTCCTGATCTTGCCTGGGGAATGCTACATAGGGATGTTACGGTAGTAGTAGTGTAGAGACAGACAACTGCTTTTCACTTACCAACTTCAAATGAAGACTGATCTTGACATGGGGGCAATCATTACCTGCGTTCTTATTCTGGAGTTTGTCATCCTTTTCATGCTCTGGCATTTCAACCTTGCTCGTAGGTTTAGATTTGTATTAGTTCCAATATTTTTCTACAACCTCGTCGTGAGGTGTCTGTATATCCAGTTATTTTTGGCTTTGTAATGAACTCACTATCTTGAAATTCAAAGTCTGTGATTCTTCAGAGTCAGGTTCCTTTAGAGCTGGTAGTTTGCCTTAATGAGTTATTTCTCCTCTCTACACTTCTCAGCAGGTAATAACAGTCCATTGACCAAGGGTTCCAGAGTAAAATTGGTAGAGAGAAACCTGGCCCTATCAACATCAAGGCATGGATGTTCAACCAATAGGAGAACAGGCAGCACTATCCGACAGCGCCCCGAGACCCTCACGGGTGAAACAGTAGCGCTCTACTTATCCTGATCGATTAATTGATTGATTGGCATATACAGAGTGTGCCCTGTTTGCCTATGGACTTGCTGTGCATTACTCTGTCCACCTCTTTAGCCTGTCCCCTTTACACAGGCCTCCTGAAAGAGAATGTGAGGAGGAATTCTGAAATGGAGGATTCCAAGTACTTTTGTAGACTTGCCTATTGTTTTCTGTAACCCTTGGATTGTCCCAAACAGCCGCCCATCTTGCTCTAAATCATCCATAAATCCACATAAAGGTAGTATTAAGCAAAGAATTTCCCAAAGTTCTTATACACTCTTCTGTCACAAACGCTCTGGCGGATGGTCCAAACACACCAGTGGACAATGCATAGGAGAATATGCAGGGCTGCAATATTACATCTCTAAGTCCTCCATTTTATGGAAACCTAAATAAGAAAAGTTCTGATTTCAATAGCAACTTTTGCCAATCCCCCCAAAGCTATTTGACCAAGTGACTCTTTCCAGCTTTTCTCCTTTCTGAAGGCGGGGCATAAACAGGTTTTAAACTAAAGCTTGCAGCACAGTTCCGAGTGGCATCATATGAACGTCAAGGCTGACAACATTACCATAAATTGCATCGGTTTTTAAATATTAGCTGAGGTGGGGAAGAGTGCTCGGACGAGACACTGAATCCTGGAGTCACCCCGAGCAGCTGGCAACACCTGCTGGAGTTTCCATCATTAATCTGCTATCAAGGATAATTGATTCTATTTACTTTAGTGCGAGGGCTCCTCGTCCATCAACATTTCGGCAAACGGCTCTGTCATTCTGAAAGCTATTTCCCCCTCAAAAAGTCCAATACATTTGAGACAGAGCGCCATTAACTGTTCACTTTCCAGCTGGTCTCTGGAGAACACGTGTCCTACTTTCAGAACCCCACCTTAATGCCCGCGCGCTCAATCATAATGAAGAAAACGCACTGCTGTGAATACATTACTGACTGGGAGGCCTTTGAAGCAACCAGGCGCGTGCACTGTCCGCGTCTCTTACCACCTCCGTCCACGAGACGCCCACAGTCAACGCAGGCTGGCAGGGGAGCAGGGGGCCGCCTTGTCAAGAGGTTTAACCTTGAGCAGAGGCGCTCACATCGACTATAAAGTGCTTTAAATCAATGGACTGGTCCAAAAACTCATCACCACCTCATCTGTAAAATTAAATGGAACAGGAACGCCACAGTTAATTGACGATCCTCTCCTTAAAGAATAATAAAGTCCAAAAAGCAGGGCAAAGCCTTTCCACGCCTGGTGAATCTCTTTGCAAGCCACACTCCCAATGCCCAGGAAAATCAAATATGAGATAATCAGTTCAAAACTGAGGAATTGTCGGAATTATCAAGCAAGGGCAAATACTGTGAGCATTTTTTTTATTATATAAATAAAAAAGTAAAGACAGGACTAATGCTAATAAATGCAACAACAAAATAATGTTAAATCTGATTATACTATTGTTTTTATACAGCATTTACTGCCATTCTGATGAACTCTAAAATAACACTTATTAGACGGGACATGACTATCACTAGTGCAGCAGGTGCAGTGGCGCCGGGGCACAGGCGTATGAGAGGCCATCTTGACGCCAAGTATAGCTGTTTTGGCTACTAAACTCTCGGGTAAGGGCCTGTTTCCGTGCTTGCATTAGGGCCCATGGCAAAGTCGCTAGGCTTCTCATACTATAGCGGAATCATTTGCCCATCCTTGTCACAATATTCACTGAACCTTCCCACATAGGCGTGCCCCCAGTGTACTGACATGCAGCTAGAAGGGCTGATTCGGCAAACATTCAGTAATGTCTCATGGGAAACAGATTTGATTGCGACAATAATGATTCCGGTGGTCTTTTCTATTGGTATTTATCCTCATGACGTTTTCAACTTGCACCAATGGACTGCGGAATAAAGAAAACAAATTGACCTATGGTTGGAGGGCCTGGAGGCAATGTCTGGAGGGTGGCACCTGCTAAATAATTGGTGGAATGAGGTCCATTGCCATAAAACAGAACAATGTGTAGAGTTTTTGCACAGATTATACAAACGCACCCATTTCAAGCGAATGGCTTTTAATGGAAAATGAATCTATGTGCTTTACATCTGGGCTAAATGTTCTGACCAGTGGTTGAAGTGGGGGTAAAAAAGTAGGGGAACTGTGGGCAGAGACTTAGAGGGCGGGAATAACCTGAGGATTTGATCAATGGGCGAAGTCAGAGGTGTGGCCAGAATGCACAAAACCTCCCAAATTTTTGTATTTGTTAGGCATTTCACTGACCAGTTAAAGCTTATTTGATTATTTTATTCAACCCATGGATGCACACGATTAATTAAGGTTTAATATGAGTTATTGACATTAAAATACATTAACAAAGTAGGATTTTTTTCCAATCACAGAATGTCCTAAATGCACTTAAAAATGGAAGCACAAGCCATTTGTCTCCGAGCCACGCAGTTTCTGTTGTCAGCGCTTCTCCCTTTTCCCACAAGAGCAGTTCAAACATGAATGGCAAAATATCCTACTTTGCAAATATTTTCTATATAATTATGGCTCTGCAATATTTGTGATATAATACAACATCTGCTGCATAATCTGACAATTTTAATTAATAAATTGTTTGTAGCTCAAACAGATACAAAGTTACTAAACAATGTGACTTGTGTTGCTGCGAAGTGGACAGCCCTTTGCAAAGGTTGACTGATCACCTTTCTCACTGCTCCATTTGTATGTTACACTGGTACTAATAAGGCAACATCTTTCCTGAGACTGTTAGTATGTGTAAAAATTTCAAAATTATAAAGTATCAGAAAATATACTGCATTACGCTGCAACCTTTTTTGCTGCATAATTTAGTGTACACTGCTGCATAATTTTGTCCTCCTTGGCTGCATAATTCCAGTTGCCCCATAGCTGGCAGCACATGTTCAAAATTCTTGTGCATGAGGCAGAGAGACTGTGAAGTTTGCAAATCCTGCATTGCTGATCCCTGGTGAGTTGCACTTCTACTGCTGAAACCAGGCCAATGGAGGTACCAATGGGTGAGGTGGACTGGCCTCAAGGGATGGGCCGGCTTTAGCGCTGGTGGCGCCCTGTGCAACAATGTTTGTTGGTGCCCCCCCAATGACCACCTCTGCCACAGATTCCCTACTACCACCCTTAAACAGTGCCCCTCAGGCCTCCACAACTACACCCTCTCTCTCAGATGCATTTAATTTGATTTACAGCGCCACTCATACCAGTGTAGGGTGTCAGAGCACTTCACTTCACACACATTACGCAGAGACAATCCATTTTTTGTGTGTAAATCGCTGTATCGGAAATGGTACATAAGATAAAGGGCTACAAGGTGTATGAGTTACATGACAACCATATTTGTAGACAGTATAGTTTAATATCGATTGGTCTGGAGAAACACAAACTCAGAATTTAAAACGTAATACCATGGTTGGGGGGGATTCTCTTTAATAATCAGAATTGATTTGTATCCAAATGAACACTTTTTGCAACATTAGGATAATCAAGGACTGGGGGAAAAACAAAGCTATAATTTATACCTTGCAGTTTGCATGCAGCTCGTAGATGATAGTTATTAACTCACTGTTTGGATTTTAACTTATAAACCGCAAGTAACAAAAGGATCTCTCTGACAAAAGTAGTAACTCACTGACCAATTTACATTATGTGCACTTTGTGGCATGGTACATGTTCTTTGCAGCAGGCACACTAATCGTTTGCGCTATTTTTCCATGGATCAAAACTTCCACTAGACAAACTCCGGTCTCTCTCAAGGAAGAACTTTAATCAGCGGAGTTTTCATGACATTTTTTATTGTTGCTGAAAATTGCTGCAGGCCAGGAAGGAGGCAGCAAGCGCTTTTTAAACCATAATATTCTTGCAAACCCGACGCCCCCACCCAAAGTCAGCACCCGGAGCAGTCATACTAGTTACACCGCCCTAGAGCTGGCCCTTCTCAAGGGTCCTGTGACCTCAGTGACAGAGCCACTGTTGCTCTAGGGAATGCTGATTCATAGGCCTGCTTGTAAGACTGGAGGAGAACTTCAGTATGGATTGTAGTGGACAGGCCTTCAAGGTTAACCCACACATGCCACCGCTAGGGTCCACCTGCTTGTGCTAAGACACCAGGGGCTTCTAAGTTCTAGCGAGGCCTTCAAAGGTCTAGCATGGGGATGTGCTCACTCAGGAGGGTGGTCTGGTGAACTGGTCATGAAGGCTGAACCTGGTTCCCCAGTTCCAAATTTAGCATCTCGGGCCATAGAGCCACATCCTCTCCCCACTGAACAGCATTCTGCCCCACTGAGAGAAACTTGCACTTCCTTCAACTACAACCCAATTGTGTTCTGCTCTAAACACCTGGATGCAACTCAATTCAAATTACGCACTAGACGAGAGTAATATGCTGCCTAAAAAAAAAGTAACAACATTCTGGAAAAAGCAAACATTTTAGGGAATGCAAGATTAAGTAAAGCATGTGAAAAGTAAGCAGGGACAACATAGTTACCTTAACGCTTTTACAGTCACTATTCAGAAATCAGAGAGTGCTTCTGCCTGAAAAGTTAAGGACATGACTACGGGGCCCGGAGTGGACTTGTTTCAATGTCCAGTGCTTATATCATTACAAAACATAAGCAGCATGGTATGAAAACCACAACCCTGAACACAGAGAGAGGATGTGGGATAAGGGCTAGGACGGTCAAACTTAAATCTGGGGAACCAGGTTCGAGTCTCGGCAATCACACTCATCATCCTGTGATTCTGGGCATACCACTTAATCTTCCAGTGCCTAACAAAAATGAATGTGTCCTTGTGTAACGCAACTGGTGCTCATGTAAAGCGCTCTGATACCTGATACCATCGGGTCAAGTTCGCGGCATATAAAACCCCGGAAAAAAAAGGACCCTTTACAAACGTGAAGTTGTCGCCCTTCAATCTGTGGGATGCTGCATTCAGGCAATAAAGGTTTGCCTTGATGGCGATAACTTTTTTAACTGTAGTCTGTTGAGATGAAGAAGGGAGTTTGTCTGCAGTAGGCAACACAAACCGTACTTGTTTAAATGGCATTCAGACAGAGTTGTAAAAAACCATTCCTCTGTAGAAAGGAAAATATTATGGGAATTCATATTTACACCACATACACTGTTCTCATCGCAGCAATTATTTCAAAAGAGTACTTATAGTTGGAAATAAAACCAAAGCATTTGAAATACATTTTACATTCTGGGCTTTATCTAGACACAATATTTATGCAGTAACTCAATGACTCAGAAGGTGAGCTGTAGACTGCGCGCCCCAGAAACAGAGCGCCAGCACCTCACCCTCAGATAATAACCCTAGTTTACACAGTTAGCGCATGCGCATGACGTGCTGCAGAAAATGTGTGACGTGGCTGGGCACTCTTCATGATAAGGCCCTTAATTTTGTCAAGCTCAACATTCCTCACAATGGGGTATGTATAATAATTATATGGTAAATTACTATTCTACATAGATGTATTGAAATAGGAAATGCTGCTTTCAAGGACCGTTTAAGAAAAACACAGGGCACACACAAATTCGAGTACACGTTTTAACCCATAACCAGAACTAGCAGAGAGAACAAAAATAATATTTTAAATATGTAAGATTGTTGTCTGGTGAGAATGCATATCATTTACCCAAATGATTTCACTATGGGAGCCAGAAACGACAGTGTAAATAAGATGGTAGTCACTAGCTTCCATGCAGAACCAATTCATGAATTGTTATGAATAATATTTTTAATAGGGTCTGGTGAATGAGTACAATTTCTTTAGAAATCTATGCATGTTCTCTGGAACTGGAATCCCTATGGTGTGAATAGGTCTATAAATAACAAAAAACTAAATAAAAGTTCCACAGATTGAGGTACTTATTTTGGTGTTAATCCTTTTATTGCAGAATAATTTGCCCTTCCTTGCCACAATATTCACTGCACCTTCCCACATAGCTGTGCACCCCAGTGTTTCACAGTTTCAGGGGCTCTTTAGGGTCTAATATCCTAACTGAACAAAATGCCATTGGGACACAGATAACGATTACAATTTCTCATATCTCTTGGCAGCTTCCCGCACATTTATTTTCCAGCTCACGCTCTGAATTACTGAGATACTGTCTGTGCCAGTGAATATATCTATTTATTGTATGATTACTTAAAATTGTTACAATCTCGTAAATAGTAAAACAGCAGAAAATTGATTGCTGAAATTTAAAAACATTATTCTAAAATCAACATTCAGAACTGTGCAATCAATCTAATTGCAAGTGCCTCCCTCCCACTCTGCAATTACTCAAAAATGTCAGACATTTGGTCATACTAATTTTCAATGTTGTCGCTTTACCATCATTGCAACAACAAAAAATATTATGGCAGGCTGGCCCAACCCACTCATCTTCTTTGTGACCCCGACTATAAAACCTTTGCCTTGTAGTACATATCAATTATTTATCAAAATCCAATCTCTAAAAAAGTCCCTAACTAAAATCATCCCCAAAAACTGCAAAGTTGATATGGAATCTTGGCTGCTTCATAAACCCGGGTGGGCACAATATCACTGTCTAATATATGGCACCCTACTGACACTTTCAAGTACTATAAATAACATAAAAAAATTATCATAAGCAGCTACTAAAACGAGGTCTGCTGACAAAATAGAGCCATGCAACAATCATGAGCTGCACTATTCTACATCTTAAATTCCACACATGGCTGGACTATTCTATGGGGATCTTTAGGAACCTGCTTTAACAGGCAAGCCATGAACTAACCAATAGTGTAAGTCAAGTAATAATCACAAAGGCAATGTCGATTGAAAACAGCAAATTAAAGTCATCTTTCAGTGCAATACAGCTTGACTAATTTCTTGCAGCATCTTGCACAGCAGAGATCTCCAGCTACGCCTCGCGCTTTGCAGGGCTGCTCGATGGAGGCATGGCCTTCCAATACTTTGATTGTCTGCTTCATGAACCTTAAGAACCGTGCTGTGAGATGACCGGAGTCGCCTGTCAGACAGGTTTCAACTGCCAGAGCACATGGACAAATGTTTAGCGATCTAAACATTGGCTTCAGCCTAAATCCGCATTCCTCCAAAATAGGACAGGTGCACGCAATATGAGTTAATGAGTCCGATGGGGCCCTACATAACCGACAGAGCCTATCCATGCCAGTCTTTAATCTGCTGTACCAGTGAGCCGTTAGTGGTATCAATCCAAACTATAGCACATCAGCTGCCTTTTCAACTCGAGCGCCAGGGTTGGTTCAAACATGATATGGTGTTGGTAGAGTTGTGAAGACCAAATGCCAAATTCGGAGTGAGATTTATTGCAGATCAATTTCTTCCAGTCCAACATGCCTGATGGCAGCTTTGCTGGTTTATTCAGTCATTTATTTGTGAGATTGCTCGGAAGGGCACTATACCAAAGCTCTTCAGCTGCTACATCATGAAATGACAACTTTCAATATGATTTCCATGGAGAGGATCCTTTTCATTATGCAAGCCCATCTCGGGCCTTTTAAATTGCCTGCTCGCGCCTCTTTATGCTTAGAGCAGTAGGAGTGGTATCTGGCCTGGAGCATCTGCAGGAACTTTGGTAATTTATACTCTAGACAAAGCTGAGTTTGAGATGCTGCATCTGGTAAGTGAAATATATATACCATTATGCCATGCACTGGAAGCTATCAGCTAATTAGCAAGAGGGTGTTTGAGAGCCACCATTCCATACATCAAAGTCGGGGATAACTTACAATCAATTACTTTGCATAATTTGCCTAAATGTGCCACATTTAGTTGTTCTAACAATCTTATGAAATAAATGTTTATTATCAAGGAAGTATTTTTGATTGACTGTGTCTGGAACCTAGTCCAGCTTCTTACATCAAAACATACACCAAGTTATTTGTAGGAAGAAACCTTTTTTAATTTTTTTATTTTTAATTCGCCAATGTCTCAGTTTCTTATTAAGTCATTATTGGTATTTATTATTAAAGCCAACTGGATTAGGGTATACTAGAGCGATACTTTTCATTAATCAATATGGTATCCTCTTGTTATAAAATCTTCCCCCTGCAACGTTGCAGCTATCGAAGGACACATGACGGTCGTGGAGGAGAACCCAGAAAATTACAAAACTGCCTGAAAGTTTAAAATCAGGGGAGCCAACGGTGCAGACAAACCACAGACAAGAAGCTCTACATCAGTTCATAAATAAAGCTCTAAGTAAAGAAACTGGGACTACGACCTTCCGGTCAAGAATTCAAGTTCCAAAAATAAATTAGGACTTGAGCCTCTCAAGAACCAATTGTGAAGAGAAAAGAACGGTTGGACGGGGGAAGATTTTATAACAAGAGGATACCATATTGATTAATGAAAAGTATCGCTCTAGTATACCCTAATCCAGTTGGCTTTAATAATAAATACCAACTGACAGAAAGGAGTAAATGAAGCTAGGAGCAGAGGACACATAAAAGATCCCGCCTTAGAGTAAAACTGAGCAGCTGGAATCCCAACAGGTCTCCGGTACTATAATTTAAAGCCAATTTATATGTGCTGCAACACAAAATTTATATAAGAATTGTTTTTAATATAAGAAAGTATTGTCCTGAAGAAGGTGAGCAACGTTTTCACCGAAACGCCGCGTCGACAGTTTCTTTTTTTCCCAAATGGTTTTTTAATATAAATGTAATGTTATGTTTTAATGAATTGTATGTAAAAAAAAATTATGGAATAATGATGAACAAACAGACCAGATCTTTTTTATAATAAAATCTAAATATAAAACGCAAAACATTCTTTAACCTTATTTTTTATCCACTACTGATGTATATCTCAAATTGTTTATAATCAATAATATCCAAGTGTTGAAAGTGAATTGTTCATACTCATGATGTATTTGTAAATTTGTTATTTTGCAGTTTTGGGACTCCAAGAATTGACTACACTCACAGGTTACCAGAGAACACGGTTAAACAGGGGGACTATTTAACATAGTCTTATCTGTTAGTTAAAATCAGGAAAAGGGATTTTCTTATATTTGTTGATCACAAACCCATTCCCTTTTTCTTCAAAAAGGGTGTCTCCCATTATATTTTTTGCGCCCATACATTTGATACATCAAGAACAGAGCTAGTTTCTTGGGCAATCACGAGGGAGGCGCCGTGAATTACACTGTAGAAATCGACGGCGTTTCAGCCTTTATACGAACGCCGTCGACTCCCTGTTATCTCATGCTTTGCATTTCCAGGATTTACCCTTTTCTTTTCCTTGTTTGTCCAGAAAAATCAGATGGCATTCTAGTTACTGTCTTCAGACAATAAGCCATAGCCGACCAATTCAGAGTTGAGGATCAACAAGTCAGATGGCTCCTGTTCTTCAAAGATGGCTGAAGAAGAGAAGTTGAAAATTGGGAAGAAGAAACAACAGAATACCCAAGCATTACCAGGAACCTGGGAACACAGGAGCATTAAGGAATAATGCCATAGGAACTACCAATATTACATAAGAGACCAAATAAAATAAAGAAATATTAAATAAACAAAAATAAAGAAGCAGTGGCTACAGAAGATACCAATCATGAGAAGATGCTGCTCCTGGGAGGAACTAATTTCTACAATCTTATATGACTCGCCTCCAAAATGGGGTTTTGGCTTCAAGCAAATGTGGCTGGATTGATGGATAAGCATCTCAGATAGACAGGCACCCTAAACCCATACCCGAAAAACTCCTACACTTAGCAAATTAAAGAGCAAGACCCATGGCCTTTACTTCTGATACCTGAATTGGTAAGAATATTTCAACAAGGGAGAGCCAAGGATCATTGCGGATCTGGGGTAAGAACTATAACAAATAACATTGCTCCCTAGTAACAAAACGTTTTATACAAAGAACCAAATGGAGATTATAATTTATTTTATGTTGTTTCTGAAAAAGAATCATAGCAGCGTAGTGAATACTGGCGCAAAACAAATGTGCTCGGTGCACTCTTTTGAGGTGTTACCCTTAAGTGATAAAGTGTGATCAACAAGTGTATCAACCGACACAAGAACAGCATTGCCCATTAAAGCAAGTTCTCAACAATCATATAGGATAAGTGTTTTTGAAGTCACCGGCATTTCGATCCCATTAAGAACAGCATTATCATCATCAGGACTAAGGGGATACAACAAGTCTGACAGAGAAATTATGAAGTGTAATACAATTCTAAAGGAGGGGCTCACTGGTGACAAGGCTCAAGAACAGGGTGGCCGGAAATGACCTGAGGTAGAACTATGCTGGATACCCATGGGGTGCTCCAGTGCGCTTGTGCTGACTTTTCAACACAGAACTTGTTCCCGGCAAAAATTCGCAGTGTGATAAGTGCAATGTGCCCATTGGCAGAACTTTGCGGAATCTCGCTGAGTTTTTTTGTAACTCCACGGAAGTCTGTGAAGTCAAATTCTGCGAGCGCTGCTCACCCCTACTTATTTCTACCACCTTTCTCAAAAGTGTAAAATCTTTACTTTTATGTCTTCTGCTGTGATGTTATTGTCAGTACATTCATCATAATTTCTATTTAATTTGTAAAATGTAATCCATAACATTTTATAATACACATTTATAATTACAATTTAGCTTAAACGCATATCAGTTGTAGTTAGCACAATCCCAAAATGACATCAGTAATTACCTTCTAAATTAATGAAACTATTAGTTTTTCATGTTATAATTGCCTATAATTTTATATGCATGGCAATCACCTAACAATAAAATGCAGCAAAAAATGCAAACACTAGAATAGGATAAACGATCTTGAAAGTTTCAACACTAACTATAAAAGCCTCAGTTTGAAAAAGGGAAAGCATCCCAGTCTGGGTGCAAAATTTGGATGCAGAATAATTTTACAGCTAAAGAAATAAGTTTGGCTCCTTATCTCCGAGCTCTTCTGACATAATTTACGGAGCTAAAAGAAAAAGTCCACTATAGAGAAAGCTTTCAACACAAGGATCGAAAGCTGCCTATTACTTACACCTGTAAACATAAAAATGTGTTTAAGCCAATGTACGCTAAGTTCACATTGTGTGGGCATGAGAATAGAATGCATAACTTCTCTTCCTTTCCCGCAAAGGGAAAATTACAGAAAGAAGAGAAGTCCATCTGCAATTTAATAGAAAGGGTTCTAATTTGTGACAGCAGAGCCAAATCTAGGTGCATTTCTCTCCTTACAAGGGAAATGCATTGTAAATATTAAGGACCCAAAAGTATGACCAAAAGCCAATTACTTTCTTCGTTGCTTGGTTTCCTGCAATGTAATTTAACAATCGGATAGAAAGCAGAAATCAGTTGAATGAATGAGTGGACTTTTATATATAGCATTGCTACCCGGAGGCATCCCAGCACTGTGGCAGAACTGAGGAAGAGGGGGAAAGCCCTTAGGGCAAGAGCCGGGTTTTCAGATTTTCCGGAAAGCCAGGTGGTTGGGTTCTTTCCGGAGGGAGAGGGAGAGGGAATTCCAAAGCTTGGCCGAGTTATATGAGAAGAGACTGTGGAAAAGTAAATTTTGCCATGTTCTGTGTCCCTACGTGTCATCCATCATATGTTATGTGTGCATGATTGATATGCATATGTATTCACCATGTTCGATTAAAGACGCAATTACAGTTGTGTCCATCTCTAGTATGCCAGTTTCCAGTTCTCGTGACTACTACGAATATCCGGCCTATGTAAAGCTACGTTGCCACGTTTCTCAGTGTGCACGTTATTCCATTGTAAAGTCCCCGTTTCTAGGCCTCAAAAGGGCCTGGACACCAGATTCAGCTTCTGTCTCCTGAGCCTCGCTGAGGAGCGATACAGCCCCCACCTGTGTTCCTGACCCTTCACTTACTTCCTGCCATGCAGTGCCCGGTCCAGCCTGGCTCTGCCTCTGAGTCTGCCAAGAGTATGTTATGATTCCAGTTATCAGTTAGTCCTCCTCCTCTGCATTCCTAAAGCTACTGAACTGCATCAATAGTTACCATCATAGTCTAGCCTTTACGTCTCCATGTAAGAGAAATACTGCATTTAATGGTCATTTAATATTCTTCATCACGCACTACATGTAGAATAATGCATGCTCCAGTCTTAGAGTCTGTTCGCCTTTACCCCGATAACTTTTGGATTCTATCAACATGTTCTCTAAACATCAGATACTAGATACTGCTTAGGTACATGTCGTCCTGACTCTCCAGACTTCAGTCTCTGCTCCTAGCACAGAGTTCATAGCCCCCAGCTTCTTCTAGTAACACGTCATTGCCAGTTTGCGCGCACCATTAGGTCAGAGGTCCCGGCTCCTTAGGTAGCCCCCTCCATGTTTCCGCCCCATTCATGACATATTCTGTTACGTTTGCATCACATGTCTATGTATACGCCTCTGTTACACCTACTTTCACCCTTATCTTTCGCGACTGCTATTGACCACACCCACTGCTCCGCCTATCGTATGTATTGTAATGCAACTGTTTTAGTATATATGATCGTGTATTGTTATTAAATGTTAGCGCGCTCATCCCAGATCCAGCCCCGGCAGCTGCCGGGCTCTGCCATCCTATTCCTATGCAGGTTGTCCTGTTCCTGTCCTTTATGCTGTAATAAACCTGCAAACTCCTACTACCTCGAATCTTGACTCTTATTTATTGAGCTATCTGTTATTGCTATGCCTAGTCAAACCTAGATCCGGTATTATTTATTTATATACCACATAATGGCGCCCGAACAGGTACTTGCCCTTTCCCCACGCGTCGGTGAAGCCACGCCGACCCCCTGACCCTCTGCAGTCGTGACGGAACTCTTCTGCGCACCGGCAGATATTTCTGCTTTAAGTATCCCTCAGGCCCACGGAGGAGACGGAGGAGGCGGTCCAGCATCCAGACGAGACGGTGGAGGAACGCGGCGAGTCCCGACCAGAGCCCAAGCCGAGAGTCCAAGGTCCGAGGTATCCGGAGGCCCACCCGTAACAGAAGTCCGAAGTTCGTCCGTCCGGCGTCGAAGCAGTCCAGTCCAGTCCGAGGCCTTCCGTTCTTGCTGCCCGGTGAGTACCGTTGCTGGGGTAGTATCTAGACAGGGTCAATCTAAATTGTCTCTGGTCCGATGGGTCTGGGTACGCAGATCTGAAACGAAGTGTTCACCTAGGTGGATACGGGTCTTGATGCGTCCCTTTATGGGACCGGTATGTTCCGTGCTGTTTCAGCAGCGCATCCAGTAATTCTAGTCTGTTCCGTTCTCGAGAAATTCATGTGTTTCTGTTCTCAGTGTTCCAGGTAGTATTCTGTCCGAACTGTTGCTTCATAATGTTATTCAATGTATTTTCAATGTCGTGGTATGCCTGAATTGTTTTCTCAATTGTTATTGTTCCTCGTGTATTGTATTGTGTTCAGATTCAAGTTTGCAATGTCCCTCTTTTCGAGATTACGTCAGTTAAAAACTAGAAAGGGTCTGCTAGAAGAAGCAGTTCCTGTCCCGCCTAGGGACAGTCCAGGTCATTTTATGTATCAAAAGCATGGCATAAGTGCCATACTATATCTAGATTTATGGGTAGAGTATACCAAACAGTTAGAAGAAAAGTATAGATGGCCCGTATCGGGTACATGGGATGCCGAGTGCATCATGAGAGAAGAAGAAGCATTATGGAAAAAGAAAGCCAGACAGTCACAGAAAGATGCCATCGAGTTATGGCGCAAAGAATCTCATAAAAGAACCGAAAAAGAAATCAGAAAGTCAGAACTAAGTAGAGAATCCTTGGAACGAGCCCAGGAAAGGGAACTAATCGAGATTGGTGAACGAGTTAAAACCGAACAGTCAGACAGACAGAGGCATGCTCTTATTAAGGGTATGTATCCTCTTCTTGCCGAGGGCTTGCCAAAAGCGACCCCAGAGGCATCCAGTAATTTCCCGCCACCACTAGTTCCGACCAAGCTACGTCACAAACCGACCGCAGCTGATATTTTCATTTCGTCCTATTTGGACGACACAGTCCCAGAATATGCAAATTCTGTTCCTGCTCCGCCAGTCCCTGTAAATCAGGCACTTCCCGCTCCTCCAGACACCGGAGTACCTGTTACGGTACCCCCGGTCCAGCCCGCCATACAAGTCCAGCCTGCATTTCCATTTCCCACTCTGCCAGGACGAAGAGCATCAGTAGACGACTCTAGTTTAGGGGCCGCAGGGGGAGGTCCTCCAGGAACCCCGCCGCCACACAAGCGTTTAACGTTAGCCGAATTACATGCACAAGCGTCACAGCGTACGCCCAGATATCAGTCTGTTGCAGAAATAAGAAAAGCCCTTACCGAATGTGGCTATGACCCAGTCCCAGGCGAGGATAATATGGTTTTATATTCATTACGCGTAAGAAAGGTGACCGAGTATCTAGTCACTTTACCGAATATGAAGGAAGATCTAGACAGAATATATCGTTTCATCCGTACAGGGGATGATCCAGAAAGTATTAGTGAAGTCATGTCTCAAAGGAAAGCTGAGATCCAGCTCATGTTATTAAAGTTCCTGATTAATTGTCTAATAAGAGAACAAGATTCCCCGACTAAAGATCAGGCCGAAATGAAAATCCTGACAAGATGGAGTGATAATATAGCCGAGGGTAAGCACAAGACTATCAGTAGTATAGAGAATATGTACAAGAAGATTCGTAAAGAAATAATAAAGTTACACGAACAACGTAAAGCAGCACAAGTAAACGAGAAAGAAAATGACTCTTCTACTGAAGAGGTAGACGACGAGAATCCCGCCAGAATAGCGTATGTAGGAAAATCTAGATTTCCAGATCGCCATTTGCGCCTAGAACACAAGACAGTTTTACATCATCCAGCACCAGAACCAGGTTCCCTAGAACAAGTATTTCAAGCTACCGATCACATTCTGAAATCACGAATCGGTTATAGCGAGTTAAGTACCATGCATGAACAAGAACTAGTCCGATCAGCAGTCCGATGGATTACTGATTCTACCACTTTTCCAGACGAAATAGTGGCACAAATGTTTCTGAAATTGCCCCCAGCCGAGCAGCGACTGGCGGGTATGTATATGATCCAGCACCTCATTACATTGTATGAGGGTCAACATTCTGATCCAGGTCCGTTACATGATGTCCTGAACGAGTTACTCCAGTATAAATGGAAAGGTTTAGGTACTGATTTAATTAGTGTCATTCTAGAACAGCGCCACAAATATAGTACGTTTCTGAACCCACATTTTGTTCATGTCTCACCCCCAGAAAGTAAACCCTTTTACATAGACAGACAGAATCCGTTACGAGAAGTGCATCCAGTTAAGACAGAGGGTGGTGAAATGCAACGAGTGTTTGTTTACACCCCTATCAC
Organism: Lissotriton helveticus; assembly: GCF_964261635.1. Classification (NCBI taxonomy): domain Eukaryota; kingdom Metazoa; phylum Chordata; class Amphibia; order Caudata; family Salamandridae; genus Lissotriton; species Lissotriton helveticus. The sequence goes on along the minus strand of NC_136063.1, from coordinate 1,787,450,888 downwards.
AAAGATGGAACTCTTAGAGATGAAAAAATTAATTCCCTGTCATGATAAAGATCCAGCAGGGTTCCACCGAGAATTAAAAGACATGCTCCGTATGGGAGAATACACGTATCCAGATATTATTAAAATGTTAAAGGTCCTGTTGCCCGCAGGGGTATATGAGAAACTCAAGGAAAAAGAATGGGAGGTGGGAGAGAAAAAGATCGATTGGGCAGTTCTAGAAGCTGAAGATAAGGCACGAGTACCAGGTACCGGTCTTGGAGATAAATGTAAAGAATTACCTGAACTATTAATACAAGTTTTGCCCAGACTATTAGCAACTAAAAAGGAAGACTGGGATGCAATCTCAGCATGTAAACAGAAACAAGACGAAGATATTAGTGATTTTTACTCTAGATTTGAAAAATGTTTTATTATAAACAGTGGCCTCAAGACGAGTAGCGAGTCATACCCTCATCTTTTTGTTACTAAACTAGTCGAGAATTCAAGTCCACAAGTTAAGAATCGAGTTTTGAAAGTCGAAAGTACCTGGCAAGCTAATACCCCGTCCCAAATGTTACAGATGCTTCAATATCACCAGAATAGAATCAGAGAAGAGCAAGATCACGAGAGAAAACGTATGAAAGACACGAAAATGAAAGTACTAGTTGCACAATCTGTTCCTCAAGACAGTCAGAAAAGGGGTCCGAATCAAGCCAGTCATCCTGCAGCTCCCGTTAAAGGAAACTGCAATTATTGTAAACAGCCAGGTCATTTTATAAACGAGTGTGCAGTTCTGAAACACAACATAGCTACCGGTAAGACTAAAGAAAGACCACGTCCGCCTAGACAAGAACAAGTTACACAGACTCCTCAGCCACAGAATGCACCACAGACAGTTACAGCACCGCAGCCCATCGCTGCAACACAGCATGTTACACAGCAGATGTACCAGTATGCGCAGTCCGAGTATCCAGAGTATCAGCCATATTCATGAAACAGCCTAGAGAGGGAGGTAGGCTTGCCTCTCATCGAGATACCTGTAGATCAAGAAGGTCCCTATGTTCATAGTCAAGTATTAGGGAAAGATAGAAAGTTTCTGATTGATACAGGGGCAAGTAGGACCACTATAAGTCACGCCGAAGTTCCAGGGGCTCCGCTCTCAGGCTCTAGAAATGTTTCCCTTGGATTTTCAGGAAAACCTATTGTAAATGAAATATCAAAGCCAGTTACTCTAGAAGTAGGTCCATTGTCCCGCACTACTGATCTGTTACTTACTAAGTCATGTCCAGAGAATCTATTAGGCATTAAAACACTGAAAGAGTTAGGTGCAGTTATATGCTGTTCCCCAGAGGGAATACGATTGTTCCTACGCGACTTCAAGGGTCACTATGTATTACGAGATTTTGATCCCAGATTGTCCAATGTTCCGCAGCATCTATGGGCGCAAGGTCCAACTGATGTTGGTTATATGCAAATCACACCCCATCGTGTGACTCTCAAGCCAGGTGTAGTGTTACCACGAATCAGACAGTACAGATTGCCACCTGAGGCTGTAACAGCCTTATCCAAAATTATTGACGAGCTCATGGCTCAAGGAGTAGTTGTAGAAACTGACTCCAATGTATGTAATTCTCCGATCATTCCAGTCATGAAACGTACTGATCCAAATGCACCTCCAGTATATCGTTTAGTGATTGACCTTCGAGAACTTAATAAATGCATTATTCCCCAGTACCCAGTTGTCCCAGATATCTCTTCCCTATTGACAGCCATTGATTCAGAAGCTTCATTTTTTACTGTCACATGCCAACTGACACTGCCCTGCTCCAGTATGTCGATGATCTACTGATCACAGCCCATTCTGAACATGCTTGCGAACAAGCATCCCTTACAGTCTTGTATTTCCTAGCCGAGATGGGGCACAAGGTGTCCCCTTCGAAGCTTCAATTCTGTGTCCAGCAAGTGGTCTACTTAGGACACTTACTGTCCAAGAGGGGTAGGCAGTTGACACCAGATCGTATTCAGTTAATAGCGAGTCTTCCTCAGCCCAAGACCCAGAAGGAGGTACGTGCTTTTATTGGCCTTACTTCTTATTGCAGACAATGGATTCCTCAGTATGCATTTCTAGCTAAACCACTGATACAGTTAACGACACAGGAGGCAGCCGTATCGACTGTTCTCCCTTGGACATCTGAACATGCACTTAGTTTTAATGAGTTAAAGAAAGCCCTATGTCAAGCCCCAGTTCTAGCAACACCGAACTACAGTAAGTCTTTTACACTTTTCGTCACAGAACGCGAAGGGACAGCATTATCTGTCCTCACACAAGATCAAGCATCTCCGTGGAAGTTCTTTTAAACCGAACACAAACTCAGCACTTGACAATTGCACGTTTAACAGGTTATGAACTGACACTGTTCCAGCCACACATAGAAATCAGACGCTGCAACGTCCTAAACCCTGCTACACTGTTACCATCAGTTACTTTGAATCCTGCCACACACGATTGTGTGGAAGTAGTTAACATCATGACAAAGCCAAGACAAGATCTGACAGATATTCCATTACCAGATCCCGACCTGACGCTTTATGTGGATGGTTCATGCATGAGAACAAGTACAGGAGAACTAGTAGCCGCGTATGCAGTAACTACTGACACTGAAGTTATTGAAACACACCGTATTGACACCCTGTCTGCTCAAGCAGCAGAGCTAGTTGCTCTGACACAAGCCTGCATACACGCCAAGAATCTGAAAGTTAATGTTTACACAGATTCACGTTACGCATTTGGAGTCGTACACGACTTTGGAGTGCTCTGGCAGGAGAGAGGTTTCATGACTTCTCATGGAACCAAGATTCAGCATGGTCTCCTTATTCAGGCTCTGTTAGATGCTATACATTTACCGACATCCATTGATATCATGAAATGCAAAGCACATACGAAAATTACTGACACTATTTCTCAAGGTAATGATCTAGCAGATCGCACAGCCAAGCTTACAGCTCAGACACCAGACATTCCAGTTAATAAGACACCGACACACACTCCAGATCCGACTACATGTATGACAGTTAAAGACCCTACACAAGATGTCATAGATATCCAGTTACATGCTACTCCCGATGAAATCAAGAAATGGTCCGAACAAGGAGGGGTCCAGACAGATCAGGGATGGGTAACAAAGGGTAGAGCCACATGGTTTCTCCCCGACTCTATGGTTCAAGTCATTATCAATACCGCACATAGTCCAGCACATTTAGGAGAAAAAGCTATGTTAGATAGTATCCAGAACATTTGGTTCAACAAGCATTTACGAGCTGCAGCCAAGCAGAAAGTCCGTACCTGTATGATATGTTGCCAGTTTAATCCAGGTAAAAGTGTGCCGGTGGAACAAGGTGGATTCCAACCTCCTGACCACCCTTTTGAAGTCCTCCAGATGGATTACATTCAGATGGAGCGATGTCGAGGTTTCAAGTATGTCCTCGTAGTTGTATGCGCTTTGTCCAGGTGGACAGAAGCATATCCAGTCCCAGATTACACAGCCGCGACCACTGCCAAGCAGTTGGTTCGTGAGTTCTTCCCCCGTTACGGACTCCCTAGGGTCGTATATTCTGACAACGGCCAGCCATTCTCATCTGAACTCATGAAACACGTGTCCCTTTTGTTAGGGTACCAGTGGAAGTTCCATTGTGTACGCCATCCTGAAGCAGCCGGTCTCGTAGAGAGACATAATCAGACCCTGAAAATTCGAATTGCAAAAGTTTGTCAAGAGAAAGGTGTGGACTGGCTCATAGCTCTGCCGGTCGCCCTGTTCTATATGCGCATGGTCGCACATTCCAGATCAGGTCTGTCCCCGTATGAGGTCGTTTTCGGCCGCCCCCCTAACATGTGGGGTACTCCTAGACCCCGAAGTATTACCGATGTTTCAAGTAATATGCTGACAGATTACCTAGCTTCCTTGATGTCTGCCCTCAACTCTTGTCGTTCACAGGTTGCCGCCGCATTTCCAGACAATACCGAGGTGGCACCGCATGAAATCGTTCCCGGATCCATGGTCCTAGTGCGAAATTTCGATCGTTCAAGTCCGCTGGAGTCTCGCTGGAAGGAGCCCCGACAGGTCCTCTTGGCCACCCGTACAGCCGTGAAGTTGGAGGGACGAAAAGGCTGGGTGCATCTTTCGCACATCAAAAAATTTTATGGATTGAAACCAGTTTCAAAGAACATTTCCGAACATTTAAAAGACTGCCAAAGTACTATTCTTAAGGACTGTCCCGCAAAAGACATTACTACGAACCCTTCCCTGTTAGAGAAAACTCCGCAACAGGAGTATAAGAAAAAGTTAAGGTCTAGTAAAATAAGTCAGCCAGTTTGATTGTCTAAGTCCTCCCCTAGGTGAAACGGTTAGACCGGTTTCTGACATGTATAAAATAGACCCCCATAGTGAGAGAGTTAGTCAAAACTCAATCCGATGTATCGTTTTTCTAAGTTTCATATTATTTCTCAGTATTATGATTTCCTGCACCAGTTATGCGTTTTATCTGTATTTTCCAGTTTCTCATGTAAATAAGTCTTCTAATGCTACAGTAGAGCACACGTTTAGTGATCTGCCTCCTCATGAACTCTCTTACCGCCTCGCTATGCGTAACAATTCTTTTATCCGCATGTTACATTATTCACACCAGACCAGCAATGCCACTAATTGTTGGGTGTGTGGTCGACTCCCCCCTTTCCAGACACCGAAGGGAGTTCTGCCACTCTTTCCTTATCCATTTTCACATAATGGTTCGTGTGGAGCATGGTCCACGTTAACGTCATCTTCAACAGATATGTCTTTTCTTAACAGTACATGTTTCCCAGACAAGCAAGGTCTTCCCCACAGAACAGGGTTAGATCTAGAAAACGAAGTTTACAATTTAGGTAATTATTCCTCGAATTTCATGGTCCTGAATGTTCAGTCTGATTCCACTCCAGACTTACCTGCTATTTCAGTACTACCAGTCAAAGGCGAATTATGTGTTAGAAATAATGGTTCCCTACATGTAGGACATAGCGATTGTACTACTATTGTCAAATATAGTGACAGTGGGAAATCTATTTTCAAAGCTTCACGTCATTCTTATTTTATTTGTGGTCAGACCGCATATGTTCGTCTGCCCCTCAATTGGGAGGGAACCTGTTACATTGCCTTCCTACTGCCACCTGTTTTCCTAGCCCCATCTGATTATCATAGAAACACACATCTAGTACACATTAGACATAGAAGGGAGTCCCCCATTGTCGATTATACTGAAACTGCTCTAGAACAGTATACAGATTTCAATAGAGGTTTCTTCTTCTTTATAGGACCTATCCAGAATAGTAAGCTAATTCGTAGGTTAACCAGAACTCTTGAAGCAGTAGTTAATGAGACTGCCTCTGCCCTAGGTAACTTAACTGAAGAGCAATCTGCTATGAGATTTGTCGTTTTACAGAATCGTCTCGTCCTTGACGTCATACTGGCCGATAGGGGCGGGGCCTGTAGAGTCATCGGATCTAGTTGCTGCATTTTCATTCCAAATAACGCACCGTCTGTTTATTCAGCTATAACCAGACTTCATAAAATTGCCCATCTGTTACACCAAGACCCAGGCACCTGGACATGGTCCGGTTGGTTCTGGAACATAATTTCCGCTTGGGGATGGAAAGTCTTGTCCTTTCTAGGTATTGCAGTAGCGATCATATTCAGCTGCTGCCTCTGTATACAATGTGGCCCTGCGATTTGCGGCATTTGTGCTACCTCTTGTATTCCTAGTCCCAAGTCCCGTTCTAAATCCCGTTCCAAGAAAATTCGAGACGAGCAAATGATACTGTATGAAATGATAGATGGTATCATGAATATTGATGTTTCCTGATGGAAACGTAGTGACAAGGAGGGAATGTGGAAAAGTAAATTTTGCCATGTTCTGTGTCCCTACGTGTCATCCATCATATGTTATGTGTGCATGATTGATATGCATATGTATTCACCATGTTCGATTAAAGACGCAATTACAGTTGTGTCCATCTCTAGTATGCCAGTTTCCAGTTCTCGTGACTACTACGAATATCCGGCCTATGTAAAGCTACGTTGCCACGTTTCTCAGTGTGCACGTTATTCCATTGTAAAGTCCCCGTTTCTAGGCCTCAAAAGGGCCTGGACACCAGATTCAGCTTCTGTCTCCTGAGCCTCGCTGAGGAGCGATACAGCCCCCACCTGTGTTCCTGACCCTTCACTTACTTCCTGCCTTGCAGTGCCCGGTCCAGCCTGGCTCTGCCTCTGAGTCTGCCAAGAGTATGTTATGATTCCAGTTATCAGTTAGTCCTCCTTCTCTGCATTCCTAAAGCTACTGAACTGCATCAATAGTTACCATCATAGTCTAGCCTTTACGTCTCCATGTAAGAGAAATACTGCATTTAATGGTCATTTAATATTCTTCATCACGCACTACATGTAGAATAATGCATGCTCCAGTCTTAGAGTCTGTTCGCCTTTACCCCGATAACTTTTGGATTCTATCAACATGTTCTCTAAACATCAGATACTAGATACTGCTTAGGTACATGTCGTCCTGACTCTCCAGACTTCAGTCTCTGCTCCTAGCACAGAGTTCATAGCCCCCAGCTTCTTCTAGTAACACGTCATTGCCAGTTTGCACGCACCATTAGGTCAGAGGTCCCGGCTCCTTAGGTAGCCCCCTCCATGTTTCCGCCCCATTCATGACATATTCTGTTACGTTTGCATCACATGTCTATGTATACGCCTCTGTTACACCTACTTTCACCCTTATCTTTCGCGACTGCTATTGACCACACCCACTGCTCCGCCTATCGTATGTATTGTAATGCAACTGTTTTAGTATATATGATCGTGTATTGTTATTAAATGTTAGCGCGCTCATCCCAGATCCAGCCCCGGCAGCTGCCGGGCTCTGCCATCCTATTCCTATGCAGGTTGTCCTGTTCCTGTCCTTTATGCTGTAATAAACCTGCAAACTCCTACTACCTCGAATCTTGACTCTTATTTATTGAGCTATCTGTTATTGCTATGCCTAGTCAAACCTAGATCCGGTATTATTTATTTATATACCACAAGACGACCACCTGATCTGGCCTTCATAATTCTGGGGACAACTGCCAGTTGGAGCTCGTCAGAGCTTAGTCTTCTAGAGGCCTTGTATGGTCTAACTAGGGCCTTGGTGAGGGGTGGGCCATGTCCCTTCAAAGGTTTATGGGTGATGCATAGAGCCTTGAAGTGAATTCTCTCCTGTACCGGGAGCTTGTGAAGGGAGCGGAGAGTGGGTTTGGCTGAACAGTGGTTGCTCGTTCCTGTGAGTAATCTGGCTGCTGAGTTCTGCACGACCTGCAGCCTGGTGGTCACTGAATTAGGGGCACCTAAATAGAGAGAATTGCCAAGATCGATCCTGGACAGGATCCAGGCCTGAATCAGGAGCTTTTTAGCTTGACAGGTGAGCAAGGGGAGAAATTTGCGGATCGTTCTGAGAAGGCTATAGCACACAGCAGCGGTCTTTCTCGCTTGAGTCTTAAATGTGAGATCTTGGAGGAGCCACGCGCGTGACCAAGATGGCCGCGCAAGAGCTTGGCTCCACAGATTCCCTTTCCCCGCCGGCCATATCCTGTTGAAAATCCTGTTACCCGGACTCACCATCCTGCGGCGGAGCCGAAGCGACGCTCCCTGCTGTGACTCCGGGCCGGTTCCGACCTCGGAGCCCGAAGATAGGCTGCCCGACATCCCACAGCCTAATTACCCCCTGAGCCGGGGGCTGGAGTTGGGGTAGTGTCCGGCCCCGAGGCAAACAACATCGGGGCCAGAAACCGGAAGTTGCCAGTCCGGCCCCGCAACCACTACCTGCGTGACCCATGGCTCGTATCGGGCACTGGACTCTGGACGAGGTGGAATCGGGCTGCGGATCCGCCTGACTTGAGCTGGAGGAGGTGCTTGCCAGCGGGGAGCTGGCTCGGCCCCGTGTGGGGTGGGCGCCCCACTCCGTTGCACTGTTGGAGCAATGTACGCTTACGGGAGGGGCCGTGACCCCATGGAATTAAATATCGGCTGTGATCCCATAGGGCAAGGGGACCGTAGCGGAGACCAACGGGACTGAGGAGTGTGTCCCGGTTGGCCTTTTGGTGCATGGTGACCAGGGGAGCTGCAGCGGAACACCAGGGGTCCAGAGGATCTGTGTGTGGTGTGGGCAGAAGAGTAGGGGAACACAGTGGAGGCGCTTGGTGGCCCGGACAGGAGCGGTGCTGGCCCGGCAACAGTGGTGACATACAGTGGAGGCGTTTGTTGGTGGAAGCTACTGCGGGGGACACCTGTACAATTAATGGAGTGGTGCTAGTGGCCGTGCTCCTGTATTTATGCGCTTCGCCCCCCAGTGCGGTCAGCAGGGGGCAGTGTGCGCCATTCCATTTTGTGGCGGTGTGGCCATGGTGCTGCAGGTGGAGTGAGAGTCCCGTGGGGACGGCTTCCTTTGCCCCCCATATAGTGGACTATTGCAGACTGGGGAGTGGCACTCAAGTCGCCGGTGGGGTGAGTCCTCATTGTAATAGACTAGTCCCTGCCTAATTGGAAGACCTTGCATGGCTGCGGAGGCCACCGGATGAGTGGTTTGTGTCCCGGATCATGGGATGCGGGGGTGGAAGAACGATGCCCGCAACAAGCTAGTTGAGGACACGGGGCAGCTTGACATTCTGCGGACGGCCTTGGGACCCCGGGCCCCAGGAGTACCTTAGTGCTCAGCAGAATGCAGCAAAGGGTAGCGGCCGTCAAGATGGCGACGAAGCTTGACACAGACAAGACCCTGCCAAGATCCACGAAAGGGCCGAAGCATGTCCAATCCAATAAGCTGGACCGCTACACACTGCCTAAAGGATCACACGTCGAATCGAGGAAGACTCATTCGATGGGGGGGGGGGGGACTCGCAGAGTTCCCCTCCAGAGCCGACGTTAGTGTATGTCATGACAGCTATAAATGGGTCCAATCTTCTATGAGTGAAAAGATGGAATCTTTGGACACTAAACTAGACACGGTCACGATAGAAGTCAACCTGATTCGGGCAGATCTCACGAAGGACAGCGAGAAAGTGGAATCGCTTGATAGGGTTTAAGTATCTCAGTGTCTATGTCACATTAGTCCCGAAACTACGTTTCCGCAACAACCTTAGCACTCCTCTGAGTCGGTTCAAGGGAGATGTGGTGCGCTGGAAGGCGCTTCCGCTCTCCCTTTTGGGTAGGGCAGTACTCTTCAAGATGATGGCCCTCCCCCGGTTTTTGTACGCGCTACAGAATGCGATGGATCCTGTGCCAGCATCCTACTTCAAGGAAATAGAGGCCCTTCAGAGACAGCTGCTCTGGGATGGTAAACCCCGCAATGCATTCTCTAAGCTCACCCTCCCTTGGTATGACGGGGGGATCGGGCTGCCAGACTTGAGAAAATACTACTGGGCCTCCCAGCTGGCAGGGATAAACCATGTGATATATGGACCCCCCGTGGACCCCGGGTACGCTATGGATCGATGACAGGTATCGGGCGGTGACATCACTAGGGTGCTCTATGCCAGGCCTCGCCGGTTTACTCTTGCGGGGCCAGCAGCTCACGCTGTCCAGGTGTGACAAGCGGCGAATAGGCACCTCAAGTGGGAGGGAAAGCTTACGCTCACCACCCCGCTATGGACTTCGGGAAAGTTGGGAGGCCTTTGGTTCGACAAGTGGGACCTTATCGGGATTACCAGATCAAAGATATTAGGGAACATGGGACAATACTACCGTTCAGTTCCCTAAAGGAAAAATACCATCTTCACGATCCGTGAGCACTTCCGGTATCTACAGATTAGGCATGCCCTATTTGCAAACATCCCTAGGGACGCGTTACTTCCGGATGCCTCCCCTCTTGAGGATCAGGTATTGGATGGACACCCCCCTAAGAGGACCATTTCCCTGATATACAAAAAGCTTATTAATCACACGGAGGATCCCCTTGTTCCTCTTAGAATGCAATGGGTAGAAGACGATTTGGAAATAGACTACGAAGATTGGCAGGAGGCGGTTTCCTCGCCACGAGTGGTAGCTATACAGATGAGGCTCAGGCTGGTGCAATTAAAGGTTTTTCACAGATCATATGTTACGGGGCCTCGTCTGGTTCGCATGGGTCGTTCGGAGAGTGGAGACTGTAGGAGGGGATGTGGGGAGCTTGGTACGTTTATGCATATACTGTGGCACTGCACCTGGGTACAGGAGTATTGAGGAGAGGTCCACGATGTTCTACAAGAGGTCCTGGGAGTGGAGATGCGGCCGGAGGCACGTAGGTGCATCCTGAATGTCTGGGAACCTACAGACCTGAACAGTTACAGGAAGCAATGGGTTACATTAGCATGTATGATAGCCAAGCGTAATATCGCCCAGCTGTGGGGTGCCAGCCAGCCGCCCAGGGTTGCTAAATGGGCAGAGGACCTGGATTGGTACATGTTCAGGGAAAGGTCGGTGTATAAGGCAAGGGGGTGTCCCCGGAAGTGGGGGAAGGTCTGGGAGGCTTGGAATCATTACCGAGGAGATATATGTACACCCCCAGCGTGCCCAGAGGAGGTGGAAGCGCATGTGTCCCCTCGACCCAATGCATATATTTTGTACCTATTATCTTGAATGTGTGGAGATGGAATAATGTAACTGTCCTGGAAGCTACTGTCACCTGATGTCATATTATTTCTTTTTGTTTAATAAAAAGATTTTTTTTTTTTTTAATGTGAGATCTTGGTCCAACCAGATTCCCAGACTCTTTATTTTGTTTTTTGGGATGAGAGCTGGGCCCATACAGGCTGGCCACATGGTGCTAGATTTGAAGCTTAAATGGTTACCGAGCACCATCAGCTCGGTTTTATCACCGTTGAGCTTTAGATGGGATAAGCTCATCCAGTTAGTGACTTCTTTAAGGCAGGAGTGAAGATTTGTGGATGACTGCTCAACCTGATTCAGTTCTACAATCAGCTGGGTGTCATTAGCGTATGTAACTATATGGACACCAAAGGGGGATAGAATATTCGCCAGTGGGACCATATACACATTTGTCAAAGGCTGCCCTTAACCTCTTGAATGCTCATGATGAGCTCAGCTCATCATGAGCGACGGCGCTCCGGTGCTCATGACGAGCTGAGCTCGTCATGACCGCGCCCGTTCCGTGGAACGCTCGCACTCTGGGCTGATTCCCCCGCTGTGCTTAACGTTCCATTGGAACGGGCGCGGTCATGACGTGCGCAGCTCGTCATGAGCACCGGAGCGCCGTGGCTCATGACGAGCTGACCTCGTCATGAGCATGGGGGCGCTGTATGCGCCCCCCTACCCCCCAGCACAGCGGGGGAATCCCCCCAGCTGCGAAGGGGTTAAGACGAGGAGGATTATGGTGGAGGACCCTCCCTGGTCGAGGATCTTCATTGATGGTTCCACCACCTCTAACAGGGCTGTTTCGGTGCCTTGGTGGGGCCGGAAACCTGTTTGTGAAGAATGGAGAAGGTTATGGGATTCAAGGAATGCCGACAGTAAGTTGTTGACATATTTTTCCGCCAGTTTGCTAATGCCAGGGAAAAGCGAAATAGGGCGGTAATTGCCCAGTTCAGCCGGATCCAGGTGAGTTTTTTTTAGCAAAGCTTTGACCATTGCTTTTTTCCATTCAGGAGGGACTTATCCCGATATTAGTGAATCACTGATCAGGTGGGTGATGGGGGTGATGATTGTGGGTAATACCCGTTTAAGAATGTTGAGTGGTGCAGGGTCAGGCCAAGATTTATCAGGGTGTTCTAGATAAAGATGCAGACGACTTATTTGATGTCATAACATGGGACAACGTTGCTGAAGCCTCACCTGGCAGCACAGTCAGGTCATATGTAGATCCAGAGAGTCCTATAATTGAGGGAAAACTATTTACATCAAGTTCCTGTCTTAGAAAACAGATTGGTGTCAAGGTAAGAGGATCACGCTTTCATCTGACTGTTGCGGAGAGCATTTAACTTGGCCAAATTAATAAGTCCCCACAGTTTGGCTCTATTGTGGGCACTTGTTTTAACCTTCATCTGAATTGCAGTAAAAAGGGCAAAGATTGTATTACCCTCAGTCCACAGTTATTTCCAGAGATAAACATTCTACTCTATTTATTAGAACATTACTGTTGTGTATAATATCCTTTGATTTACATAAAACCTTTCTGCACTACAATGCTTCACAATAATTTTAATATACCTAACAGGTAATACACCCGAAATGCCACTAGTACTCTACAAAAGGACGTTCTTTGTCTGAGCCATCAGGACAATGTCATCAAGGTGTAAGAAATAGGCGACAGGTTCGTAGCTCAATTTTGTGACCTATGGTGTAACCAAAGATCATGCTAGTCACAAATCACTGATAAAGTTGCTAAACATGGTGGTAGCCAACGTGTACCCCTGTTTAATACCTTTATTCGCCAATATCTGAGAGGTGCAGTTGGCAGACACCCACTAACGTACATATGCAGGAAATGATTTCATTTCTAGAATCAGATGAAACATCATAGAAACATGGTGCCTTATTTAACAATATCATATAACAATATTGAAGGCAGCGTCTAAATCAATAAATGTAAACTAGAGTTTGTATTCTATTGTGTGGATATACTGAGCGATAGGTATCGCAAGTCTACAGTACTTGTCAGCAATAACAGTCTATCTCCTAAAATTTGAGTGATTGTTCAATCCCACGCTTAATCGTGATCTTCTAGTCTAGACAGACATTTGGTTCAACAACACCTCATGAAATAATATACATCTCTTCCTTCGCCCCTGGTTACTCTGTTATTCCTTGTGATCTTGAGAGCAGGTGTGGACCAGGGGGTTGCAATAAGCCACATGAACTCTATTCACTTCAATTGGCTACCCAATGACACAGACGGCTACTTTCAATGTTTGCTCCTGCAAGGAAGGGCCGTCACTCACAAGAGAGTGGGTCACGAAGCCCCTCTAGTCACTCAACAATGCTAAGAAATAGCACTGTACATCTGTAGAATGGCGAGGGCCATGTTGTTCTTTGATGTCAGTAACAAACACATTTATCCTTAACCAGAATGCAAGTGGTTAATTCTGTGCAGTGAGATTCCAGGGGCGTAACAAAGGCCCCTGTAGCTCCCTTGGTGCGGTGGGGACCGCGGTTTACTCATATTGGAGGGGGTCCTATCAGCCCCTACTGATGTGAGTGTGAGGGGCCCCTTCAGCATATCTTGCAGGGGGTGGCTCAAGTTTTGTTACACCACTAGTAACTGGGTCTTGTGAGAATGGACCCAACGGGTTCCTTCCGTGAAGTGATTCTAGAATTCCGCCTGTGATGCGTTGGACAGTGTTTTCTTGGCCAGTTAGGCCCTACTGTGGTAACCTCGTTGAATTTGACCTTCACCCTGTGGCAATAAATGCGTATCTCCCTGTTTAGTGATACACACACAGAGGTTTGGCAAAAGAGATAAATAAATTGTTTCAATTATTGCTCCCCGATGTCTCATTTTAACTAGGTTCTAAAGGATTAGAAAATGGTTCCTCCGTCTTCACCTCTGGTCCATACCTTAAAACTTAAAGCAAGGATGAGATGCATCTGGTACAAAGCACTGTGAGAGAAGCAGGACGAGGGTGAAATAAATAGTGACACACTATTCCTTCTGCAGAAGATCACTGCATGCATTATATTTTAATGCAACATTATTATTATTTTTTGTCGTCTTTAGGTCCCACTCCATCCTCTTATTTATTGGTGATAGAGTAGAATAGGTTTTACACAGTTTGTGGGGAGCTGCCATCACACTTATTAGTTACGCCTTGGTTGTCGCTTTCCATAACAGGAAGAGGTCCGGCTTTACTTAATTTTCCCACTTTCTCTTTCTAACATAAATATGCTATGAGAATCAGTGCTACATCATCAACCCCCTTACTTTCCAACAAAATTAGAAAAGCGAAATCCACTAGCACTTTGAGAAATTACAATCTGAGTGTCAGAGTATGCGCGTGCAGGACACATAAGTCAGCAACCTCAGGTGACCAGTGTCGCGAGGCTTGCCCTTAGGGGGAGAGAGGCTTCCAATTGACTGTGGAAGCAAACGCTTTCCCTCTTCCCTCACGAGGAAATGATGTCGCGCATGAACTGAACAAACGACCTTGCACGTTTTCACTGCATAGTAGCAAATTCCAGAAAATAAATCTAATTTGGAAAAAAGCCCCCTGAAATTTAATTTGATCATCTGATCAAGCAGTTGCGGAGCGAGGCAGAGAGAAGGAAATAATTTGCATGCAGTTTTAATCGTGTCCTCGCTTTGATGTGTAAGCAGTGCATCTGGCTGGGTATCTCTAATGATCAGAACCGATTTTGCTGAGGCGAAACCCTGGCATGCTTCAGTGCGCGGGAAACCACATTAACCTGTGGTGTGTTCATTTGTCACACCTGCACACTCAGTACCAAGGGCTCCCCCGCGTGGGTGCCTTAACTGTAGAACAGGCTACTGTTCCACCAAACACCGCAAACAGATACAAAAAAAATATTCCTATAAATAGCTAAATCATTGCTTGTTGGTCATTCGTCATGAATAAAGCATACTATTTGTCGTCATCTGAAGTAGAGACAAAATTACGATGTATTGTTTAAGGCTCCACATGAAATATTTTTACCACCCGCACTGCACTGTAAGCTGGCAGCTGAAACCGAATGTCACAGCTCATTTTTCACGTGAGGCCTTACAGAGGCAGCTTAGTAAACACTTGAACAAACATGGTCCTCTGATTGCACAGTAAGCAATGGCCACCCACTGTCTACTGCAATCTTACAGCAATAACCGGGCTGTGCTTTAACACAGAAGCAGCCCTGTAAAATGAATCAGACTAGGCCCCAACCTCCAGAAAGAGAGCAAGCACACTGAAGGGATGTGGGGGTTACTCCCCCAATACATATTTAAAAAAATGGTGCCTTTTACGACATACTGTTCATGATACATTATAATAGCATGACATGTAATGAAAGCAAGTGATGTCCACAGGGCTGACTGACACCCCTAGGAACTATGTAACCAGAGGTACAGAAAGAACCACAGCACTGAAACAGCACTAATTGTGGCAACTGACCGCAATCAAATCATCCTGGCCAGAGGATAGTGGCCCTCATCCTGCTCGACCTCTCCGCAGCCTTTGGCACTGTCTTCACAGAACCATTATCAGAAGACTACACGAGATTGGCATAGTCTTGGATCTGTTCCTTTGTCACAGGAAGAACGCAAAGGGTCAGGTTGTCAGAGTTCACATCGGCGACCAAGAGATTAATATGTGAAGTCCCACAGGGATCATCCCTCAGCTCCACCCTTTCCAACATATACATGAGACCGCTCGCCATCATCATCCAATCACATGATATCACCGTCATCTCCTATGCTGATGACACCCAACTCATCCTCTCCCTAACGGAGAGGGCAACCACCACCAGGACCAAGTTTACCAACTGCATGACCAGGGTAGCAAACTGGATGTGAACGAAGAGCCTGCAGCTCAACTCCGACAAGACAGAATTACTGGTCTTGGTCAACAAAACCTCCACATTGGACTCCACCTAGAGCCTATTATTTTAAAGGCGCACTTGCCCTGTTTGCGCCCGGCGCACCTTAAAACAGGTGGAATGCACTGCCCCCAGGGTAACCGTCAACTCACACTGCCCTGGGGGCAGGGCATTCATGTGAAAAATTGAGGAGCTGCTTTAAAGTCGCTCCATGTTTTCACAGCAGGCGGCAACCTGCCTGCACTTTTAAAGGGGATTAGAGATCCCCTAGCAGGCGGGTGCAGTCAGGGGCTGTACCCGCCTGCAAGAGGATGTCTGGGGGTCCATAGGAGCCCCTTAACCCCCCCCTCCAGAGGACTACTCTCAGGGAGTGGACTGATAATGCACCACCTTTTAGGTGGTGCACTTTCAGTGCGCCTCCTGAGACCTTCTTTGCCTCTGTGCCCGTGTCTGTAATACGGCATGGGTGCAAAAGGATTACCACCCCCATGCAAATGAGGGAACACCCCCTGAAGATAGGGCTGGCCAAGCAGTCGTGTGCACATAGCGAGTGTAAACACCCCCCCACACCTGATCTGGCCAGCTCTGCCCGACCCGAGAGCCACGGATGAAATCAGAAAAGTAAAATGAACAACAATAGTTATCATTTGTTTTCCCTTTTTGTTCAGTGGGGTGACGCTCCTTCGCATTAGCAGAGGAAGAGCCGCCACTGGGAAGGAGTTTGTTCATCAAAAGGATATTACATATCTCACGGATTGTTAAAGGGAGAGGATGGGGAATCAGGTTGGATTCCTGGCAACGTCTCACCACCCTGTGATTCTGAGCAAATTACTTAATCTCCTCATGCCTAAACAAATAAATAAACAATGTGTCCTTGTGTAATGTAATTGGTGCTCACACAAAAAGCTCCCATACCTTCGGGATCGTGCTATATTAAACTGCAAAAACAAAAATGCCTCCCCTGACTCATAAACCTGCCCAAGCAGACCTTGTACTAGGAAAGAGAGAGGTGATGAAAAGTGGTTTAGAGAAGGAGAACAAAGTGTTGGAGGGGGGCAGGGTGGGGAGAGTGGGGAACACTCTTTACTTTCAAACTCTGATAATAGACCCTGCATTGGGAGAAACAGGAAGTGAGTGAGGAACTTAATCAGTGAGTGAGTGAACGATTGATCCATTGCAGGAATCACTGATGTAACTATAGAGTTACATTTTGTAATTTTTTTACTATACATTTGGCGACTTGTGTCTCCAATAGGAGTACAAAAAAAAGTTGACAGGGACTGTAAAGGAGTATGAAAATGAAAAAAGCGGAACAAACATGTACTTATGGAAAGGTCACATTTATTAGAAGTACAACAAAGTAGCCAATTGCTTGGGCTCATTGTGTTCAAGCTTTGTTCAGAGAGATTGTTATCTGAGTCCAACAATTATAGGGTGACCAGATTTCCAAAACAAAAAACGGGGACCGGTCATAGACATAGAAGTAGGACTACGGTTTGCAGTAACCATCAACCTAAAAGTAGGATTATTTGACAGCTGTCATAGACATAGAAAAGGGACAACAACGACAGCTCCCTCCACAGACCGAGATGAAGCATTACAGACAGCAAATCCGAGGTCTTTTATTGGCACCCCTCTCCTTTACACAGCAGCATTAGTACTTCTTATTACATTTACACTTTTAAGGACTACAGCATGTATTTGCCAAAAATCAATAAAACATCACAGGCTACAAAATTCCGGTGCAAACAGAGCATGCGCGCGCAGGCTTAACCAGAACAATGAAAAACAGGGACCTTTCTGTGTTTACCTGGGACACTGTTTGAAAACGGGGACATTTGAGTCACTTGGAGAAAAGTGTCGGGACACGGGGACATTTCTCCAAAAACGGGGACCGTCCTGGGAAAACGGGGACGTCTGGTCACCCTAAACAATTAGTATAGAGATGGGCAGAAATGATGGCAGTGCACAGTGAGAGGTAAAGTGAATACAAATCTTGCGGAGTCCATGTGTTCTGTAAGAAAGGGGATGCAATTGGTCTGTAGGTCCCATAACCTTCAAACTTTCTCTTTGGGGAGAGCATTAGAGCATTTACTTGCTCTAGCCCGGGGCTTCTTCGGTGACTGAGTTAATGAGTGTGCCATCGAGTGGGTTAATGTGAGTTAAAGTAACTTAATGGAATTGGAAAGAATGATTTGGGATCTAATTCTTGAGTGATTAACGAGCTAGTCTAATTATGTAAATATGTGAGTGAATGAAGACACTTTTAATGGTAATTACATCCCACCTACTAGACCCTCTTGCACTGCCTCTTGATCCTCCCATTACCGAGGGCTGAGACACAGTCACCTGCACAAGCCCACAGGAGCAGTAAATACTGAACTGATTGCTAATTACTTTTTTAGGTTATTTACTTACCAGGTTCCAGAAAATTGTCAGAGACTATCGAAAATCGGGCAACCTCAGTGACCGGAAGCTGAAAACGTCATCTTTAACTTGACCCTTGTTCTGAGTCCCAGGGTATGTTTATACTGCCTCAGCTCCAAACAGCACACAGCAAGAAGCCTAAATAATGCAGCCAGGGAGCAAGAGGCTCTGATGCACAGAAGTAAAATGGCCTATTGCTCCCAGATTCAGGAGTAGAAATAGCCTGGGCTGCACCTGCTGCACTACTGATAGCTGCACCCACTCTGTCACGTCATGGGTCGCCCCATCCCAAACACCAGCTTCCATCCATTCGGCCTCCGGGGCGATGCCCACTTCCCGATGGGATCAGTGCAGCTCTGGGATTAGCTCTTTAGCAGGAGGCTGGGCATCAGAATAGTTGCCTTCACGTGTAAGGGTGATGGCAAACTGAGCATGGCATCACAGTGATGCCAGAGCTTCAGAGACACAAGTTACCTAATCAACTTAAACCAGGGACACTGTCGCTGCCTGGAATCAAGAAACGGACCGGGACTGTGGCTTCAGATCTGGCAGGACTATGCTGTAACTTTTATTTAATGAGCTGCTGGTGATGCCACTTGGTTATTTTCCTACGGGGTGTGGGGGGGAGTGTATATTGCAAATTATTTATTTCCAGTTTTGTGTAATCCCAATCCAGTCTAAGAAGATATCCGAGTGCTCTACTTGCAGAGTGAAAAATTGAGTTCCATAAACAGGATAACAAATAAGGTCATATAGTACTATCAAAATGACCAAAAGCAGGGATACATATCAGAATCATATGCAGGATTCCAACCAAATAAAGGTAAGAACGGGGTATGCTCATCAGATCCATATGTCTGTCTATAGCTATAGGAGTAGCAGGACAGGGGGAGATTTCAATGTTTTTTTGTTTTAACCTTGAGTGTCTAAACTATAAATAAAATACTTTTTACTTAAAAATGTGTTTGCATTTAGAGACTTTTAATTTAAGAAAGCATGAAACACCTTCCACATCCTAACGCCGCAGGGTCGTTACGCACACTTACGTCACTGGAGACGCACAGGGTGCCAATATTTGTATCTTAGTGCACACCCGCTGCATAGGCTAGACTGTATCCATGATAGGCGGTGTACACAAGTGTTGGATTCCTTATTAAAAGGGGCAGCAGCAGTTACTCGCGAATACAGGGTTAATATTTGAATATACGGTTAAGCAGGTTTGCATGCTAACTCGATGTGCTGCAGCCCTAATACGAGTTAATCCCAATGCACTAATTTTAGACCTTGATTGGCTCCGTAGCTGTCATTTTTGTGCTTTTTCAGTTCCATGCTGTGGGAAATCCTGCCACTCAGCGCCATAATTAATCCTCCAGGATGGGCAGGCTGCCTGCATGCCAGGTTTGCAAACGAGCATGTATTGCACTAAGCAAATAACGCTAATAGAAGATAACATTAGTCCCTCTTCAGGATACCTAATACAGGATTCAATCTGGCTTCTGCTGCAGTCTGACTGAATGGGAACAGAAGGCCATCCTGGAGTCTCATGTTGCTGCTCTCATGTAACCGGCTTGCATCTCTGTGCAGCCTGATGGCTCCAGTGGGCCCAGAGCTTCAGCCATTAGAGTCTGGTGCACTTAGCATCAGTACTTAGCAGAGGGAAATCCCTGCTCCCATCCTCGTGGGGCAAATAAACATCCATCTCCATTAGGGCTCCTCGGATGTCCTATGTTTAGGGGGCATCCTTTGCTTTCATCAGCCTATGAAGCAAGCAAGATCTCCAGCTGAATGTATCAGAGGTTACCGCATCAGCATTACTGGTAAAAACAGCACAACTAATCACAGTTTGTGCTTGTCTGGTGCACTCACACAGAATAACTCACGCTGTGCCATTAGGGTTTCAACACAGGTCAAGCGGGTGAGGCAGTGTCAAGGACTGTCCGGGACTATGTGGGGAACACAGTCAGGGACTTGGACAAGGATTGGGAACTGGGTAGAAGACGTACACAGAAAGGAGGAGTACAGTGCTGCCCAGGATCATACAGGGAGTCAGAGGAGAAAAAGGGATTCAAAAGGGAAGCCTGTACAAGTGAACAAGATGGGTAAGACTCAGAAAGGAAGGGCACTCACAAGGCAATTTAGCATTCAGACTAACTACACCCAGAACGGACGTGCAAGACATATATATAATACAACATTAACAATAAAGGGGGGTGTGGGATAAAGCACTCAGGAGCTCCACATGGTAAGACTGAAGCTCAGTAAGTTTCTTACCCGCAATTGCTGTTACAGATACTGACTGCAAATACCCACATGTAGGATATGCATGCAAAGGCAGGGTCTGTGGAGCTTATACCTATAGTGATGTTATAAATGTAACTCAAAGACAAAACTCACAGAGAACAAGAAACGCCACCTAGGTAGTCAGCTGAGCCCACGGATCCTGGCGATCAAACAGGAACGCGCTAGGCAGTAACAGCAAAGGGGTAGAACTAAACACAAGCACAATAGACAAGGAGCTAGCAAGGAGGAGTGCTTAACAGGAAAGGAAGGAAATGACAGGGCACACTAGGCAGAAAGCAGGTAACAAACATACAAGGTAACAGAAGTAAGACAGCAGAATAGAAAGGCAGCAAACTAGAACTGGAACCAAGGAAATGGGAAGCAAGGCAGGGACTGGAAACAGATATACAGAAGGGGAGGCTACAAGGGTATACTAGAATAGTGCAGGTTAAGGAATCAAGAAAACAAAGTAGCATAGAAGGCAGTGCTGGGGCAGGAACAAGAAGTGAGCTAAAGTTCAGGAGTCAAGGCAGCACTGCAGACAGTGATGGTTCCCGAACAGGGAACTGCCAAAGCTTCAGGAGTCAAGGTAGCACTGCAGGCAGTACTAGTTCAGGAACAGGGAAATTACTAGAGCTCAGGAGTCAAGGTAGCACTGCAGGCAATACTGGTTCAAGGAAACAGGACATAGCTACAGCTCAGGAAACAAGGAGTCAAGAGAGTACTGCAAGCAGTGCAAATCAGGAACAAGAAATAGCTAATCCCAGGAACAAAGAATAACTATAGCCCAGGAACAAAGAATAACTATAGCTCAGGAACTCAGGAAACAAGGTAGCACTGCAGGCAGTGCTAATTCAGGTACAGGGAATAGCTATAGCTCAGGAACTCAGGAAACAAGGTAGCACTGCAGGCAGTGCTAATTCAGGTACAGGGAATAGCTATAGCTCAGGAACTCAGGAAACAAGGTAGCACTGCAAGCGGTGCTAATTCAGGAGAAGGGAAACTGCTGCAGTTCAGGAACAAGGAATACTAAGGCTATGGGGTCAGGGTAGCACTGCAGGCAGTGCTAATTCAGGAACAGGGAAAACAGCAGCAGGTCAGGAACAAGGCATAATTAAAGCTCAAGAAACATTGGAAACAAGAATAGCAAAAGCTCAGGGAACCCTGGAAACAAGGATTGGTCTCACCGGTAAACAGCTACAATGACCAACCTTTGCCTGAAGGGAGCTGGGGCTTAAAAGAGCTCACAGTAATCACATGCAGCTGGTGTGAGCAGGCTAGCAGCAGCCAGCCACAGGTGAGCTGAATTCCTCCACCCATCCTTGGCCTGCAGGGGTGGAGACAAAGCAGTGAGCAGGGAATTCTGGGTAATGGAGTTTCAGGCATGAGTAGGCTGGCTTTAAGTCTAAGCAGGCTGGCTTTCACAAAACCCGGCATGGATTGGGAATGGATGTCAATTCCCAAATAGTGTCCAAATGGCTGGAAGTCAAGATATGCATGCAGGGGAGTGTCAGGAAGCATATTAGAACACTGGAGAGTCCCACAGTTCAGCCCCCTGGTGGTGGACACGAGAACACAGGGAGCGAATCGTGACAGGGAGCCGAGATTTTCAACACTCGCTGCTTATTTCTATGCGGGACCTGAAAGTCACAAGCATGAATCTCAGATTGTTAGATACAGACCTTCAGTTACCATGAAAGCCATTGACAGCATGTGTGTGCATCCGAGCCATGTCTGCCATTTTCACTGCTCACCCTGAAGTTTTCCTGTGTTTTTGCTTCCTGACATCAATAGAACTCGTAAATTCCACATTGGTGAACAGCAGTGTCATCCTTTTGGTCTACCCTGAGAAATGTGGCCCCATTTTGGTCTCTCCACTCTGGTCTCACGGAAGTGACTCTGCTGAATAAGACCTGACTCGTTTAAGAGACTATTTTTTAGTTTTTAAGCCTCCCAGTGCGATCAGGGTAGCTGGCTATAGGACTCCCTGTGTAAATTAAGCCTATATGTAAACGGATACCCATTCAGCTTATAATATTTTGAATGTTCTTGATATTGGTAAACTGTATGTGGATATTTTTGCAATAACGATTGCGGTCACTGGAACATGTCCACACACTAAATGCTTTGTAAACACCCTTTGCTAGGCTTGCCCACATCAGATCACAAACATTTCTGTTTTTAAGAATGGGAGTGGAAAGATGGAAGATTGATGCAGCAAGCAGGGACAGAGCTAAACAGAACTTCTTCCCCATCTGCTGTACTCTGGTTTTCAGTATTATTGGGAAGCAATACATTAGGTTTTGTGTCCAGCACTCCTATGGAGTCACGAGCACTGGGCACAACGCCTAGAAACCTTCCCTACTCTCACTATAAACGATGAACATATACTGAGGGCAGCCAATGACATCTCCAGTTACAAACTGCAGGTAAGTTAGCAGTGACCAGTCCCGATAGCAGACTCCCTTACTGCATGTATATATTACTATAGGGGTTTGCGAGAGGCCTGGGAGCCGCCCTGTGTGTTTTTTGGCTCGCTGGTTATTCTGAGGGCAAGGCGGTCGTCTGACTCTTCACCATCATTGAAGGTGATTTCTCCTGCGCATTGAGACTTCCATACAGAGATTCTAGGTAGAAAGATATACGCATCTTGGGGGTTTGATAGGGCTAACTCCAAACGCAGGGTGTGGGCTTACTTCCTGGAGGTAGTAAATGAACTTTTCAAACTTGAAGCACTATCGCCTTCCTTTACAGGTTACCAAGTGCACTGTTGACATTTTGTCAATTGCTTTCCTCTGTATTTGCTTTGTGGTAGGTGGCAGTTTTGTTTGCGATCAAAGTTTAACCCTCTAAATCGCTCCCTGTCTGCATTCTTTGTTGTACTGTGATTTCTGGTGATGGATCTCGGGATTGTTAACCTGACACACTGTACTTAGCCAGGGGCCCTAGTTGTATTGGTCTGTTGTTTTATACAAGTGTTTCACTGTGGATTGCATTTTATGTTGTGTATACATTTTGATTTGACCTCTGAATTATACTCAAACTGTAGTCGTCTATTTTCAAGTTAATATTAAAGTGTTGTGTAAACTCAACCCTGTTTGTACACTGACCTCTTTACTGCAACTAGGAGAACTGTTCTCTGCGTTTATTATACTCAAACTATACCATTACCCTTGGCCTAGGTTAGCTTTATTACTCATCCACACCTACCAAGAGTCAAAAAGGCTTAAGCCCACTAACTTTCCATCACTTACAACGGATGCCTCACATTCTCACCTTCTGAGTGTATCATAGGCACATTAGCTGCACATCTCATAGAAAAACCACAACTGCTTCCTTTTATTCACACTGAAGGAATGCTGTTAAATTGGACAATAGTAAAACTTGCTATTTACACCACTATGCATAAATGGTTGGAGTCCTACATACAAAATGTATTGCAACTTGTTTCAGTACGAAAAAATAACCATTTAGCCAACAAAATAGTGGTTATTTCTGTCACTAAGTAGGATAACATTCTCAAGTTAAAGTATTGCCCACACCTTAGAATACCCAGTCTCATAGCATATGTCACATATTTATTCACAGTATGTTTCAGCAGCATTCTGGGACCTTAAGCATACATATTCTCTTGTTTTTTATTCAGCCTGCTCTTCAGAACTTGCATTAGTAATAGATCCGCCCATTGTCCTTCATAAAGCAGCAGAGCTACAGAACATGAACATTACTACCAGGTTCCCTTTGACATGCTGCTTTCTTCCCCTATGGATTCCAGTCTGTCTTTCACAATTTCATGATTTGAAGTAGAAGATGCCTGGAGTGACATAACAAGCAAAGGAGTTATGGACTGAAATACGGCCCCAGCAATTGCTTGTGGCCGAAGCCAGTGAGTTTTATTCAGATAAACACCGAGAAGCTTTGTTCCTGAGCACACCCAAAGCTACACCGTATGCTCACCTCTGAAGGTCAGTCTTCGAGAGTTCATGTCACTTTCTAATTTGGAGTGTAACTGACAGGAGCAAGCAAGGATTTTAGAACTTGTTAACACTCAAGCACAGCCCTTCATGCCTTCGGTAATAGCGGATGTGACTTTGTTGGTGAAGCTATACAACATTAAAAACGTTATCACTTTCTTAAAAAGATGCTTGTCTACGGGTATAAGATTCGATGCCAGAAACAGGCCCCCACATTTTATGCCTCCTTTTAGAACTATTTTAAAGCTCACCATAGAGTGTAATAGTCATTCTGCCACACACACCTCGTAGTGAAAAATTGATTTTTGATCTTCATACTTTACGCAGATAGGGCTTTCAACATGAAGGGGACAAAGATATCATAGCGGCAGTATCTATGCCACGCTGGTCATGACTAACAGACACCTGAGCAATGCTGGTTCTTCATTCTCCTCCAACATTTTCTTCTTTCCCAACTTACTTTAAAGACTGCAGGCCTCATGGGTCAAAATACAGGTACATATGGAGCCTCGGTGAACAAAAACAATCGGTATTATTATGTCCCTGGATGTCAGAATCCCAGCATTGGCAGTAGTAATGATGTAACTCAGCTCTTGCTCAAAACCCAAGGCCCAGGTAACCTACTGCTAAAAAGCAACATGCCAAGATGTCAAATAGTGAAATCTGGCTAATAACGGCTCAATGCAAGGTCCTCATGGTGGGCACTGCCGCATGCTGGAAGCTACCTAGCTCTGGCAAGGCTACCCTTCCTTTGAAATGCACCCATCCTGAAAATGTGCTAAAAAATAATGGACAGCTCAAAGATTTCATTCAGCATGAACGCTGTCGCCAAGAGGATATTCTTCCAGATCGACCATGCCTCTCTGACTACCAACAATCATACACACGAAAAAAAAGGAAAAAAAACAAATAAATTGCAATGGCTGAACAAGTGTGGGAACCTGTGCGAATTATGCTAGCGAGAAGTTCAAATGATAATTCTTGGCTCGTATTGTTGAAATGATTGTTCTTTGCTCATAATTTTTCATTACAAAAGGGGGCACCCTACAGTCCAGAATGCGGCTGCAAGCTTTGTATGGGCCATAAAATCACATCCTACATAATGACATCACCAGAAACTCAATAAAATCCTGGGCTGACGGCAGAACAAATCCAAAATTATCTTCCAAACCTGCAAATGGTTACTTACTGCAGCCCCTGACACTGCCAGCAAAGGTAATCTAAGACAAAGTGCCCCGTTAAACCCATTAATTCCACCAAACACCCCACTCGTGGCACATACAGACAGGAGTTAGATGAAAATCTATGCACACCTCTTCACGCCCCAGAACTCTTGTTTTGAAATCCACTTCTGCTGATCTGCTCTGTAAATACCCGGAAACCCCATTTTTTTGACAACATAAAATAACTCAACAAGCTTCTCAAGTCCTTCTCACCTCTATCCTACCATTCTCCTTCCCTTTATCTTACCCTCCCTGGGCAGACCAAGAAAGCACACGTAAAAGAAAATATATTTACCAACTGCACAATGGACGACCACTGATTGTGTATGAACTGTGACAAGCATCTTGAGAAAATCCAGATTATAGTATACGGCATGCACATCAAGTAAATACATTCTCTCAAATGGATATCCTATTTTCTCAGTGGGGATCTGCCATACAGCAACATGATTTCTGATATACTTTCCTTTTGGTACTTTATTATAGGATGTGGGCTGCCTTTGTAGGTGACTGATATTATCTTTGGTTTGCGGAGGCTTAGTTCTGATGTCTTCCTCACCTTGGCATGACCATCGTATTCAGAATTGGACAGTTCATCCCTTCCCATCATCCTACAAGGCAACTAAAACGCTTAAAAGATGGTCTAAACATGTGGCATGATTTGTACTGCTTTAGGAACTGATGCAGTGAAAATATACAATATGCTCTTCTAAATAAAGAGAACTTTGAAGAGGGCGGACCAATAAGCGCAAAGCCCTGCCCTTTGAATTGCTCCATCAGTGTCAATGGAAAGGAAGGCTTGCATCATTGTCACTAACATCAACATAGTTGATAACCAATTAGAAGTGAAACAATGTGTTAAAGATTTAAAATACTAGTGATTGTACTCAATAAATATTAATTTTAATAATGGTAACGTATTGCCTCATGGTCAAATTTGATCACTTTGATACACATAGAAACTAATGATCTGTGGCCGCTAGTGTTATAAACAGTGCAAGTATGCTTGTGTAGCAAACATTAGGACAACAGGTATGTACAGGCATTACTTATACGTGCACTAAAAATTGCTATTTCAAGGAGAACCTCTCGCATATTGCTTCTACTAGAACATTGACTTGAAGCCTGATAAGGGGTGTCTGGATTTCAGTTTCCCAGTAAGTGTGTAATGGAGAGGACTTTAAAATGTATCATACTATTCACCGGGGGCCAGGAAACTAATTCAAATGAGGGGTGTTTCACTTGCTTCATTTTCAGACCACTGCTTGCCAGGTGCTTCTTTAACATTTGTAGTGTTTTCATTTTTATGAGGAAGCCCTTGCAGATCAGGTTGCAGCAATCTATCCATGCAACTTCAGCAGGTCTGGACCATTAATTAGAATCTAACAGGCCCAGTGATTATAATGATGAAAGGCAGACAATTTCAATGCCTGGACATAATGGAATGCAATAACATCTGTGCTTGAATGAAGACAATTAAATCAGGATAGGATATTGCAACCCACGTTCTTTATTTCTGGCGAAGGATTCTCCTAGGGAAGAGGGTCATATAAAGATTAATAGCTCTTTCTCGGGTTATCCTAGAATGAAGATTGCGGTTTTAGATCCATTGACGAAACACATTTCTATTATTTCACAAAGAGACTTACAAAGACTTTCTGTAAAGCTGAGCTAGCTCACTAGTCCATTAGCCAATCTGAGGTGGAACTAGACATTGTCTGCATACATCTAGAACTATGTTATGTTTGATCACATGTGGTAGGGTTCCATGTCAACATTACCAGTAGAAACCTGAAGAATAAGTTATCAGATTCCTGCTGGGAACCAAAGCACAAAGCCAAATATTTGGGATGGAGACATATGCGAAAAGTACAAGAATTAAAAAGGGAATTCTAAAGGAATAAACCAGAATCATAATCACATATTTTTACTTTTTATATGAGCTGCTATAGGGAAGTGCTGGACTTGGCCCTTTTTGCAGGGTTATCTCCAAACTTTTTCCTCCTTCTTCCTATTTGTTCCT
This sequence comes from Lissotriton helveticus, assembly GCF_964261635.1. Classification (NCBI taxonomy): domain Eukaryota; kingdom Metazoa; phylum Chordata; class Amphibia; order Caudata; family Salamandridae; genus Lissotriton; species Lissotriton helveticus. The sequence goes on along the minus strand of NC_136063.1, from coordinate 1,787,423,404 downwards.
GACCTGTTATTGTTGGCTTTGGACTCTGGGCACTTTACCACTGCTAATCAGTGCTATCATGCATTTACTCTCTGTGTAAATTATGAATAGAATTGGTTCTCCCTGATTGGCATATTTGATTTACTGTTAAGTCCCTAGTAAAGTGCAGTGAGTGTGGCAGGGCCTGTAAATCAAATGCTACTAGTGGGCCTGTAGCACTGATTGTGCCACCCACATGAGCAGCCTGGAAAAGGTATCTCAGACCTGCACCTGGAGTGTTTGTGTGCAGTTTTAAACTGCCATGTCGACCTGGCAAGTTCACCCACTTGCCAGGCTCTAACCTTCCATTTTCTTACATTTAAGGCACCCCTATGGTAGGCCCAAGGTACCCCCATGGGCAGGGTGCAGTGTTTGTGAAAGGTAAGACATGTACTGGTGTGTTTGACATTTCCTGATAATGAAATACGGCCAATTTCGTTTCTCACTATTGAAAGGCTATCTGTCCCATAGGATAAAATGGGAAGAACTTAGAAACATCTTAAAAGTTTAACTTTCCATTAAGACAAGATAAAGAAATAAAGTTTAAGCTCTCTGAACTCAGAATTTAATCACACATCTTTTAGTACAGATGGTTTTTGAATTGTGTGTTTGAAACTGCCACTTTTAGAAAGTAGGCATTTTCTTGTTTAACCATTGTGTGAGCCTCTGCCTGTTTGTGTATTGACTGTCTGATTTTGGAGTGACAGCGGCTGGGGATGTGCATTCACTGTAGACAGCCTCTTGGGGGGTTGAGGTGTGCCTAGTCCTTCCTGGATGACACAGAGCTGAGCTGAATAGACCTTGGCTGAATTTAGAGTAGTAGGAAGAGTTTGTCTTGCACCTGAATAGGGCCTGTCTCCCTTGCACAATGCTATCTCTACCACCTGTGGTCATATTAACCAGTGAGCACAGAATTGATTTGTACAGGGATCAGAGACCCTTGCACAAAGAGACCAAAGACATTTTGGGGTACAAGTTTCACACCTGAAACCCTAGAACCATAGATTACTTCTGGACTCAAGAAGAACATTTGCCAAGGAGAAGAGCTGTGAGGAGGAGTACTGCCCCTTTGCTGTGTGTCATGTGGGATTGGCCTGTGGTTTCTGTTTCTGCCAAGGAAAGGACAAAGACTGGAACTTTGCTGTGAACATGCCAAGGGCCTCTGTGTGCTGGCCTCCTGTTCCAAAGTCTCAGGGACACAAATACTTCACCCCAGCTCCTGTGAACTCTGCTGCTGAGAGTTCTGACCTGCCAGGAGGCGCCTGTTCCAGTTCTGGACCTCTGGATGTTGTTCCTGTTGTTCCTGTTGTTGGGAACTGGAGGGAAAGATGAACTGAAGAAATCAACTCATCGTTCTTCTTGTGACAGTTTTTCCGATGCAGCACCGCTGTGCGAGAAGAATCTCCGCGCATCGCTGTGCAGGTGCCGAACCGACGCAGCACCTGCTACAAGAACCTACGCATCAAGGGATCGCTGTGTGTTTTGATTACAAATACTTTACACATTTCCTTTGGGAAAAGCCTGTCGGCTCGCGCCAGGCGACCTGGAGGGTGAGCAGGGATTATCTAAAGTGTGTATCCTCCTTACCCTGACTAGAAGCAAGGGACCCTATTTGAACAAAGGTTCCTACCTCTGCTAACTAAAGACCCCCATTTATAACAGGAAGAATTTGCACTAATATATAACGTTTGATTTACAAAGATGTGAAATATGGGGCCAAAAATATTAAATGTAGTTACTAGTGGACTTTTAGATATTCTATAATATATATTATTATGTCCAGAAGAAGGAGGGGTAAACCATTCTCTGTACCACCAAAACGCTCCGTCAACAGAAAATACATTTTTTCTTAGTGTTTTTAATATGTGTTCATGAAACATGAATTCTAATAGTGTGTTGTCTGAATTGAGATATAGAAAGAAGATATTCAAATGATCATTTGTGTTAATATTTACATGAATTTCTTTTTAAAAAATAATGTTTTAAAACTAACAATAAATATAAATTGAATGCATTTTGTTTACATATATAGGAAACTTTGTTGTCATTTTTAACATATTAATTAATAATTGTTCGGATCTAGGCCTCTTTCATGGTCTACATAATTGATTAGTGCATCTTCTGATCCTTGTCTATAGCATTCTCGTACTCCACTTAATTTATAGCACAAAGGGGAATTGTTTGTTTATAGCAGTATACTTACCCTGCCCCTTTTGGCCTTGAGGAGTGTCTCTCCCTGTTTAGTAGTGTAGTAAACAACTGCATTTAGCATACATAGCCTTAAATAATCTCGAATTTTATTCCATGTTTTACTGGTACGCTGTCTATAGACCTGTGCAACATGCTTTGACCGGAGGTTCAGAAACCTCAGCATGTTTATTCTTTTCACTGTGCAATTCGGTCTGTGTAGAGTGAATATATTTCAAATATGTCACTAAGTCGCTGTCAGGAATGGGGTTCTTAAAGAAGACAAACAGAAGGCCCAATCGTTTACCCTTGGAGAGCAGTTAACGTCACTGGGTGCCATCAGGATTCAGGAAACCTTGAAGTCCAAAGTTTGCATGTGCGGTGGTCGTCTCTAATTGAGACTGGATCTACTCTGTTTGCCAGGAGACTGTAAAGCAATTAAAGTCCACCACCAAAGGGACATCCTTATTTAGTAGTCCCACACCAGAAGGATTTTCTTAAACAATGTGGTGCTCGAACGGTTCATGTTCACCCCTCTACAAAGGTAATGCGGTGGTGGACATGAACTGTTGCTTCACCGCATTAGTGCAGCTAATCCACTGAATTGTTGGTGCAGGTCATTTCAGTTTAAAACGTCTTCATTGCTCCTCTCCACCGTAAAACTTCTTCACTGCCCTTTCTACTGTTATAGGCTGTGGCTAATTAAGACTGCCCCCGATCAAATGCTGTAGAATACAGTCGTTAAAAGATTATGAAAGTAGCCCACCTCAATAAATATTTTGTTATTATTGCACAATCATTGTTGAATAATTAACCAAGTACAGTGTATTAGAAGAAAAAAGCACTAAAATTAGAAATTTAGCATTTTATCCCAGCTGCTTTGGCACTTGATAATGAGTAATTCTTAACTTGTTCTACATTTTATATCTTGTTCGAACATCTGTTTTTTTGTCTCCAAAGTTGGCTTGGACTTCTGGTGTTATCAAAAAAGTTTGTTTCAGTCTTCACCTCTGCACTTTTGGAATTCTCAACAGCTGGCGATTAATTATCTGATTTAGTCGGTGCTTTATTAGAGCCGGTAATTGCTGGGAGGTGGGGGTAGGAGGGGGGGGGGGCACGGGTGCTTATTTTTGAGGACTGGAACTTATTTTAGCGCATCTGATATTAGTGACCAGCTGGTCACTGTTCTAGTGTTTCTCAGAGTATGTATTTACCAGCCAAACCCCGAGGGCTGGCTTTCAACATCACCCTACACCCATCCATCACAGGTGTCACCGATTAGGTGACACCGCTAATAAAAGGAGCCAGGCACATGTGCCCTAGGCCAGTTCTACACTATACCACCATGTGTCCGTGTCATCCTTAGCCGTGCATGACGACTAAAGGGTCAGCCTTGCATGTGAGCCAACAGCAACTTGAAACTTGGTAAAGGGGACATGTAGCCCATGTTGAATGCCGCCAGCTGCCGAGAGTGATAAAGAGAGTGAGAAGAAAACACAGACCCTGAAATGAGGCAAGAGGTACGCCGGCTGCTGGCCGAGTCCCCAACCAAATCGCAAGTGGTGCCAGGACTGGTGAGGATGCCAACTGCCGCATCCTCTTGTCTAAGTGAGGAACGCGAGTAGCGTAAGCCAAGTGCAGCAGAACCGTGGCCAGCAGAGACGGCGTGGGGACAATAGCAACAAGTAACCCCACCAACGACATCAGCCCGGAGAGGTGAGGCTGTAAGTGCCGGGAGCACCAGTGGTGCTGAGACCGGGGAGATGCTGAACTACACTGTATTACCCTACTGCACCGGCAACGAGACACATCTGAAACTCGTGGTGCTTTTCCCCCCCAATACCTGCAAGGAAACATGATAGCTGCAACAGCAGTGCTGGGAATAAGAGCTGGGGAAGCACAACAAGACGACTGCCCTATACCGCCTTAAAGTATGGGAAGGCCAGGGGATGCGTAGGCCCCATACCAGCACTTGTAGGGAGGGAGTAGCTGCCATGGGAGAGTAAGAGAATTCCGCTGGCATAACAGCTGTGCGAAGGTTGGAAGAAAGGAGGCATCTCCAGACCCCACATGTGTTAGGTGGCCTCAGCAGCTGTGGGTAATAAAGAAAAGGACTTACCCTGGAGAGGGGCGCTATTAGAGGCCGCACCCGTGAGGGTGAAGTGACCAGCAGCATCAAGGGAGCCACCAACCCTCTGGAGAGTGTCTGCACTGGCGTAGAGTGCAATCGGCAATAGTGTACACCGCTACTCGCAGATTTTAGCAGTGCCAGCAGAGGAACTTGGCCCGCACCGGCCGTGGACGTCCCGGGCTGCACCAGCACCAAATGCTCCAGCGATCCTCTACACAGCCATCCACATTGGCTGGCAGGTTTATGGCCTGCATGATGAGATAGCTGCAGCGCCACCTAGTAGCCGTCAGTCCCTACTGCAGAGGAGGTACAGAGACTGTCTGCTGTAGCTCTGGTGGTAAGAAAAAGGAAGATGCGGACCAAGTGTGACGGTACCACATGAAGGACATGGCCCAGCACGGAGCTTTCCCTGCCCTTCATAGGCATCTGTGAGGCCCATGTGGGCAAGAAAACTCGAGGCACCAGGACAGCCAGCAGGAGAATGCCGCGCTTTGAAGAGGGTGCCGCAGCGTTCCGATGGTGGTGTCTAGCCTCTTTCAATGTAGATTGCAGCCAACGCCTGATGTGACACTGATGGAGGGGCTCAAGTCAAGCTGTCGACAGACAAGCCCCCCTAGTTGCACAAGCCAGTATAGCTAGTGAAAACAAAGCCTGTTGCCTGCCTAGCATTGGGACAAGCAAAATACATGGGGTTTGCACCCACTCCTGGTACAAAGACTGCACACTGCTCCTGGGCACCCCTGCAAGAGACTAGCAAACAGCATGCCCCCACCCACACCTCTGGGGGAGCTGCCATATAATTTGAAGGGGATAGACAATGCAACCTCAGTGGGGAGTGACACACTGGTCTTCGTTGGACAGCAGCAGAGAATGATGAGCATCTAGGCAGAAGTGTGTCCTACAACGTCAAAGGGTGCTGTCTGTCGTTGTGGGCAGAGAAAAGACTGTATATTGACCCATAACACCACAGCAGCGTCTGGTCAACAGGATTGTCAGGCATTTGAAAGGGGAAGTACTGTAAATCCCCATAAGTACGGCCACAGACTGGTTGCCCCGGAGATGGCTGGAAGAGCGTTGACCGGAGCAAAAAGGCACCGGACAAGCGAAAATATTTTCAGGAGAAAAGGGTGGTTGATGAGCACCCCCTGCAGTCATATACTACCACTGCGTTCAGGGGGAAAACGCTGTGTGCGCCCCAAGAAGTGAAAGGACGCCAACGCAAGAGGTGGAACCAGGAGCAGAAAGCACACCTAAAGTGAAGGATTGAGGGCGCAAATTCAGAAGCGCGCCAAAGACCGCACCAAAGAATCTGAATGCACGGGCAAGAGCCTGGAGCGAAGGAGAGCCCCAGAAGGAGGAGAAGAGGCAAAGTCATCACACGACGTGACTGACACGATGAAGCATGCCTGGAAAGAGACAGGAGCGAGCGCCACAATGGTGCAGTCTTGAGGCACACACACGTGGACATTGAGTGAAAATTCCTGCGAAAAGGGTCAGGACTCTGAAGAAGTCCACTGAGAGAGAAGACCTGTTAGAGGCAGAAGAAGACAGAGAGAAGTCCACAGAGAGAAGACCTGCGAGAGATCCACAAGGAGAAGGCCTGCGAGAGGTCCGAAGGAGAATGCCTGTGAGAAGCCCATGAAGATAAGGCCTGTGAGAAGCCCAAGATGACGGTCAGTGAGAGTTAGTGAAAAAGAAGAAGGTCACAACGAGAAGTCTGGTCAGTAGATGAGGAGAAGACGCAGTCCTAGGGGTGGGATGCAGCCAGGGAGGTCCATGTGAAGTGCACGTCACATGGAGAGTTCAGGTCAAAGGAAAGAAGAGTTGGGCACGATGGCACCAGACCATATTGTGAAGAGAAAGAAGACGAAAGAGAAAAAGTGGCACAAGGTCACAAGTTTACATCACAATGAAGAAGAAAAGAATAGAGAAGTGTAAGAGACTGGTTCCTTCGAATAACAACGACAGTCAGTAGAAAGTGTCACTGGAAGGAAGTGCACCACACAAGACGTCTGAGGAGCACCTCACCATTAGTGAAGAGTCGTATGCCTGTCCAACCCCTGAAGTGAACGTTGGCGTCCCTGGTGCCGTGGGAAACTGGCCACCCAGAAACTTTCTGTCGAACATAGTGAACCTGCAGCCTGCAGAAGAGAGCATGTTCATGAATTGTTAACACCCAAATTTAGGACTCTACGAGAGTCTTTGCGGTAGACAATCCACGTAGGCCAGTGGCAGTTCAGGGGCAAAGGACTCAAAGGAGTTCAGTGAGAATGGAAACCCCAACACAAGAGATGCATATGCAGCGGCTCCATGGCAGGCCCCAGGAATCACTAAAGGTCACCGAGGGAGACTGGTCAACAACGAATCCTCTCATGAGAGCACATGCACCTGAGTACAGATGGCTAGAGTGCACAGACCCTGGAGCAGCCACCCTTGCAGCAGAGCGAGGATCTGTATACACATCTGTAGGTGGTTCCCCAGTGGCCACTGTGCGAGGCCTGGGCAACTTACCACGCAGCCAATATAGTCCAGTGGATGTCGGGTGAGGAGGGCCCTCCAGGACGTTCTGTGAGAGGAGTTTGAACCATGAGAGGGAAGTCTGAAAGTGCTCTGCCAGTGGGCACCAGGAAGCACAATGGCTTTCCAGGAAGACCCAAGATTATCCATGTTATCCTCAGTCTTTGTAGGTTGTGCTGTCCCCGGAGCCAGAACGCTTCTGAAGGGGTCTTCGCAGTAAACTCCACCACTGCTCCAGATGCACTAGCCAAGGGGACTTTGTAAATCGTCTCTCAAACAGAGGGAGCGGACAGGATGGCTTCAACAGTGCCCAGAAGGGCTGTAACAACATTGGACAGGTGGTCAAATGAACCTGGCTTCATCCACCCTGCCATTGATGCAGGCTGGTTAAACAACGGAGGTGTGTCTTGATTTCGGGTGCTCCCAGGTGCACCAGTCCACTTATCCTGCCCAGCGAACAAATTGAAGAGACCCAGTGGTGTTTTATTGTGTTGTTTTCTTCCCTCCTCCAGTTTGAACTTGTTCATTTCTCATAAAGTTTTGGGAAGGATGCAGTGACCGGCTGGTCACTGTTATAGTGTTTCCAAGATTATGTATTTACCAGCCACTCTCCGAGGGCTGGCTTCCAACATTACCCCACACCTATCCATCACAGGTGTCACGGGTCAGGTTACCCTCCTAACAAAAGGGGTCGAGGGCCCGTCCCCTAAACCAGTTCTACACTATACCACCATGTGTATGTGTCATCCTTAGCAGTTCAGGAACTCTAGAAGACATACATGGAGTGGAAGAGCGGAACAACACAAATTGGAAAGAGTAGAGAAAGACGCCAAAACCCTCACGGAGAAAGAAAGCGGGAACCTGGAAGATAAAGTGGCAAGGAGTGTCTGGTACTTAATTAAAGAGGCAGGAGGTGGTTTTAAGTATATTAGCCTAGGTTTTCCGCACGCTGAGAGTTTATGAGTAGTGGTATTTCACTCCTTTTTTGGCGTGACAGAACAAGTACATCTTTTTCAAAATGTGGAGCCTATATAAGTTCATCACGACAGAGCCATTAAATGAAATGCTATAACACTTTAGTGATTTTAAAAGAGAATTGTGGTACAAAAGAATAACAGATCAATACATGCAGAGATTTTCTTTGTGACCAATAGTTGCAGCTTGTGCTGTTATTAAATGGTGAAATACAATAAAAAAGTACTTTTAAACATGCCACATTTTCTCTCCGCCACACTATGTTAAAAAGCTTGCCTGTTTTATCATTTCCCAAACAATTAGAACTATGCATGCATTACAGAATACATCTTCAAAATTTACACAGTGCATATGCATACATTCTTCTGTGGACGCAGATGTTTTAAAATTAGATTTCCCATTAAAGATTCCGTCCGCTATGGTAACTTCTCTATTGGCTCACTCTTGTTTTAAAAGGATATAGCATGAGAAAGACGCCCTACCCGGATGTACAGAATACAAGAAAACAATCATAGTTCGGAGCCTTATACTTAATAGTACAAAAATACAGGCAGAGTGAGAAAGTGCTTGGGACTAACCACTGTAATTCCCAATTCACTACTGTTCGACTGCACAATGAGTTGCATCCCTTAATGTCTAACAAAATTCCATGGAAACTACTCAGGGTTCGGTCCTCACTTATTTATGCTACTCAAGCTGGTGAAGCATCAGCTTGAAATATTCCAGATGTTGGATGACAATAACGTAGATATTCTTCTCCTTTCGGAGACCTGGTTAACTGATGACTCTACCCCTGACATTCTCGCTGCTATCCCGACTGGTTATTATATTTTACAGATTAACAGAGCAGTCTGTAGAGCAGGCGGGGGGGTTGCTGCTATTATCCGCTCCCAATATAAGTTTACCATTCTTGAAACCAGCATCCTTCCTAAAACTGATATTCATACTTTGAAATGTATTTCTCCTAGGTTTTCCTTCATTTGTGTCCTTGTCTATAGACCCCTGACAACATGCCTCTTTTCTCCCAACAGTTTGGTGATATTATCTCCCGGCTAGTTATTAATTCAGCCAAAATCCTCGTCATTGGCGATTTTAATTATTGGCCGTTAGACCCTTCTGAAAGTGGCCTCTCCGAAGACTTTACGGATCTTTTACTTGGTCTGAATTGCTATCAGCACATCACTGTGGCCACTCACAACAAGGGCCATATCCTCGATCAAGTTTGGACAGCCAATCTTGACATTTCCCCCCCCTTTAGTATATCCTTGCTCCTGGTCGGATCACTCTTTTATTTCTTTTTCGGTGAAACTCATCTTACCCTGTCACCCTTCTCCTACTACCAACTTTATCGCACGTAACTGGAAACGAGCTAACATTACAGAATTCCACTCAATCTTAGCTACGTCGCCCCCAGTGACATGACCTCGACATCTGCCCAGGCTGATGCTCTTGACCAGTGGCTGGGACATGCGAGTGATGCAGTGGCTCCGTTAAGAACCATCAAAATTAAACGTCCTCACGACGCTCAGCGATGGTTCATGGACCAGCTGAAACTGGACAAACTGGCTCTCCGTCAAGCAGACCGTCGTTGGAGGCGCAATTATGACCCTTTATTATGAATTGCTTATGTTGATCTATTAAACCTCTATAAAAAATCCATTTTACAAGCAAAAACTTCCTACGTTTTGCAGAAAATTCTCAATTCTGCTTCTAAAACCAAAGATATTTTTTCAATTGTAGAGGAACTCTCTTTGCCAGACCATGTCACTGCCCAACCTCTACCCACACAAACTCTTTGTGATTCCCTTAATTCCTTCTTTATTGATAAAATCATCACTATTAAAAATAATATCCCCCTTCCTTCCCTGTCTACTGTTTCTTTTCTACCCCCCCCCCCCGAATCCCTGTTGTTTTAATGCATTCCCTCCTATTTCCCTGACCGAGTTTATCTCTTTACTACATATGGTGGGCTCTGGTTCCCCTAATGACTGCTGTCCCCCTCAAATTCTGAAAGCCGCCTTTCTGGCATGTCCCGATCCCCCCTTGGCACTTCTTAACAGCTCGCTTGCCACAGGTTCTGTCCCTGATGCTTTCAAACAGGCTGTTCTAGTCCCCATACTTAAAAAACCTGGTGCTGATCCTTCTGTCCTGAGCAACTATCGTCCGATCTCCCTTCTCCCCTATCTGGGAAAAATTTTGGAGACCTATGTTACCCGCTGCCTCAGAGCATTCATTGAGGGGTCTTCTTTTTTAGATGACCAGCAAGCCGGTTTTAGACCGGCTCACTCTACTGAAGCTGTCATCGTGGCTGTAATGGATGTACTGAGGCAAGGCGCAGATAAAAACCTGGCCCAGGCTCTTGTTTTATTAGATCTGTCGGCTGCCTTTGACACGGTCGATCATGCTATTTTGATCAACCGTGTCAACAACGCGGGCATCCAGGGTATGGCTCTAACCTGGATCAGATCTTTCTTGCACCAACGCTTTCAATCAGTTCATCTGTCTACTTTTTCAGCCCCTTATTCTGCACTTTCCTGTGGTGTCCCTCAGGGTTCTGCTCTCTCACCTCTTTTATTCAATCTTTACATGCAACCTCTTATTGTCTCTCTCCGTCACACCCCTGTCACTATTTTCAACTATGCGGATGATTTACAGTTGATTTTCCCTGTTGATTCATCCCCTTCTTCCTGTGCCAATTTCCAATCCACCATGCTTGCCATCTCTGAGTGGATGCATTTTAGCCAGCTGAAGCTCAATCCCAACAAGACAGAGTTAGTACTAACAGGAGGGACAGCCAACCCCTGGAGCCCCAGTTGTTGGCCCTGTGCTCTTGGCCCTCCGCCCTGCCCTGTCAATTCGGTGAAGAGCCTCTGTGTGATTATATCTAGTGACTTATTTATGAGACCACAAATTAATGCAGTTACATCTTCCTGCTTTTTCCACCTACGCAGGATCTGCAAAATCCGTAGGTTTCTTACGACTGAGGCTCTCATACTTGTCATTATGGCTCTTGTCACCTCCCGTATTGACTACGCTAACTCTCTTTATGTTGGGATTCCTGCTTACCATCTTCATCGGCTTCAGCTGGTACAGAACCAGGCGACGAGACTGGTCTTTCAACAGCCCAAATATCAACATGTCTCACCCCTGTTGAGGAAATTGCACTGGCTTCCAGTGGCCTCCCGTTGCATTTTTAAGTTGGGCTGTACTGTCTTTAAGGCCCTTCTTGCTCTTCCTCCGGCTTTCACTTCCTCCAGCCTTAAGCGTCACATCCCCTTAAGAAATCTCCCATCTACTACCCACAACCTCCTAATTGTCCCCAGGTACAAACGTAAAAAGCATGGTGACTCGTGCTTCTCGTTTCTTGCTCCTGCACTGTGGAACTCCCTTCCCATTTCACTCCGACTTTGTCCCAACTATTCTTGTTTTCGCAAACTACTTAAAACTCATCTTTTTCAATTAGCTTTTGAGTAATCATACTGTCTGCCCCCCCGTTATTGTTTATGAGCGCCATGAAACCTTTTGGTGACCGTGCGCGGTAAAAGTAATTTTAACATAACATAACATTACCAAAAGTGCTTAATTTGAGCCAGGGTTTTTCGGTGCTCGGCACCGGCATTTGTCAACACCGCCACCTATGACAGACTACCACATGGTGGTGCTTTCTGTCTAATTTAGAATCGAGCAATACAGCAGTTGTTTATTATTTCAGTATACATTAAAAAGGACTAATAACTGTCACCATGCCATTCTTACAGCTTTCGGAGCCTGAAATAGTCTAAATTGTCACACTTGTAGGTGTGTGATGGTTCGTAGTTGTGTTGTTACTGTAATTGGCCGCACTGATAGGGGCAATGGGTTGTGCAAGCAGCAGTGGCCTCTTGACAAGGATCCTGGCACTTTTTTGTTTTTAACAAATTAAGAATGGATTACCATTCTGTTTAATAATAAACATGAACTTCAGACAACTTTTATTAGCAGCAGATATTCCTTTTAGATTCCGTGTATTCACTCCATTCCGGTTACTTATTTGCTACAGGGAGGCAGATTATTTATTGAAACGGAGAATCAAGCGACAAAAATCATGGTCTTGGGACAAATGCACTGTTGACCATCTAGAAGGCAATCTCCTCAATCAAAATGATGTGACCTTCGTATTTTCTAACCTTCTGTTTACAAAAGTGAATAATCTACCTCTCATTAAAGCGTAAAATAAACTACATTATTATTGTACATCCTTGTTATCAGTAGTTGCATTTCCTCAAAACTAGATTATATCCAAGGGTGCTCGCATGTCTGATTGTGTCTTCAGCAAAACAAGTATTAGGCTACAGTTGTGAGTGCCATCTTGTTTCTAGTCTGGGCACAAAGAGGAGCTTCAGAATCAGGATTCAGAGGATTGCAGAATTTACCACACATATTCAATTTTTTGGTAACTCTTTTTACCAGGAAAAAGCCAAACATGAAGTAATCTGTATTGTAAACTCAGATTTGGCGTGTTAAGCGTCACTCCAAAAAGAGGAACTGGGGATGGGTGTTACTACTAAATCTGCTGAGTACCTCACCCGGCAGTGTTAGTATTTACATAGTGTGTTATTAACGGGTGCTAATACTACATCTGCTGAGTATCTCACCTGGCAGTGTCAGTATTTAAATAGTGTGTTATTAACTGACCCGGCAGTGTCAGTATTTAAATAGTGTGTTATTAACGGGCGCTACTACTGCATCGGCTGAGTACCTCACCCGGCAGTATGAGTATTTAAATAGTGTGTTATTAACAGGTGCTAATACTGCATCGGCTGAGTACCTCACCCGGCAGTGTCCGTATTTACATAGTGTGTTATTAACGGGTGCTAATACTGCATAGGCTGAGTACCTCACCCTGCAGTGTCAGTATTTACATAGTGTGTTATTAACGGGTGCTGATACTGCATCTGCTGAGTACCTCACCTGGCAGTGTCAGTATTTACATAGTGTGTTATTAACGGGTGCTGATACTGCATCGGCTGAGTACCTCACCCGGCACTGCCAGTACTTACATAGTGTGTTTTTAACGGGTGCTAATACTGCATCGGCTGAGTACCTCAACCGGCAGTGTCAGTATTTAAATAGTGTGTTATTAACGGGTTCTGATACTGCATCGGCTGAGTACCTCACCCTGCAGTGTCAGTATTTACATAGTGTGTTATTAACGGGTGCTGATACTGCATCGGTTGAGTACCTCACCCGGCAGTGTCAGTATTTACATAGTGTGTTATTAACAGGTGATAATACTGCATCTGCTGAGGTCCTCACCCTGCCGTGCCAGTATTTACATAGTGTGTTTTTAACGGGTGCTAATACTGGATCGGCTGAGTACCTCACCCTGCAGTATCAGTTTAGTGTGTTAATAACCTCACCCTGTATCTGCTTAGTACCTTTATTTAAAAAAATGTTTGCATAGCGCGAACGTGACCCCGGGGGGTATCAGAGCGCTTCACAGTAATAGAAGGGTTAACGGGTGCTAATACTGCATCTGCCAGGTGCCTGACCCTGCATTATCAGTATTTACATAGTGTGTTACTAATGAGTGCTAATACTGCATCTGCCTAGCATTTAACCCTGCAGTATCAGTATTTACATAGTGAGTTATTAGCGCACATAATACCTGGGCACACGAAATGAAGCCCTTATTGCTCCTGTCACTGAGGAGATGGCATCATAGAAAATTATTTCAAAGAAAAACAGATAATGAAGACCTACAATACCTAATCTACTAATACTATGTCTTTTCCCTTCTGTGCAAGACGTTCTTATGCTTTTCATGTGCTGAATTCTTTTTTTTGGTGTCCAAGAGACATAATATTGGCGCATTGAAATACATCAATATTTATCTTAAAAATGGTAGCTTGGTCCTCAGTAATTATTTTTTAAGAGATGTTCCTAAAATATTCAACTGTTTTGAACCTCAGTCTAAAGCTCTATAGGGGAAATCAACCTTCACCTTCATGTCTCCAAAGCAACCCCTAGGGTGTCTTTGCAGACATCTCCCAATATTATTTACAGACTTCAGTGGATCACTATGGTAAGCCAGGTCCACAGAATGCCATCCTGTCAGGTAGAGAATTGAAGCAGCGTTCTTTAGTCATTCCTGATGATCCCCGTTCTCGCAAGAGGACGCAGTTACCATTGGTTTACAGAACTGTTCTTCATTTGAAAGCAGACAATATCCTAGGACCTCCTTATCCAATCCAAAAAGAGATCATGGCCCAAGATAAAGGCCCAGGAGGACCCACCTTATTAATGGATGATGTTCATGCTTAGGCAGGACAGTCGATCTTTCTCATGCAGAGCCACCAAAATTCCAAGAACACCCACACTCTCACTCTACATTACTTAAGATGTGTATATAATTAATGCTTTAAAAAAAGGTGCCGGGGGACTGCTTATATTTGCACAGAAAATAGTAAAGGTTGCCTTGAATATCTTTGTCAGCAATTATTATCTGCAGATGCTAATACCAACTGCGTGCATATTTAAACACAACGCTAGCATAACAAACAATTAACATACTGCAGCTAGCATCAATTACCAGAGCGGGCATCAAAAAGACCTTTGATTTGGGGCATAAAAAAGCTTCTTGATTGTCCTTCTAGCATTTTCTGCAAAAAGGAAGAACTTATCATGGGTTCATTTGTATTCGTCTTTCGCTATTATTTTCTGCTCCTATTGTTTATGCAGGTCTACAGCGGGAGTAATAAATGGGAGCAAAGCTGTTTCCGTGCATATCTTAATATATATCTATGCAAGTCTTGGATCACGAGAAGCAGGCGTGAATTTGCATTGTATTTTCGAAATAGATTTACAAAAAAACAGCATGCCTGAGAGGCTAATTTACTTGGATACAAATGTTCTGCAAATGCCTCAAACCATCTGTAATAGCACAGTGCTGTAGGTTAAAGAAATTGTGCTGGTGGAAAATGAATTACGTGAAAATCAAGTTTTGACTTACTTCAAATTTTTTTGTGTGAGTGCACATATATATAAAATGAAAATGAGTGCTAAACACATGCCGTACATATCCGCAGGAAGAAATGGCCACAGTGTTTAGCACCCTCTTTATGGAACTAGTAGTAATCTCTATTCAAGATAAACAGCTATTTGAATCAGAATCAGGATTACAAGTGGTGCGCAAATACCAACTGCCTTGGCAGTACTTCACACATAATTTGCCCTATTAAAACATGATGAGATGTGTGTGGTGAGAAAAAACTGCAATGTTCCCAGTTTTGCAGTTTGCAATGGGGAAAATGATGCAGTAGTTCATGTGCCCCCCCCCCCCCCCCCTTCCTAACTGCAGAATTTGGAATGGGGAAAGTAGTATGAAAACAAGGAAGGAAAAAAACTAATTTTGCAGACAGTATTTCTTCGTGGAGTTATGGTTCCTCCTGTAATGAGAGCCTCTGTAAGGAGATTTAGCACTAACTTTGGTTAGACTGGTCCTGGTCCCATGATAGATCTCCAGGCAGAAATTCAGCAAAAAGTTTTTAAGTCCTAGTTTTTAGGGTTAGATAGGGTGGGTACACTCTGACACCAGTCAAAGAATCTAGGACCTCAGGGCCAGCTCCTGAGGATCAGGGCTCACTCAACAGAAGCACCAGCAAGGTCCAGTTTAAACAAGTTAAATGGACTCCTTCAGAAAAGTAGTCTTTTTGTAGCTTTTGTGTCCCTGCAGCTTAACAGGAAGTCAGTCAACCTACCCTTGGAGACCACTTCTTTGTCTTGGGTACTAGTGGGAGCAGGATCATCCCTTAGCATTCTCCTCATAGGTCTCAACAGCAGGTGTAGTCCTTATTCTGTCTTCCATAGGTCCAGTAGTGTTCTGAAGAGGAGCCCAGGGGTGCCACATTTATCCATGCCTTTAACCTGTGGGTGGGAAGTGACTCCCAGCTTCAGCATAACCAATAGGCAAAAAATTCCCTTGGGTTGCCCATCTACTTGTGCAGCAGTTCCTGTGTGCTCTGTTGCAAACAATCCCACACAGTTCATCTTTACCTAAATCCAAGATGGCAGGCCTTTCTTCCCTTGTGCAGAGCTCCTGTGCCAACCCTAGAGATGTGGCTAGAGAAATGAGTAACCCCTACACTGTGGTCACACGAAACTAGTTCTGTGGGCAGCTTCTCTCCCACTGAGATGGGTGCCTGGGTGACAAGATTGACAAAGGAGGGGCAAGCCCAGATGTTAGCTACATCTGCATGTGACAGTGTACGACTTTGACATTATTTAAGTTCTTGGGGACGGGCCAGGTGGTCATCCTGTCAAAGGAACTGAACATCTCCCCCACCAAAGCCCTTGTGTCTAAGCTCTGGCAGCCAGTTCACACCTCATCAAGGAGCTATTCAGATCATAGGTGACAACTGAAAACTCATGCAAATAGGCTTCTAGAGGTTTACGCAGGCAAATGTGACATCTTAAAAATAACTTTAGTAAAATATTTAGAACAAATCTAACTTTACCAATATTTTGGATTTACAAGACATGTTTTGAAAAGTGCATGAATTGACCTTTTTAGCTGGTTGCTGGATGATAATTTAATTGTACTATTACCTCTCATTGCTTTCCTTTGGAACATGAAATCGTGTTACAGTGAAACTAGCTTTTGGGTCTAGTCACTATAATGACATATTTTACATTAAACTGTACAGGTCCTAGTTTTAAATACCATGCACTCTGCCCTATTGGGCCCTAGTGCCTGGTATGGGGCGACTTATTTAAAAAGAGTGTTTAGGCCTGTCAAAAATGAGTTCTTTTGACAAGTGGAATGTGCAGTTTTAAAACATCACATATATTCTACAGTAGATAGCCTGCAGCCACGATTTGCACTCTAGCAGTGGCACAATGTGTACTGCAGTCCACTAGTGACATTTAACTCACAAGCCCTAGGAACACTTTGCACAATATACCAGAGAATTATAGGTCCATTAAATATGCCAATTAGGTGTATACCAACTTGGCTTGATTTAGAGGTCAGTGCACTTAGACAGGGCACTTGACAGCAGTGTCCCAGTGTGCAGAATAACAGCAACAAAATCTAGCACAAAAGCGGTCTCTATGCAAAAAGGGACATTTTCCTTCAATCCTGTTTCCATTAACTAGTGAAGTCGATTTTGAAAGACCTGCTGCCTGTAGGTTTAATGGAATATGTCATGTGTAATGTCCATTTTACTCATGTTTCGTTCAGCCAGGATTGCTCTTCATCTCCATTGAAATGGGTTCCATTGACGCTTTGGATTTCTTTTGATATACCACATGCATTCACAAAATATTACATCTTCTTCAAGTGGCAACCTGATTTGCTTGTTGAGATGGAATAGCTTGAACAGTTCCGGAATCCATGTCTACTACTATCATGTAGTATTGCAATTCGCTCCTTGGGCTTGCGGTAATTGAATTAAGCTGATCTGCCACATTGTTTAAGCTCATTCTTCCCTTCAAAGTTGGCCAGTTACAAATCCAAACACCTTGGCCTCATCCATATTTTGCAGTCTTTGCCATCAGATGGGTGATAGGCATTCCAGTTTGTTGAGCTCACTCATCTGTGCCCTTCTATTCTAAATGTCCACTTTTCTCATGAGCTAAGCTGATCAGTCTCTGCAAAACCAGATCTACTGGCTACTTTGTTGTTGTGGAAGCACATGCAACAATTTGGGCCATTAAGTTTACAGCATCATTTTTAGGTATATTACTGTGTATATACATATGTCCCACATAGACTTTTTTCTTTTGCTGATACTTCCTATATTTTGTTCCACATCTTCTCTTCTTCCCAGATTGGGAAGCCATGATTTTGCCATTTACCACACCACCAAGAGGGCAACTAAGCTATGAGTGCCTTTTAGCATGAATAGGGTTTGTGAGGAAATCCAAATGCTAACAATCCCTATGGAGTCTGAATACTCACAACAGTACATCAATCCATAAAATATCTTTAGGGGGACGCCACCACTGGACAGGTAAATACTAGTCCTTTGTTTATTAAACTGATAAGAACAGATACTACACTTGATCTTAGCCAAAAGGCAGAGAAACAATAGTAGTCCTTTGTTTATGGACAGTCCTACAGTGGGTTTGACCACTTCAGTAACCACGCCTCACAGTCCCTCAGTTTGCATTATCTAAATCTGGTTTATAGTTTTCTACAAGCTGCTGAATTAAAAATAGTACCTTTTAATGTCTACTAATTCTGTAGTTTGCCGCTCTCTCTCCCCTTTCTTTCACCAAATGGTGATTGGCACATTTGGTTAGATATGGATATAATCTAGTAGAGCCATCTTTTTGGAAGACATCTGCCTCTTGGTATTCATCACTTAAATCCTTTTACTTCCTGTATATCTTCTAAACCTTGGCAACTCTTCCCTCACGCTGGTTAATGTTTCCACTGCCTTCTTTTGCTGTGTTGGCCATCACTTCGCTCCATTTCCTCAGCAATGTCCCCATTGCTAATCCATCTATGCCCTTCTTATCCAATCCTGCCTTTAGTAAGTCTATCAACATCTGTTTTTGAGTAATCCTCATTTTAACTCTCCATCTGAGGCTCCCATAATGGTATTACGCACTACTTCGCTTTTTATCTCTATGTCTCCAACTTGAGCCAATACATTTGTTACCTCATGGATTGTATAAGATGTATTCATGCCCACCAAAAAGGACAGTAGTGGCTTCTTTAATATCCGAGGAGCTGATGCTATTAGTTTAGATTGTGCAGTGGTTGTAAAGGAAGTCACGTCTGGCCTCTCCCACTGGATGTCTTACATCCCTTGTTCTGTTGTCATGATTTTCAACCTTTCCAAACCCTCAATAGTGTTCTTTCACTGTGAGGTCGGAAGCAAGCCAGCAGAGTGTGGGTATGCACTGGCGATATCTTCCTGTATCATATCAGTTAGGGAAAACTATGTATTACTCTTGAATTTCCGTACCTTCTGCATGTGCTGTCTCGGTTTAGGGTCACTGATCAGAGCTCCTATTGATACTGCCTCATGAGGAATGAGAAAATACTATCAGCCCCTTCATTCCAACACTGCACCCTATATGCTATAATATTTTCTTCCGTCTTTTGTTCATATGTTGTTAGTAAAGCTGTTAACTTTTTATGGGCATAATTACATATTTACCTACACTGTCTTTCCATTGTGGTCATATTTGAAGACCTCTGGGCTTCATGACTATCTCAGAGGTTTCCTTTAAACTATTTACAACTACAGGTCGGGGCATGACATTGTCCCTGTTTTAAAATAATTTTCTTCTTTGCAATCACTCTCCTAGTTTCCACTACTATATATACAGGTGCTCACACCCTTCTTTTGCCTTCCCTCACCTGGGAAGTACTATGCTGCAACTCTAGGGACCATGATCTTCCCTCGGCTTGTCTTTCTCAAACACATCAAAGTTCTTACGTCAAAAACTCTATAATAGGATGATGTCTAGAGGGTCTATTGGTTTCTCTTGTTGTGGCAATTCTGCCTCTCTTTTTTGTAGTGATTGGATCACTTTATCCTGGGCACAGAGCACTTGCAACAATATCCGGCCTGTCTCTGTAGCTGCTCTGCGCTGTCCCATGTCATGTCCTTTTACAACCCCTTCCAGGAGCTGTCCCTCATGCACCTTAAATCAAAACCACTAGCAATGTGCGTTGATGCCATAAAAGGTCGCAGTTTATTCAACAACATAACATGTTTATACATTTGCACAAATTTGTTCAAACTTGGTTATCCTATAGCTCTCCTACTATTCCTGCAAATATACTTCCTTGTTTTGCAGTTCTTTTTCACTGCTGTGTGCACCCAGCCTCCTCAACTTAAGGGGACGGGAGGGGCCACCTTCTTGGGCCTCTGTGCACAGGTCAAGGCTTCAACTTGCTACCGATTTGGGTCCTGCCTGGCCTGCAAGTGCAGTCCCACTTGCCCTGCCCTTTTGTGGGCCCTCCCTGCTCCCCGGGGTCCCTGCCGTGTGGCATCCCAAGGACCTTGGTTGAGCATCTACTCTATCTACCCTGAGGCTGAGTCATTCCTTTTTGCTCCTTTGGTACCCCAGCTGTGAGGCACCCCAAGGGTCCTGTCCTGCTGGAGTCTCACATCTACCCTTTCCATGGCGGTAGGCCGCCCTTGGCTCCCTCATTGTCCCTGCGGTGAGGCATCCCAAGGACCTGCGTGAGCCTTCTCTCTACCTTTAAGTAATTCTCTCTTTTCTTTGTTTTTTGTGTTCCTTCCGCCTCACCTCTCCCCTTGCAGCTGCGACGCCCGTTCCTTCTGGTGTGGGTGGGTGGGATTCTTTCTTCTTCCTTGTGAGGGGGGTATGTGCGCTTCTAGGCCTGATGCCCCCATATTTACCCCCCCCGTGCCTCCTCCGCTTGCCCTCGGATTGGAGGGGCCCCTCTTGGCCTGGGGCGACCAATCCTGGTTGACCCTCACGAGCGGGCTATTTGAATTTGCGGGATGGGGCTGCCCACCTCGAGCCGGCGTTTGACCCGGGCCACTAACGGGTCCGGCTTCACCTTCCCCGGCCTGGGTGTCAAACCCTTCCAGGAGGCAAGTTGCCCCTCCCATTCCCTCAAACCCTGCGTCCCTCATGCACCTTTCATCAAAACCACTAGCAATATCACGGCCAAACGGGATATCGCACAGAAATGGGGGACGGCGGATCTCCCCACGCTGGCACAGTGGATCAAGAACATGGATATGCTTATGTTGACAGAAAGGGCAGTCTATAAACTGAGAAATAACCCGCGTAAATGGAATGGGGTCTGGCAACCGTGGAACGCATATAGGGGTGATATCTGTGAGCCACTGGTAGGTGAGGACCTTGAAGGTTCTGATGACGGGGGGGATACTGATTAGGGGTCGAGACAAGGGGTGGACACTCTACATGCACGGAAGGGGGCTGACCACATAGCGGTGGGACCTGGTGGAGGAGGGAGGCGCGGGCGGAATGTGAATTTGAGAAGTTCGCACAATTGGTCCCCTACAGGACACCTTTGAAGTTAGATGACATGCTAAGAGTACCCATTAACATACTGATTCATGTGTGCAGTTTTGTTCTGTTCTATTTTTTTGGTTTAAGTTTAAAAGGGACACAGACACAAAATATAAAATGCAAATTGTATTTTCTTTGTGCATTACATTCGCTACACGTGATCGATCATCCTGTTGATAGAAGCCGTCACTGCAACCAGTCGAGGCCACAAGGACTATGTTCTGCTTATCCTTATCCCATGCTGTAAGCCGGCCTCAGAGTTGTAGGTATTTCTCTGTACTGTGATGATAATGCTATATAACTTTGCAATAAAAAAAAAAAAAAAAAAAAACACTAGCAATGTGCTTTGGTGCCATAAAAGGTCGCTGTTAATTCAACAAAATAACAGGATTATACATTTGCATGTATTTATTTAATCTTGGTCATCCTATAGCTCTCTTACTATTCCTGTGAATATACTTCCTTGTTTTGCAGTTTTTTCATTGCTGTGTGGACCCAGCCTTCTCAACTTAAAGGGACGGGAGGGGCCACCTTCTTGGGCTTTTGTGCATGGGTCAAGGCTTCAACTTGCTACCCATTTGGGACCTGCCTGGGCTGCAAGTGCCGCTCTGCTTGACCTGCCCTTTCGTGGGACCTCCATGCTCCCCGGGGTCCCTGCCGTGTGGCATCTCAAGGACCTTGGTTGAACATCTACTCTATCTATCCTGAGACTGAGTCTTTCCTTTTTGCTCCCTCGGTACCCCAGCCGTGAGGCACCCCAAGGGTCCTGTCCTGCTGGAGCATCACATCTACTCTTTACATGGCAGTAGGCCACCCTTGGCTGCCTCATTGTCCCTGTGGTGAGGCATCCCAAGGACCTGCGTGAGCCTTCCCTCTACCTTTTAGTAATTCTCTCTTTTCTACATTTATTGTGCTCCTTCCACCTCACAGCTCCCCTTGCGGCTGCGATGCCCGTCCCCTGCTGCCCACGTCTGGGGAATCCTGTGCCTCAATCCCTTGCGCCTCTTTTCTCCTCATGGGGCCCCTTATACTTGCTGGGGGTTGGTCGCCCCCGCATTCTCCTCACGCATGCCGGAACCTGCAGGACCCCCCAATGTACACTCACCTTTTTCGAACTTCGCATTGGTACTTTCCCGTGAAACCTTATCCCCGCCACTTCTCTTTGCCCTTACTCCCATAAGGGGAAAGATCACCCTCCTTGCTGCTGACGCCTTATCTGGCTGCCACCATGTGTTTCGTGAACCCCTCCATGTCCTGGCAATCCCATCCCATTACTGGCCACACTTGCATCTTCTCTCTGAACCCCTCATCGTATCTCAACCATGCTTCTCCCTGATACTGCTGCTGCACATCATTCACCTTTTGATGGTATAAAATTAGTGCTGCTGTGCTTTCAAGGAACTTTTCAAAGAAGACGCATGCCAATGTTCTGAAGGCTTTTAACCAATTTTCAATTGATCTTTCTACCCCGAGCCTGGGGCGGCTCCACTTGTCATCGTCCTTTTTTTCCTGTGCCGCTAAGTCTAAACCTGCCTGGCGCACCACCAGCAGTGAAAAAATGTCTAGGAACTCCTTCCTCCAAATTCTCTCCTTTACTTTTAGTGGGATGAGGTTGGCCAGCCCTAACAATTTTGTGGTTGTGGGCGGATCACTTGGGGAAGGGCGCAGATATGCACTGGCCGGCTTCTCGCTCTGGTCCAGACCCTCCCCTGACGTGTTTGCGCCCTTAAACCTGAGGGCTGTTTCCCCTCCTTTGTGGTCGCCCCGGATACCTCCCTACTGTGTGGAGTCTGGTTGGCATCCCCTTTCCCTGTGGCCCTTTTCCTGCTGCCCCGTGGTCAGGCCTCTGTTCTGGCTTTCGGCTCCCTCCTTGCCCCTCCGTGCCCCACTGGAGGCTTCCCTGTAAGGGTGCTCCTGCCCCTGGCCATTGCCACCACGGCATCCATGGCATTGGGAGGGTGGCCACTGGTCCAGCTGCTTCCCCGTGGTAGCCCTGCCTCTCCTGGCTTAAACTTGTCTACCATGGGGGGGGGCATGCCCCATGGCCCCAGCATTGACCCCCTGCATTTTCCCATTTGTGTGTCCATATTAAAGCTATACCCTGTTCTCCCCTCTTTCGGACCCTCCTGCTGGGCTCTTGCACGCCCTATTGTGCCGCTTTGTGCACCAAGCTTGCCCCTTACCTTGTTGATCCCGCTGGCCCGCCATTCACGTATGCCCTGAGAGGCCGCTGAGCTGGCTACAGACCCCTCCTCATCGCTGATCCCTTCATTTTCTCAGCTGGACACTAGCTCTGGAGTTGCAGCCCTCCTGCTTTTGGCTTGCGTTGGTTCCTCCCCCTTTGCTCCCCACCCTTGGTCCGGGTGTCTCTTGTGCCAGCTTTGGTGACTGCGTGAGCCGCCGTTTTGGCTGCATGCCCCTCGCCTCTGGCCTGCTGGCTGGCATTTTTCCTGGGGCTTGCATCCCCATTGCGGCTCTTCACACTCCTCTCTTTGGACTCTGGCTCGCCCCGATTCTCTCTGAAGTGTGCTGGTACTTGCGCCTTCCTTCCAGTTTTTCTGCGCTTGCTTGCCATCCCTGACAAATCGTTTGCTGTGGAGAGCCAAACCCTGGTCCTGTGTAAGCCCCAGTACCCAAAACAAAAGCCCAACGCAGGAGACTCCAAATTGCAACTCGCTCTGTTCCCGCCTTTGTCTCGGCCTCCTGCAGTCCCGTATTTTTCCATTGTCTATAATTAACTGAAACACCAGGATTTGAACACCTCACCTTCGGAGTAAAAGTCAGTGACCCTACCCACTATGCCACCGTGACTCATGCACTGGGTTCAAGAATGCATTTTTTGTATGCTCTTTCCCGCTTGTCCTGCAATTCTCTGCTGAGCAGCGTTGTAATCCTGTGCGCTCGTTGGGAATAATAAAATTGTAGTCCTTCTTCTCTCTCTTGTACCGCTAACTCTGCGCTGTTTGCGCCATTCGGCCCCTGGAGACCTTGGGCTGCCCGACTGGGCCTAAAGCCCCAGCGACTGCCCCAATGCAGTCTGCAACTCCCCGGTTGCTGTGCACGCAAACCAATTCTCCAGCACTTATCAGAGAAAGTACCATTGCCTATAATTTTACTTCAGAAACCACCAACATTGATTCACCGGGATTGGAACTCATAACCTTTAGCTGCCGCCGCTCCTTCTGGCAATCGGAGCTTGCAGAAATGAAAACACTGTTGATGAGCCGGCCCGGCCCCAGGCAGCAATCTTCCAGCCCTGCTCACAGTTCCCGAGGACAGGCTTACATGCAGCGGTGTCCTGCTCCTGGTAGGTCGTCGCTTCCCCCGCTCTGCCTTCCGCTTCCACCATGTACCTCTGCACTCGTTTTCCGGTTCCTGAAAAGGCTGCTCAGTAGAGAGGCCGCTCTGTTCTCCACCGCACAGTGCGTCACCCACGAGCAGCTGACTGTAACCCGGATGGCTCGGAGTTCTGAGAGTAGATCTGGCTCCCGATGAGGTTGCTGGCCGTGCTTTCACCGCTGATCGGTGTGTTTCTTCTCGCAGGTCACAGCTGGTTCTTCAACGGTCGGCCTGCCACTCAGCTCCTTCTCGCTGTTCCTGTTCTCCGACCGTCCCTATTCTTTCTTCTACCTTGTGAGGGGGGGTATGTGCTCTTCTAGGCCTGATGCCCCCTATTTAACCCCCTCCATGCCTTCTCCGCTCGCCCTTGGATTGGAGGGTCCCCTCTTACCCTGGGGCGACCAGCCCTGGTCGCCCCCTCAGAGCGGGCTATTTGGATTTGCTGGGTGGGCCTGCCCGCCTCCTGCCAGCATTTGGCCCGGGCCCCTAACGGGTCTGGCTTCAACTTGCCTGGCTCGGGTGTCATTTATTTGGGCTAATCCCTTCTCCAAATATTACCCCAGGTCCCCGTCCACAGGGGCCTCTATATATCTCGCTAATTTCCCGGCTATATATTGCCATTAACCTTTAATTCAGTCTGGCAATGGGTATTTTGATGTGTCCCTCCTCGTTGTTTCCTAAACTGTTGTTTCTAATTTTTCGCAATCAAGAATCAAGCAGAAAATACTACTTCTGGCACAAAAATGTGTTGCTAAATTGAATTAAATTAAATAAATTTTGGCTTGTCCCTTGATTGAGAAGATATTTATTTATTATTTATTTTTTTGGGGCATTTATTAAGCGCCTGGATACGCCACTGGCGTGTCCCCGCGCTGTGATAAGTGAAGTAGCTGTCCCCCCTCCTCCCACAAAGGCTATCTGCTAAAAAGATGTGTTTTCAGTTTTTTTCTGAACAGGACTTCAGAGGGTTCAAGTCGCAGCTCCAGCGGGAGAGCATTCCAACGTTTGGGAGCAAGGTATCTAAAAGACCTGCCCCCCATGCGTGCTCTTGATACTCTGGGGACTTTTAACAGCCCAGTCTGAGAAGACCGTAGACTGCGTGTGGGCTCGTAATGGGTTATTAGGCTCTGGAGCGGTCTAGGCGCTTTGCCGCTCAAGATGCGGTGACAAGTGGCAAGGGCCTTAAACTTAAAACATATACGCATAACACAATGAATGTTCAAGAAAAATGTTTTACTTAGTTTCGATTTACAGCTGGCAAACACACACACTATCAACAACAGCAAAAATATCATCATCTCGTTGCTGGTAGGCAAGCTCTTTATCTGCACAACTCTATTGTCTGCACGACTCTACCCATGAAACTTCCTTTGATTAAGTTACAAGCTCTCCCCACCTCCTCCAACAACTGCTTCTAATATTCGAATAACCACTTTGGCACATAGCCTTTTCCCTGTCTCCTTGGCTTAACAACATCCCCTTGTCACATTGTTTACTCAGCTGTAACTTTGTTCCTAATATTTCAATTTCCTGGAAAGCTGCAGAAATTGTACCCATTCACAAAAAGGGCCTTAAATGATTTGGTTTTCAATAATAGATCTATAAGTTTCATAGATTCCACTCAGAAAGTATTCTGCAGACATATTCTGGACTGGATAGACTTGACCTATGGATAGCGGAACACAATGCCTTGTCATATTTACTGGCAGGCCTTAGGAAGCATGTTAGAACAATTGACCAGGTATTTAGATTTTTGATTATATACTGGAAGACTGTTGTCATATAAAAAGCTCACATGCACATAGTTTTAGGTGTATTTGTAGGTATCTTGCCACTGACCAGGTTAGTAAATATTAATGTGAGAATTAATTTACTTAGTGTGTTTTTTTGAGTAAGAACAGTACACAGGACCCCATGCCCTGTGCCTTTTCATAGATTTCTTCAGTGGATCAAATATACTATGAAGTTCTGTAACAACTGCAGATAATGATTGAAATGACAGTGTGTGAGAAGATGGCCCTAAAGCAAACTCCATGTGTAATATTGGTAAGCATATTTCACTCTATCATGTTCTAGATCCCATAGTCCACATTCCTACCTTTTCGGAGATATTACACAATTTAAATATCAGGGCAGGAAACTCTCTTGCAGGGCATTGGGAAAATCACAAATGGCAGAATGCATCTTAACTGCAACAGTCACTTCTCCCAGTAGAGAACCATCTTATGACTACACCTACAGGAATCCCAGCAGCCTGCTAAGAGAGAAATACTTCTTCATTTTCGGTAAAACCAACTAGCAGAACCTCATATCTGAGTGGCTAGGAAAATCTCCTAATCTAAATGATCCATCTCGAAGTAGAAGCAAATGACTCCCCCATATCTTCACCGCCTCCTCTTCTTTTCAGTTGTCCAAGGGTAATTGAGTGCACTGCTATTGAACAAGGTTACAAAAGGGCTAACAGCATGTAGTAGCAACTGTTGTTACTCTAACCTCAGAGATGCAACTGTCTTTGCAATTCATCTATGAATGATTAAAAAATGAACAATTAAACTCCAATTTCTCAAAATGTAATATCAGTATGCACACTCCATCTTTTGATTTGTATGTGTGAGGCAACAATGCCTTAAAACTGAAAAAACCTTGTTAACTGCCATCAATATCAGATTATAGATTCCGATTTTAATGTTTCTTTTTGTCAGTAGGTAGAACAAAGCTGTAAACCTACAGTATGATACTCAAGGGTCCTAGAGAGATGGTTATGAATCAGTACATCAAATTCATATTTAACAAACAAATTAATATCTACTCTAAGAGGGAACTGTTCAAGGAATGTGTACCTCTACAGTTACCTTACATCATGAAGAGATAGTATTCAATTACCTTTGGGCCATTGTCCTGGGGAATCTGACTATATAAAGAAACTACATCAAGATTAACCAATCATTCTGTCTGTGGATCATACCCTAGACCCTAAACCTATGTGATGAAGTCAGTGGGATCATGTAAGTACAATGGTAATTCCGGAATAAATGGCCATAAAGACATGTCTACATATTTTGAAATTGGTTCTAGCTGTGAATCACCACCCAAAACAATTGTTCACCCTGGAGGGTTTCTTGCATCTTACTTGATTTTTGGGAGAATGTAAATGACTGGAATATGAAGGTTTAGCTTTTTTAAAGATTGAAATTTTTTGGGGCAAATCTAGCCATTATCAAAGCTATCTCGAAGAATCTCAAAGAGTTCACCTTGGATGCTTTTTGTCAGATCTGAGGAGACGTACGATAGCATTCAGGGACTTGTCAATTACCTTCTGTTAAGTAGTCTTCCTTTGACAAAATCAGAATTGCTCCCCCTTTATCGGCATGATTATTAAAAGGAATGCACCAAAGACTAGGTTTTAATTTCTGCCCCCTTTGTCTCCAGATTTTGGTCAAACTCAGGTCAACAGCAAAACAACCGACTTTGGGAGCAGTTGATAAAAATCAAAAACATCCAAATTAAACATGGCTTAGGAAAACAAAAGGTAAAGAAAAAGATACCATTTCCTACAGGCAATAAAGTTATGCTAATATTCCCTCACTTATAATTTCATATAGTCCTTCCCAGTTCATTAACCTGAGGAGAACCTAAATTGAAATGGGTTGAAATGCCTCGGTATTTTAAATTGGGAAGTTGATTGAAACATTCGAGTTGAGGTGCTAACTCTTGAAAAACTTGAGTCTCTTCCTTACAATAAGGACTTGATTCAACCCCTTGTTTTATTTTAACAATGGAGTATGGACACCAGCACAAATTGGTGTTTTGCAATACATTGCACTGGTTCACAATCACACAGTGGTTTATTTGTTGTGTTTTGCACTGCTTTTTATTTATGCATAGTTGATAAGCTGTTACACAAAAATATGATTATTGTGGGATAAACATGTAAATTGTGACTGTTTCAAGTATGCCCTATGAGTATATGATGTATGTACAGTTTAATAAATAAAACCAATTAATGTGATGATTAGTAAATGGTGAAACAACAGTTTGATCATGTTAATTAATTTTCTGCTCATGCAATAAATAATTTGTTAAAAAATGTCTCAGACAAGGTTATCTTTTTGTGGTTAACTTTCTAAAAGTGGCATTTTCAGAATAGCAACTTAAAATCTGTCTTTAACACTGAAGACGATTTTAAATTACAATTAATTTGACTGTAAACAGCACTTCTCTATCAAGTCCCAAACTAAAGTTAGCACTTATTAAGTGTAAAAAGTTAACCCAGTGTTAGTCTATCAGAGAGATAGCCTTTCAGCAGTCAAAAACAACTTTAGGTCTGTCTCCCTACCAGGACATGTAAAACTTAAGTAAACATGTACACGAGTGCTGCTGCCTAATAGTAGCATTTAATTTACCAGCCTTGTAATGTAAATGTAAATGTAAAAGGGCATTTCTATAGCGCTGCTATCACTCCAAAGAGTATCTTGGCGCTCTATCCAGCCTAGGTGAAAGGGCTGGGGGAAAAGAAATGACCTGAGTATTGTGCTACACACTACACTACACTAGCATCAGACAGGGTGAAAATTCAAGTTTTCAGTGCTTTCCTAAAGTGTGACTCCTGAGAAAGTGTACGTAGGTGAGGTGGTAACTTATTCCAGGCTTTGGAGCCCAATACAAAAAGTGATTTACCACCTTTTGTTACCAGCTTGAATCGAGGGATTGTGAGCAGATTCTGACTGGCAGACCTTAAACAACGAGTGGGGTAGTATCTCTTAAAACCATTACACAGGTATTTTGGACCCTGTTGATGGAAGGCTCTGAAAGTACTTATCAGAATTTTAAACAAAATTCTTTTCCCTATGGGCAGCCAATGGAGCAGCTTGAGTGCTGCTGAGGCTGAGGACCTACGAGGCCAATGCAACACCAGCCGAGCGGCTGCATGTTGTACCATTTGCAATTTATGGAGAACTATTTTGTTGGCTCCAGCATATAACCCGTTGCAGTAGTCCAACCTGGAATTTATTAAAGCCACTGCTACTGTTTTCCTGGCCGACAGTGGGAGGAAATCAAAAAAATTTCTCAAAGCTTTTATTATCTGGAAACACGTTCCGGCCACTGTCACTGCTTGATGTTTAAAAGACAGTTGGTCATCAAATTTGATGCCTAAGTTACGGGCAGATGTAATGGTCTTAGGAGGTGTTTCCGCATCCACTGGCCAGCATACTCCAGGGGAAAACAAGTTGTTATTTCCGAACGGTAGGATTTCGGTCTTACCAGCATTACATTTCAAATGATTGCCAGTCATCCATTTGAATGTTGCTGCTAGACAATCCTTGAGGTTTTCTTCAGCATTCGGTCTCTCCCTATCCAACACCAAAATGAGTTGGGTGTCGTCAGCATATGAGATTGAACTGATCTGAAATGACGCGATCAATTCTACTAGGGGTGCCATGTACAGATTGAATAGTACTGGGCTTAAGCTCGAGCCCTGAGGAACCCCTGAGCTGACGACCTTTGCTTCAGATTGGTGTTGACCCAGTACTGTGACTTGACGTCTATTACTCAGAAAATTCGTAAGCCACGCCAGGACATTCCCCCCTATGCCTGCGGCAGCCAGACGATCCACTAAGATGTTATGTGAGATCGTATCGAAGGCTGCCGACAGGTCGAGTAGAATTAGAACAGCCTTCATTCCCTGGTCCATGGCTGCTCGAAGGGTCTCTGCTGTATAAAGCAGGGCTGTTTCTGTAGAGTGTTTTGAACGAAACCCTGACTGGTTGGGATGAAGGATATTATTCATCTCCAGAAAGTTTGTCAATTGAATATTGACGAACTTTTCGGCCAGTTTAAACAGCACAGGCAACAGGGAAATGGGGCGTAAGTTGGATAGGGTGGTAGGGTCGGCGAGTGCCTTTTTTTGGAGGGGCTTAACAGCAGCACACTTCCAATCGTTCGGAATATCAGCCGTGGCTAGAGATGAATTTATAATCCCATTGATTATGGGATTAACTGTCTCTGCTAGAGTATGCAAAACCAGGGGGGGACAGGGGTCCAGAGGTGATCCGGATTTAGTGGCTAAAATAGCCTTCGAGGTCTCCTTAAGAGAGACCAGTGTGAAATCTTCCAAACGTGCGGTAGACCTTATCGCCTCCCTCTGTGTAGGGACAGTCGACATGGTTGAAACTAAGGGAAAGGTTTTTACGATAGAAAGAATCTTGTCTTCGAAGTAATCCGATATTGCGTTACAGAGATCCTGGGATGGAGGAATCTCCTGCAATAGGGCTACTGGACTCATGAACTCCTTTACAATTTTAAAAATTGCTTTTTGTTCCTGACCTGCCTCAGTAACAGCCTGTAGATAATGGGCTTTCTTAGCAGATTTGAGCTCAGCATGATATTTTCGTCTTGCTGACTTATAGATGTTGTGGGTGGTGTCATCATATTTTCTACGCCACCTTCTTTCCAGGGTTCTTACCTCTCCCAATTCTAGTTTCAAGGCTAGTGAGAACCAGGGGGCATTCTTTTTAGTTTTGGTAGTTCTTAAAGTGTTCTTATTTGTTGGTTTTAACATTGCCCCTGCTTTGGCAATCCAGTTGTAAAAGATTTGAGTATCTGTAGTGGTATGACCGGATAAATCCGGTATACACGATTTCAATTGGGTTACAACATCAGGTCTATTGGCTAATTCTTTCCAATTGGGAGTGTGTCTGGCTTCAGGCTTTGTTTTACTTATAGCAGGAGAAACAGTAGGTAGGGGGTTCAAAACGATATGTAACGGAATAAAAAAGTGGTCAGTCCAAATCTGAGGACTGGGTTCTCCAACCCTCAACCTAATGAAGTTAGAGCAGACACAATCCAATAAGTGTCCAGCCTGATGTGTGGGTTCCCTGTTAAGAAGTGTGAGTCCTAGAACTTCAAGAGTATCCATGAAACTACTCACTCCAGGTTCTTTAGGGGAGTCTAGGTGCAGATTTAGATCGCCTAATATTGTAAATTGGGAAAATCTGAGTGTTAAATCACTCAAGACTTCGCCCACCGTATCCAGGAACTTTGAAGAAGGGCCCGGAGGGCGATACAAAAGAGCACCCGAGAACGTGAGTGAGTCATGGATCCCTAGAGTGAAGGCCAACGCTTCGGCTCCTTTTATGTCCACCAGTTCTTGAGTGGAACATTCCAGAGACTTGTGGTGTATTATGGCGAGGCCTCCTCCTCTTATTTCTGGTCTATCCAGCCGTTGTATAAGGAAGTTCTGTGGGATGGCTAGGGCTAGGTCGGGATTGCACCAGGATTTTAACCAAGTTTCAGTGACCAAGAGTAAATCAAGATTATTCTCTACGATAAGATCATTGATATTTTGGGAGTTTTTAACTAGGGATCGTGCATTGATTAGGCCACCCCGTAATACGGGTGCATCTAAGGGTTTGTCCGGGGAGGGCTCCGGAATTAGCGTCAGCTGGCACTGACTACAACAAGCCGGGCCGATCCATGTATCAGGATGTAACGCATCATGACATGAAACATGGGGCCCTTTACAGGATAGCAGGAATTCCCTAGACATACCTGGGGTGGGAGTGATGATACCAACAGTAGCACAGAGTCCGCCGCCTCACCGCTTCCTTAGCGCTGACGGGCGAAGACGGGCAGGACTCTGGCTTGACTCAGGCGCGAGTCAGGCGCTACCGCTGCGCGTCACCGCTGCGCGGCAGGGGTGAGGATTAAATAAAGGTTGACCTGCTCTGAGCACTAGAGCGCTCAGGCGAATAACGCAGAGGAGGTCCCGGTCCCACCCAAGATGGCGGAAAACGCCACAAAGAGCAGGTGAATACCCACTTAAATCCGCTCAAAAAGCGGTGGGGGGCACAAATTAGAGTGCAAGTGTGTGGGCGCTATGAAGGTGATTCTAAAAACAGGGTCAAATAAATTAAAAGAACCAAAATAGAAAACGCTGTAATATTTCAAAATTAGCGCTACACGCTCTGATCTATGCTGCCAGTGAAGCGTAATACAAATATAACATTACCTTTCCCAAGGGCAAGTTGCTGCAGGTGTTCGCCTTAAATAAAGGCTGACCTGCTCTGAGCACTAGAGCGCTCAAGCGAATAACGCAGAGGAGGTCCCGGTCCCACCCAAGATGGCGGAAAACGCCACGAAGAGCAGGTGAATACCCACTTAAATCCGCTCAAAAAACGGTGGGGGGCACAAATTAGAGTGCAAGTGTGTGGGCGCTATGAAGGTGATTCTAAAAACAGGGTCACATAAATTAAAAGAACCAAAATAGAAAACGCGGTAATATTTAAAAATTAGCGCTGCACGCTCTGATCTATGCTGCCAGTGAAGCGTAATACAAATATAACATTACCTTTCCCAAGGGCAAGTTGCTGCAGGTGTTCGCCTTAAATAAAGGCTGACCTGCTCTGAGCACTAGAGCGCTCAGGCGAATATCGCAGAGGAGGTCCCGGTCCCACCCAAGATGGCGGAAAACGCCACGAAGAGCAGGTGAATACCCACTTAAATCCGCTCAAAAAGCGGTGGGGGGCACAAATTAGAGTGCAAGTGTGTGGGCGCTATGAAGGTGATTCTAAAAACAGGGTCAAATAAATTAAAAGAACCAAAATAGAAAACGCGGTAATATTTAAAAATTAGCGCTGCACGCTCTGATCTATGCTGCCAGTGAAGCGTAATACAAATATAACATTACCTTTCCCAAGGGCAAGTTGCTGCAGGTGTTCGCCTTAAATAAAGGCTGACCTGCTCTGAGCACTAGAGCGCTCAGGCGAATAACGCAGAGGAGGTCCCGGTCCCACCCAAGATGGCGGAAAACGCCACGAAGAGCAGGTGAATACCCACTTAAATCCGCTCAAAAAGCGGTGGGGGGCACAAATTAGAGTGCAAGTGTGTGGGCGCTATGAAGGTGATTCTAAAAACAGGGTCAAATAAATTAAAAGAACCAAAATAGAAACGCGGTAATATTAAAAAATTAGCGCTGCACGCTCTGATCTATGCTTGGGCACATGGAATACCACTAACTAGAGACTTCAATCAATCAATGAAAGGATTTATAAGGCACACAACTACTTGTAAAGTGTCCCGGCAAGGGGCAGACTAGATGTCAGCTGGAACAAGAGCCAGCCTACTGATAAGCCACTGACTTCACTCTTCCGGATATAGACCATGTCCAGTAAATGTCCAGTATTTGTAAAGCACAAACAATTACCCAAAGGTGTCAAGGCGCTGGGAGCCCTCTGGAAGATTAAGCGAGCTACTGCCCAGAGTCACATGGTGCTGGGCTGATCTGCCGCCAGCACCAGGAATCGAACCATGAGCACCCGGGTTCTGGCGTCAGTTGCTCTGGCCACTGCGCCACACTTCTTCCAAAGAACCCCTTCCAGAGAGCACTCCTCAAAATACCGCCCAAATTGCCACCCCTATGTTTCCAATTTTTGCTCAAAAAGATCAACAAGGAGGTTCTATCCATCCTCCTCCGAAAGCTGAAAAGGCATCACGGGAAGAATTACAAAATAAAAATCAAATAGAAACTACAACACCTCTAACTAAAAAAGGGAAAAATAACCAGGGGAATTCTAATAAAAATAATAGCAAAAAAAAAAAATCAACTGAAGAATAACGAGAAGATCCTCAAGAAAAGTAATGTTCCCTCAAGTATACTCCACAGAGCTAGAAGATGAAGAAATCAGTTACCCCATGAAATCTCATAAGGCAACTCAAACCAGAGGCCAACAGCCTCCTTCGTCTGTAACCCAAGCAGATTATAAAGATTTAAACCCTCTCGCACCAAACTTCTCAACAAAATTTGCAAAACATAACGTTCCCGAATATGTAAATCTACTGCTCGATCAGACTATCCAGGACAGTGAGGAACTTCCAGCATCAAGTGCCCTGGAATTGACAGATTTATTACCCAGCGACAGAATTCCACTTAACCGTGGGAGAATAGTAGACCTATTATGTAAAATTAGTTCTCTACAATTACTCACGGCAGAAATAAAATTAGTCTCTTTCCCAAATAAATCCTTCTGCTCTGTGGCTATTGTCGAGTTCTGGTCCAATGTAATTCCTGCTCTAATAATTAAAGAAAGTGACACTCTCCATAAAAAAAGATTTGACATATTCGAAGTTAAACAAATCGGTGTTGCTCATAAACATTCAAAAGAGCCAGAAAGAGTTGAGGCACCACTCTATAACAACAGCCAGCAACTCATGGGCTGCAAAATATCGAAGTACCCACAGGACATACTGGATGAGGTGTGTTATAATGTGTGTTCCAGTGAGCCACTTAATATTCTTTTTTTGCTGATAGGCGGTAAGGACAGATTTCCATATGTGAAATAGTGCGAAAAGTTCCTTTTTTTCTGACCATGTCAAATAAATAATTTTTACTAGCGCACTTAAAACTTTACCCTCTGAAAATATCAAGCTGACCTAGAATTTCCTTTCTTTTTAGTCACATTTTCTAAATCTTGGTGCAAACAGAAACAATAATTGTCCCCGAAAGATCTCATTGGCACCAGTGTAAGCTTCTTCTAAGTAATAATGACACTTTTTTTTTTTAAGGGCAACATTCATCTCGAAGGACATC